>NC_073377.1:166941653-167541653 GCF_028641065.1 Leucoraja erinaceus
CAAACTTGGAGATGTTGCATCCAATTCCCTCGTCCAAATCATTAATATATATCGTAAATAGCTGGGGTCCCAGCACTGAGCCTTGCGGTACCCCACTAGTCACTGCCTGCCATTGTGAAAAGGACCCGTTTACTCCTACTCTTTGCTTCCCGTCTGCCAGCCAGTTCTCTATTCAAGCATACGAGTGTCTATATTGTCAAAAGATGAAAAGAAATATAGAAAAGTAAAACTGAATGTCAGTTTATGCAAATCATTGGTCAAAATGACATCAGGATGTGTCCAATTTTAGGTTGTTTCAGAAATATATCAAAGTCCTGCAGAGAATATAGAACAAACAGACATTGGAAACACCTCAGGGATTCACTAAGATCTTGTTAAGGTTTAAGTTATGAAAATGTTCTGATAAACTGGGGGGGGTTCTTTGCACTGGATCAGGGAAGGTTATGGGGAAATTTGATAGATACTGACCAAATTTTATGGGCCCCAAGACAAGATAATGATCTAAATATTATTTTCATTCATCATTGTGTTATTACCTGTGTGGTATAAATCTTAAAATCACCGCCAATGGAACAAAAGGAAACAATAGGAGATTATTTTCTATACACGGGATAGGTTTGTCAGGACATGGAACCAGCAACAGCTGTAGAAATAGAATCTCTCGCTGCTTTTAAAAGAGAAGTGAGTAAATAATTGGAACAGAGAACAGAATAAGAAGGGACGTGGAAAGAACGGGGGAAAAGGGAGTAAATAGATAGTGCCGTGAGAGAGCCAGCACAAATATCATGAGACCAATATACTCCTGAACAGTAACTTTGTGCGATTCTGTATTAAACTGGATAAGCTGCTCTGAGCTAACGTCATTTCAAAATTGTTTCCTTAACTATGGTTTGATAACGGCAAAAAAACTTATACTCAAATTATACCCCAACGCTTAAAATGTGGATCACAAGCATGTCGGAGACGTTACATCTCGAAGATACGAGATTCGTCCTAGCAGGAAAATCAGAGCAATTCTTAAAGATATGGTCTCCTTTCATCGATTTATTACAAGTATAATATGGTGCAACATAACTCTGGAAATTAATTGTTTCAGAACTGGGTGGGGATGGGAACTGGGAAAGATATGAAGTTGGTATATTCCTTTTCTTTTTCTGTTCTGGTTTTTTTTTCCTTTCTTTTTTTTTCCTTTTGTCTTTTGTTCCTTTTTTTTCCCCCTTTTTTTTTTTTTTTTTTTTTTTTTTTTCCCTTTTTTTTTTTTTTTTTTTTTTTTTTTTTTTTTTTCCCCCCACATTTTTTTTTTCCCTTTTTTTTCCCTTTTTTTTTTTTTTTTTTTTTTTTCCCTTTTTTTTTTTTTTTTTTTTTTTTTTTTTTTTTTTTTCCTTTTTTTTCCCTTTTTTTTTTTTTTTTTTTTTTTTTTTCCTTTTTTTTTTCCTTTTTTCTTTTTTTTTTTCCTTTTCTTTTTTTTTTTTTTCCTTTTTTTTCCCTTTCTTTTTTCCCTTTCTTTTTTCCCTTTCTTTTTTCCCTTTCTTTTTTCCCCTTTCTTTTTTCTTTTTTTTTTTTCCCTTTCTTTTTTCCCCTTTCTTTTTTCCCCTTTTTTTTTTTCTTTTTTCCCTTTCTTTTTTCCCTTTCTTTTTTTTTTCCTTTCTTTTTTCCTTTCTTTTTTCCCTTTCTTTTTTCCCTTTCTTTTTACATCTCTATGGGTTCTTTCTCTCTATCCTTCCACAAACTATCAATTGTTAACTCCTGGAGTGGTACTCCAGGGGTGTACACATCACTACTTCCTTAATCTTCTCTTTTCTCTCTTTTTCTTGCTTTTTCCTCCTGACCTATTCAACACTTAAAGCAGAGTTTTCTGTAAATTCACTTTGCACTTTAAAAATGTTTTTTAATAAATAAATAAAATATAAAATAAAAAAATAAAAAAATAAACTGGATAAGAATAATTTATCAGTCTATGTTTAAATATTAAGTTCCTTTACCATTCCCCTTAAAGAAGGGCCATTATGTGGAGATTTCATTTCTACTTACGTCAATATTGCAAATGTAAATTGTTCAGGAGCTCCATAAATGCCTCATATCAGCTGTATTTTTTTTCCATGCAGATCAGTACTTAATAATATTCAATTGGAGGTGGGACACGGAAAATTAGCAAGCACGGGGTATCTAATATACTTTGCTGATCAGCAAATTGCCACTTAACAGCAATTGAAATTTCAGGAAGCCTCCCAGCTGCAGTTAATTTCGATCTAATATAGTCTAATATATGAATTTTATACAATATGCTCAATTGGTCTCTGTTTGCAGCATTTGTAAAATTCAACAAGACAGCTATGGGGTAAATTGTGATCTTTTCATTTCTACAAGTTTGGGTACAATGTTGTAAAAATCTCTGTTACCTGGTTTATCTAAAACCTGTGTTGTGAAATGAAGGCCACGTTTAGCCCAATTACAAGTCTTAGAGTGTCTGCACTACAAATTGTGCACAGATTTGAACAAATTGAGATAGTCGCTTAGGATAATGGATGATTGATGTTTAAAATAGTGCTAAGTTGGGTTTCCATGCATTAGAATAGGAAGTATATTTAATGCTGATAAATGTGAGGTGCTACACCTTGGCAGGACAAATCAAAATAGGACGTAAATGGTAGGGAATTGAAGAATCCAGTTGAACAGAGGGATCTGGGAATAACCGTGCATAGTTCCTTGAAGGTGGAATCTCATTTAGATAGGGTGGTAAAGAAAGCTTTTGGTATGCTAGGCTTTATAAATCAGAGCATTGAGTATAGAAGCTGGGATGTAATGTTAAAATTGTACAAGGCATTGGTGAGACCAAATCTGGAGTACGGTGTACAATTTTGGTCGCCCAATTATAGGAAGGATGTCAACAAAATAGAGAGAGTACAGAGGAGATTTACTAGAATGTTGCCTGGGTTTCAACAACTAAGTTACAGAGAAAGGTTGAATAAGTTAGGTCTTTATTCTCTGGAGAGCGCAGAAGGTTAAGGGGGGACTTGATAGAGGTCTTTAAAATGATGGGAGGGATAGACAGAGTTGATGTGGACAAGCTTTTCCCTTTGAGAATAGGGAAGATTCAAACAAGAGGACATGACTTCAGAATTAAGGGACAGAAGGTTAGGGGTAACATGAGGGGGAACTTCTTTACTTAGAGAGTGGTAGCGGTGTGGAATGAGCTTCCAGTGGAAGTGGTGGAGGCAGGTTCGTTGGTATCATTTAAAAATAAATTGGATAGGTATATGGATGAGAAGGGAATGGAGGGTTATGGTATGAGTGCAGGCAGGTGGGACTAAGGGGGAAAATGTTGTTCGACACGGACTTGTAGGGCCGAGATGGCCTGTTTCCGTGCTGTAATTGTTATATGGCCCCTCTTGTACTTCCGGTGGCGCTGGTGCCAGCAGCCTCCACCTACAGCCCGGTATCTTTTTGTTTTTTTGTTTATTTAGTTATGTTAAAGTGTGTTTTTTTTGTGTTTTTTTTGTGTTTTTATGTGGGGGAAGAGGGCACGGTGCGGGGGATACCGTCCTTCAGCCGCTTCCTGGTGAGGACGCGACTATTATTCGAGTCGCGTCCTCGCCCCCCCCCCCCCCTCCCCCCACAGCGGCCTACCTACCTGGATTGGCGCGGCCTTTCCTGCCGGGATCGACCGGAGCTCCAGCAGCGGCGGGACAGCGCTGGAACATCGCGGGGCTGGCGATGCCTTACCGGGGGTCGCCGTCTGGAGCCCGGAGTGCTGGACCTGCTGCACCGACATCCTGGAGCTGCGGTTTGCGGAGCTCCCAACGCGGGCGGCGCTGATGGACAGCGCGGGGTCCTGTGACTCTGCCCGGCTCGGCCTGTGGACTCAGGAGCTGCAGACTCCGGCAGCGGGAGGCGGCTGATCAGGAGGTCCGGGCCGCTGAGGAGGAGGATGCTCACCGTCGGGGTTCGGCGTCGGCGTGAGGGCCTGGACATCGGGCCACCCGGGGCGGCGACTGCAGGTGCTCGGAAGGCCCCGACTACGGATGGACACGGAGGGGAGGCTGGCTGGACTATGGTGCCGTCCTCACCTGGGTGCCATTTATGTTATGTTGTGTTGTGGACTTTTTGTGTTTGTGCTTTTGTTAAATTTTTAATTCAATTTCAATTTTATTTTTTTAATATGTTTTATTATTTATTTATTCTTTATTTTTATTATTTTTCTTGTGATTTTTTTTAACGATACTGCTGTACGGGAAATTCATTTCCTTGTCTCAAAGTGAGGCAACGACAATAAAATTTGAATACAAGAATACAAGAATACAATATGGTTATATTAATCTGCATCTGACTGCAATGCTTATAACGATGGTGTGTCGAAAAGCCATTAAACAAATTTCTAGGTTTTAGCCCAAATACCTGATTGTCTGTCGGTACTAATCTAATCCACCATGGATATAATGGTCTGCATTATTACAACAGCTGTTTAATGATTAGAGACAACATCACTCAGTAGTCCGAAATGATGTTACTGCACAGTGGTGTGGCAGTAGAGATAGATATAGATATGCCATTTATTGTCACTATACATGCACAGTGAAACTGAAAGCTGCTTGTACTCAGTGCATACATACAATTTAGCACAAAAAACAAGAAACAGAAAAAACAAAAAACAGAAGGGAGATGGGGGGGGAATAGGTGCACAAATTCTGCGGCGCTACATACATATATACATATATACAGATGGAAGTCCGTGTTGGGCGGTGTGGTCAGTGCATGTGTGAATTTGAATTTATAGTAGATATAATTCTCGGAAAGCAACTATTCCTGAGTCTGTTTGTCCTGGATTTGATGCACCTATAGCGCCTTCCAGAGGGCAGCAGGTCGAACAGTCCAAACGCAGGAGTTACTGCCTTACAGCGCCAGAGACCCAGGTTCAATCCTAACTACAGTGCTGTCAGTGCAGGGTTTGTACATTCTCCCTGTGACCATGTAGGTTTTCTCCGGGTGCTCCGGTTTCCTCCCACACTCCAAAGATGTGAAGGTTTGTAGGTTATTTGATTTTTGTAAATTGTCCCTAGTGTGCAGGATGGAGCTAGTGTATGGGTGATGGCTGGTCGTAGCAAACTCAGTCTGCGGAAGGGCCCGTTTCCATGGTATATCGCTAAACTAAACTAACATTTAGTCTGGTGAGGGTATATGGGTGGAGCTGAGAAATTAAAAAAAGGGAGAAAAGAGAGTGATCATTTTGCTGGGATTGCACTGTCGGCCTTCAAAGACAATAGGATTTAGAGGAACAATTATGATGAGATATTGCAGGACAAATAGGATTGTCATAGTGGGGAATTTTAATTTTCCCAATACAGACTGTGACTGCCATCTAAGAGCTTAGATGGGTGGCATTTGTCAAGTTTGTTCGGGAAAGTTTCCTCAGGCAACATGTGGATGGCGCTAAAACAGAGAGGGCAACATTTGACCTACTCATAGGGAATTGGGCAGGGCAAATGACTGAAGTATCTGTGGATGGGCCTTTTCTGAACAGCAACCACTGATCTACTAGTTTGGAGATAGAACTGAAAAGGACACTGCTGGTCCACATGTTTAAGTTCTAAACTGGGGCAGGGCCAACCTTGATAGTTTTAGGAGCATGCAAAAGTTGATTGGAGTACATTGTTTGTGGGCAAAGGGACGTACAGAAGAGGAATGCTTTTTAAAAGAAGACACAGAGTGCTGGAGTAGCTCAGTGGGTCAGACGGCATCTCAGGAGTACATGGGTAGACGATATTACAGGTCGGGACCCTTCTTCTAACTGGTTGTTGGAGAAGGGGAAATGCAGGAAGAGAGGAGGGGCAAGAGAAAGCCTGGCAGGTAATAGGCCAACACAGTTAAGGAGGGTACACAAAATTGCTGGAGAAACTCAGCGGGTGCAGCAGCATCTATGGAGTGAAGGAAATAGGCGACGTTTCGGGCCGAAACCCTTCTTCAGACTGATGGGGGGGGGGGGGGGAGAAGGAAGGAAAAAGGGAGGAGGAGGAGGAGCCCGAGGGCTGGGGGATGGGAGGAGACAGCTCGAGGGTTAAGGAAGGGGAGGAGACAGCAAGGGCTAGCAAAATTGGGAGAATTCAATGTTCATGCCATCAGGACGCAAGCAGCCCAGGCGGAATATGAGGTGCTGTTCCTCCAATTTCCGGTGTTGCTCACTCTGGCAATGGAGGAGACCCAGGACAGAGAGGTCGGATTGGGAATGGGAGGGGGAGTTGAAGTGCTGAGCCACCGGGAGGTCAGCTTGGTTATTGCGGACTGAGCGGAGGTGTTCGGCGAAACGATCGCCCATCCTCCGCTTGGTCTCCCCGATGTAAATCAGCTGACATCTAGAGCAGCGGATGCAGTAGATGAGGTTGGAGGAGATACAGGTGAACCTTTGTCGCACCTGGAACGACTGCTTGGGTCCTTGAATGGAGTCGAGGGGGGGGTGAAGGGACAGGTGTTGCATACACAAAATTGCTGGAGAAACTCAGCGGGTGCAGCAGCATCTATGGAGCGAAGGAAATAGGCAACGTTTTGGGGCAAAACCCTTCTTCAGACTGATGGGGGGAGAAGGAAGAGTTATTTGATAGGTAGATGGTTGGACAAAGGCTAGCAGTGAAAAGACAGAAGGTTTGACACAAAAGGACTGATGACATGAATTGTGAAGCTAGAGGAAGGAATGTAGGCGAGGGGGAGGAGTGAAATAGTTGCGAGGCAAACAGAAGGGGGGGGTAAGAAGTGAGGGGTTATACGGGGAAAGGAGGGAGAAGGAATGGAGGTGGGGGGGGGGGGGTTATGTAATTACCTAAAATTGGAGAATTCAAATGTCATTCCATTGGGTTGGAGGCTGCCCTAGTGGAATATGAGGTGATGTTCCTCCAGTTTGCATGTGGTCTCACCATGGCAATGGAGGAGGCTGAGGACAGGAAGGCGTGTGTGGGAAATGGAGGAGGAGTTAAAATAGTTAGCAACCAAGAGATCCTGCAGGCCTTAGCAAACCAAGTGTTTGCCGAAATGGTTGCTGAGTCTATTCTTGGTCTCGCCGAAGTACAGATGGTCGAACCGTGAATACCGGATGCAGCAGATAATGTTAGACAAACACAGTGTGCCGGGGTCACTCAGCGGGTCAGGCAGCATCCCTGGGGGGCATGTTAACCTCTGTCTCACCTGGAAGGACTGCTGGGGTCCCTGGATGGAGGTGAGGGGGAAGGCTATAGGGACAGGTGTTGCATCTCCTGCGGTTGCAGGGGAAAGTACTCGGGATGGGGGTGGTTTGGATGGGAAGGGATGAGTTAACCAAGGAGTTTCAGAGGGAGCAATTTCTGCTGAAGGCAACAAAGGACGGGAAGATGTAACTGGTGGTGGGATCACATAGGAGGTGACAGAAATGTTGCAGGATGGTGTGTTGGATAGACAATAGACAATACACAATAGACAATGGACAATAGATGCAGGATTAGGCCATTCGGCCCTTCGAGCCAGCACCGCCATTCACTGTGATCATGGCTGATCATCCCCAATCAGTACCCCGTTCCTGCCTTCTCCCCATATCCCTTGAGCTTATCTTTAAAAGCTCTATCTAACTCTCTCTTGAAAGCATCCAGAGAATTGGCTCCAGTACCTTCTGAGGCAGAGAATTCCACAGACTCGCAACTCTCTGGGTGAAAATGTTTTTCCTCGTCTCCGTTCTAAATGGCCTACCCCTTATTCTTAAATTGTGGTCCCTGGTTCTGGACTCCCCCAACATCGGGAACATGTTTCCTGTCTCGAGCGTGTCCAATCCCTTAATAATCTTATATGTTTCAATAAGATCCCCTCTCATCCTTCTAAATTCCAGTGTATAAAAGCCCAGACGCTCCATTCTATCAACATATGGCAGTCCCGCCATCCTGGGAATTAACCTGGTGTACCAACGCTGCACTCCCTCAATAGCAAGAATTGCACAGGCTGGTGATGAAACATCATCTATCCATGGTCTCTGCCGTGTTGCCCGACCCTCCGAGCTAAACCAGCATCTGTAGTTCCTTGTTTCTACATTTCGATGCTTTTTAAAGTCGGATAATGAGAGTTGTAGGTACGTGTGAAGGGGGTGTGTAGGTTAAATTCTCCAACTCCTCCCTTCCTCTCCCCCACCCCCTCACCTTCCTGTGCCCTACCCTGGTATGCACCCATTTCCCCAACTAATCTGTCCCCCTTTTCCCCCTCCATCCTCTTCCCCTCCCCTCGACATGACATCTCACTCCTCCCCTATCCTTATCTAATTTCCTGTTGTCCCTTTTCCATCACTGGCCTATGTTCACCCATCTGTAAACCAAACCCCCTTCGCCTGTATCCACCCATCATTCACCAGTCTCTGCCCCACCTCTTTCCCACCTTTTTCACCCCCAACTAAACTCTGTCCGAGAAGGGTTCTGACCCAAAATGTCACCTCTCCATGCCCCCCAGAGTTACCCCGGCACATTGTGTACGTTTTGCTTTGGTAAAACATCATCTGCAATTCCTTGTTGCTGATTGAACATGCAGGGCAACAGGGCAACACTTGAGGGGAACAAAAAGATTTATGTCTGAAGTGGGGTTCTGACCCGAAAGCCTTGTGTGCAAAATTAGAGCACAAGGTATTGGGGGGGGTAGGGTATTGACATGGATAGAGAACTGGTTGGCAGACAGGAAGTAAAGAGTAGGAATTAACTGGTCCTTTTCAGTAATGGCAGGCAGACTAGTGGGGTGCCACAAGGCTCGGTGCTGGGACCAAAGTTATTTACAATATGTACTAACGATTTAGACAAGGGAATTAAATGTGACATCTCCATGTTTGCGGATGACACAAAGCTGGGTGGCAGTGTGAGCTGCGATGAGGATGCCATGAGGCTGCAGGGTGACCTGGAATTGGATGAGTGGGCAGATGCATGGCAGTTGCAGTGTAATGTGGATAAATGTGAGGTTATCCACTTTGGTGGCAAGAACAGGAAGGCAGATTATTATCTGAATGGTGTCGGATTAGGAGAAGGGGAGGTGAAACGGGACCTAGGTGTGCTTGTACATCAGTCACTAAAAGTAAGCATGCAGGTACAGCAGGCAGTGAAGAAAGCTAAAGGCATGTTGGCCTTCATTGCTAGAGGGTTTGAGTTTAGGAGCAAGGAGGTCCTACTGCAGCTGTACAGGGTCCTGATGAGATCAAACCTGGAGTATTGTGTGCAGTTTTGGTCTCCTAATTTGAGGAAGAACATTCTTGCTATTGAGGGAGTGCAGCGTAGGCTCACCAGGTTAATTCCCGAGATGATGGACTGACATATGATGAAAGAATGGGTCGACTGGGCTTGTATTCATTGGAATTTAGAAGGATGAGTATCTTATAGAACTTTATAAAATTCTTAAAGGATTGGACAGGCTAGATGCGGGAAAAATGATCCCGATGTTGGGGGAGTCCAGAACTAGAGGTCACAGTTTAAGAATAAGGGGTAGGCCATAGGACTGAGATGAGGAAAAACATCTTCACCCAGAGAGTTGTGAATCTGTGGAATTCCCTGCCACAGATGACAGTGGAGGCCGATTTACTGCATATTTTCAAGAGTGAGTTAGATTTAGCTCTTGGGACTAGCAAAATCAAGGGATATGGGGAAAAAACAGGAATGGGGTACTGATTTTAGATGGTCAGCCCTG
The DNA here is from genome assembly GCF_028641065.1 of Leucoraja erinaceus. Classification (NCBI taxonomy): domain Eukaryota; kingdom Metazoa; phylum Chordata; class Chondrichthyes; order Rajiformes; family Rajidae; genus Leucoraja; species Leucoraja erinaceus. The sequence continues at coordinate 166,951,317 of NC_073377.1, forward strand.
ATCATATTGAATGGCGGTGTAGGCTCAAAGGGCCGAAATGCCTACTACTGCACCTATTTTCCTATCTTTCTATGTTTCTATGAAACGTCACATCCCTTTTTCCCTGGGAAGTTGCCTGAGCCGCAGACTTACTCCAGCATTTTGTGTCTACCTTCGGTGTAGACCAACATTTGCAATTTCTTCCTGTACAAAGAGATTTGCGTTACAGGAGTTATTTCAAACCAAATTTTCTCTGCTAGTTTTTTAGTAAAGTAATGTAGAACAAATATAATTCTCCATTTTCTCCCCGTACCCATATAACTCTCCCATCAAACATTTACCCAAATTCTCTGCAATAGATTTAGCATCGGCAGCCAATGTAGACAATCCTTTTCCATGGTTTGTGCATAACCTTTACACTAGTTTTGTTTCCGCGCTTCTGTGGGCTGTTATTATATTTGGCCACCGATTAGAAATGGCAGTAGAGTTTGACAACTTCAAGGCGAACTTCAGGTGTCTGCAAATGAAAGTTGAGGTGCTCCGCAGCGCTGCAGATTTTCACCATAAATTGCATCATCTGGTTCCCCACAACAAGGACCCCCAAAATGGAACGGCGCCATCTTTGGTCAAAAGGTCATAAGGGGTGGGAGTAGAATGAGACCATTCGGCCCATCAAGTCTACTCCGCTATTCAATCATGGCTGATCTATCTCTCCCTCCCATCCGTACTATCAAGGGTGATATAAAATGTAAATATAAAGCTGAACATTTTGAATTTGAAATTTGGAGAGTCACGCACATGTAGGTCACCAACACTAGCAATGATTGCTCCTCGGAATGCAACATGGGCAGTGAAGGCCCGACTAAGGTACAACTAAGATTCTGGAATCCAGAGAATGGAAGTCTCAAAGTGACAGGTACAGTGGCAGGGAAGGATCATCATTAAATGGGTTATGAGGGTTAAGGTTTAGAAGTCAGATGAGATTGAATAAAGGATCCATTCTAACAGGATTTGTTCCTAACAACTGTTTGCAACCGGAGCTTTTCTGAATTGGAACTGAAGAGCAACCGTGCATGGGAGATGACAGAATCAGCCTGGACAGGAGGGCAAGCAGGTACAGCAGGGGTGGCCGCTGACCGCTGTGTGAGTGAGTGTGTGTGAATGTGTGTGTGTGTGTGCGCGTGAGTGTGCGTGAGTGAGCGTGTAAGCGAGTGTGAGTGAGTGTACAAGTGAGTGTGAGTGTGCGTGCGTGAGCGGGTGCGTGCGTGTGCGCGAGTGTGAGTGCACGTGTGAGTGCATGTGAGCGTGTAAGCGAGCGTGTGTGTGAGTGAGTGTACAAGTGAGTGTGAGTGTGCATGCGTGAGTGTGTGCATGCGCGAGTGCGTGAGTGGGTGGGTGCGTGAGTGGGTGCGTGCGTGAGTGAGTGTGTGTGAGCGTGAGTGAGTGTGAGTGCATGAGTGTGTACGAGTCGTGCTCCTTTGACCACACCGGCTAACTGCAAATCACTTGATTCACATCACTGATTCATTTGTGAAGCTCTGCTTTAAAGTTAGGAATTCGTAATCTGTTTCAAAGGTTTGCATCCTTGTTAGACCTCATGCAGAGTGGGCTGAGGGCTCCAGCACAAACCATCTCAATTTCTAACCTACTACTCTGGTTCCCATTCCCTGCTTCTATGTTTAAAACCTTATTGAAAGGATTAATAAAACAGTCATAAAGGAAAGATATCTGTTGGATGAGTGGGCTGAAGGGCCTGTTTCTATGCTGTACGACTCTATGACACAAACTAGCAAAAACAGAATTAGAGATTTAAATAAATGATTCTTCAAATATTCAGTAGCAGCAGCATCCAGCGTTGTGGGACCTGGAGGAAGCTGATTGACTACCCTTGACAAAATGCCATTGACAATAAAACTAAATGGTTCCCAACAGAAGCATTTCGAGGGGCTCTGCCTCGTCTCTGACTGTAATCGGGTAAGGTTTGTGTTCAGATACGCAAACATACTTGTACAAAATGCTCTCTTCAAATTTGCATAAATACAATTACTAAAAACTCTGCTCCACTGCTAACTAAACCACTTGCTAATATGTTTTTAGTTTTAGTTTTTTAAATGCAGCATTTAAACAGGCTGCTCATCCTCCCCAACCCTGTGTATTGTTTCTATATTAACCCAATTGATCATGCAGTCCCTACACTCTAGGGCTAAGTTCCAGCACTGGGAGGTGCAAAAGGACTTGGGAGTACCGGTGCAGGATTCACAACAAGTTAATTTTGCAAGTTGAATCGGTAGTAAGGAGGCAAATACAACGCTAGCATTTATTTCAAGAGGGCCACAATACTAAAACTGGGATGTAATGCTGAGGCTTTACTCCGCATTTGGAGTATTGTGAGCAGTTTTGGGCCCCATATCTGAGGAAGGATGTATTAACATTGGAGGAGGTCCAGAGGAGGTTTACGAGAATGATCCCAGGATTAATCGTGTTAACATATGATGAGCGTTTGAAGGCACTGGGCCTGCTGCACTCACTGGAGTTTTGAAGGCTGAGGGGGGACGTCATTAAAAAAAAATGAAAATGAAATGATTCACTTTATTGTTATTGTCAGTGTACAGTACAGAGACAACGAAATGCATTTTTAGCATCTCCCTTGAAAGGGAGACACAGGGCGTCGCGGTGTGCCCGCGCCTGCCGTCGTAACATTCCATTACAGGCAAAGGTGGGTGAAGTGTCTTGCCCAAGGACACAACGACAGTATGCACTCCAAGCGGGATTTGAACCGGCTACCTTCCGGTCGCCAGCCGAACTCTTAGCCCATTGTGCTATCTGTCGTCCTAAAGCTTTCCGAATAGTGAAAGGTCAGGATAGAGTGAATGTGGAGAGGATGTTTCTACCAGTGGGAGAGTCTAGGACTAGTCCGAATAAAAGGACGTACCTTTTCTTTCTTCAGAGGGTGGTGGAATTGAGGCAGTCATTGCCACAGACTGCTGTGGAGGCGGTCAATGGATATTTTTCAGGCAGAGATTGACAGATTCTAGTAAAGGTGTCGGGGTTAGGGGGCGAAGGGAGAAGAGTGGGGTCCAGAGGGAAGGATAGATGGTCATGATTGAATGGCGGAGCAGACTTGATTGGCCAAATGGTCTTATATTCTGCTCCTAGAACTTATGAACTTAGAACTTTAGGATATGGGAGAACACCAGAGCACATGGAGGAAACCAACGCAGTCGCAGGGAAAACTTGTAAACTCCACACATACAGTCCCCAAGGTCACGATAATACCTGGGTCTCTGGAGTAGCGAGGTAGCAGCTCTACCAGCTGTGTAACTGTGCTACCACTGAGAATTAGGTCATCGGGCTAGAACAAAAAAGAAAAGTAGACAAAAATAGACAATAGGTGCAGGAGTAGGCCATTCGGCCCTTCGAGCCAGCACCGCCATTCAATGTGATCATGGCTGATCATCCCCAATCAGTACCCCGTTCCTGCCTTCTCCCCATATCCCCTGACTCCGCTATGTTTAAGAATCAGAAATTGGGAGGAAGTAGAATGGAGATCTTTATTTGAGTAGGGGTGGTGATCAGACGAAGAAGATGGATCATAATACCAGTGTACAGGGTTGAATGAGACAATAGACAATAGGTGCAGGTGCATTTGGACCTTCGAGCCAGCACCGCCATTCAATGTGATCATGGCTGATCATCCCCAATCAGTACCCCATTCCTGGCTTCTCCACATATCCCCCGACTCCGCTATTTTCAAGAGCCCTATCTAGCTCTCTCTTGAAAGCATCCAGTGAACCTGCCTCCACCGCCCTCTGAGGCAGAGAATTCCACAGACTCACCGCTCTCTGTGAGAAAAAGTGTTTCCTCGTCTCTGTTCTAAATGGCTTGCTCCTTATTCTTAAACGGTGGCCCCTGGCTCTGGAGTAAACAAAGCAACATGGAGATTTTGCAATAATTCTCCACATTGTGTGTAAAAAAAAAGGGAAAGGAGTTTCTTGTGTACTTTAATTCAATAAAATATGATGAAGTTTCCACGTGTGTGGAATCTTTATACAAGATCAGCTTCAAATTTATTTTTAATTGGTTGGCAGAATTTAATGGCTGTCAACTTGCTACTGGCTGTGCACACAATGAGATGTTCCTTTTTGTAATTATTTTACAAATCTAAAGCCTTTCAGAAAAAAATGGAAAAACACTTTTTTCCCCCATGCTTGGATCTTCCTGTTTCATGTATGTTCCAGATGGTGCCGTACTTCACATCAGAATTGTAATAAAAATCACTGGCTCATTGTAATCCCGACTCTGATTTTTTTGTCTCCCTATTGTAACATTTCACAGCCTTGCATATGAAATATGTATCTGCGTCTGCTTTAAAATTTGTCAAATACTGCTTCCACTAGTCTTTGGAAAAGAGAATTGCAAAGATGCATCACTGAATAAATATTTATTTTAACTTTGTTTCCAATTAGTGACTTTTGTCCCTGTGCAGTGACCCCAAATCCTCGATTCTCCCTAGGACTACATCTGTCTGATGACCTGACGTCCACGGCCAACACCACAGCTCTGGTCAAAAGAGCCCAGCAGCGACTTCACCCTCTCCGAAGACTACGTAAAGCAGGTCTCCCCACTACACACCTACGGACTTTTTATAGGGGGACTGTCGAGAGCACATTGACCTACGGCATCACTTCCTGGTTCGGGAGCTGCAAGGCGTACGAACGGCACCAACTAGACAGGATTGTGAAGACCGCCAGCAGGATTATTGGTGCTCCACTCCCTTTCCTGCTGGACATATACAGGAAGAGATGTATCAGCAGAGCCATCTCCATCATCAAAGACCCTTACCACCCATCGCATGACATTTTCACCATCCTGCCATCTGGGAAGAGGTACAGGAGCATTAGCTGCAAAACCAGCAGGATGCTCCTCAGCTTCTTCCCACAGGCTGTAAGACTGATAAATGGACTTTGCCCCCTGCCAAGTATCCCGCACAAACCCCCAACCTGGACACACTGCAGCAGAGCCACTGTTGTGCCGCTGCCGGTCGGAACGCCTGTTGAATGTTTAGTAGAGTGTTAAATTTGTTCATGATACATGTATTTTTTTTTATTTCTATTTATTTTTCATGCACACTGAATGGACACTGGTTGAGCAACGTTTTTTTGTTTCCTCTGGGTATGTGAGTACTCAGGAAATGACAATAAAGATATACAATACAATACAATACAAAAGGAAACATCCTTTCAACAAGATCTCTCTGGGTCTTATATGCTAATCAGTTTCCTCTCACTCTTCGAAGCTCCAGTGGATACAAGCTTGGCAGGTTCAAACATTTCTCATAAGACAACCCTCCTTACAAGCATGTCTGGTAAAACTTCCCCGAACCGTGTCCAATACATCAACATCCTCCCTTCCATGAGGGGACCAATTTGGATTTTGTAGTTGTTAAAATGGTTAAAAGTATTTAAACGGTTTACAATTCTTCAGCAACTATTTTTTTGAGAGCAAGTTACCACCAACGCCATGCCTATCAATGCCCAGATAACATTCCCGCAAATACCATCCTTCGTCCGGGAAGGAGAGAAACGGAGCCTCTCAACTCATGCCCACTGAACACAGCCAGGGACTGGGAAATGCATGTTGACCAAGGCCAGAGGCTTTCGTTCCCAGTTGAAATCGCAGTTACCAACCTGCGACCAGACCTCGTTCTCTGGTACAACTCCTGTCCGCGTGTTTTCATCATTGAGCTGACGGTCCCATGGGAGGAGGCGGTGGACGAGGCTTATGCAAGGAAAAAGCTTCGATATTCAAACCTTGCAGCAGAGGCAGAGGAGAGAGGTTGGAGTGTAAGGGTGTGTCCAGTGGAGGTGGGGTGCAGGGGCTTTGTAGCCAGTTCCACCGCAAGGCTCCTGAGGGAAGTAGGAGTCAAAGGGCAGGCACAAAGGAGGGCAATAAAAGAACTTGCCAATACTGCCAAACGGAGCAGTCACTGGCTGTGGCTGAAGAGAAAAGATGCTGTCTGGGCTGCCACGTGACCATCTCTGCATCCTCCTGCATCCTCCTGCATCCTTACTTCATGGATGACATTTACATTACTGCCCATTTGTCATCCTTTTAACATGTGCTATTTAGCGTGCTGTTAATTTGTTTTTGTATTTTAAATTCAACAACATTTTAGGGGTGAATAATAATACTCTTTACCAGCCTAAAACAGTCCCTGAATTCCACATACATTTCCTTGCAAATAACCCTTCCATCCTCCACCAAACTCACTTCTCCCTCCACCTTACTTCAGGATCCAAAGGGACCATTTCCTTTCAGACAATGTGCTGGACTCCTCCATCTTTGTCAGTGCCTGTGCCTACCTCACAGCAACCTTCCCTAACAAGCAAAGGAAATGCAACATATCCCCGCCCCCCACACCCCATCATCAGTTCAAGTTTGAAAGACTTTCTAGCAATTTATTTTTAATTTATTTTACTGTTAGTGTTACAATAGAGCGATTGATTTTCCTTTCTTCTTTTTTTTCTTTTCTTTCTAGGGTCTTATTTCCTTTCTTTACTTCCTTCTCTAATTCCTTCCCTAAGGGGTTCCATTCTCCTAACACTTTCCTGCGCCTTCACGATTCTTGCTTACTTTCCTTACTTCTTTTATTTCTATCTTTTTTCAAGCTCAAAAAATGAAGTGGTACAACATAATGTAATAAGATATATGTGATGTATTAATGTAATTTACTGTACTGCTAATAAAAATAAAATAAAAAAAAAAATTAAAAAAAAATTATTTTACTGTATTCGCTGCAGATAATGTGGCTTCTAAATCGGGAGCCAAAGATAGATTGTGCCATAGTTCTGTAGAACATATTTATCACATCTTCAATTCACTTTTCACTTCAATTTACCATTCCCACTCTCAACCCAGCCACTCTGTCCTCAACATCCTTCAATGCTTTAATGAAGCTCAATGGGGCTTTGAAAAGTGGCATCCAATCTTCTGACTGGGGCACCCATATTGCATTTTGGATTCCACGCTATAAGCAACAACGTCAGGTCCTCAGCCTTTCCAGCAATTAGATATTTTCAAATATTCACAGCATTTTTCTTTGATAATTTCAGATAATAATTCCACTTCTTCCATTTTATGCTTCCTCCAGACTTGTTTTGTTTCTTAAGACGTCCCATTCCCACCGTCTTTATAACAAGTGGAATCGAATATAGGAGCAAAGAGGTCCTTCTACAGTTGTACAAATCCCTAGTGAGACCACACCTGGAGTGTTGTGTGCAGTTTTGGTCCCCTAATTTGAGGAATGACATTATTGCTATTGAGGGAGTGCAGCGTAGGTTTACAAGGTTACCAGGATGGCGGGACTGTCATATGCTGAGAGAATGGAGCAGCTGGGCTTGTACACTCTAGAATTTAGAAGGATGAGAGGGATTCTCATTGAAACATATAAGATTGTTAAGGGTTTTGACACGCTAGAGGCAGGAAACATATTCCCGATGTTGGGGGAGTCCAGAACCAGGGGCCACAGTTTAAGAATAAGGAGTAAGCCATTTAGAACGGAGACGAGGAAACACTTTTTCTCACAGAGAGTGGTGAGAATGTGGAATTCTCTGCCTCAGAGGGCGGTGGAGGCAGGTTCTGTGAATGCTTTCAAGAGAGAGCTAGATAGGGCTCTTAAAAATAGAGGAGTCAGGGGATATGGGGAGAAGGCAGGAACGGGGTACTGATTGGGGATGATCAGCCATGATCACATTGAATGGCGGTGCTGGCTCGAAGGGCCTAATGGCCTACTCCTGCACCTATTGTCTGTTGTCTATCATCTTGCACCATCATCTTTTATTGTCGTTTAATGTCCCCTGCCCGTTACCCTCTTGTAGGCCGTAACTATTATTCTCCCCTCACCTCCCCGTTCTTTGTGCCCTTAATTTTGCTCACAATAACAAAAGTCCATTAAGCTACAACTTACTTTTCTTTCTCCACAAATGCATTAGATTTTTACATTTCAGCATTGTCTGCTATTATATTACCTCCACAGCTATAGGCTGATTATTTCACCACACACACTATAATCAGATTAGAAATTCTGAAATGTGCGGTGTACAATCTTACTTCACCTGCCACATACTTCACAAACAGAATACTCAACTAAACTTGTAAACTAGCTGGGTTTAAACCAATTGCTGGGCATAAACAACTGTAGGCCAAGACCTGGTAAATAAGATTAGTACAGATTAAGTATGCGATGGAGAGGGTGGGCTGAAGGGCTAGCCTTTGTGCTGTATGTTCCTATGACTACAAATGGGTGCTCACTTAAAGGCTTTTACTTAAAAGGTTTATTTACCCAAAATATTTTACTAAACTTTCCGCTGGTTTCAGGTCAGAATTTTAAAGGAAGGTTAGGAAACATTATGTCCACAATCTTGAAAAAAGATGAATAAATGAAATATTTTAAAGATATACGCATAGTGAGTAGAGAAAGCTAATCCTGAACTAAAGGTTTAGTTTAGATTTTAGACATGCACCAGAACTATTCCACACCCTGGGGCCAAATAGCAGAAGTCAATTAATCTCTTAAGGGCCTGTCCCACTGTACGAGGTAATTCAAGAGTTCTCCCGAGTTTCCCCGGATTCGAACTGGGAGAATGACGGTAATAGCCGTTCGTAGGTACTCGGGGCTCTCGTGGACATTTTTTCACAGTGCTGAAAAAATTTCACGAGTTACCGCGTTATCCAAGTACCTGCCGTTAGCGTCACGAGCCGCTACGAGACATCCACGAGCTCCGACGTACCCGCTACGTACATTCTACGTACTTACCACGAGTTTGATTTTTTTTAAACTCGGGAGAACTCTTGAATTACCTTGTACAGTGGGACAGGCCCTTAATCCTTCACTTCTTTGGGGTGTGGGAGGAATAGGGTACTGATTTTGGATGATCAGTTATGATCATATTGAAGGACCAAATGGCCTAATCCTGCACCTACTATTTTCTATGTTTCTATGAAACTGTAGCACCCAGAATAAACCCACACGGTCACAGGGAGATCATATAGAAACACGGGGAGATCAGATGTGGTCTCCAAATCTGAGGAAGGACATTATTGCCATAGAGGGAGAGCAGAGACGGTTCACCAGACTGATTCCTGGGATGTCAGGACTGTCTTATGAAGAAAGACTGGATAGACTTGGTTTATACATCTCTAGAATTTAGAAGATTGAGAGGGGATCTTATAGAAACTTACAAAATTCTTAAGGGGTTGGACAGGCTAGATGCAGGAAGATTGTTCCCAATGTTGGGGAAGTCCAGAACAAGGGGTCACAGTTTAAGGATAAGGGGGAAGTCTTTTAGGACCGAGATGAGAAAATCATTTTTCACACAGAGAGTGGTGAATCTGTGGAATTCTCTGCCACAGAAGGTAGTTGAGGCCACAGTTCATTGGCTATATTTAAGAGGGAGTTAGATGTGACCCTTGTGGCTAAAGGGATCAGGGGGTATGGAGAGAAGGCAGGTACAGGATACTGAGTTGGATGATCAGCCATGATCATATTGCATGGTGGTGCAGGCTCGAAGGGCCGAATGGCCTCTACTCCTGCACCTATTTTCTATGTTTCTATACAAACTCAGTACAAACAGCCCCTGTAATCAGGATCGAACCTGACACTCTAGTGCTGTAAGGCAGCAACTCCACTGCTGCTGTGTCACTGTGCTGTCCCTTATAACAATATTAACAATTGGAAATGAATCATTTTCTACATTGAGCCCAAGAAATATTGTTCTACATATAAGTAAGAACTCTGATTATATAGGACCATTCAAATGTTGATGTGTATTAGGATGGACACACCACGACTCACTGGGGAAGGTGAACTAAATGCACCTCCTTTATGGCTTATAGATTATGTTTGCGCTGGTCGTCACCAAACAGCAAAGCAAAACTTAACCAAAGAAAATCCAACAACATGGTCACTGCATAATGGAACATACTCACTTATTGGAAATTAGATATACAATGGAAAATGCACAAATGTTGCTGCACTCTGTACCTATACAAGGTGACGTGCTTTAAAATTTGCTGAGTGGGAAATGTTTATAGTTCTGTTTTATTGATAGTTTTAGTTTCCATTTCTAAGAAATGTTGATGTCAGCAAGTTAGTATGCAAGGAAGTGCATTATTAAATTGAAATTATTTAAAGGACAGGAGGAATGTGTTTTAGAAAATGACACAAAAGGCTTGACCCATAGTTACTCCAGAACTTTGTCTTTTTTTTTTGTAAACTAGCATCTGCAGTTCCTTGTTTCCAGGTATGTATATTATTTTGTTTTTCTTATGTTTCCACTTTTGTCCTCAGTTTAAAGTGATCCTTCTAGTGTATCAGATTGACAAATACTGGCATTGTGATAAAAAGGAATTAACCAAAAGTCATTTAAGAAAGCCATGGCATTTCTGTGAGTCTTTTCACAATGATTTTATTAGCGACAACAGTTGATACATGTATATATATTTTTTTTTAAACTACATTGCTTTGATTAATTGCAATTTGGAGAACTGGTGAATTTAAACCAACATTAACCATATAACCATATAACCATATAACAATTACAGCACGGAAACAGGCCTTCTCGGCCCTACAAATCCGTACCCCTAAACTTCAGTCCCTTAATTCTGAAGTCATGTCCTCTTGTTTGAATCCTTACCTATTCTCACACTTAAAGCTTGGTCCAGATCAACTCTGCTACACCTCTCATCATTTTAATGTACCTGCTTCCCAATTCCCCCCAATGTGACTTCTGCGCTCCAGAGAATAAAGACCTAACTTATTCAACCTATCTCTGTAACTTAGTTGTTGAAACCCAGGCAACATTCTAGTAAATCTCCTCTGTACTCTCTCTATTTTGTTGACATCCTTCCTATGATTGGGCGACCAAAATTGTACACCATACTCCAGAATTGGTCTCACCAATGCCTTGTACAATTTTAACATTACATCCCAGCTTCTATACTCAATGCTCTAATTTATAAAGGGCAGCACACCAAAAGCTTTCTTTACCACCATATCTACATGGGATTCCACCTTCAGGGTCTTTGGTCTGATTAATAATCTATCTAAAAAAGATCTCACAAACTTGTGAAGAGATTCTTCTAGCATAATGTTATATTAAGTGTTTCCAGCTCTTTTCCTAATTAGTCACAGTTAGATAACCGTTACAGTCTTTACACTTAACTCTGGTCAAGAAACAAACCAACCCCAGCACACATTCTCACTGATCAAATGGAGGCTTTTGCAATTATAATTACAAGTGACTGGATTGTTCCTAACCAGGGGTCGCATCATTTCCCGATGATTTTATTGCTGGAGTTGCACCTCCTGATGTATAGTTCCTGCAGGGGGGCGAGTGAAGTTCCCAGAGTGCGTTCCCAGAGTGCGTTCGGCCTTCTCATCGTTGTCTGAGATCAGGCCCACCACCACAGTGTCATTATTCAAAGTTGCTTTATGTCTCTGGTCTATTGAAAGTTTCTCTTCTTAACAGTGCATAAGGCCCAGATAGAGTAGTCGTGGAAATGATGTTGCCAGTAATGGGAGAGCCTAGGACCAGGCGGCACAGTGTCAGATTAAAAAGATGTGCCTTTAGAATGGAGATTAGGAGGGACTTCTTTAGTCGGTGAGTGGGGAATCTGTGCAATTCATTGCCACAGACGTCTGTGGAAGCAAAGTCATTGGGTATTTTCAAAGCAGAGATTGATAGGTTCTTGATTAGTAAGGGCATCTAAGGTTCCTGGGAGAAGGCAGGAGAATGAGGTTGTGGGGAAAAATAGATCAGCCATGACTGAATGGTGGAGCAGACTTGATGGGCCAAATGTTGCCCAATGCATTTCGTATGTCTCTGTACTGACACTGACAATGAAGTTAAAATTGAATCTGAATCTGAATCTGAATCTGAATTCTGCTCCTATGTCTTATGATCTTATGAAGAAGTTCAAGGGGCAGGTGTCTCCCACTCCTCCCCCCCCCTCCCTCTCTCCTCTCTCTCTCACCACCTCATCTCTCCCACCCCCCCAGCTTCTACTCTCCCCTCTCTCCCCCCTCCCCACCACCCCCTCCAGCCCCCTCCAACCCTCTCCCCCCCCCAGAGATTTATTTAGCTTTTCTATGTGGGGGAAGACGGGCCTATTCTCCGAGTCGTGTCCTCGCCCCCCTCCTCGCAGCCTACCACCTGGATTGGAGCGGCCTTTCCTGCCGGGGACCCGGACCAGAGCTTCAGCAGCGGCGGCGCAGCGCTGGATACATCGCAGAGCGGGCGATTGCTTACCTGGATTGCTGTTGAAGCTCCGGAGTGTTGGGCCGGCTGCTTTAACCGGAGCTGTGATTCGTAGAGCTTCCAGCGCGGGCGGCGCTGACTTCAACATCGCGGAGTCCCGGGGCCCTTTGCCGAGGGCCGCCAGCGTTGAATCTCCGCCCAGCGCGACCTGTGGACTTCGGGTGCCGCGGACTCTGGTAGGAGGTGGCCGATTCAGATGTCCAAGCCGCTGAGGATGTCCCCCTGTCCCAACGTTGGACTTCCATCACCCCGGCGAGCGGGCCTGAATATCGGGCCTCCCGTAGCGGCGACAGCGGGGGGTTCGGGAGCTCCCCGATCACGAGAGGACAACAGAGGAGGATGACTGAATTTTGGAGCCTTCCCTCACAGTGGGAAACTTTGATCCCGCTGTGTGGGGATGTCTGTGTTAAAGACTATCGTGTTCTGTGCTCTTTAGCATTCGTATGGTGACCACACATTTCACTGTATCAATTGGTACTTGTGACAAATAAATGAATCTTGTATCTTGTATCTTGCTAGAATAAAATATACTGGACTGGTACTTCAGAGGTTGGTGTTTAATACAGATCAAATGTTCATGTCGGGGGGAAGGGGATGGATTTATGATCAATTAATTAAAGAAAACTTGGAAAAAGAGCAATAAATAATGGTGATCAGGAAAATACCAGATTAAACAAAAACAAACTGCTGGAGGAAGAACTCAGCAGGTGAGACAGCACCAGTGGAAGGAAATAGATAGGCAACATTATGATTATTTTGATTTGGATTAAACTTGCATGGAATACAGAACCAAACGCAAAAGCCGAATTATCACTTTCGGCGAATTATTTAAAGTTTTTTTTCCATAAGGTTTTCAGGTTTTGGCCAACATAACTCTTGAGATGGATGGAATTCTCTTTATTAGATTAGGCCAGCCCCAGGTGTGATTGGCTGATCAACCATTTATCTCTTCATTATTTTTTTTGTCTCCACAGGCAGATTGAAGAACATCTCTCCAAGTCATTCCTTGATGCCTGGGCCTCTCAATAAACCTGGCAATCCATCTCATTCTCTCTAGCTTGTTGTTTGAAAGAAAACAACTCCTGCTGTTCCCAGAATGAATAAAGAACATCTTTGCTTAATGTGGCTGGGATGAGATAATTATGTCAACTAAACTGTGAGCTGCAAAGCCTGCTCATCTGGCTTTAATACGCATCTTTAATGTCTGCATCCTGTAATGTTTTTAAAAACATATGTGAATTTACTTAATGTTAAACATTAGAGTTAAACATAGCTCACGACCAAATCTCTGCTATGAAAAAATAAAATCTCAAAACACGACATAAATTCCTGTGTTTATTTTTATCTATTTCCAATTTACTAATCATGTTTTTAATGTTTTTCACCGCCATTTTCCTCACATCAAATTGGTTCCTCTTAGCCAGCCAGACCCCACTTCACTCAATTGTCCTTCCCTTCCCAATCTGGCGCAAAACTCGAAATCTCTTTCCAGTTTATTTAAACGTCAATAAAATGTAAAAAACCAAACCAACAATTTCTACATAGAAATGAGGCAGCAGTCAACATCTGTTTCTGAGTTACTTCTGCGCTGAACTACTGGAGGTGTACTTGGCATCACATGCACTCAGCTTCAGTCTGGCCACACAGTACATTCCCCCCAGGGGCTGTGGCTCGTTGGACGGCAATCTATTTCATTCTATATATCCAGTTTTATGTTCCATGGGTGGGGCAAGGTATCGGAAATGCAGAAGGGAATTTCTCTTTCAGAAAAAGTCAAGTTTAAATTATTGGTTTGAAATAAGGATTCATCATATTTCCAAGTCTGCTGATGATACAAAACTTGATGGGATTGTGAGAGGAAGATGTAAGGCGAGTTCAAGAGGTCATCGACAAGATGAGCGAGAAGGCAGGAACATTCCCCATTGCAAAATGTTGCGTTGATATGGGATGTTATCCACTTTGGGACACAAAACAAAAACACAGCAAATGTTTGAAGTGATAGAAAAATTGGATGTTCAAAGGGACTTTGTTCTCTCATACAAGTTACTGAAGGCAAACATGCAGATGTGACATATGACTCGAGATGGATAGGGTATGCTGGCCTTTATTGCAGGAGCATTTCAGTACAAGAGTCAAAATATCTTACCACAATTATGTAAGGTCTTGGTGAGATATACTCGCCATTGAGTAAATGCAGCACAGAATAACTAGACCAAATGCCAGTTGTGGCGCTGTGTAAATATGCAGAGAGACGGAGTGGTCTACTGAATTCTCTCAAGGTTAGAAGAATCTCACTGAAACTTATAAGATCCATACAGGGCTTGGCAGATTGGATGCAAAGAAGTTGAATGATGATGATGAAGAATTTTGATGATGAATTTAGAATTTTAATATTTCATTTACTCTGAGGTAATTTATTATTTTTCTATTATCACGTTGTTTCCTAACTCCTATAGTAATATAACCATGGAAAATGTATTTCATTGTGTGAGACGGCTCAGCTGATTAGGCCTATCTTTAGAAAAGAAAAATATCTATTTCCCATCAGCACTAAGTGTGTAGACAGATCATGCCTCTTCAAATATTTGTCACAGTTCTGTCTAAATATGTTCAGCGTTTGTCTCATTCCCTTCGAACCCTTCCATTAATTATTAGAAATGAACCCTTCCATTAATTATTAGAAATGTATGTCCAATGTTTTTTAATCTTCTGTCAAGAAGTTACCGACTCGACACTGCGTCTGTCGCTGACTGCTTGGTCAAGATGAGGGATTCTGATGATTTTTCAATGTTGGCCACACATCACAACCTGAGTTACCTCAACTCTCTCAGAAACATTAAGGCCTATTCTCCTGGATGAAACATCATGGCCTATTCTCTTGGATGAAAATGGTGCCAGGTATCCACATCTCTTCAGCAGCATCAAAAAAACCTGAAAATTCAGACCCAACTTATTCAATTCTCCCTTTTCTCTTACAAAGGGAACAATCCTATCATATCCAGTCTTTTCTCATATTTGTAATTTTCCAATCCCTGCAACATATTTGCAAAATCCCTTCTGTAATCTCTGCTGCATACAATTCTACTATAACCATGCAGTTTGTATTCTCTGTGTCTTAACTAATAAAGCTTAATATCTCCCATTAAATATATGTGGACACACACTCCAAGTTTTCTCTGCTCTCCTGTATGTTCTCTGCATTGGTGAGCAAGATGCCTTTGGTGTGGAAGAACTATTTGGTATTGCCTGAAGCCCACTACTGAACTTCCCCTGCTGCCAAGATCTGTGTGCCTCACAAACCAATTTCTAGACAATTATCAAGTAGCACACACATGAACTGTGATTGGGTCTTTCCTGGCCTGTGTTGATTAGTCTCAGGCATCAGAGAATATAGGGCATCTGATTATATTTTATGACTTTAGAATATAAGGAAGACAGAGCATTGTGCTACCCAAACCTCAGCTTACTGGGTAAAAAAGTTTGAACTTTGATGTCATCTAGCTTGGTCAATTTGTATGTACAATAACACAAAAACACTGATATTTGACTGTATAAAAATACTAAAACATTCACAAGGATAGTATTATTTTCCTCATTGGTTTCAGTGAGTTGAGTTGAAAATTGAAAGAAAAATCATTAAACGATATTTTCACAAAGTTTCACAAAGTTCATACTTTCACAAAGTTGGAAAAGCAAATTCTATATAAAATACTCCTGGGGGCCACTCAGATTTAGATTTAAATATTATTAGTTTCTAATGTAACAGTACAATAAGCACTAAAAAGCACTTTAAGGTTTTTCAGCATTTCATGTGAATGAATTTTCACTTCTGCCAGAATTGATAGATCACGACTTTGAAAACAGTGCGATTATTTTAATTCTGAATATTACTTGCTTGAAATGTTTGCAGTCTGTGATTCATGAGAAATTCTGATATTCTTTAACAGCAACCACTGTGTAGAAGGCAAATGTACAGGCCTGCTTCTAGATGGTCTTCAGTGTGAAAACACTAGTATGAAATAAATTGGATAAAGATGCTCAAATCTCTGGAAATTAAATGGTGCTACTAAAGTGACCACTGATAGCTGAGGAAATGAAATCATTGTATTAACTGCTAGACCACACCTGCAAATAAGAAGTAAGGGTGTTGGATCAATGAACTGAGACAACACTATATTGGTAAGTGCACTGAACTTTATTTTTCTGTAAAGTTAATAAAAACATATATTAAAAGGACAATTGACAAAGATTAAACACATTTTAATTTATTTTAGAAACTTGTATTCTTAGAATAAAGGGGAGGTCATTTAAGACTGAGGTGAGAAAAAACTTTTTCATCCAGAGAGTTGGAAATTTATGGAATTCCCTGCCACAAAGGGCAGTGGAGGCCAAGTCACTGGATGGGTTTAAGAGAGAGTTAGATAGCTCTAGGTGCTAGTGGAGTCGAGGGATATGGGGAGAAGGCAGGCACGGGTTATTGATAGGGGAAGATCAGCCATGATCATAATGAATGGCGGTGCTGGCTCGAATGGCCGAATGGCCTCCTCCTGCACTTATTTTCTATGTTTCTATGTTTTACTTCTTCACTTTCCACCATTCAGGGACCCCCACAATCTTTCTGCAATAGTCATCTGGAAAAGAAATTGAGTGAACATTGAGATTTATTTTTGGATAGATATCCCATATTCATATTGACAATTCCAAAAACCTTGTTCAACAACAACACATCTCATGAACCATCAGTTTCTAGAACCACACTGCATAATCCTAACCTCAGCAATAACCTAGTATAGACTTTGTTTTGGTTGCACTATGTACTTCTGTTAGCTCCATTATGGTCTGGTTACTTAGTATTACTGATAATTTAGTGTTCTTTATTAGTGTATATGATTCTTGTGTTGTGCTTGTAAAGCTACAGCAAGTAAAAATGTGAATGTTCCATTCCCAGAGCAGATGACATTAAACACTCTGGGATCACCAAAGACAAACACAAAATGCTGGAGTAACTCAGAGGGTCATGCAGCATCCCTGGAGAAAATAGATAGGTGAGGTTTCGGGACCCTTCTTCCTGAGCCAAAATATCACCAATCCATTTTCTCCAGAGATGCTGCATGACCCGCTGAGTTACTCCAGCATTTTGTGTCTACCTTTGGTATAAACCAACATCTGCAGTTCATTGACATTACCCTTGAGTCACCAATAGCTAGCAAACAGCAGCAAAAGTCCACAAGCAGAACAGTAGCAAGTAGACCATTGTTGAGAAATGTTAAAGTTTATATGATCCAGAATAGATGGGAAGATAGATATAAAATGCTGGAGTAATTCAGCGGGACAGGCAGCATCTCTGGAGAGAAGGAAATGGTGATGTTTCGGGTCGAGAACCTTCTTCAGACTGAGAGTCATGGGAGAGGGAGACACAGGTCTAGAGATGCTGCCTGTCCTGCTGAGCTATTCCAGCATTTTGGGTCTGTCTTCAGTAAAAACTATCATCAGCAGTTCCTTCCTACACAGAGTAGAAGGGAAATTATTGTATTTCCTTACTTGCACTAACTTAGAAAATTTCACTGAGAGTGATAGTAGACAGAATTCCAAATCTGAGGAAGTGCATTATTGCCATAGAGGGAGTGCAGAGAAGGTTCACCAGACTGATTCCTGGGATGTCAGGACTGTCTTATGAAGAAAGACTGGATAGACTTGGTTTATACTCTCTAGAATTTAGGAGATTGAGAGGGGATCTTATAAAAACTTACAAAATTCGTAAAGGGTCGTTGCGACAGGCTGGAGAAGTGCAGGGAGCTCCGGGAAGCGGTCTTGCTCTCTCCGATGTTGGGGATGTCACAGTCCACCGGACCTGGGCTCACAGCTTAAGGATAGGAGGGGCAGCGAAATCCTTTAAAACACGCTGAGATGAGAAGCCCCACGATGGTGAGTCACCGCACAGAGAGGTTGGAGAATCTCTGGAACTCTCCAACCAACAGACCCGGGTAAAAGTCGAGGCCAGTCCAGGGAAGATATTTAAGAGGGAGTTAGATGTGGCCCTTGTGGCTAAGGGGATCAGAGGGTATGGAGAAAAATACAGGTACGGGATACTGAGTTGGATTTAACTAGCCAAAAATCAAAAAAGAATGGCGGTGCAGGCTCGAAGGGCCAAATGCGCCTACTCCTGCACCTAATTATTGTATTTCTACTGTACTAACTTAGATAATTTCACTGAGAGTGATAGTAGACAGAATGGAATGTGTTCTCCTTGGCAGAACCTGGTTCAGTAGTTAAAGTATATCAGCTTTGCTAGAAGGTGAGGAGGGAACCAGATTGAGTCATTTGCCAATCTCCTATACTCCTCTCTATAATCCATGATCATGTGAAAATATGAAATATCGCACCTTGCACCTGTTCAATCAGATCATCTCTCATTCTGCTAAAGCATGTGCAAGTCACTGAACTGAAACATTAACTTTATTTATTTCTCCATAACTGCTGCCTGACCACATAAATGTTTCTGCCACTATATTCTTCACTGGTTATTTCTGTCCATTATATAGACAATAGACAATAGGTGCAGGAGTAGGGCCATTCGGCCCTTTGAGCCAGCACCGCCATTCAATGTGATCATGGCTGATCGTCCCCAATCAGTACCCTGTTCCTGCCTTCTCCCCATATCCCCAGACTCCGCTATTTTTAAGAGCCCTATCTAGCTCTCTCTTGAAAGCATCCAGAGAACCTGCCTCCACCGCCCTTTGAGGCAGAGAATTCCACAGACTCACCACTCTCTGTGAGAAAAAGTGTTTCCTCATCTCTGTTCTAAATGGCTTACTCCTTATTCTTAAAACTGTGGCCCTTGGTTCTGGACTCCCCCAACATCGGGAACATGTTTCCTGCCTCTAGCGTGTCCAAGCCCTTAACAATCTTATATGTTTCTATGAGATACCCTCTCATCCTTCTAAACACCAGAGTGTACATGCCCAGCTGCTCCATTCTCTCAGCATATGACAGTCCCGCCATCCCGGGAATTAACCTTGTAAACCTACGCAGATTATCTAACTCTTGATTGTACTAAGTACTACCACTTGAGAGCCACAACACCAGTTGAATGGATGCCAATGTTCCAGCCACATTACAGCATCTTATTCAGGCACATCCCTGTCCTGGATTGGGAGGGGAGAGAAAGAAATATCAAATGCTTGAATGGACCATTTTCACAAGTGTTCAAAAAGCAACTAATACGTCATTGTCATGGGGTGACAGGTTATCAGACAAGCAAGATGCACAGTCTATGAGAAATTTAATAGCAAAGGGATCAAATGAAGGGCAAGATGAAGGTTCCCTTAAAGTAAAATGAAATCCATAGATGTTCTTACATTTGTGTAAAGGCATCTGACTGAACAGCTGTAAGGAAGTATCATATTCAATTGTCACTCCATGAAACTGTGCATGAAATACAATATTGGAAGATTTTTCAGGCAGTTTGAGTGCTCCTAAATTGTAGTTGGAAAATTGGGATACTCTATAATAGAGTTTAAGTAGCAGCTTACATTTTATTACTAGTTGAGGCAATTACTCATCATATTGTCATCTTCCATGAGAGTATGATAAATGGAACGAGCAGGAGTGCATAAACTGATTAGATTTATTTGAGGATTTTAAGTTCTTAGCGAGCTGTCATCTTGTTCCTCTTAGTCACTAGGGAAACGAGGAAGCAGCAGGACAAATATGAGCTCAGCTACACCCAGGTCCTTCCCTTCTCTGTCCTTCCCTAATCCTGTGCTGTCAAATTAATACAGAAGAATGCATGACTAGAGATGCCACGTGGCTTTCTGTGTCAATATGAAACCTCCACCATAATCAGTTAAATTCTTCAGACAAGAATCCCTGGGAAATTCTGTAGGGGGCATATTATGTTACATTGATATCAGGTTATTCTAGGCACTTTGATTGGGATAATAATAATAATAATAATAATAATATTTATTTATATAGCACTTTTCAACAAAACCAGTATTTGAACCAAAGTGCTTTACAGAGATTGATTAAATTAATTGAACAGATCAATGCAATAAATCCATACAAATCAAAAAAAAGAGAAAAAAGAGAAAAAGAAAAAAGACACAGAACAGCACGGAAACAACATGGCCCCCCACTTGGAGGAAGGCCCTTCTAGTCCTCCCCCTCCGAGTCCACCCGAGGTCGGGGCCTATTCTCCCCTAGCTAGCCGGTGTCATCTACCGTGCACTGGATCAGACCATGAACCCATCCATTCCCGCTTTCCCCGAAGACTGCAACGACATATACCTAACCCCCGAATTCGGATCCCATTTTTCAAATAATAATAAAAAATTGAACCTGCCAGACCACCCACAATTCAGCACGGAAACAGGATTCCACTCATTCCACACAGCTACCCTACCCATCTCCTGAGTAAAAAAACGAACCTGCCTCCACCACCTTCACTGGAAGCTCATTCCACACAGCTACCACTCTCTGAAAGAAGTTCTCCCCTCATGTTACCCCTAAACTTCTGTCCCTTAATTCTCAAATCATGTCCTCTTGTTTGAATCTTCCCTACTCTCAATGGAAAAAGCTTATCCACTTCAACTCTGTCTATCCCTCTCATCATTTTAATGACCTCTATCAAGTCCCCCCCTTAACCTTCTGCGCTCCAAAGAATAAAGACCTACCTTGCTCAACCTTTCTCTGTAACTTAGTTGCTGAAACCCAGGCAACATTCTAGTAAATCTCCTCTGTACTCTCTCTATTTTGATGACATCTTTCCTATAATTTGGCGACCAAAATTGTACACCATACTCCAGAATTGGCCTCACCAATGCCTTGTACAATTTTAACATTACATCCCAACTCCTATACTCAATGCTCTGATTTATAAAGGCCAGCACACCAAAAGCTTTCTTTACCACCCTATCTACATGGGATTCCACCTTCAGGGAACTGTGCACAGTTATTCCTAGATCCCTCTGTTCAACTGCATTCCTCAATTCGCTAACATTTACCTATGTTGAGAAAGAGGTGCCATTTTGCCCAGAGTGCGGGTAAAATATAAATAGAAGCTTGTAATTCATTGAAAGGACATTGTAAAGATATATTTTGTTGTATACATCTACAGGTTACCAGAAAACAGAACTTGAAACTTTTCTACCAGAATCAGGAAATATATCAGAATAGCTTAAAAAGGAACTGCAGATGCTGGAAAATCGAAGGTGGACAAAAATGCTGGAGAAAGTCAGTGAGTGAGGCACACCCGTTTTACCTCCCCCACTTTGACTCCATTCAAGGACCCAAGGAGTCTTTCCAGGTGCAGCAGAGGTTCACCTGCACCTCCTCCAACCTCTAGATGTCAGCTGCTCTACATCGGTGAGACCAAGCGTAGGCTTGGCGATCGTTTCGCCGAACACCTCCGCTCGGTCCACATTAACCAACCTGATCTCCCAGTGGCCCAGCACTTCAACTCCCCCTCCCATTCCGAATCCGACCTTTCTGTCCTGGGCCTCCTCCATGGCCGGGGTAAGGATCACTGTAAATTGGAGGAGCAGCACCTCATATTTCACTTGGGCAGTTTGCACCCCAGCGGTATGAACATTGACTTATCTAATTTCAGATAGTCCTGGCTTTCTCCTCCCCTTCCCAGCTCTCCCTCAGCCCACTGGCTCCTCCTCTTCCTTTCTTCTCCCCCCCCCCCCCCCCCCCCCCCCCCCCCCCCCCCCCCCCCCCCCACCAGCCTCACATCAGTCTGAAGAAGGGTTTCGGCCCGAAATGTCGCCTATTTCCTTCGCTCCATAGATGCTGCCTCACCCGCTGAGTTTCTCCAGCAATTTTTGTCTACTATCAGAATAGCTTGATGTTCTAACTTGACGTTTAGGTTAAAATTCATATGTTTGGTTCAAACCCAATTGAAATTTAGGGGGTTGGCAATAATTTCAAATTTAAAAAATGAAAAAGAATGAATTAACTTAACGTGAAAAAAAACTTAAAGAAAACCAAAGGTCCTCAAAAAATTAATATTATGTTGAATAAAAAACAGAAACAAACTAGATAAGGATCTGATTAAGAAAATAGCAGTGAAGAATTAAACGACTTCTACAGAACTCGTAGTTTGAACAAATGGCATTTTGATGATCAAGGGTTAAAATGGGAATTCTGTCTGAATAAGGTGCTGATATTTCGATATGTTACAATATAATATACTGTATGTGCTCATGATGGCATTACATAAACCAGTAAAGGCTATTTGTGCATCTGTAGCTTATTGTAGCACATCTTTAAGTCATTTTCTAAACAGCACAATGTTCTTTGTCAGAACAACTGATGCTATCCACGTTTAGAAAGACCTCATAACAGGAAGAAAGATTGTTACGGACATTCAGACTTTGAATTGTATTTCTTGCATAGGTAAGGTGCTTGGTGTGAAGTGATTTACCCCAGCCACCTCCCGTAACAACAAAAACCAAACAAAATAATTACAATAAACACAGAACACAAGCATGAGACATTCAGGAGCTCAGGCAGCAGCTGTAGCAAGAACAAATAAGTTACATTTTCATGGGAGTTCTTTGTCGGAACTGGTGAACGTTACAGGTAATAGTTAAAAGCATTTTAACAGCTTTTAGGAATAAAAAATGGAAATACAAACATAAACACACACACACATCTACCAGTGAAAAGCTGGAGATGGTTAAAGCTGGTGATATAGAGTCATAGAGTGAGTGATACAGTGTGGAAGCAGGCCCTACAGCTCGACTCACTCACACCGCCAACAGTGTCCCAGCTACACTAGTCCCACTTGCCTGCATTTGGTCTATATCCCTCCTAACCTGTCCTATCCATGTACCTGTCTAACTGTTTCTTAAACGATGGGATAGTCCCAGCCTCATCTACCTCCTCTGACAGCTTTTTCCACACACCCACCACCCTTTGTGTGAAAAAGTTACTCCTCGGATTCCTATTAAATCTTTTCCCCTTCACCTTGAACCTATGTCCTCTGGTCCTCGATTCTCCTACTCTGGGCAAAAGACCCTGTGCATCTACCCGATCTATTCCTCTCATGATCTTATACACCTCTATAGGATCACCACTTATCCTCCTGTGCTCCATGGAATAGAGACCCAGCCTACTCAACCTCTCCCTATAGCTCACACCCTCTAGTCCTGGCAACATCTCCGTAAATCCTTTCTGAACGCTTTCAAGCTTGACAATATATTTCCCATAACATGGTGCCCAGAACTGAATACAATATTCTAAATGCGGTCTCACCAACGTCTTATACAACTGCAACA
Source organism: Leucoraja erinaceus (assembly GCF_028641065.1). Taxonomy (NCBI): domain Eukaryota; kingdom Metazoa; phylum Chordata; class Chondrichthyes; order Rajiformes; family Rajidae; genus Leucoraja; species Leucoraja erinaceus. The sequence continues at coordinate 166,974,898 of NC_073377.1, forward strand.
TAACCCCCCAACTTCTATACTCAATACTCTGACTGATGAAGGCCAAAGTGGCAAAATCCTTTTTGACCACCATATCTACCTGCAACTCGACCTTCAAGGAACCACGCACCTGTACTCCTAGATCCCTCTGCTCCACAACAGAGCCCTACCATTCACTGTGTAGGTCCTGCCCTTGTTCGACGCCCCAAAATGCAAAACCTCACACTTCTCTGTATTAAATTCCGTCAACCATTCCTCCGCCCACCTGGCCAATCGACCCAGATCCTGCTGCAATCGTTCACAACCATCTTCACTATCTGCAAAACCACTAACAGTGAAAAGCTGGAGATGGTTAAACAGCTGGTGATATCAAAGTCTGTGGCAATGGAAACTAGAATGCAATAGAAGGTATGTAGATTTATTTGTATATCCAAAATCATGCACCATGTGCCAAAGAAAGAGACCCAAGACCAGGCCAATTGTGAGTTTTGATATCTATGTTTCCAAGTTGCTGGGCCTGTTGTCATCCACAGCCAGTTCACCCCTCAAGATAATTTGATTTTGAACTATAGATCATGTCACTGGTAATCCCCAAGTAAGGTATTTAGTTTTGTTTAGTTTAGTTTAGAGATACAGCATGGAAACAAGCCCATGGGCCCAGCCAGTCAGCATTGACCAGAGATCCCCGCTATCCTACACACACTAGGGACAATTTACATTCATACCAAGCCAATGAACCAACAAACCTGTACGTCTTTGGAGTGCGAGAGGAAACTGAAGATCTGGGAGAAACCCCACACATGTCACGGGGAGAACGTACAAACTCTGTACAGGCAAGCAGCCGTAGTCTGAATTGAACCCGGGTCTCTGGCGCTGTAAGGCAGCAACTCTAACGCTGCTCCTCTATGCCCACCAAGCTGTGATATTATTTTGTCAATGCTTATATCCCAGCCATTTTTGCATGTGGGAAATTAGGTAGGTCTTACCACAATAGCTAGGTCTTAAAATACACTCATAGCTATCTTGTTGACTGTAGTAACATGCATTTGCATCTATTTCCTGGCTTCCAGTCATTAACCCTGAACCTATTTATATCAGTATCATAATACCCATTTCCCAAACTGGCTCTTATACAGTACTTAGTTCAACACTTTCTGTTCAAGCTCTGTAATGGGATTTATTGTACGAGTTAACCTCCACATTACAATTCCACTATGCCTGCTTATACTTTGCCCATACTTTTCTAACTGTTATTTCTTACTGTTATTTTTGTAGTTTCTGGATGTGTTGCAAAACCAATTAAATGCATCAAATGCTTCAAAACTGTAGCGTACTCAATCCTTCAGCACAATTATTAAATTAATGCTTTCCTTGATCTCGTGATTTAGCTTTGTAATTTCACTAATTTTACTGATTATTGTTTTTCTCTGGCACTCCTGAGGGCCAAACTAGATTACAACAGTGAGCGTGGTTCAGAGGTGTTGATTTGAGCATGAAGCAATCCGTGATAATGAAATGTACTTTATATCTTTCGATCTTTTCAAAGGTAAAATTCCTATAAATCGCTAACAATCTTTCACTATCAACGGTTTCAGCACAAGAAGTCTGTTTTACACTATTCTCCTTAAACCATGCCTTTGAAGATCTAAAACTGATCTTTCCTGTCTTGGTGCCTGACTTGCCCCCAGCTTATCAAATTTTCGTCAGACTTTTCCGTTCCAATAACCCTGAGGATACGAACTCTCATTGTTGCCATATTTTTGACAATAACCCATGTTATTGTCTTCACAAGGTCTTTGAGGGAAAAGCCACCAATATTAGGAACGCTATTCAATTCTGCAAGCACGTCGATCATTGATCACATGCATAAATCTTTATGACCATCTTAATATATTTTTTATCCTGACAACGGAGAGGGAATTTACTGTTCAAACACTATCATAAATACGTGGCAACTCCTTAGCAACTGAATATTTGTTACTTTTCCTCTGCCCACCAAACTTCAAATATTGATTTCCTCCATGTGCCTCTCTTCAAAATGTCTCCAATGACTCAACTAATTCCTCCTATTCCAAGCCAAAAAAAAAAAAAACACTTGGCCTGGTTTCAAACTCCACAGGGTTCCAGTCTGATTGCTTGCATGTTGGTTGTATTCCTGGCTCTTTTCCATTTTCCTATCACCCTTGTCCCAGTTGTCCTGTTGCTTACATTCCTGTCTGAATGCTGTGGATAGAGAGTTTAAAGCGCCACACCTGTCAGAATCATTAAGGATCTGAACTCTATTGGAAGATTAACAAGTGTGACAAAGACATCTGAACACAACCTATTGAAAACATTTCACTTTCTGAAAATACAATTATTTTGAATTAGAAATAAAGTGTAGAACCCAAATCACTGTATTCAATTTATTTCAATCTGTAAATTCTCATCATAAAACTCAAGTTAATATTCCTAAATTAATTAGTGTTATGTACAGGATTAATAGGTTCCAGCTCCAGCCACGCCGGGGATACAGCGAAGGCAACAGAATTTCTGCAATGTAAAGGGTAATATAGTGAATCGATTAAAATAATCTACATTCACCAAATGTATTCTTGCTTCATCATCCACTGATACAACTCCGATCATCTCAAGGTCAAGTTCAAGTGAGTTTATTGTCATGTCTCCCTGATAGGACAATGAAATTCTTGCTTTGCTTCAGCACAACAGAACATAGTAGGCATTGACTACAGAACAGATCAGCGTGTCCATATACCATTATATAAATATATACACACATTAATACATAAACTGATAAAGTGCAAATAACAGATAATGGGTTATTAATGATTAGAGTTTTGTCCGAGCCAGGTTTAATAGCCTGATGGCTGTGGGGAAGTAGCTATTCCTGAACTTGGTCGTTGCAGTCTTCAGGCTCCTGTACCTATAACCTGAAGGTAGCAGGGAGATGAGTGTGTGGCCAGGATGGTGTGGGTCCTTGATGATACTGCCAGCCTTTTTGAGGCAGCGACTGCGATAGATCCCCTCGATGGAAGGGAGGTCAGAGCCGATGGTGGACTGGGCAGTGTTTACTACTTTACTGCTTCATGGACTCTAGAACAGGCCACCCCATTTCTCTCCAGGTGCACAAATTCCATGTTGCACAACATGTTGCCACACCTTCTCCAATCCAGGACTTTTCATTCCTCTAGAACTGATGTTTTATTTCCAATGCATTCAATTGAAAGATCTTGATCTCCTTTACAGAAATGTACACAAAGGATCACCCCTGAGAACCTTGCAATTTCATCTAACTTTATGTGTTATCCCAAGATCAAATCTCAGCTGCTTAGTATCCACCTCCCTTCTACTCCACATATACAAGCGGAATCTTCACCTTTTTGGTCAAACGCTCGCCTTCTATTCCTTAAAATACTTATTATTTTGCTTACTATTTTAACTCTATTCATTTGGGCAGGTATGGCATTGTAATGTGTGATATACCTGAGGGTGATGTCGTAATATCCCTCGTGAGAAATTAATTGACATGTGGCAGAGTTTATGGGTCAAAGAGCAAGGGATTGAAGGAACAGAGCATCATTTGTTAAGGCGGTCAGATCAAAAATGGGGAGTGTAGATTAGATGGCAGGGACACAGAGGTGAATCAGAAATTGCAGGGCTGAGGAAGAAGTGGTAAGCATTTCAGAAACTGGGAGATTTAGAAATTGGAGTCAGAGATTGGGAGGAAGTAGAATGGAGATCTTTATTTGAGTAGGGGTGATGATCAGAGGAAGAAGTTGGATCATAATACCAGTGTACAGGGTTGAATGAGACAATAGACAATATACAATAGACAATAGGTGCAGGTGCATTTGGACCTTCGAGTCAGCACCGCCATTCAATGTGATCATGGCTGATCATCCCCAATCAGTACCCCATTCCTGCCTTCTCCCCATATCCCCTGACTCCGCTATTTTTAAGAGCCCTACCTAGCTCTCTCTTGAAAGCATCCAGAGAACCTGCCTCCACCGCCCTCTGAGGCAGAGAATTCCACAGACTCACCACTCTCTGTGAGAAAACGTGTTTCCTCGTCTCCGTTCTAAATGGCTTACTCCTTATTCTTAAACTGTGGCCCCTGGTTCTGGACTCCCCCAACATCGGGAACATGTTTCCTGCCTCTAGCGTGTCCAAGCCCTTAACAGTCTTATATGTTTCTCCGTGCTTACCACGAGTTTGATTTTTTTTTTTAAACTCAGGAGAGCTCTTGGAATGAACTCGTACCGTGGGACAGGGCTATTAAGGTGCCGATTTGATCACTGAAGAAACTAAAAGTTGTGAATTCTCAACGTATGAGCTTTGTAAATGTTAATGTGGATTTGGTCCAAGATGTTAATCCAGACCCAGTCTGGCTGCATTAGGAACTTTGGCATATATGATGAATCCCTTTGACTCTTGTGTAAAACTGATGGAGAGGTTCTTCAAGGAAGACAAAAGTGTTGATTTTGAAGGCAAGAGTAAAAGTGCTAGCCAGCCAGGTGCACAAGAAAACATTGAACACCGCACAAAACAGAAGAAGATGTTTGATTCAATAAGGTGATAAATAGATTGCAGAATTACTTTATTTCCAAATCTTTAGCAGTCATAAAAAAAAACAATTCAGAAACCAAAGGCAGAACCATTAATAATCATCAGGCTGTGTTGAAGAACTTGCTTTGACACTATAATTTTGGTAGCTTCTTGAATCAAATCTTGTGGGACTAGATCATGTGAGGTTTGATAGATGAGCAAATTCAGATTGAGCTGTTAAATGCACACAATTTCACATTTGAGTGTTTATGTAAAATCACCACAGCGATGGGGGTGGTTTCCAAAGTGCTGAAGGATTCTGACTGCTGCTTAATGTCCATGTAAATACTGCTTGTGGGCAAATGTTAGGTGCTGTCAACCTGATCTTACAACATGCGAATCTGGAATGAAAGGCGAGATTTGTGGGAATAGTCATTCCCAATAGAATGGAGATCACCCAACAGATGCTTGCGCACTTGGGGCAGTGAACTGCTTCAATGGTAAAAGGAATCTCACATACCATTACAACATGGAAGGAAACTGGCCAGCCCATCATGTCTATGTATCTCTCATAGCAATTCCATTCCTTTTCAAATGATCAATCTATTTCTTTTCAAATGATCAATAACTCCCCTCTAATTCTCCTACCATCTACCTGCACTAGAGGTCATTTACAGTACCCAATTAACCGACCAACCAGTACATCTTTGGGATGTGGGAGAAAAGCAGGGTACCCAGAAAAAATTCACACAGTCACAATAGACAATAGACAATAGGTGCAGGAGTAGGCCATTTGGCCCTCGAGCCAGCACCGCCATTCAATGTGATCATGGCTGATCATCCCCAATCAGTACCCCGTTCCCGCCTTCTCCCCATATCCCCTGACTCCGCTATTTTTAAGAGCCCTATCTAGCTCTCTCTTGAAAGCATCCAGAGAACCTGCCTCCACCGCCCTCTGAGGCAGCGAATTCCACAGACTCACCACTCACTCTGTTAGAAAAAGTGTTTTCTCGTCTCCGTTCTAAATGGCTTACAATTTACGGGAAGAAAGTGCAAACTGCACCCTATACTCTCAAAGTTACATTTGCACAGGAGTTGCTACACCACTGTCCTGCTCTTAAAAAAGATACATGGCCTTGTGTGTTTAAGACCAGAACCTGGACAACAAATGACAGTAATGTTCAGCAAGTAAGCAGGTTCTCAAACTTAAGGAGAATACTTAAATAGAAAACCATAAAGGAGAGTATTGAAGTTGATGAGATGTGTGAAGAGCAAAGCTTAAGCAACACGCTAAAGTAAATAACAGAGAATGCAGTAAATGTACAACTACATTGAAAATGAATGGCTGACATCTCACCATGAACATTGTTACAGCTGATGATTGTTCAATTATATGCAACGATGTGTGCACTTCAAAATATTCAAATTATAGAGTGCCTTTAACAAAAGTTGCGCTGAAACTGAAGGCACATTCACCGATAAGCCCAGGTCAGATACAACATTTTTTTTGTTTTTACAGAACAAGCATGAAATGAAGTTTCCAATCATAATAAGCAACTACACAAAGAGATCATTTGCATTGGGGAAAGAGTGACAAAGAATGGAAGATTGGAAGATTGTGCCTAATACACAACCACATCGAGACAAGCTTCTATAGAACTATGCAGATATGTTTAAAGATTCATATTCCAGCATTAAGGGACATAAAGCCCAAATATGGGCTAAATGCCATGCCCATTCACTGCAGGTCTGGACGAATACAACATGTGCTAAAGGCACAAGCAAAGTAACAAACACAAATGACAGGAAACTTTGATCAAAACTGCACAGCATGATTGGGCAACAACATTTATTGGCCGCCCAAAGCAGCCAAAGTATCCCGTTTTCTTGGAGACGATAAGGCAATTCTCAACTGAGGTTTGGTTGATGAAGAAAATCTGCTGTCAACATTGTAGTAATTACATGCAGAAATGGCAGGGCCCAGGTTTTTGCCAAGTTGGATCTCACACCCATACACACAATTAAAGAGGGGTGATGAAAACCAACACTACCTAACAACCAACATACAAACGGAGATTCATTCGTAGACTTAAGCTGCACGACGGGGTGAATATATTACCTCAAATATTTCAGGTGTTATGCCATGTTTCTGCTGCTCCAACACCATTGCATGAACTGGTGAAGAAAAATGAAGCATAGAGATGGGAAAGGAACAACAGAAGGCATTTGTCCTCTGAAAGATATGTTACATTGAGAGCCCCTGCTAACTGGATAATGCTTCTAATTATGGGATGAAGCAAGGATGAGACACACTGTGGATACAAGGCACACATTAGCAAAGGGCAAGAGAAACTGTTCAGATTGGAAAGGAAACGTTGACAATCATGCTTGAGATCACAAATTTTCACCAGGCCTTTTTAGCCAACTGTTCATGTTAAACATAGAAAAGTAGAAAATAGGTGCAGGAGTAGGCCATTCGGCCCTTCGAGCCTGCACCGCCATTCAATATGATCATGGCTGATCATCCAACTCAGTATCCTGTACCTGCCCTCTCTCCATACCTCCTGATCCCTTTAGCCACAAGGGCCACATCTAACTCCCTCCTAAATATAGCCAATGAACTGTGGCCTCGACTATCTTCTGTGGCAGAGAGTTCCTGAGATTCACCACTCTCTGTGTGAAAAATGTTTTCCTCATCTCGGTCCTAAAGGATTTCCCCTTTATCCTTAAACAGTGACCCCTTGTCCTGGACTTCCCGACATCGGGAACAATCTTCCTGCATCTAGCCTGTCCAACCCCTTAAGAATTTTGTAAGTTTCTATAAGATCCCCCCTCAATCTTCTAAATTCTAGCGAGTACAAGCCGAGTCTATCCAGTCTTTCTTCATATGAAAGTCCTGACATCTCAGGAATCAGTCTGGTGAACCTTCTCTGTACTCCCTCTATGGCAAGAATGTCTTTCCTCAGATTTGGAGACCAAAACTGTGTGCAATACTCTAGGTGTGGTCTCACCAAGACCCTGTCCAACTGCAGTAGAATCTCCCTGCTCCTATACTCAAATCCTTTTGCTATGAATGCCAACATACCATTCGCTTTCTTTACTGCCTGCTGCACCTGCATGCCTACTTTCAATGACTGGTGTACCATGACACCCAGGTCTCGATGCATCTCCCCTTTTCCTAATCGGCCACCATTTAGATAATTGTCTACTTTCCTGGTTTTGCCACCAAAGTGGATAACCTCACATTTATCCACATTATACTGCATCTGCCATGCATTTGCCCACTCACCCAGCCTATCCAAGTCACCTTGCAGCCTCCTAACATCCTCCTCACAGCTAACACTGCCCCCCAGCTTAGTGTCATCCGCAAACTTGGAGATGTTACTTTCAATTCTCTCGTCCAAATCATTAATATATATTGTAAATAGCTGGGGTCCCAGTACTGAGCCTTGTGGTACCCCACTAGTCACTGCCTGCCAATCTGAAAAGGACCCGTTTACTTCTACTCTTTGCTTCCTGTTTGCCAGCCAGTTCTCTATCCACATCAATACTGAACCCCCAATACCGTGTGCTTTAAGTTTGTATACTAATCTCTTATGTGGGACCTTGTCGAAAGCCTTCTGAAAGTCCAGATATAACACATCCACTGGTTCTCCCTTATCCACTCTACTAGTTAAATCCTCGAAAAATTCTATAAGATTCGTCAGACATGATTTACCTTTCATAAATCCATGCTGACTTTGTCCAATTATTTCACCACTTTCCAAATGTGCTGCTATCCCATCTTCAATAACTGACTCTAGCAGTTTCCCCACTACTGGTCTGTAATTCCCCGTTTTCTCTCTCCCTCCCTTTTTAAAAAAGTGGGGTTACATTAGCTACCCTCCAATCCTCAGGAACTACTCCAGAATCTAAAGAGTTTTGAAAAATTATCACTAATGCATCCACTATTTCTGGAGCTACTTCCTTAAGTACTATGGGATGCAGCCTATCTGGGCCTAGGGATTTATCGGCCTTAAATCCATTCAATTTACCTAACACCCGGCTAACCTGGATTTCACTCAGTTCCGCCATCTCATTTGACCCGCGGGCCCCTGCTATTTCCGGCAGATTATTTATGTCTTCCTTAGTGAATGTTGGTCACTAACCAGATACATCGTTTAGCCATTGTTGGACCAAAGTACCCAATTCCCACAATGTTTACTTCAAGAATTCAGCAGTGGGCCATTGTCATGCCCTAGAATTTCTTAGTTGATGGACTATCAAGATTGTCCTACAATGATGTTAAATGAAATGTGGAGAAAACAATATTTATCCCACCTACAGTAAATGATAATTCTCCAGTAACACTTGGAAGTGGCAGGAATGATACAGAGCATAGAGTCTTACGGCAAGTATATAATTTGAGTGGTGGAACAGTTCTGGATACATGTTTGGTATATTTGCATATAAAGCATAACACACATAATGAGTGATCTGCAAATGGGACTGCAGAGTAGTTATACCCAAGAAAAACTCCGATCTGTTTTTATGATGTGGTCTTTCCAAGTGTTTGCACCAGAAAACAAACGATAATTTCAACACCAGAGCGGTTGCAAAGATTGAAATTTAAACAGACCCGGTTAATGGGTTAAACAAGCTCCATTCCTTCCTTTCATTGAAGGAGGAAAGCTGGCTAATATCTGTATGTAAGTGTGAAGTCACCACAAGGTGTTTTTTTCATGTCATCATGTGCATGTTCAGAATCTGAGAGAAACCTGCACTAAAACCAGACACACCTTTGAGAGCTCTCCACAATCCTTTGTAGTACTCTCCACCACATGTAACAAGGGACCAAGAACCAACGGGGATATATTCATTACGTAATGTCTACACTATCCTGTTCATGAATTTGTCTGAACATTGGCTTCAGTTATAATGTCCTACTGCACCTTATTTAGCATCTTCCAGAGAAAACGGGAGAAAATGGTTTTGAAATCTGCTGCATCTTGCAAAGACATCACAGTCCTTCTTCCCTCATTTGTGTTCCTGATTTCTATTTCTCTTTTCCACGTTAGTTCTTTTTCTATTGTGGTTTTTAAGCCCGTCGCCTAGAATCATTGTTGGATGTGGATGAATAGGATAACATGTGAATCTGCAGGAGGCATAGAAACAGAATAATGATATTCTGTGGAACTGAAGGCATTTAAAAATGTTGCATTTACATGATGCATGAAGAATCTTCCTTCTGCAATATGTTGTGCCAAAAATAATATACAAAATCAGTTCTTAGAAAAACCTTGAATTCTATTTACATGCAATATCCTTCAAAAATTCCTATTCTGACCATTTGCAGTTGTGACAGTATGTATGCTGCCAGAAAGCGACCAGCCACCAGTATCCAGAACCTGAGAACCAAGGGTGACCCACCATGGTGCAGAGAACACAGGTCTCACACTATTAACAAGGGTCACCACCTGATCCCCCTAGCCTTGGGTTATAGACAATTCACAATAGGTGCAGGAGTAGGCCATTCGACCCTTTGAGCCAGCACCACCATTCAATGTGATCATGGTTGATCATCCCCAATCAGTGCCCCGTTCCTGCCTTCTCCCCATATCCCCTGACTCCGCTATCTTTAAGAGCCCTATCTAGCTCTCTCTTGAAAGCACTCAGAGAACCTGCCTCCACCGCCCTCTGAGGCAGAGAATTCCACAGACTCACCACTCTGTGTGAGAAAAAGTGTTTCCTCGTCTCCGTTCTAAATGGCTTACTCCTTATTCTTAAACTGTGGCCCCTGGTTCTGGACCCCCCCCCCCCCCCAACATCGGGAACATGTTTCCTGCCTCTAGTGTGTCCAAGCCCTTAACAATCTTATATGTTTCAATGAGATCCCCTCTCATCCTTCTAAACTCCAGAGTGTACAAGCCCAGCTGCTCCATTCTCTCAGCATAGGACAGTCCCGCCATCCCGGGACTGTCATATGCTAGTTATGACTCATATTTCATCCCAGTTTCAACTGTCATCCCAGTTATGACTCATGTTTCACTTCAAAATAAATAATATTTCCATGTAGTACGTGTACAACAAAATATTCAGGTCTCTTCCTCTTTGTGAACAGTAATTTTGTTCCTGCAACATACAAACCAAAAGATGTGCGCTTTGACAGAAGCAGTAAGATACAATAAAATGCCCCTCTGAGAGGAATAGATTGTGTAGATGCTACTCTTGCCCAGAGTAGGTGAATCAAGGACCACAGGACATAGATTTAAGGTGAAGGGGAAAAGGTTTAATAGGAAACTGAGGGGTAACATTTTCAATAGGAAACTGAGGGGTAACATTTTCACACAAAGGGTGGTGGGTGTATGGACCAAGTTGCCAGATAAGGTAGTTGAAACGAAGGGCCTGTTTCACTCTATGACTCTATGATTGACTATTTTCTACTTACTTTAGATTTAGTTCCTCCCACACTGTTGAGTGCATTGGGCAGCAAGCTTTCACCATTCTGTTTGGTCATATGTTACCTCTTCCACCCTCGACAGGTTTGTGTCCCGGGCTTCCAAATCCTTCTGGAATGTTCACCTCCATGTGAGTTTTGGTCGGCCTCTTTTCCTTCTTCCGTCAGCTTGCCATGTCCATTGCTATCTTAGGTGCACGCTCTAATGACACTCTGAGTACATGTCCTGCAAATTCCATCCTGCGTACCTCTATGTCCGCGCTGAGAGGCTTTGTTGCAGTTTCCCGGTAGATCTCCTCATTTGTGATGTGGTCTCTGTGGCTAGTCTTCACGATCTTCCTCAAGCAGTGTTGTTGGAACGCATCCAATTTATTTTTCATCTTCACATTGATTTTTCATGTCTCACTTGCATAGAGGGCTGTAGAGAGGACCAGGGACTGGAAGAGGACCTTTAGCATCTTGGACATCCTGCCACTAGACCATATTAGCTGCATTCTTCTGAAGACTGATACAGCTTTGCCAAGTTGATGTCCCGCCGATAGATTTCTCCAGTCTCTCCGTCCACATTGTTTGCTTATTCTGTATTTTATATTTTTATATTGCACTATTGCTACGAACAGACGCTAAACTGCATTTCGTTGTACCCATACTTGTATCTGTGCAATGACAATAAATGTGAATTGAATTGAAAAACCTCTGCATCTCCATCTACTGTGAACATGCTGCCAAGATAGGTAAATCTTGTGGCGTTCTCCACAGGTTCTCCAGTTGGTCTATTGGCTGCCGGTCTCCAGTCTGCATGGTCCTCGTCTAGAGGTTGGACCAATCACAGAAACGGAAGTTGCAAATGCATAGTGAAATTGCCAAAGAAAGGAGATGTTATTGACCGTGGAAACAGGAGAGGGATCAGGTTGCTCTCAGTCCCAGGAGAAGTGATTCGTCCTGTACTGCTCCATCATCTTAGAGCAGCTCTGGATATGAAACTGTGACGAACAAGCAGGATTCCACATGGGAAGTTCCTGCAGCGAACCGATCCTTGTGGTATGGAATAATGCCTGGAATTTCAGAAGCCAACACTAATAAAAGTTGTTGATTTCAAAAAGGCATTCAATAGTGTACATAGGGACAGCCTGTGGCAAATTCCTAACGTGTATGGCATCCCCGAGGCTTTCATAAACATCTTCAAGAACCTTTTACGAGGGATCCAGTTGCTACGTCAAGGTTGATTCAGGAAACACAGAATTCTTTGACATTGTTACAGGGGTACGACAAGGTTGCCTTTTACCCACCTTACTGTTTATTGTCACGATCGACTATGTCATGCGGAAGACAATGAACAAACCTGACTTTGGAATACCGTGGAGAACAGGAAGATGCCTCACAGACCTGGATTTTGCCCATGAAATTGCACTACAGGTACTAGCAGAATCGAGACACACCCTTCAAGAGATGACAACCGCTCTGGAGGAGAATGCATCAAATGTTGGATTAAAGATCAACTGCCAGAAGACTTACTATTTTACATTCCATTATATGTGTGTGACAAATCTTGGTACATGGGTCACCCAATCTTTGGCTAAGTATCTGCTGCCTGGAACTGTTGAATGGATGCAAGTTTGTATACTGTATTACCAAGGAAGATAGTAAAATAGAAGCACCTCTTGCCACTAAGTGAACTCATTTTCTATTTTACCAGGTTTTGTCCTATCCAAGTGGCTAATTTGAATTGCATCAAACGGCTCATCTGGGTAACATAGAAACATAGAAACATAGAAATGAGGTGCAGGAGTAGGCCATTCGGCCCTTCGAGCCTGCACCGCCATTCAATATGATCATGGCTGATCATCCAATTCAGTATCCCGTACCTGCCTTCTCTCCATACCCTCTGATCCCCTTGGCCACAAGGGCCACATCTAACTCCCTCTTAAATATAGCCAATGAACTGGCCTCAACTACCCTCTGTGGCAAAGAGTTCCAGAGATTCACCACTCTCTGTGTGAAAAAAGTTCTTCTCATCTCGGTTTTAAAGGATTTCCCCCTTATCCTTAAGCTGTGACCCCTTATCCTGGACTTCCCCAACATCGGGAACAATCTTCCTGCATCTAGCCTGTCCAACCCCTTAAGAATTTTGTAAGTTTCTATAAGATCCTCTCTCAATCTCCTAAATTCTAGAGAGTATAAACCAAGTCTATCCAGTCTTTCTTCATAAGACAGTCCTGACATCCCAGGAATAACAGATCTGGTTTCCTGTTTATCTAAAATTAAAGAAGAGGAACACAAAGGAAATGTTATCCCTACTGTTTTGATGGACAAAAGAAGGCCTGGAAATTAAAAGCATGTTACAAGGAGTTGTGCAGCTTGCCAAAACCTGCATCAATTCTGCCTGCCACTGCAAAATCCACAAGCTTTTCTTGTTTGCCTATTGCGTACATTTCCTGGTGCATTGTGGAAGGCACAGAGACAAAACGCCAGGAAGAAGGAACACATTTTGAACCTGGGAGTGGCTGGGGTTCGGGACATTTGGGCAGGGGAATAGAGACATGAGATTTGGATCTGGGAGGTTATGGGAAGTGTGTCAACATAGCGAACAGTGGCTTGGTGGCAGAAGCACAAACATGACCCAAGGTGGAATATTCAGCACTGGACTGGCTCCTGCGTCTGAAGACCACCTTTAAGTAATGGTGTTGTGGAGTTAATAGCACTATGAAAATACGATAGTTCCAGTGCCCAATTCTGAGCATTGAGAAAATCCCGGGATTGTAATCCAGTGAATGCTGCATCATTTGACCCTGAAGTTGTCAAGAGTCCCATTTGAATCTGGAAATAAGTGACATTTAAACCGATAGCACTGCAAAATATTGTGATCCGTCAATGGAATTTCTAGATCATAATCTTTTAAATCAAATATTAATGGAAATTTTAGCTTACCAACTCCATCTAGTGGAGATGTTATATCATATTGTTTTTTGGCGTATTACTTTTGTATGATGTTCTTCAATTTAGAAACGCAATTAGAAAATTTAGTCGGGCCATTAAGCAAGCATTTATGTAGAATTAGCTCATAGTTTTTTCTGCATTTTTAATCCTAATGCCACATGGAAAATGAGAGAACAAATAATTGCCATTCGTGGGGAATGAGGAAAAGCCAGTCTGAACATCAATAAAAACAGCCACTGTGTTCAGCAGATTAATGAATCCCACCTCTAAAATTGCAATTAAGTGGTTTCACCTGGTTGCCATTGTGGATTCCCATGTGTCTATCTGAAAGTCAAAGAGTGTTAAATCTTGTGCCTGGATTACTTCTGAAATTTAAACCATGCAAAAACAATTAATCCACCATAAAGTGATGATTTATTTTTTTTGCTCTTCACAGACTGAATGAAGAATAAGAACATATTTTTTGGTCCCTCAGACATTCCACAGTATTCATATGCCTGACACGCTAATTGACATTCACTTTTTGGCAACAATTAAAAGATAGTGCACATCACTAAATCAGATAGTTTAATCTTCATTTTGTTTGATGTTTATAATCTCGGTTATTGAAAACTCTAATTCGAATCATTGGTATAATTCCCAAAATGGCTGACAGCATTTCTGACCGTGCCAGACAAGGAAGTGTAGGATTTTGCAGGATCAAAATATTATTCCATACCCTCTTTTTGATTTACAGACTATTCATGTCTGGATGTGTTGTACTGAGAACTCATCGTGGTTTATCATAAATAATTGTCTAAAAATCAGGCCAAACAAATACCTCCAGCCTCTGCAGATGTTTCTGTTGACGTTGGCAATGATCAAGAAAAGTAGTAGAGGGTTAAATTGAAAGATAGAAGTGAATCCGCAAACATGTGTGACTTAAGCTATTTTTCCGGGAACTGTTTCCAAAGACGACTTATGCCAGTCCATTAACACACATAGCAACACTTAGTAGCATGTTCAGTCTAAAGCACAATACTTAGGATTGTGGGATTGGAGCTTTGTAGCATTGCACCAGAAACAAAGCGGGGAATAGAAACTTTGAGCGGTCTATTTCAGTGACCTGTTCCCTCAGAGCCCGGCTTGGAGCAAGAGATAGAAAATCAACCCAATTTTTCATGGTATTTATGAGATTACTACAGCCATTTTTCCAATTCCTGACTGAAATGAATGACAACAGCTGGGAATATTAAATACCTTTTGAGACACAGCCATAAAATTGCTAATCGGTCAAAGCCAGGTATTTCTACCCAGAATAACCTTTGCCTGAAATCTCCAGCATCCACCTGGATAATCTGTATCGTTGATTGTAATTGAATTCTACAACTTTGTGTAATGGAACCAAGATGATATGGAAGTGGATGACTAACAAGATGAGCAAACGGACTGATTTCAACATGGAAGAGCTATACAGTGGTGCAGCTGGTCAAGTCAAGTCAAGTCAAGTTTATTTGTCACATACACATACGAGATGTGCAGTGAAATGAAAGTGGCAATGCTCGCGGACTTTTGTGCAAAAGACAAACAACAAAACAACCAAACAAATTATAAACACAATCATAACACACATATTCTTTTACATAATAAATAATGGAAGGAAAAACGTTCAGTAGAGTTAGTCCCTGGTGAGATAGGCGTTTACAGTCCGAATTGCCTCTGGGAAGAAACTCCTTCTCAACCTCTCCGTTCTCACCGCATGGCAACGGAGGCGTTTGCCTGACCGTAGCAGCTGGAACAGTCCGTTGCAGGGGTGGAAGGGGTCTCCCATGATTTTATTTGCTCTGGAGTTGCACCTCCTGTTGTATAGTTCCTGCAGGGGGGCGAGTGAAGTTCCCATAGTGCATTCGGCCGAACGCACTACTCTCTGCAGAGCCTTCTTGTCCTTGGCAGAGCAATTCCCAAACCAGATGGTAATGTTCCCGGACAAGATGCTTTCCACCGCCGCTGCGTAGAAGCACTGGAGGATCCTCGGAGACACTCTGAATTTCCTCAATTGCCTGAGGTGGTAAAGGCGCTGCCTTGCCTTACTCACGAGTGCTGAGGCGTGTGATGCCCATGTCATATCCTCGGAGATGTGGACTCCCAGATATTTAAAACAGTTCACCCTATCCACAGGATCCCCATTTATCCCCATGGTCAGAGCTGTTGCCACACAGCGCCAGTGACCTGGGTTCCATCCTGACCTCATATGTTGACTGTGTGAAGTTTGCACGTTTCCCATTGACTGTGCGGGTTTCCTCCCGTTGCTCTGGTTTCCTCCCACATCCTAAAACTGTGCCAGTTTGTAGGTGAATTGGACTCTATAAAATTGCCCCTAGTGTGTACAGGGTAAATGAGAAAGTGGGATAACACAGAACTAACGTGAACAGGTGATCGATGGTCAGTGTAGACTTGGTGGGACAAAGGGCTTGTTTCCACGCTGTATCTCTGATCTAAACTCATAATCAGTAAGCTGTAGATGTGTGCTACCAGGTAACTTACACTAACATTGCCTGTTAGTGTCTGTAAAAGACACATTTCATTAATGTCCATGTGTATTCACATTTAAAAGTAAAATACTGCAATGCTGAAAATCAGAAATAAAAGTGGAAGATACTCACAACGCTCAATACGTTGGGCATCAGTAATAGAAACATAGAAACATAGAAATTAGGTGCAGGAGTAGGCCATTTGGCCCTTCGAGCCTGCACTGCCATTCAATATGATCATGGCTGATCATCCAACTCAGTATCCCATACCTGCCTTCTCTCCATACCCCCTGATCCCCTTAGCCACACGGGCCACATCTAACTCCCTCTTAAATATAGCCAATGAACTGGCCTCGACTACCCTCTGTGGCAGAGAGTTCCAGAGATTCACCACTCTGTGTGAAAAAAAGTTCTTCTCATCTCAGTTTTAAAAGGATTTCCCCCTTATCCTTAAGCTGTGACCCCTTGTCCTGGACTTCCCCAACATCGGGGAGCAATCTTCCTGCATCTAGCCTGTCCAACCCCTTAAGAATTTTGTAAGTTTCTATAAGATCCCCTCTCAATCTCCTAAATTCTAGAGAGTATAAACCAAGTCTATCCAGTCTTTCTTCATAAGACAGTCCTGACATCCCAGGAATCAGTCTGGTGAACCTTCTCTGATTCATAATGAGGGGAGAGACTAATTTAATATTTCAGAATTAATACCTTTGTCCAGATCACATGCTGATTTATTTTTTATCTTGGTGAATAAATCCTTCAGATTCTTTACATTTTTCTTTGGATGACTATTAAAAGTTATTTCAACAATATCAGAATATAATACATCAAGTTACATTTATTGGGACGATTTGCCATTATTTGTGTAGCATCGGCAAGATTTGAACAAGACTCAAAAATCCAGTTCTTTGTGAAATATGTTTCTAAGATGCTGGAGTAACTCAGCAAATTGGTTAGCATCTCTGGAGAAAAGAAATAGATGATGTTTCAGGTCTGAGTCAGAAGGGTCTTGACCCGAAACGTCACCTATTCCTTTTCTCCAGAGATGCTGCCTGACCTGCTGCATTACTTCAGCATTTTGTGTCCATCTTCAGTGTGAACCAGCAAATGCCGTTCCTTCCTACATATGTACATAAGATGGATAGCTTTACAAGTTCACTCCAAATTTATAACATAGTAACCATATAACCATATAACCATATAACAATTACAGCACGGAAACAGGCCATCTCGGCCCTACAAGTCCGTGCCGAACAAATTTTTTTCCCCTTAGTCCCACCTGCCTGCACTCATACCATAACCCTCCATTCCCTTCTCATCCATATGCCTATCCAATTTATTTTTAAATGATACCAATGAACCTGCCTCCACCACTTCCACTGGAAGCTCATTCCACACCGCTACCACTCTCTGAGTAAAGAAGTTCCCCCTCATGTTACCCCTAAACTTCTGTCCCTTAATTCTGAAGTCATGTCCTCTTGTTTGAATCTTCCCTATTCTCAAAGGGAAAAGCTTGTCCACATCAACTCTGTCTATCCCTCTCATCATTTTAAAGACCTCTATCAAGTCCCCCCTTAACCTTCTGCGCTCCAGAGAATAAAGACCTAACTTATTCAACCTATCTCTGTAGCTTAGTTGTTGAAACCCAGGCAACATTCTAGTAAATCTCCTCTGTACTCTCTCTATTTTGTTGACAAAATAGAGAGAGTACTTGGATTTGTTTCCACCGAGTGGCGCCATAAGGGCTGCCTCAACAACTGTCTGACTCGTCCTTTTCTTTCTTTGTTGTTATTTTAATATGTGCTAAATGTATGTTTTAGTGTTCTTTAGCCTTATATTATGTGGGGGGTGGGGGGAGGAGGTTGCATGAAACTTTTTTTAATCTCTTACTCGACGGAGATGCGATTTCCTCCGTATCGTATCTCCGGCCACATTGCGGCCTAACATCGTGGAGCTGGCGATCCCTGTCGGGGGTCGACTTTGGGAGCTCCAACCGCAGGACCCTGCAGGACTTAACATCGTGGAACTTGGTTAAGGACCGACGTTGGGAGCTCCAAGCCGCAGCAGCTTCGATCGCCCCAACGCGGGGGCTTCAACCGCCGGCTGCCGGAGCTTCGATCACCCCGACTGCGGATGGTTTGATTGTCCCTACCGCAGGAGTATAACGAGGGAAGAAGATTAGACTTTATTGCCTTCCATCACAGTGAGGAATGTGGGAATCCACTGTGGTGGATGTTTATATTAACGTTTATGTAGTGTCTTGTGGCTTTTTTCTGGTATGACTGTATGGTAAATTGAATTTCACTGTACCTTAAATGGTACACGTGACAATAAAGGACCGTTGAACTATTGGATTTGTATGTCCATCTTGAAAGGTATAGCCAATGTTGGGATGTGTAGTGTTCTTGCACTATGTTGGTGATTACTATCCTGGAGTTTGTAAAATTGGGATAAACCATTCTAAATGAACAGTGTGGCAGAATAAAGAGAGAGTCGTGCATTGTTGGGGGATGCTGGGCTAGAAATTTGCTACTTCAGTTTGAAGAGTATTGGCTACGAGAAGAGGATGGAAAGACCAGGATTGTTCTCTCTGGAATGCCGGAGGTTACGGGGAGACCTGATGAAAGTCATGAGAGACATAGAGTAGACAGTCAGAATCATTTTCCCAGGATGGAAAAGTCGCAAGAATGACCAATGATGCCATTCATAGGACATCATGGAGCACTCTCATCAGTAATGGTGCAAAAAACATTTGCTTGAATCAATCTCTGAAATTGTTGGAATCATGTGAGACATACAAGCATGACTTCACAGGAGAAAATATTCCCAAACTTAATTCCATTCACAGTGCTCCACAACCAATATCTGTGGCATTATATGGTTAGTTGACCTCGTTATTAAGGAGATCATATTACGTGAGGTGACCAATTTTATATTAAAACTAGACCAAGTGGAGACCCGTTGGGTCTGCTCCCCCATTGGTGTGATCCCCCATCCCAATATTCCACCATGCACCCGTCTCCTCCAACGGAACTGAACCCGTTCCCAAATGTAAGATTCCAGCAGCACTCCCCTGCCTCCCTCAGCAGTGGATTAAAAAAAAATCCAATTGCACCTCCCCTGCCTGCTGCAGCAGTTCCAATTGCAATACCAATTGGCCCTCCCCCTCCTGTTGAAGCACTTGCTGTGATATCCCATTGAGGTGAAAAGTTCAGAGTGTTCCTGTCTTGCAACTTTGTTTTGAAGTGTGGTGGAAGCTGATAGGAAGGAGCAGCCGTCCATGTAAATGGATCCATTCTGATTGGACATCTGCAAGTATTGGGCATTGGAACGAATCAAAAGGCAGAAAGGCAGCCGGACGCTAGGCGGCAGGCGGCAGCCACACAGCTTTAATATATAATAGATTAGTGTGCATATTTCAGAAGTGCTTAATTGCGTTTGATGCGCTGGGGCAGTTCCTCTTACTTCCAATAGATTGAATTTGGATAACATTGACAATGAAGGAAGAGAGAGGCCGGTTATCCTGATCATCACAAGTGAGGTCATAAGTGATAAGAGCAGAATTAGACATTATGTCTACTGCGTGATTCAATCATGGCTAATCCATCTCTTCCTCCTAACCCCATTCTCCTCCCTTCTCCCCATAACCTCTGACATCGGTACTAATCACGAATCTATCTGTCTCTGCCATAAAATATCCACTGACTTGGCTTCCACAACCTTCTGTGGCAAAGAATGTCTCAATTCCATCACCCTCTGAAGAAAGAAAATGTACGTCCTTTTATTCTGAGGCCTCTGGCCTCTGGTCCTAGACTCTCCCACTAGTAGAAACACCCTCTCCACATTCACTCTATCCCGACCTTTCACTATTCGGTAAGTTTTAATGACGTCCCCCCTCAGCCTTCTAAACTCCAGTGAGTACAGGCCCAGTGCCTTCAAACGCTCATCATATGAGTACTAAAGAAATTCCTCCTCATGTCCTTGCTAAAGGAACGTCCTTTAATTCTGAAGTTATGTCCTCTGGTCCTACACTCTCTCACTAGTGGAAACATCCTCTCTACATCTACTCTATCCAAGCTTTCCACTATTCGGTAATTCCTAATTCTGTCATTCCCGGTGTTTTACAGAAAACTGCGTGACTTGCATCGATGTGGACTGAAAATTGTCCCAGAATCTGGAACATTCTTGAAAGAAAATGCCAAGATGTCAGTCTGACATTCCACAGACAATATTCCTACAGCCTAAGAACTGTAGTCAAAATGCCCTAGACATGATTCCTCCCTTCTGCACCACCCAGGCAGCATTGATAACATGGAAAGGTTATTTTTACCAAAAATGCTGATTTATCAAGCAGAAATCTTTTGCACAGCCAACTGATCAATATGGATAACCAAGTTGATAAAAAAAATTGCAGCTGGTATATTAGAAGATTCAAATAAAGAGGAAAGTATACCATATTAATAGCAAAAAAAATCCCCTTCCGAAGGATAGTTTGATGCTAGGCTTTTGTGTGTTTCATTCTGCTGATTTTCAATGTTACAGTGCTCTCTAGTGGCTGTGAATATAACAGCAATATAAAGAACGACATACCAATACATATTTTCTGACTGCTACTTCAGACATCGTAACAGACTATTTTGCAATCAAAGGAACAGTCCCTTATTTTCAACTTAATCTATTCATTCTGAGACAAAAAATATACGTGTATTCATTTTTATCCGTTCCCACCACGCTATCCACATTAATTTTGTAATGCATGTCAGTACATTTTAAATCTGCATAACACACTGTTATGTATGTCTGCTGAGGGATTTTGTTTGCTTCAATGTACAGTATGATTTTACTTGCATTGGTAACAAGCTCTGCATTTCTGATCCACCTTTGTAATTTCTGATGATGAGCAGATGTGAAATAAAAATGATATTTATCGATTATTTTGAATGCATTACAGTAGCAAACTGAAGGAATCTGTACGATATTCAGGAACAATTAAGATTACCACCCCGACAAGGGTATCGTGAGAGTGGTGTAGTAATTCGTGCTGCTGCCTAAGGGCCTGTCCCACTGTACGAGTTAATTCACGTGTTCTCCCGAGTTTCCCCTGATTCGAACTCGGAGAATTACGGTAATAGCCGCTCATAGGTACTCGGGGCTCTCGTGGACATGTTGAAAAATCTTCACGAGCCTTCACGAGCTTACCGCGTTTCCCAAGTACCTGCCGTTAGCGTTACGAGCCGCTAAGAGACGTCCTGAGCTCCGACGCACCCGCTACGTACATTCTACGTGTTTAACACGAGTTTGATTTTTTTTTAAACTCGGGAGAGCTCTTGAATTACCTTGTACAGTGGAACAGGCCCTTTACAGCTCTAGGTAGCCGGCTTTAACCTGACCCTGGCTGCTGTATAAGTAGCGTTTGCTTGTGATTATGTCCTCCCATTACCAAAAATATTCTGGAACAGGCAAAAATAAGGAGGGGAGAAATGGTTCAAACAGATTTCTTTGCTAGGAACAGGCACAGAGCTGGAACTGAATGGCTTCCGTTGTATCTTTATATGGCTGTTACAGATTTATATCATAAACTCACCGGTAAAACTGTTTTATTTTGTTTGTCATGTGCTTGTTTGACTGAAGTATGCACTTTTTATGCAAATTTACATACAAATTTATGCATATTTCTACGTTTTTGATATGATCACTATTATGGCAAAATCTCAAAGATACGATCAATTTTCGGGAAGGAGGCTCCAATGTACAAACAATGCACATTTAGCAAATGCAAACCTGGGAAAAATACATGGTCCCGTTTTTATAATAGATTTAACAATATTTATTAACAATATTAACGTCACCCATTCTTTCTCTCCAGAGATGCTGCCTGTCCCGCTGAGTCCTGCCTGTCCAGAATTTTGTGTCTACTAACCATATTTAATTATGTGCTGGTTCCTTGTCTATAATTGTCTTACTCCTATTATATAATACTCTTTTGGAAGTCATATCTTTTAAAATCTATCAATGTACTGCTTTCAATCATCACGCTACATACATGTTCCGTCCTGTGTGCTATGATGAGCATGTCCCTTTTCTTGGTGCAGAAGGCTTCTTTTCCCCGTGCATTGAGGAGGTTGGTGGCCAAGAGTTGGCAGCAACTTGGGAAAACATAACCCAATGCCAAGTCCCGATATTATAATTTCTGATCACTGTCTGTAAAGGTTTAAAGTAGCTGAACTCTGCCAAGACGTTTGCTTCGGTTGGATCTCTAATGCCCCTGTCCCACTTAGGAAACCTGAACGGAAACCTCTGGAGACTTTGCGCCCCACCCAAGGTTTCCGTGCGGTTCCCAGAGGTTCCCGGAGGTTTTTGTCAGTCTCCCTACCTGCTTCCACTACCTGCAACCTCCAGTAACCACCTGCAACCTCCGGGAACCGCACGGAAACCTTGGGTGAGGTGTAAAGTCTCCAGAGGTTTCCGTTCAGTGGGACAGGGGCATAAGAACTTCAAAACCAACCCTCAACATAATCTTAAATAATGGATCTCAACTTGAATAAGAGGGACTGTACCTATGGCATATTGTATCTATGCATACCATCTATCTATGTTACAATGAAGGATCTTCAACCTGAAGTGTTCCTCATTCAATGAATGCTGCTGAACCTGCTGAGTGTTTCAAACATTTTCTGATCTATTTCGAATTCCCAACATCTGCATTTTCTTTTATTTTCCTCTATGCTTGTGCTCCTGCCACTTGTTCATTGCAGAAAAAGATAAAGTAAGCAAAATAAGTGTATGGAAGGGTAATAATATTCCCAGATCCATCCAAATTCCTCCACTTTGATGACCTCGAAAAGATCATCCACACATTTATCTCCTCCCGCCTAGATTACTGCAACTCTCTTTACACTGGCATCAGCCAATCTTCCCTGTCCCGCCTGCAACTGGTCCAAAACGCCGCAGCGAGACTCCTGACGGGCACCCGATAAAGGGACCACATCACCCCGATCCTGGCCGCTCTCCACTGGCTCCCTGTGCGGTTCCGTATACATTTCAAGACCCTCCTCTATGTCTACAAAGCCCTCAATGGGCTTGCCCCCTCCTACATTAAAAGTCTGCTCACCCACCACACCACCTCCAGGCCCCTCAGATCGGCCGACTTGGTGTTACTGAACATCCCTGCGGTCTAGGCATAAGCTCAGGGGCGACCGTGCCTTTGCTGTTGCAGCCCCTAGACTGTGAAACAGCATCCCCCTTCCCATCAGAACTGCCCCCTCCATCGACTAAGCCAAGACTAAAAACCTATCTATACTCCCAAGCCTTTCCTGACGTCCACTGAGCGAGGGCTATATGCATATATGTATGTAATTTGTTTGTTTACACTATTCTTATAATCAATGTAAAGCACTTTGGCCAACGAGAGTTGTTTTTTAAATGTGCTATATAAATAAATGTGACTTGACTTGACTTGACATCGAGAGCAGCCTCTGGAATTATGCATAATAATGGAAATAGATTGTTTAGTTTAGTTTGAAGATACAGCGCAGAAACAGACCCTTCAGCCCACCGAGTCCACACTGAATCCACACCGACCAGCGATCCCTGTACATTAACACTATCCTTCACATGCTAGGGACAATTTACACTAATACCAAGCCAACTAACCTACAAACCTGTACGTCTTGGGATTGTGAGAGGAAACAGAAGATCTTGGAGAAAACCCATGCAGTCACAGGGAGAACGTACAAACTCAACGCAGACAGCACCTGTAGTCGGGATTGAACCCAGGTCACCAGCGCTGTAAGGCAGCAACTCTACCGCTGCGCCAAAATATATGCTGGAAATGCAATAAGGACAATATAACCGAACAAGTTTGAAATACTCAGCAAGTCAGCCAACATCTATGGAGAGAAGGTACACAAAATTGCTGGAGAAACTCAGCGGGTGCAGCAGCATCTATGGAGCGAAGAAAATAGGCAACGTTTCGGGCCGAAACCCTTCTTCAGACTGATGGGGGGTGGGGGGGGAGAAGGAAGGAAAAAGGGAGGAGGAGGAGCCCGAGGGCTGGGGGATGGGAGGAGACAGCTCGAGGGTTAAGGAAGGGGAGGAGACAGCAAGGGCTAGCAAAATTGGGAGAATTCAACGTTCATGCCATCAGGACGCAAGCTGCCCAGGCAGAATGTGAGGTGCTGTTCCTCCAATTTCCGGTGTTGCTCACTCTGGCAATGGAGGAGACCCAGGACAGAGAGGTCGGATTGGGAATGGGAGGGGGAGTTGAAGTGCTGAGCCACCGGGAGTTCAGGTAGGTTATTGCGGACTGAGCGGAGGTGTTCGGCGAAACGATCGCCCAACCTCCGCTTAGTCTCCCCAATGTAAATCAGCTGACACCTAGAGCAGCGGATGCAGTAGATGAGGTTGGAGGAGATACAGGTGAACCTTTGTTGCACCTGGAACGACTGCTTGGGGAGAGAGATCTTCAGCACATCATGCTTGTGAAGGATGTCATGTTTCACAAGTGAAATGGAGAGACTGGAGAAAGGATACACGCATGGCATTATGTCATGCAACATTTGCACAATGCCAAATACTTTAGCACCCACCCAAGGTGTCCTTATACATCAGTCACTGAAAGTAGGGCATGCAGGTACAGTAGGCAGTGAAGAAAGCAAATTACATGTAGGCCTTCATAGCGAGAGGATTTGAGTATAGGAGCAAGGAGTTCTTACTGCAGTTGTAGGGCCATAGTGAGACCACACCTGGAGTATTGTGTGCAGTTTTGGTCTCCTGATTTGAGGAAGAACATTTTTGCTATTGAGGGAGTGCAGCACAGGTTCACGAGGTTAATTCCCGGGATGGCGGGACTGACATTTGATTAAAGAATAGGTCAACTGGGCTTGTATTCACTGGAATTTAGAGGGATGAGAGGGGATCTTATAGAAACGCATAACATTCTTAAGGAATTGGGGAGGCTAGATGCAGGAAAAAATCCCTGATGTTGGGGGGGTCCAGAACCGGGGGTCATGGTTTAAGAATAAGGGGTAGGGCATTTAGGACCAAGATGAGGAAAAACGTTTTGACCCAGAGAGTTGTGAATCTGTGGAATTATCTGCCACAGAAGGCAATGGAGGCCAATTCACAGGATGTTTTCAAGAGAGTTAGATTTAGCTCTTTGGGCTAACAGAATGGAGGGAAAGCAGGAACGGGACACTGATTGTCGATGATCAGCCATGATCATATTGAATGGTATGGTGCTGGCTGGAAGGGCCGAATGGCCTACTCCTGCACCAATTTTTTATGTTTCTATGTTTCAACACGTCTGGCTCTTTCATTGTGGAAAATGGGATTTTCCTCCAATTGTATGGACCATGTGTATTGGGAGAGGTTGAAGATTGCAGGTAAGATTTTAATGAAGCCATGAAAAACATAATCTAGAGGTTGAGGTTGCTTTTCAACAGATATCATCTTTTAAATTTTTGTAAATGTTATTTATTTTGGATATTAGAAGTTTTATTTTAATTCCAGATAACCAGCAGCGTTGATCTCAGAACTGCAGTCAAAACCTCTCTGTAAAATTAGCAAAAATAGCATTTCCATACATAAATCTTTTTTTTTATGTTTTCCTTAGGTATAGGTATCTCAATTACACTAATATTTATTAAATGATTCACACGCTTAAGTGAATCGTAAAGGTTCACGATTTTACATTTGAATGTCTTGATAGTTTCTACAATCTTCCATCGTTATTTCTGTACAAAGCGGAGTGCATTCAACCTCCGCTGCTCATGTTAAACTCATCCCATCTCATTTGTTCATTGACCCTGTGTTTGCAACCTTGCGCTGCCTTCCTCTGGACAATGCTTTGATATTCATCCAGTTTTGGAATCTTCATTCCATTATGGTCTCACCACGACCCAACTGATCCATACTGCTCCAGCCAACATACTTTTGAAATCTTAGCGCCTTTATTTTGGTTGGGATTTTGGGATGAAATGTTAAAATTGAGTATAGAAGTTGGGATGTAATGTTAAAATTGTACAAGGCATTGGTGAGGCCAATTCTGGAGTATGGTGTACAATTCTGGTTGACAAATTATAGGAAATCTGTCAACAAAATAGAGAGAGTACAGAGGAGATTTACTAGAATGTTGCCTGGGTTTCAGCACCTAAGTTACAGGGAAAGGTTGAACAAGTTAGGTCTTTATTCTTTGGAGTGCAGAAGGTTAAGGTCTTTCAAATTATGGTAGAGGTCTTTAAAATGATGAGAGGGATAGACAGAGTTGACGTGGATAAGCTTTTTCCATTGAGAGTAGGGAAGATTCAAACAAGAGGACATGATTTGAGAATTAAGGGACAAAAGTTCAGGGGTAACATGAGGGGGAACTTCTTTACTCAGAGAGAGGTAGCTGTGTGGAATGAGCTTCCAGTGGAAGTGGTGGAGGCAGATTCAATACCATTTAAAAATAAATTGGATAGTTATATGGACGGGAAAGGAATGGAGGGTTATGGTCTGAGCGCAGGTATATGGGGCTAGGGGAGAGTAAGTGTTCGGCACGGACTAGAAGGGCCGAGATGGCCCGTTTCCGTGCTGTAATTGTTATATGGTTATATGGTATTCTCACCATCAATGGCAACTGCAACTTTAGCTGCCATGGGGTTTCCCACTATAACCTTTTTCATCTTTTCTCCTTTTCATTCTCCTTAAACCCTATTTCTTGGCGCAATCATTTAATCGTCTGTCCTGATACTTACTTCTGTGATGTAGTACCAAACAGTGGCTTCTGCCTTGTTACACACCTTACTACATTGTAAGCTCATTGGACCCAGCACATTGAAGTAATCAGCTTGTCAACGAATACTCTCTTGAACTTCCACAGGTGTACAGTGGAGAACATATTGACTGGTCGAATCACAGCCTGGTTCAGCAAATTGAATGCTGGATTTGATCTTCCATTTGGGTATTGGACCACATCGGCGATCATAGCCAAAATGGACAACCAAGGGCTTGGAGGCAGAATGGAGAAAGAAAGTGTGGGCCAGGTTACGGGAGACAGATCACCAAGCCGCAGGTCCATACATAAGTCAGGGGTGAGTGAGAGTCAGGTGTGATTGGAGGGTTAAGGGGTATGTATGATCAATAGACAATAGGTGCAGGAGTAGGCCATTCGGCCCTTCGAGCCAGCACCGCCATTCAATGTGATCACGGCTGATCATCCCCAATCAGTACCCCGTTCCTGCCTTCTCCCCATATCCCCTGACTCCACTATTTTTAGAGCCCTATCTAGCTCTCTTTGAAAGCATCCAGAGAACCTGCCTCCACCGCCCTCTGAGACAGAGAATTCCACAGACTCACCACTCTCTGTGAGAAAAAGTGTTTCCTCGTCTCCGTTCTAAATGGCTCACTCCTTAATCTTAAACTGTGGCCCCTGGTTCTGGACTACCCCAACATCGGAAACATGTTTCCTGCCTCTAGCGTGTCCAAGCCCTTAACAATCTTATATGTTTCAATGAGATCCCCTCTCATCCTTCTAAACTCCAGAGTGTACAATCCCAGCTGCTCCATTCTCTCAGCATATGACAGTCCCGCCATCCCGGGAATTAACCTTGTAAACCTACGCTGCACTCCCTCAATAGCAAGAATGTCCTTCTTCAAATTAGGAGACCAAAACTGCACACAATACTCCAGGTGTGGTCTCACTAGGGCTCTGTACAACTGCAGAATGTGTGGGAGAGATGCTAGCCTGCCCTGTAATAGAGAAAGTGGACACTCCACACGCCAGATTGTGACGTGCTCAGCTGTAGCAGGTTTTATAAGTTAACCTGAGAGTGCTCAGTGACAGGCACATCTCAAAACAACGCAACCTGCTTTCTCGGCTAAGTTACGGCTTTAATGCCCAGTGACCAGTTGAATTCCAGAGTGCTGTAATTCAACACAGAAATCATTGTCACCACACTCCACTTCCCAGATAACTGTTTTTCATGTGTATGGTGCTGAAAGCAGTGCAGTCTTATAAAAATAATTCTCCTTACCAGGAGTTTTTCCGTTGCACTCAAACATGTACTGTATGCTCTAGTGAAGCAAATGGAATGTCCTTTCAGTTACCTTTGGTGTTTCTTTGACCGTACTTGACTTGCAATCCTGCTTATATTTTCTTGTGAAAATCGATGCAACAATTAAAATAGATAACATAACAGAACTTTGAAGTAATGAAACTACTTAAAAAAAACATTGTTAGTCTTTTTCTGCACTGTAATTGAAGGGCAATAACCGGAATTATGGTTTACACTGCTATCTTAAGTCATCTAGACCCCACAGATTGATGTATCTGTGAGTGTGTATCTGTGTACTTGGTCAGTATGTATGTGTGTGTGTGTGTGTCCACGCACATGTACGCATGTGCCTGTGCATGTTAGTGGCTGTGATCCCAAGATGGAATCCAAGCACTTTGAAAAACAGTGACAAGTGTTGGAAATGGACCATGTGGCTCAAAGCCACAATAAACCTTTCATCCCAAGTCAATTAAATTATGAGTTCTTTGAAGATCTGGAGAAACTTGGTATACTGATGTTATTGCAGGCACATTGAGTTATGTTTTCCCAATTGTAGTCAGATGTTAAATATATTCCAAGCCCAAGATTCAATTTACCTACCTGTTAAACTAGGTAACATTTTGATGTCCTGGTATACTCTGCTCATTCTTTGGTTTAAATTTGGTCTGGTTCTCACTTGAATGATTAAGCTGCCAAGCATGAGACACCCCTGTTTGCTTTCATTAGATTCTATATCTCCACCTAATGGGATTCTTCATTCTGCTTTAGTTTCCCTGCCATGTTAATGCAATGCACCTAGCCCCCTCTTGTGCAGAAGCCTGAAGTCCCACACCACCAGGTTGAGGAATAGCTATTTTCCTAAAACGATCAGATTCTTGAACCAACCCGAGCAACCTCAATCCGACCTTAAAAATGGACCTCTACTGAAGTCAATCTGAGTGCTCCCCAACCGGAAACCATGGATGAACGGTGAGCTACATTCACAATTGAGGCCGGGTCCGCTGCATATACAGCATGTTAAATGATGTCGAGAGGTACAAGAAGGCCCAATATGATCTCCGCAAAACCATCAAGAATGCCAAGAGACAATGCCGGGACAAACCTGAGTCCCAGTATAATCACTCGAATTGAATAAGATAACTGGCTGCAAAGAAAGGTCAGGCAACATCATTAGTGATAGGGTGACCTTACCCAATGAACTGAATGCTTTCTATGCTCGCCTTGATAATAGACAATAGACAACAGGTGCAGGAGTAGGCCATTTGGCCCTTCGAGCCAGCACCGCCATTCAATGTGATCATGGCTGATCATCCCCAATCAGTACCCCTTGACGAGTCGCACCCTGGCCATTCCCTATTCTCCCCACTGCCATCGGGCAAAAGGTATAGGAGTGTGAAATCGTACACCTCCAGATCAGGAACAGTTTCGTCCCAGCTGTTATCAGGCAACTGAATCATAGTACCACTATATACAGTCCCCTAGTAACCTATCAACCTGCATGGTGTTAGGATATTGGAGGAACCCGAGCACCTGGAAGAAACCAATTCCTGCACAGGGAGCATGGAAAGATCCTACACAAAACAGCGCGGGAAGTCAGGATTGGACCCAGGTGGTCCGAGCTATAAAGCAGCAGCACTACCAGCTGTGGCACTGCGCTGTCATCTGGAACAAGTCTCTGAAATGTCACCCTTCTTGCACTTCATTCCAATATCAGTTCAGTTTAGTTTATTGTCATGTGTACCGAGATGCAGTGAAAAGCTTCTGTTGCAAGCTAACCAGCCAGCAGAAAGACAACACGTGATTGCAATCAATATATTTACAGTGTACAGATACATGATAATGGAATACCGTTTAGTGCAAGGTAAAGTCAGCAAAGCCCGATCAAGGATAGTCCAAGGGTTATCAAATAAGTAGATAGTAGATCTATCTACATCACTAACATCTCCTAACATTTCCTCTCTATCTCCCTCTTACTCTTGGGTGGCCAACATAGTGACCACAGTATCCCATAAGATGTTATGCCCTCCTTAGCTCTTAAATCCAACCAAATAGACTCTTCCTACACCTCTATAAGATCACCTCTCCTGTGCTCCAAGGAATAGAGACACAGCCTGCTCAACCGCTCCCTATGCTCACACTTCCGGCAACATCCTCGTAAATCTTCTGTGAACCCTTTCAAGCTTGAAATCATCTTTCCTATAACATGTTGCCCGGAACTGAACAAAATATTCTAAATGCACTCATCAACGTCTTATACAACTGCAACATGACCTCCCAACTTCTATACTCTGACTGATGAAGGCCAATGTGCCAAAAGCCTTTTTGACCACCTTATCTACTTGTGACTCCACCTTTAAGGAATCATGCACATGTACTCGTAGATCCCTCTTCTCTACAACACTCCCCAGAGGCCTACCATTCCATATGTAGGTCCTGCCCTTGTTAGATGCCCCAAAATGCAACACCGCACACTTCTCTGTATTAAATTCCATCAACCATTCCTCAGCCCACCTGGCCAATCGATCTAGAACCCGCTGCAATCGTTCACAACCATCTTCACTATCTGCAAAACCACCCATTTTTGTATCATCAGCAAACTTGCTAATCTTGCCCTGTATGTTCTCACCCAAATCATTGATGTAGATAAATATTAGATACATTAGATGCACTTAGTTACACGTTAG
Source organism: Leucoraja erinaceus (assembly GCF_028641065.1). NCBI lineage: Eukaryota > Metazoa > Chordata > Chondrichthyes > Rajiformes > Rajidae > Leucoraja > Leucoraja erinaceus. The sequence continues at coordinate 167,006,021 of NC_073377.1, forward strand.
ATAAGTATCTCAGATACAGAACAAGTGTTTAGCAGTAGTACACTGAGATAGTATACAGAGAGTTCAAGAAGGAACTGCAGATGCTGGAAGATCGAAGGTACACAAAAATGCTGGAGAAACTCAGCGGGTGCAGCAGCATCTATGGAGCGAAGGAAATAGGCGACGTTTCGGGCCAAAACCCTTCTTCAGACTGATGGGGGGGTGGGGGGGAGGAGAAGGAAGGAAAAAGGGAGGAGGAGGAGCCCGAGGGCGGGGGGATGGGAGGAGGCAGCTCGAGGGTTAAGGCAGGGGAGGAGACAGCAAGGGCTAGCAAAATTGGGAGAATTCAATGTTCATGCCAACCGGACGCAAGCAACCCAGGCGGAATATGAGGTGCTGTTCCTCCAATTTCCGGTGTTGCTCACTCTGGCAATAGAGGAGACCCAGGACAGAGAGGTCGGATTGGGAATGGGAGGGGGAGTTGAAGTGCTGAGCCACTGGGAGTTCAAGTAGGTTATTGCGGACTGAGCGGAGGTTTTCGGCGAAACGATCGCCCAACCTCCGCTTAGTCTCACCGATGTAAATCAGCTGACATCTAGAGCAGCGGATGCAGTAGATGAGGTTGGAGGAGATACAGTTGAACCTTTGTCGCACCTGGAACGACTGCTTGGGTCCTTGAATGGAGTCGAGGGGGGAGGTGAAGGGACAAGTGTTGCATTTCTTGCGGTTGCAACAGAAAGTGCCCGGGGAGGGGTGGTACGGGAGGGAAGGGAAGAATTGACAAGGGAGTTGCGGAGGGAGCGGTCTTTGCGGAAGGCAGACATAGGGGGAAATGGGAAGAAGTGGCGAGTGGTGGGGTCACGTTGGAGGTGGCGGGAATGGCGGAGGATTATTTGTTGTATTTGCCGGCTGGTGGGGTGAAAGGTGAGGACTATGTAGAGGAGATGTAGAGAGGATGTTTCCACTAGTGAGAGAGTGTAGGACCAGAGGACATAACTTCAGAATTAAAGGACGTTCCTTTAGCTAGGAGATGAGGAGGAATTTCTTTAGGACTCATATGATGAGCGTTTGAAGGCACTGGGCCTGCACTCGCTGGAGTTTAGAAGGCTGAGGGGGGACGTCATTAAAACTTACCGAATAGTGAAAGGTCGGGATAGAGTGAATGTGGAGAGGGTGTTTCTACTAGTGGGAGAGTCTAGGACCAGAGGTCGTAGGTGAAAGGTGAGGACTAGGGGGGCTCTGCCCTTGTTGCGAGTGCGGGGATGGGGAGAGAGAGCGCAGTGTTGCGGGGTATGGATGAGACCCTGGTGCGAGCCTCATCTATGGTGGCGGAGGGGAATCCCCGTTCCCTGAAGAGCGAGGACATTTCCGATGCCCTGGTGTGGAACGTCTCATCCTGGGAGCAGATGCGGCGTAGGCGGAGGAATTGGGAGTAGGGGATGGAGTCTTTACAGGGGGCAGGGTGGGAAGACGTGTAGTCCAGATAGCCATGTGAGTCAGCCAGTTTGGTGCCATTTTCAAGTCCCAGTCTACCTCAAGTCTATTTCGCCATTGTATGTAAGTAACTCCCTTATTCTGGTTCATTACAAATCAGAAATATCCTCATTCTCTCGGGAAGTATTTTAACCCACCACTTGTGCTCTAACTCAATTTCTCCTCCTGAACTGGCCAGGATACATTGGAGCTCCCAAATACCACCCCTCCCCCCACCACCCACCAGCGTACCAACCCTTCCAATTATAAACGTTCAAAATCTCACCACACCACACATACACACATATATACAAGAACACACTCTTCATTACATCCCTGTCAATTTATTTTTCCATGGGTGGTCTTATTCCAGTAAATGTTCAACTCCACCAACTCGTCCCGATTACTTTTGGTTGAGAGTCAATTTCAGGATTTTTAAATGAAGGCCGTGTGTGAGATTCTCCTGGGCTCATGTTCAAGGAGGCCAGATGGAATATATCAGCTCCACCATAGCACATTTCCACCCTGACCTACAAGGAATACGTACAAACAAAGTTATTTTTTTACACAGCGAATGCAAACAATTTCCCCCAGTTCTGGAAAACAGTGATAGAATGCACTTCTGGAAAACAGTGATAGAATTCCTTGTCACAAGCACATGTTGGCTTACGAACATAAAGCTGGGTTGGGTCACACTTCTCAAAGCATGGAACAAGTCTTGGTTTTCTGTGAGAAGGTTAAAACAATGAGACAACCAACAAAAATTCAGCTTGCCATTGAAAAGGTTGTGTGGCCCTTTTCAAACATGAACATATCTGCACTTTCCTTGGATTGCCTTTCAGCTCAAAACAGGGTAACTGACCACATACCCATACAAAGCAATGTAAAGTGACTGACAAACATACCCATGTGGAAACTGATTGCCAGTAATTCCCAAATGCAAAATAAAAAAAATAACAATAATTCATATTGTTTGCTTTGGCCATTAACTTCAGATTGGGCATATTCTCGGAGGGCAGCTGTATCAGAGATGGTGGCGTTTTGCCAGGTTTTGCCTACTGCATTCCTTGTTTCCATGTGGTTCAATTTTCTGGTTCATAAATGTGGGAGGTCGCCATTCTTTCACTTCAAACACAATGTTATGGGGGTCTTCCCCTGTAAAAGTGCCCTAATCTTTGCACTTCAAAGCTAAATTCTGTGCAGGGTATTATTTTTTTTAAGGTAGACAAAAATGCTGGAGAAACTCAGCGGGTGCAGCAGCATCTATGGAGCGAAGGAAATTGGCAACGTTTCGGGCCAAAACCCTTCTTCAGACTGATTTTTTAAAATTTGCCTTTCTGAAAAGGTGCACTAGCAGTAACATTTCAGGGTTTTTATTTCTGACTTGTTACTCATTCATGTTCTTGTAAAAATGCCTGATCAGCAAGAATGCATCCCGTGCTTTGCACCTCTTACACCAAGCATGAATTATCAGATACGAAAAAATAATCAATATGCTGATATTAAGGACATCACCTCTGGAGTTCCTCAAGGAAATGACCCTGTTCACTCATCTTCCTCTACTTCGTCAATGATACTTCTAGTTCAATCAAATTTGCTCCCCTCACCCATCAGGCAAAAGGTATAGAAGTGTGATAACGCACACCTCCAGATTCAGGGACAGTTTCTTCCCAGCCATTGTCAGGCAACTGAACCATTCTACCAACATCGAGAGAGCAGTCCTAAGCTGCTAACTACTTCATTGGAGACCCTCGGGTTGATTGGACTTTACTGGATTTTATCTTGCACTAAAAGTTATTTATGTTATTCCCCTTATCATGTATCTGCACACTGTGGATGGCTCTATCGTAATCATGGATTGTCTTCCCACTGACTGGCTAGCACGCAACAAAAACTTTTCACTGTACCTCAGTACACGTGACAATAAACTAAATTCAAATTCAAATGTCATCAAGTTATTAATTGGCCTGTTCCACTCGCTGGATAACATCCCCTAATGAGTTCCATTCCTCACAATCCTCAGCTTCTGTGGCTATCTCCTCTCCACCCTCCCCACCTGACAGTCAACTCCTTCTCACCTGTATCCACCTGTCACTTGCCAGATATTGACCCACCCCTCCCCTGACCTCTTCATCTGGCTACTTCCCCTCTGACCTCTTCATCTGGCTACTTCCCCTCTGCCCCTACAGGATAGATGAAGGATCTCCACCCAAACGTCAACAGTCCCTTTCCTCCCACACATGCTGCCCGATCCATTGAGTAGTTGTAATTGCTCTGCATTTTTGCTACATAGTCTAGCATCTGCAGTCTTGGTGTGCCATCATTCTGTTGCCCACTTTCTTTTGTTTATATTCTCCAAGGTTATTTTGATATCACCTCCATTTTTGTGACCTCCTCCAAGAGCAAACACTAAAATTGAAAATATCGTGTTAAATTAATTATAACGGCATTTAAAAAATTGAGATCCAATAATCATTTTTTGAGGAGCACCAATCTACCAATCTGATTGCAGATCCTTTCATTCTACACTATCCACCACCTAGCTTATTCTTATTCAAACCAATAGTTCCCTCCAATTCCACGCACTTCCATTATTGTTACCTGTTTCTTGTACAGAATTATTCAAACTCCACATAAAGATTATCCTAAAGGGTTCTTAATCTAACCCATCTGTTGACTTCTTAAAAATTGGAACAAAGTTCAGTAGATGTGACATAGTTTTATAGGTCCAACCTGGTTTTCTCTCATCAGCTCAAATTTCTCTAGAAGCTTATTAAGTCTTTTCTTGATAACAGATGCTAATAATTATAACAGAATCAAGAAACCTAACCTAAATCTAGAGGAAATTTATTCTCAATTCCATGTGCTGAATGTGTATTGTATTCCATCCTGTATTCCATTCTGAAACTCGATTCTACCGAAGACCATGGAGATGTACTGGAGACAAGGAGGTTAAATTTGGATGGCACATTCCATGAGACAGGATCCCTAATGCTTGTTTTGTTTGATATATTTGTGCTTTTTCCTCAATATTGTATTCACAGATCATAAATTCCTCTAAACTGGAATCTTAATGAAAATTGGTTGCCAATCCTCTGACCAACTCCATCCATTTGCAAGCATGATAACTAAAGATGCAGTTTCCTGTAATCTTAATTATCTGTTTCACTCTCACACTCACCTCTTTAGACTCTTCTATCATTCAAATGTCATGGATCCAAGCTTGTTGATCATGCACTATCAGATGTTAACTGGAATTGAGATGATATATATGGATGGAGAAACATAATTCAATATCAGTGCCAGGAACAGCACCTCACCTTTCAACTGGGTACATTACAGCCTTCCAGGATCAGCATTGAGTTTGGCAGCTTTGGGTAATCAGCATTTCTTGGTATTTATATTATATATTTACAGTCTTCATTCACTTGGTAATTGTAGATAATTAATTTGTATTTATATGTTCTCTAGAGGTTTTGTACTCATAACTTTATAATCTCCTTTAGCAATTATCCTCCACAATACCTGTTCCAGCTGCATCTTTACATTTAGTCAGTTATGTACAACGATACTCCAGTCAATTTAAATATCAACATTTCCCTATCTGCCACCATTTGAAAATGCACTGCTATTCTGCAATGTACATCAGAATGGATCTCTATTGTCCACATTATATTGCATGTTCTTTCCCACTCATTAAACATAACTGTATCCTCTTGAAGCCTCCTTACATCCTCATCTCCATTCCGGTTTACATCTGATAGTGCATGATCAACAAACTTGGATCTATGACAATTGATCATTGAACAAAATCCAGCGGGTGATGCTGTGTTTTTAAAAGTTTGTGTTAATGTTCTCTGGTTTGTTTTAAGTTGGGGTTATGGGTGGGGGAGGGGGTCAGGGCAAACTTTGTTTCAATCTCTTACCTTGCCGGAGGTGCGGTTGAACCCCAACTTGCATCTATGATATAACATTAAAACCCAGTGACACATGCACTCTGGAAAAACAAGGAACTGCAGGTGCTGGTTTACAAAGAAAGATACAATGTGTTGGAGTAGGTCAGCATGTCAGGCAGCATCTCTGGAGAACAAGGATAGGTGATACTTCAGGCAGGGACCTTTCTTCAGACTGAGTGTTGGGGGGGGGGGGGTGGGCGGGGGAGAGGGGGATAGCGAAAACAGAGGAGACACAGGACAAAGCTTGGCAAGTGATAGGAAGATAGATATAAAATACTGGAGTAACTCAGGGGGAAGGGAGCATCTCTGGAGAGAAGGAATTGGTGACATTTCAGGTCAAGGCCCTTCCTCAGACTGAAAATTACGGGAAAGCCTTTCTCGTGACTTTCAGTCTGAAGAAGGGCCTCAACCCGAAACGTCACCCATTCCTTCTCTCCAGAGATGCTGCCTGTTACTCCAGCATTTTGTGTCTATCTTCAGTTAAAACCAGCACCTGCAGTTTCATGCCCCCTCCGCCCTCTCTGTAAAAAACAAAACTTGCCCCTCACATCTTCATTATATTTTCCCCTCTCAGCTTATAGTTATGCCCTCTAGCGTTGGACATTTCCATCGTTGGTAAAAGGTTCTGTTTGTCTATCCTTTCGATGCCTCACATAGTTTTATATACTTCCACCGAGTTTCCCCTCAACCTCCATCACTCCAGAAAAAGAGTCCTAGAATGGAAAGCCTCATCGATGGAAAGCCTCATAGAATGGAAAGCCTCCACAATATCTCCTCAGCCGGAGATATGGTGGAGATGGATAAATTGAGCATCGGGGACAATGCCTTTGCAAGGGACAGGATGGGAGAAGGTGTAGTCTAGATAACTGTATGAGTCGGTGGGCTTGTACTAGACGGCAGTAGATAGTCTGCCCCTTGTGATGGAGACAGGGAGATCAAGAAAGGGGAGAGAGTTGTTAAAAATAATCTGAGTGAATTTGAGGTCATAGAATCATACAGTGTAGAAACAGGCCCTTCAGCCCAACTCGCCCACACCGCCAACAATATCCCAGCTACACTAGTCTCACTTGCCTGCGCTTGGTCCATATCCCTACAAACCTGTCCTATCCATGTACCTGTCTAACTGTTTCTTAAATGATGGCATAGTCCCATCTTCAACTACCTCCTCTGGCAGCTTGTTCCATACACTCACCACCCTTTGTGTGAAAAAGTTACCCCTCGGATTCCTATTAAATCTTTTCCCCTTCACCTTGAACCTATGTCCTCTGGTCCTCGATTCCCCTACTCTGGGCAAAAGAATGCATCTAACCGATCTACCACTCTCATGATCTAATACACCTCTATAAGATCACCCCTTATCCTCCTGCGCTCCATGGAACAGAGACCCAGCCTACTTAACCTCTCCCTATAGCTCACACCCTCTAGTCCTGGCAACATCCTTGTAAATCTTTTCTGAACCCTTTCAAGCTTGACAATATCTTTCAGGGTGCAAGAAAGTCATACAATTAATGAAATCAACAAGTTCTGCACAGGTGCAGGAAGCAGCCCCAATGCATTTGTCAATGTAGCTGAGAAAGGGTTGGGGGGTGATGCCAGTGTACATTGGGAACAAGGACTGTTCGACATAACCAACAAAAAGACAGGCACACTGGGGCCCATTTCAGTGCCCATGGCCATGCACCCAACTTGAAGCAAGTGAGAGGAGTCAAAAGAAAAGATATTGTGGGTGAGGGTCAGTTCACGAAGGCAGAGAAGAGTGTTAGCAGAGGGAAACTGAGTGGGTCCCTGTTCAAGTAAGAACCGGAGGTCCTTGATACTTTCCTTGTGGGGGATGGAGGTGTAAATGGACTGGATGTCCATGATAAAGATGAGGCAATAGGGGTCTAGAAATTGAAAGTTATTGAAGACTTAAAGGGCAAGTGAGGCATCTCAGATATAGGTCAGAAGGAACTGGAGTGGTGGGATAAGATGGAATCAAGTGCTCTCATTAGTTTTACAATAGGTTTCTCCATGTTTTTGCTGGAACTACAGCTATGAAAATAAGATATAGCTATTTATGTCATAGCCTCATTATGTTTTCATTCAGTGGACTATTTACCATAAAAGTAAGGCTTTTAAAAAAGTCTTGCTCACTTTCTTTAGTGTGGGGTTTTCTGGGTTCCAATAACTTGTATAACTCAGATGACTATGTGTTAATGTACATGCCAGCAGTATTCAATCTATAGGAAGACCAATAGACCTCAGGATTGGCAAACTTACCACTTTTCTTAACCAGGCAACCAGAGTTATAGGCTTTTAGTATGGATCACCGATCATAATTAGGGAACATGAAACCCCAGCAAACATTTTGATTGCAATGTGTTCAACTCCAGGCATACAATGAAGGAGAGCTGTAGAATGAAAGTTAACTTGGCTCAACCTGAATCAAATGGTTATTATTCCAATCTATTAAAAGAAACTAAGCACCTAATGTAAGCTGACAGTTCATTACTGGATGCAGAAGTCTGTTCCATTAGTTGAGGTGCAAAACTCCAAATGAGGTACCATTCCCTGACTGTTAAGTGCTAAGGATCATGCAGCAATATAAATCAGTCAAAACAACCAAAAACAGACGAACTGGTCACTAAAGACTATTGCCTTGACATCAATGAAATTAATTTCAGAAGCAGTGCCTACAGTTCTGATCTAACTATATACCACTTTCAGCACCATTACACTTGGTTGAATGTTTAGGCAATTGACATTTAGGTCATTTACAACAACTACCAATTTACTTGCAAAGGGGATATTCATCTTCCCTTTTGCACAGACGCGTGCAGGTTGTTTTTTTGAATCGGTGAAAAGGTTCATTCAATGTGAACATGTCGCTCATTCCATGGTGAAAAAAACATGTGACAGATTTTGCCTGATATACTGGATTGGAAACAAGATAATTTCAAAGGAATTCTGGAACAAGTTAAACCATATAATATTTTTATAATTTTCTGTTTATTTTAATCATACAATGTTTTCATATTCTATTTCTTTTTTCCTGCAATTACTATAATTTTCCAAAGGTTCCTTAATAAAAGCACTTATTGAATGCATGTCTGATTTGTAAACATATGCAAGCAATTTATAGTTTTTTCAAAATGCTTACATTAGTGTGTTATTTACACTTGATTATGGAATATTAATACGAAAGCAGATAGAAACCTTTTCAGATAAAACTTCCCTTTGATAGTGTATCATGATACAAAACAATGTGAATGTCCTAATGGTTGATGGCATTTAAAATTTTAAGGCAATATATAGATGTAATATACGCAAATAATTTGAATCTAACTGTCAGGCGCGGCGCGGCGCTCCCCTCCGCGGCGCTCCCCTCCCCTCCCTGGTGAATGCTATGTACTTACCTTTCTCTCCCGAGTACAGGCCTCGTGGCTGTGAGTCTGGAATCAAGGGGTTAATAAAGGCTCCTGTACCCGATTGGCCAAGCTGCGTCAGGTGACGGGTGACTCATCTGAAGCTTTATTACCAGAGTTTCCCAGGATTCTCTCTCTTCTTCGTAGACCCTGACTTGTGAGCAGACTGCTGGTGTGAGCTGAGGAAGGCCTGGCCACATGGCACAGAACTTTGTGTACTTTCACCATTACTTGTTAACAAATATTGAATTGGGACGGATAAGGTCTGACCTTAGTGTTTTCGGGTATTTTGTTTCAGGGTGATATCTCTTTAGGCAGGTTTTAGAGTCTCCGGTTCGACGGCCCATTACGTGGCTGGCTCGAGCATTGTTTAATTGTTTGTCAGTCCATCCATATCCCTGACTGGGTTGTTTAAATCAGGTTTGGGTTTTGTGTTCCATTGAATAATTAAAAGATTTTTGAACTTGAACCTGGTTTTTGAATTATGTTACGCGGCTCTGAAGTACCTGCATTCGGGAGTCGTAACACTAACCAACAATAATTGGATTTGTTGAGATTAAAACTCCTTGCTGAGGTGTTAGTTGGAGAACAAACCTTTCTCAATAGGCTTCCCATGTTAGGTTGCAGTGGATAGTGAGGGGATGGAGATCTTTCCCATTTTTGTTACATATTTTGCACGATTAGCATGGGGGGGGGGGGCACGGTGGGGCAGTAGAACTAATATCTTACACCGCCAGAGACCCCGGATCGATCCTGACTATGGGTGTTTTTTGTCTGTACAGAGTTTAAATGTTCTCTCCGTGACCTACGTGGGTTTTCTCCAAGTTCTTCGGTTTCCTCCCAAACTACAAAGACGTACAGGTTAGTAGCTTAATTGGCTGGGTATAAAATGTAAAGAAATTGTGTAGGGTATGCATTTCGTTGTCTCTGTACTGTACACTGACAATGACAATTAAAATTGAATCTGAATCTGAATCTGAATCTGAAGGGTAGTGTTAATGTGCAGAGATCGCTGGTCGATGCTGTCTCGGTGGGCCAAAGGGCCTGTTTCTGTGCTGTATCTCTAAACTAAACTAAAACAAAAATTAGTTGTATCATCGAGGACTTGTTTGGCATCATTGGTATAAGATTATGGTTGCACAATGATCAGATCATAATCTACCTTCTCTGCTAAGTTTCAATGGGCATTAATGCACCACCAGGTGGCGCCACTATGGCAGCCTCGCCAGCAACCTGTATGCCATTTCCACTTTTTTTGTCATTTTTAGTGTGTCTAAAATGTATGTTTTAATGTTTCTCAGTATGATTTATGTGGGGGGTGATGGGGGGGAGGGGGAATAGGGGGGAAACCTATTTCAGTCACTTACCTCGACGGAGATGTGATCTTTCTCTGTCACCCCCCTGCGGCCTAACAACTTGGATTGGTGCGGCCTTTCCTGGAGATTCAAGCCGCAAGCGCGACGCAGACTTACCATCGCGGAGCGTGCAATTTTGTGCCGAGGATCGCTGTGGAAGTGCTCCGACCGCAGGGCCGGTGGACTTTAACACCGTGACGCCGCAGTCTCTGGGAAGAAGAGGCCGACTCGGGAGCTCCGTGCCGCGGAGTGTTCCAATCCATCCTGATGCCGGAGTTTCCATCATCCCGACAAGAGGGCTTGAACAGCGGACCATCGGCAGAGGCAGTGCTGAGGGTTCAGCCCCGACCACCACGGGTGAACAAAGGAGAAAGCTGACTGAACTTTATTACCTTCCATCACAGTGAGGAATGTGGATTCTACTGTGGTGGATGTTTATGTTAAATGTATTGTGTACTGTGTTCTTTTTTTACTTGTATGGTTGTATGGTCACTCAAATATCATTGCACCTTAATTGGTGCATGTGACAATAAATGTGAACGTGAACATGATACCACAAACTATTAATCTAACCAGTACAGCATCCATTAAATATAACCATCGACACAGCACGGTCCAAATATGTCACCATGTGGCATTCATTCTTTTACATTCATTGGGAATCTGTTAACTTATGAACCAGAGTAGAATGATTCCAACTTAAAATTATCTTTTCCATCCATATGCTGATGATGCCTCGTTTTAATCAGAATCTTTGATAAATGGTACAAAATATGGTTACTGTTGGTTAGTTTCAAATTATTTGAGTATATTATTTACGTATATTGATATTCATTTCAGCAGTCATTTGGGAAATCCAAATGGTCAATAAAGCTTTTAATAAATGCAAATTATATATTTTCTCATTTGTTTATTACAGGCCAGTGAAATATTTTCCCTCCATTGATTTTGAAGCTACTGTGTTTTCACTCTGCAATTGACCAATGGGACCAGTAACCAAGATGGGATTTTGGAAATTACATCAATTCTAGATTCATAATTCACATCTTATTTTATGAAAAAACAGTCAAAGTTGGGCACGCAAAAATATGTTCCCTCCATTAGAAAAGAGCGGACGTGAGGTTATCCATATTCTTAATTCTTGAACTGAGCTTCGTTCCTTAAGAGGTGGAGGCTTAATCCATTCCCAATGTTTGAAAGATGTAATTGTGTCAAACAGATATTCCATGTTTTGAAGATGATCATCTTCAGAACAGAAAAAAAAAAAAATTGTTCGGCACGGACTTGTAGGGCTGTTTCCGTGCTGTAATTGTTATATCGTTATATGGAAGGTTTATTACACTGTTCCTCTCAACCATTAGTATGAATGTGTACATATGGATAAACATCAGATAAATGTAACATAGATAGCATATACATGCAAGATGGGTTGACTGATTCACCTTGAGTCTCATCATAATTCTGAAGCATTTCATTCTCTATATTGCTCATTAAAATAGATCAGTGTATCACATGGTACTCAAATAACAAACAATGGAGACCCAATAGACCGCAGATGCTAGAATCTAGAGTAAAACACAAAGTGCTGGATAAACTCTATGGATCAGGCAGCACATGTGGAGGGGATGGACAGATGATCTTTCAGGCTGGGACCCTTCTTCAGACTGATTCAGTTTGAAGACTGAACAACTGAATTTTCTAATATTTCAATGACGTTTTCACATGCAAAGATTTTTTTCAACAACCTTATAGCCTTAGAAGTTCTGGAGAACATAATTTTGAATAAATAATAGAAATATCCTGCCTCTAAATTGCTGTCATGATGGGTTATGTAGATATGGAATTCATCTCTGTTAAGGGTATGTGCCTTTTTTACCCTCTGCCATTTTATCTTCAACATGATACCTTAGAAAATGGAGTCAATGCAAATAGAAAGTTTATGTATTCAAGAGTCATTGCCCGTGCTTTACTGGGCTAACATTCAAGAGGGCCATAAACCATCATTTCTATTTTTCCTTCATTCATTTGGGATGGATGAAGTTTGCACCTCACAAGGAGTGATGGCAAGCTCAGGAACTCATAGTTTACGTATTAATAGCAGTCCTACGATTGGGGTGAAATTCCAATCTGAGCGCTCAATTCTCATGTGTTTTAATTGTACAGTTTACCAAGAATAAAACTCATGACCAACCATTCTATCCACACATTTACACTACACATTAGTAATCCTGGAGGATAGATATTGAAAAATATGAAAGACATTTAGATTATTTTTCCTAACCTCTCCAGTTATTGCAAGTAATTCAATGTTAATGAAGTATTGAAATGTTGAATTGTGGTGAAACATATTAGGCAGTATCCACACCAAAGTTCTACAATGCATAGATAATTCTAATTCATTCTAATTCTAATCACCCATTCTGTTTTAATTATTTTGACAGAGGTAAATATTGGCCATAACAATGAGGTAATTGCAACACTTCTTTATAAATTGTGTTTTCCCCCATCCATCGGTACCTTTGTATAATGGCCTTTCTAAAAGAGCGCTCCCTCAGTACCCGAATGAACTGTCAAACTTAATTATCTGCTCTAAACATTGGAACTGGATTTGGATTCATGATTAACATTGAGCTTTGTCACTGAGCCAAGACTGTCACGTTGGATATGATGGATATTGTAATCCCAATCAACTCTTGGCTCCCATTAACATTTTCCAGCTGATAAAGTTACAAGCAAATCCTAGGAGACCAGGATTTCCACATTTTTGTAGATGATTAGAATTAAAATCCACTATTAATCAATTGAAAGTTCCAATAACACACCATGTATCTGAGCGGTTTGACTGTGGCAGTAGCATTATACTGACTATTTATAGAAAGCCTTCTAATTTTACTTCACTGGCATCCAATACATATAATCACTTGTAATAACCAAATAGCACCCCTTGCTGGTATCGTATTTTGTGCAGAAATTGTTCAGTCTGGCTGGGATATGGTAGCAAAACAGTGTTAATCATCAATCTTTGCTGCAAGACATAGCAGTCCTAATATTAGGGGGGAATTCCAACCTGGGCACTAATTTCTCCAGTGTTTTAATCGTAAATTTATCAAGAATCTGGAATCTCTCAATGACGCTAATTTGGGTTACTACTAACATAGCAGGGATGTTCCATTACTCAAGACCGCAGGATCAAGAAATAGATTTGGAAAAAAATAAAATCACATGGTGTTGATAGTCAAGTGAATAAGTTGTTCAGAAAATTTGATTTAAAATGATTAGGGGAAAGCTGCGGTGAGCATGATTTATGGGTGGGTAATAATCTCTAGAAAAGAAAATTAAATATGAATCAAAAAAAGATTCAAGTCAGAAATAAAAAAAGCCAGAATTAGTCACAAAATTACAGGAAAGTATCAACAAAAACAGGGAAAATATCCCACTAACGAAGCATGTGTTAAGTTAAGATTTTTTAAATTATTATTTGATAGTAATTTAATTATAATGGGGGCATTATTCCATTCAATTTGATGATAATGGACAGTTACAAATCGAGTTTAAGCGTAAAAAATGACCACACTCATCTGACATATTTGACCATGTGACATACTTCTGGAACACTTGTGTGGTTAATATTTACTTGATGTAAGGCTTTAACCAGCAAATTGTTGGTAAGAGACAAATTGTATTTTAAAAGTTGGCCCACATCCTTCACCACGAGCAATAAATCAGTATTGTAAACATATTAGTCAGTTAAAAAAAAAAATCTTCCCATCAACCACCTTTGCCAGCCCCCTGTCAGAACTGGATAAATCGCACACACACTGCAGAATGTGTGAGGATATTCACATTTCTACTTGCCTTGTGGTTTCGTGCCTTCATTTCATTCAAATTTTCCTCTTTATTTTTCTTGTTCTACTTTAATCTGTTTTCAATCCATATTAAAATAACACCTATTTCTAACATTACTAATAAAAATAATTTGATGTCTACCAAAGCTAACTTTATTACGTCGGGTTGGTGCTAAATGACATTTGTGTTGAGGAATTTGGGGCATCTGATATCAGTATTAAGCACTCTTGATGAAGTACACATTAGTTAAATTGGAAATAATGTTTCTTTTAAACCCTCAATCACAACTTGAATTAGTCCCTACTGCATTAGTAGAACATTTCTCCCCACAGCAGCTCTCCTTTGGCCTCCTGAACAAACTCTGTTCAGCACTGCTGGGTCAGGACCATGTTGATCTGCAGGTTCATATTTGTCAGCAACATAAATGCGAGGAATTGCAAAGGTAATCTTTTGAATGGGAGTAAATAAAAAACTGGATATTTGATCATTTTCTCCGAAAGAGATGGCTTTTAGTTTTCCTTTAAAATGTATCAACCTACTTTGATTTTAAGTGGGCAGAAAATAATGTTGGCAGAAAAACCAGTGGTAGGAAATACCTTAAATGCTACCAATGATGCCAACCTTACAGCGCCAGTGACCCGATTTCGATCCCGACTATGGGTTTTCTCCGAGATCTTCGGTTTCCTCCCATACTTCAAAGCCCTACAGGTTTGTAGATTAATTGGCTTGGTATAAATGTAAATTGTCCCTAGCGTGTGTAGGATAGTGTTAATGTGCGGGGATCGCCGTTCAGTGCGGACCTGGTGGGCCGAAGGGCCTGTTTCCGCTCTGTATCTCTAAACTAAATTAAATATAAATTAAATATGAAGCAAATTGAAGAAAGACAAAGCTTTCTAAATTGGTACCAAGGTCTTAGTCTTGAAAGGTATATCGTTGCCTATTCCTCCATTCATTCCACAGGAATCAAATCCTTAACCTTTATCAAATCCTAACAGCATGTGGCAGTAATTTCATGTATTATGCTATGGGCTGCCCAAGAAGTGGTCTTATTATTGATGACCTATTTAGTTTTAATGCAATCAAGAAAATAGTAAGGCAAATACTACTCAACATTTATCGACGTGCCAATTAAACAGCTACATTAAGTGAGGACCAATGTACACTTAATCAAAAACTTTGTTTGAAATGTCCTTTCATTAGCTCAACAAGGTCAA
The DNA here is from genome assembly GCF_028641065.1 of Leucoraja erinaceus. NCBI lineage: Eukaryota > Metazoa > Chordata > Chondrichthyes > Rajiformes > Rajidae > Leucoraja > Leucoraja erinaceus. The sequence goes on from NC_073377.1 coordinate 167,021,248, forward strand.
CACATCCATTGAAATGCGATAATGGTTGGGATTTCCTGCGCTTTTAGGATACACATGAACTAAACTATCACTAAATCATTTCTTGATTAAGAACTCCTCTAACAACATGGTAATTTAATTCTGCTGTCTGCCTTTCTGGTGCTGAAAATTAACTATGAAAAGTTTTAAATTTTGAGCTGAGAAACTGGATAGGAGAAAATCCATGTATGCCGTCTTTCATATATTTTTACAACATTTCCAAACAATTCCTATCTCACCAAGTGGGAAAATGGATTGGGCCCTTCCTGTTGCCATGCCCCAGTGCCATTACTCATGTATCAATTCCTGATAGACACAGGGGACAGCAGATGCTGGAGACTTGTGTAGAACACAACGAACTAGAGTAACTCGGCAAATCGGGCAGCGTATCTGAAGGACATGGATAGACAATGTTTAGATGGGAACAAAAAAGGGTTCCAACCTGAAACATTGCCTACCCATGTTCTCCAGAGATTCTGCCTGACCTGCTGAGTGAATTGCTGATCATATTTTGCACATCATCAATAAGCTTGCCACATATTGTAACAGAATCAACATAATTGGATTAGAAGATCAGCATTTAGTTACTGGCACACAATTCAAGAAGGAGAAAATAGTGCGACCTGTGTGATTTAAATATCTCCCACTGTTACCAGTCTATTTGATGAAAGTTACCCATTGTAAATGTATTTTGATTAAAATTAATGACTGGCAGCCCTCAACACAGGTGAGGTTTCAATGAACTGGTAGTAGCAGGACATTCTGTGAAGCAGCTACTGGGTGCATTGGCACACGAGTCGTGGCCACCTGTATGCTGCCCCATGCTTAGAGGAAAAGACGTGTGGCATTCACACCTCATCATCCACCCTACCCCCATCTTTCATATCAACATTGGCCCATTTGACCTCATTTCAGATCATTTAATGAATGCTGAGTCGTTTTACCTGGGTCAGCATGCAGATCCCATTGCTACTCTTTGTCCAGCAAGAAAAGGGGTGCATAAAATATGCAAAAAGGGGTTTAAATATTTTGCAAAGGGAATAAATCACAATAATGCTTTTTGGTTGAGCCAAGATATCTCAATTTCACAATTGATTTTAGCATAATAATAATAATAATAATAATAATAATAATAATAATAATAATAATAATAAGTTTATTTATATAGCACATTTATAGTCAATTTTCATTGACCCCAAAGTGCTTTACATAATTTAAAAATCAGTTCCATACAAAGCATAAAGATGGGTTAACAAAATAATAAAATGCATAAACAGGATACAACATGTAACATAAACATCCACCACAGCATTCATCACTGTGGTGGAAGGCACAAAAAAAAAAGGCCTAGATATGTTCTCATTCCTTTGTCAAATGTCCCATTGTATTTCACAAATGTAATGACATCATCAACATGCTCAAGAAGGAACTGCAGATGCTGGAAAATCGAAGGTAGACAAAAATGCTGGAGGGAGGATGGACTGACGGGCCAGTTCTACAGACTGATTGGAGCAGTAGGGAGAGAACTGGAAAAGAGAGGGAGGGGTGAACAAGTGATAGCTGGATATAGGTGGGAAATATTTGATGGAGAGATGGGTGGAGTAAGTGACAAAACTTAGAGGTGAAAGGCAGTCAAAAGAGTGCCAGATAATGTGAAAAGATGAGTGTAATGTAAAGCTGGAAAGAGGGATGTGGGTGGAAGAGGCAAATACAAAAGAGAATGGAGATTTTTAAACAAAATTTGATTATCTATTTCTTTAGTCTTTCTACCTCCTTTTTCCCCTTATCTTTTAACGCAATCTTTCTGTTTCAAATTTCCTTCCGTACAGATTTTGCCTGGAATTTGTCATTCTGACATATTTCCAACCCCGTGGTGTCTTATCAGAATCTCTCAATCTGATTTTATTTTTAAAGAGATAAATGGCTGTTCATTCAGGTCTCCAATGGCAGCTCCCATGAGGAGAAAGACTTATTTGTTTCACCCGTGGCATCAGTCACCAGAATGTTCTTGTTGCCGTTAACAATAAACCCCATCTTCCAGCAACTTTGCACACAAACGTTTTAAGAGGCAGTCTTACGGTGCATATATTTAGCTGATTCACTCACTTTTGATCATATCTTCGAGAAACTAGAGATGATCAGGTGCACGCATTATGCATTTTGTGACAGAATTTGAGTTTAAGCAGCCTAAAGTAACCAGACCCGGGGATATATGCTGATCAAGTGATAAGTCAGCTTTTATGGAAGTTATCTACATCTAAAATCAAACCATTCAACAATAGAAAATTGATCATTTAATTCCTAAATTAGAAACATAGGAACATAGAAAATAGGTGCAGGAGGAGGCCATTCGGCCCTTTGAGCCAGCACCGCCATTCATTGTGATCATGGCTGATCATCCCCTATCAATAACCCGTGCCTGCCTTCTCCCCATATCCCTTGACTCCACTAGCCCCTAGAACTCTATCTAACTCTCTCTTAAATCCATCCAGTGACTTGGCCTCCACTGCCCTCTGTGGCAGGGAATTCCATGAATTCACAACTCTTGATTTTATCTCTACTATCTCTTGCACATTGGAGTAACAATCCCTGAAAAAATTAACACCACACTACTTGAAACAGTGGAGATATGAATGTTCTGCGCTAAAATCTCTCCGGTATTGTAAAAATACACATATGCATGGGTGGGTAAATGAAAATGGAAATGCAATAGCCAAGTTAATGTTCTATTTCTTCAAGTGTTTTGATTATGATAATGTTATTCCTGATAACTGACCACCTTCATTGCCATAATATTAGTACTTGTTGCTCTCCCACAAAGTGTGCTCCAAACCTGCAAGGTCAATGGTCCCGAGGCGACAATTATTCCCCAGAAATAGGAATCCAAAAATTAATGTTGCTCTCGTGTGTTAACCATTTCAGTCCCTACTATTTGTCGTCAAATTTTACAAAAAGTATAAAGGAGTCATTGACAATTTCATCCCAAATGCGTCAGGAGCCTTCACCCACCACATGCAGGTTCAGCATTACCATAGCAGGCATGGTTGCACATGATGGCTATAGGAACACATACTATATTGTTTGCAACATATTTCTGGAAGATATGTCAATGTAAATATTAAATATTCTGGCTTTCAAACAGATGTGACTTGTATGGTTCAATAAAACTCTACCCATAAGGACAAAGCTTCATATGCATGGCCTCCAGCATCAATACCCAGTTTATTGTCGATGTAAATCTCCACGATTTGTAGAGTACGTATTTTTTAAAGTACAGAGGCCCTGAGCTAAATTTTTCCTGCCGATAATTTCATATCTGAAGGGGAATATATGTCAAATTTTGTTTTTCAAACACAATTTCTTCTGAAGAAATCTTTATTTATGGCAAAGGTCATTATCAGGTTTCTGTCTCCGAGATCGAACCCGGGCCTCCAGCCGGCTCTGCAAGCGCTGTAAGGCAGCAACTTCCACCGACGCACCACCATGCCATTTAGAGAAAGCGCAGAAATGGGCCCTTCAGCCCACCGAGTCCATGCCGACCAGGGATCCCTGTACATCAGCACTATCCTACATGCTAGGGACAATTTAGAGTTTTTACCAAAGCCAATTAACCTACACACCTGTACATGTGGGAGGAAACCAGAACACCCGAGGAAAATGCAGGCAGTCACAGGGAGATTGTACAAACTCCGTACAGACAGAACCCATAGTCAGGATTGAACCCGGGTCTCTGGCGCTGTAAAGCAGTAACTCTACCGCTGTGCCATTATGCCGCTCCAATCTCACACATAGATTTGTAATTAGGTACGTTTCTGACACCCGGGTAAAGCAGCAACTCTATCACTGCTTACCTGAGTTAATGCACTTCTTTCATTCAACCAGTAGGAATAAAAGTCAATGGTAACAAAGCACAGGTAGTTTGCTGGTCATTATTTTACACCATATTACAGGCATAAAATCCATTATAATATCTTTACATGAACCATAGATTCCCATTCATCAATTTTCTTCTCGAAACCTAATACAGTACCTTTTTGGTGGAAAACTCACGAAGGAAATGTTCAACCACACACGCAAAGTCTAATGCTCAGTGAAATTGTGAAACGAGCCTTTGAGAATAAATATGCATGTAACATGTATAAATGTTGCTGCCCAATCTCCCGCTGGGGCAGGGCTTTTAAAGCAAACATTGCCAAGGCAAATGTCATGTCATGTCACTTCAAAGCAGATCTGCCTTTGAGTCTGAGAGGCTCAAAGCAAGGCCCAGCACTGGATGCCTCAAACAACCAATAAGATATCGGATTGGTGGAGGTGATCATTGGGGGAAGGGGAGCAGGAGATGTGGTTGTCAGTATCCCACTCGCTAAACTAATTCACTTGCCTCTAGATTGCCTGCCTCTAGAATATCAAGCTTGATTGAAGAATCGCTATTTCAATGTAGGGTATGGTAAGGATGAATTTCTGAAATACAAATATTAAATATATATTACAATGGGGTTAATGTCAACATCTATATCTATCTATCATATACTTCTTATAAATCTGATCTTATATATATATGTGTGTGTATATGTGATTGCCTTTACATCTTCGCAAAAAAAACTACACGGTAACGATAACATTCTTACATATTCCGGTTGACATTTTTCTCGTCGAGACCGGGATCACCTTATCTGAACATTTCATGCTTTATTTCTCGTTGTATTCTTGACTCATTACTGATTAAGTCAAAAAACGTTGAAATTAAAAACAACAGCTTCAAATGATGACATCACATTGGCTCGGCAAGCAGTGAAATGCCTGAATGAAGATTTAATCATATCTCTGGCATGTTATTCATGATTAAAGCTTTAAAAATGCCAACTTTCACAAGATTTTTACATATTCTGAACCCTTTTTTTCCGTCGAAGCAGAGGACTCTTTCACTGAACATTTTATGCTTTATTTCTTGACATTACTGATTAAAGTTTAAAAAAATAAAAATACCTTAAATTACTAACTGACCAGCTTCAACTGATGATTTTTTAAAGATCGCTGCTGAGGAAGGCAAGGGGAGTGCTGGAATCTTTTGTTTGGGAATGGCTTGAGTTGGAGGGCCATGCCTCCCGTGGGGGCTACGGGTTGGTTAACGGGTGTGTTGGGGAGCAGACCTAACGGGTCTGCACTTGGTCTACTATACTATTAATAGTCTTGTTGTGTGTGTGTGTGTGTGTGTGTGTGTGTGTGTGTGTGTGTGTGTGTGTGTGTGTGTGTGTGTGTGTGTGTGTGTGTGTGTGTGTGTGTGTGTGTGTGTGTGTGTGTGTGTGTGTGTGTGCGCGCCAAAATGGTACACGGTAGCGCTAAAAGTGTTACAGAACCTTACTCAGCTTTTCCCCGTCGTTGCCCTTGTCAAGTTTCCTTCAGATTTTATTTTATTTTATTTTACACAAGTTATTGATATTTCAAAGTTTAAAAAGGCCAAATTTTTATTGTTAAATCCTTGCAGCCCCAGCTTACAACAAACTTCCACAGAAAGTTGCAAACCAGGAACACTCTGTGCTTCCACCTGAATGGAATGTCACAGTCCCCCGACATTTGCAACAATATTGCCATCAAAGAACATTTGCTCCTGCTCCTGCCAGCACAGGAGGGGAGGGGCCAAGGGAAGTATAATTTGAATTGGAAGTGCTGGGGGTGGCAGGTGGAATCTTACGTTGGGGAACAAGTTGCATTGGGGGACCAGACCTCCCATGGGGTCTATGGGTGAGTGGTGGAATATTGCATTGGGGGAATGGGTTGCAAAGGGGGACCAAGCCCCCCCCATCTGACAGGGACCCAACGGGTCCCACTTGGTCTAGTATATTACTTGGAGGGAGGGAGCATTTTTAAAAATATATTTTAAAGTCACAGTACATTGAATTTTTTTTAAAGTTTCAAATGAGGGAGGGTGATTAAGGCAAAATGAGCCGCCCCTGTGCAGTTGGGGGCTATGGGTGAGTGGTGGAATATTGCGTTGGGGGAACGGGTTGCGTTGGGGAAACGGGTGAGTGATGGAATATTACGTTGAGGAATGGGTTGCGTTGGGGAACCCAGGCCTCCCATGAGGGCTATGGGTGAGTGGTCAAATATTGTGTTGGGGGAACGGGTTGTGTTGGGGGACCAGACCTCCCATGTGACAGGGACCCAACAGGCCCCATTTGGTCTAGAACAGCGGTTCTTAACCTGGGGGTTGTTTGGAGATTTTCCGGGGTCATGAAGGGGTCATGAATAATAAATCTTTTTTTTGAGCCCATTTTTAGGAACCTAACAAAGGCACATACCACACACAGTATTTTGTTTGTCTATGCGCACACGTATACACACACAAACTGTGTGTGTTGTGAACCATGTCTGCCGAGAAGCGTACGTACAGTGAAGCATTTCTCAAGTTTGGCTTCACGAGCATTGTTCAAAGATCCATGGTCAAGCCACAATGTGGTATCTGTGTCAAGGTTTTGAGCCATGAGAGCATGAAGCCCAGCAAACTGAAGATCCATTTGGAGTCTTGTCAAAGTGACCTGGCGGGGAAGGGCGTGGACTGTTTCAAAGGAAAAAAAAGCCGCACGCAAAGGTTCCCGCATCGATTCGACAGGTCACTACGCTCATCAAAATGAAGCAGCGCTGGAGGCTTCATGCCGGATTGCTTATCGAATCGCACAGACTAAGAAACCTCACACCATCGGTGAAAAGCTTATCAAGCCATGGTCGAAGCAGCTAAGTTGGTGCTGGGGGAACAGCAGTCAAACAAGTTCAGGCGGATTTGCTTTCGAATGACACAGTCAAAAGTCAAATCTCAGATATGAGATTCTGCTGCAAGTAGTGAGCGCTGTGAAGAGCAGTCCAGTGCATTCACCGCAACTGGACGAGTCAACAGATGTTACCTCATGTTCCCAACTGCTAGTCTATGTTCATTACCTCGTGTTCCCAACTGCTAGTCTATGTTCGTTACCTCGATGGAGAAGCCATGAATGAGGAGTACCTGTTCTCGGAGCCATTGGCCACTACCACTCAGGGAGAAGATGTGTTCAGAATGCTGGAAACCTTCCTCATCAAACATGAGCTTGGCTGGGAACAACTTGTTGGGGTGTGTACAGATGGGACACCTTCCATGTTCGGATGCAGATCCGGCTTCAAAGCCTTCGTGAAGGATTTCGCTCCCCATGCCTCCTTCACCCACTGCATGATACATCGGCATGCTTTAGCGATGAAGACTCTCCCTCCTGGTCTTCGAGAAGTGCTTTCAGCGTGGTGAAGATTGTGAACCACATCCAAGGGAACACAGCAAACTCAAGAATCTTCAAAGTGATGTGTGAAGAAATGTGCACTGATTTCACTGTTCTGATATTCCGCTGGCTTTCGCGTGGTAAAGTTCTCAATCGCGTGATCCAACTTCGAGAGGAAATAGCGCTGTTCTTGGAGAGAGGGTGTACCGAGAAGGAGAATCAGCTTCGTGAAAAGATGCAGGGTGAACATGTTTGTGATGAAGGTTGCTTACTTGGCTGACTTCTTCGCCAAGGTGAATGCCTTGAACATGTCACTTCAAGGAAACCTCCCAATGCTGCACACGGCTCGTGATAATGTGGCAGCGTTCAGGAGGAAGGTTCATCTTCACCAGAGAAGAGTCCAGGATGGTGACACGACTATCTTCCTCTACCTGGTTTCATGGGATTGTTAAAATCTAAGAGGTCTTTTCCCTTTCAAAAATGTTTCTGGAAATGTTCATGGTGCGTCTATAGATTTGCGAATGGATATTGTTGCCAAAACTTACTTGGCATGATGTCGTTTTTTAATTTTATTAGGAGACTAATAAATGAACTTTGCCAATGAAATTTGAAATAAGCATAACACAGCTAATGATAAACTTAACAAACTGCCAAATAGAGAATTGGCCATCTGTCAAAATATTGTCAACAGTAAGGCCCATGCTCCCTAAGGACACATTAGAAGTGTGTATGAGTGAGATTGTTCACTTGATATCTGTAGAATTGCCTGGATAGAGTGAAGCGTGAATCCAGATGGAACGGTTTTGGCCTTTATTGCACTTTTGAATCTGTTCTTTTTAATCTTTGTACCGGGAGCAGAATAATTTCGAGGTCCTCACAATAACATAATAGGGGGAAATTCTGGAATCCTTGAATGCAGAAGTTTGTTTTGTTATCTCTGAAGCAAAATAAGTTTTCTTTTGCTTCAGAGATAGCAACCACTGTTATCAGGATTAACAACCATTGATATAAACCGTTTAAGAAGGAACTGCAGATGCTGGAAAATCAAAGGTGCACAAAAAAGCTGGAGAAACTCAGTGGGTGCAGCAGCATCTATGGAGCGAAGGAAATAGGCAACATTTCGGGCCGAAACCCAAGGGTTTCGGCCCGAAACGTTGCCTATTTCCTTCGCTCCATAGATGATGCTGCACCCACTGAGTTTCTCCAGCTTTTTTGTGTACCATTGATATAAACCCACTGACTCCCATGGCTATCTGGACTACACTTCTTCCCACCCTGCTTCCTGTAAGGGCTCCATCCCCTACTCCCAATTCCTCCACCTGCGCCGCATCTGCACCCAGGATGAGGTGTTCCACACCAGGGCATCGGAGGTGTCCTCATACTTCAGGGAACAGGGGTTCCCCTCTTCTACTATGGATGAGGCTTTCACCAGAGTCTCTTCTATACCCCGTGACTCTGCTCTGACTCCCCATCCCCCCCACTCGTCACAGGGGCAGAGTCCCCCTTGTCCTCACCTTCCACCCTACCAGTCGTCACATACAACTAATAATCCTCCATTTTCGCGACCTCCAACGTGATCCCGCCACTTGCCACATCTTCCCATCTCCTCCCGTCTGCTTTCCGCAGAGACCGCTCCCTCCGTAACTCCCTGGTCAATTCGTCCCTTCCCACCCGAACCACCCCCTCCCCGGGCACTTTCTCTTGCAACCGCAGGAAATGCTGCACTTGTTGCTTTACCTCCCCTCTTGACTCCATTCAAGGACCCAAGCAGTCTTTCCAGATGCGGCAGAGGTTCACCTGCACCTTCTCCAACCTCATCTATTGCATCCGCTGCTCTAGATGTCAGCTGCTCTACATCGGTGAGACCAAGCGTAGGTTTGACGATCGCTTCGCCGAACACGTCCGCTCGGTTCACAACAACCAACCTGATCTCCCGGTGGCTCAACACTTCAACTCCCCCTCCCATTCCGAATCCGACCTCTCTGTCCTGGGCCTCCTCCATGGCCAGAGTGAGGAGCAGCACCTCATATTTTGCTTGGGCAGTTTACACCCCAGCGGTTTGCACCCCAGGTAGTCCCAACTTAGTCCTCCCCTTCTCAGCTCTACCTCTTCCTTTCTTCTCCCCCCCCCCCCCACCCTCACATCAGTCTGAAGAAGAGTCTCAAGCCGTACCGTTGCCTATTTCCTTCGCTCCATAGATGCTGTCTCACCAGCTGAGTTTCTCTAGCATTTTTGTCTACCTAAGTTTTCTTTTAAATTAGATGTACGTCACCCGTCTACAGTGTGTGTACCCGACAAGAGCAATGAATGAAATCCACTGTAAACTCTCTGCTTTCACTTAAAAACAATAGAAGCCTAGTCGTCTGTAGCCATTTGGATAGTCATTGCCGAATTCAGCAGCAAAGTTTCAGTTGATACCTCTGTTCAGTTGATACCTCTCAAGCTCTCTTTAAAAATGATGACCACATTCTGTCAGCAAACATGCCAGCGCATTGACTAAGAGAACTAAATCCAAACGATTCAAAAATTCCAGATATCTATTCAGGACGAGGGCAGGTCATCATGGTGGTACAGCTATCGGACAAATTTACCTTGCAACTCCAGCAACCTTGATTTGATCCTGGCCTCTGGTGCTATCTTTTAACTGCTGTAGATTTTGTACAATTTGCACTATCCTACACAGTAGGGACAATTAACAATCTTTACCGAAGCCAATTAAACTACAAACCTTTACGTCTTTGGAGTGTGAGAGGAAACCACTATTTCTCCATCAGGTGCCAACATGACGCCACCACGTGGCTGCCTCGCCAACAACTTGTCAGTCCACTCTCTGTTTGTATTATTTTAAGTATGTTTTAAAAGTATGATTTAGTGTTTCTTGGTTTGTTTTAGATGGGGGTGGTGGGGGGGAATCGGGGGAAACATTTTTCAGTCACTTACCTCAACGGAGATGCGATTTCTTGCCATGTCGCATCTCTGTCCCCCGCTGCGGCCTACAACGTGGAGTGTTGCGGACGTTCCTGGGGACTGGAGCTTCAAGCCGTGGGCGCGGCGAGGGCTTTAACATCGGGAGCTGCGATCCTTTGCCGAGGGTCGCCAGCGGAGATCTGACCGCTGGACCTGTGGACTTTAACGCCGTGAAGCCGCGGTCTCCGGTAGGAAGAAGCCGACTTGGAAGCTCCATTCTGCAGAGTGTTCCAATTCATCCCGATGCCGGAGTTTTGATCATCTCGACAAGAGGGCTTGCACATCGGACCGCCGGCAGCGGCGACTGCGGAGGTTTCAAAGGCCCCGATCGTGGGTGAACAAAGGAGGGAGATGACTGAACTTTATTGCCTTCCATCACAGTGAGGAATGTGAATTCCACTGTGTGGTGGATGTTTATGTTAAATTTTATTTTGTGTGGCTGTGTGTATTGGTGCTTTTCACTTGGTATGGCTGTATGATAACTCAAATTTCACTGTACCTCAGAGACAATAAACGCAAACTTGAACTATATAGCTACAGAGAAATATGTCAGTAAAGGATGAAAAAGTAAAGCCTGAAAAAATATATACAACACACATGAACAATATGAATCAAGCTGGTAAAGATGAATAGGAAGGGAACTAAGAACAATATAACAATACCTGTGGAAATAAAATGGACACATATAAGAGAGAAACATTTTAATATTTACCACATCAAAAGGAAACGAATCAATTACATTTTCTTTCAAGATGCAAGTCACACTTCAAGACATATTCCTAATTGCTGACAAACCCATTACATAAGATTATTTATTGTTTAAATATATTTGTTGTATTCATTTTTATTTGCATATAGAGTCATAGAGTCTAACAGCACAGAAACAGGCCCTTCGGCCTAACCCGTCCATGCCGACCAAGATGCCCCATCTAAGTTAGTTCCATTTACCCGTGTTTGGTTCATATCCCTCTAAGCCTTTCCTATCCACATACCTGTCCAAATATCTTTCAAATGTTGTTATTGTACCTACATCAACTAATCCCTCTGGCAAAGAGCATATCAAGATTAAATACCATATGCACATTATTACACACAGATGTCATATGTTACATAAGGTATACAAAATACTACAGTTAGAGATAAGCATCTATAATCTAAATCTATCTGCAATTGATATAGTGCTCAGTCCTGAGGAATTCACTGAATATTTTCTACAACGCCACAAAATGAGCGTAAAAACCAGTTGGTATATGTTTATTCTCCTGAGAAATCTATATCAACATCTGGAATCACTGCATAAAACATATCTCAGTACTTTGCAGGTCACTGCAAGCCCACAAACTCCTGCATTTGGCAGAAGTATCAAGTGGGAGATCACAAATCACTTGCAGCATCCTGTGGAATGTTACATCCTGCTGCTTTGACCTCGAATGTAATCCCAGGTAACTTCTCTGTTTCCCTTTGCTCGGAAAAATATATGAATAAGCTGTATCTATCCCTGCATCATTACAATAAGAGAGGCTGACTATTAAAATATTTAGGCAAATGCTGGAAATATGAAGTAGAAACAGGAAACGTTAGTAATAGACAACTGTGGAAAGAAAAATGGGGTTAACGTTTCTGGTTGGAAGACTGTGTCAATTGTGACGACAGAAAATTACAGCAAACGATGAGAATTTACACAATTCTGAGAAGAAAATGGGTTTGTTAGGAAAGTATGATTCTTGTTTACTTGAAATATAGGTAGGAAGTAAAGAATGTGGTTTTATACATTAATTAGAAATTCAAGTGGAAGGATAGTGATGAAAAATTAAGTGAAGACAAGGTTCCAGGAGACCATCAGCAAAGAGAGAGACAAAAGGATTGCCTATCCGTAAAGGGCCTGTCCCACTTGCATGCGATTGCGTGCGTTTGGCGCGACCAAACGGAAGCGGAGTTCGCGCGAAGTTCTCGCTAAGTTCGTGCGTGACATCATTTACGTCATGCTTACAAATCAGCTGGGCAGGAGGCGGGCCGATTGAATTTGGGCATCACACGGTGTCGGGTGGTGACGTCATCATGCAACGCCACACCGGGCGGTGAAGTCATCACACAACGCCATGCGCTAGTCCAGACGCTTCGTACGACGTCAAGACGCTGCGTACGACCGCAATGCACCTGCGTGCGTACGCAGGCCGACAGGCCGTTGGTGCACGAAGATTTCGGTCACTGCAGGAATTTCGGAGCCCCGCGCGATATCGGGACCAGCCCCGCACAAATCCATACCCCTCCGCGCTTCTAAGTGGGACCGGCCCCGCGCGGCCATACGGTGCCCGTACGCCTCAAGCGACCACGAGGTCGCGTAATTTGCGAGTCAAGGTCGCGTAAGTGGGACAGACCCTTAAACGAGCAAAAAGGATATTATTGAGGTGTGAGAGAGGAGTGTTGGAATAGGCTCTACAAATAACACAGCAGCATTCAAGTATACTCTCCAGTAGGAATCCTTAGTCAAACTCTCACTTGTAATGGATAAAACCCAGAGAGCTTGATTCTGTAAACAGGAACCACACAGTAAGACATAGGCTACCCATGTTTAGACTTCAGACACCTCGTGACATGGTGAAGTGAAATAGAAAGTACTGTACAAAGGAAATATGTGCAGTTCATGCTCCATCTGTTGATTCTAATTCTCATGTGCTTTTCTTTCTATGGCGTTAACTTCAACGTGGATTATTTTTATAATTAATCAGACATGGGGTCATCTAAAATCAATGTCCCGTCTGTTATTTAAATGTTAGACTAACCATAATTGAGAACACAATACTTGCAGCTACTTAGAGTTATGAAGTGGATTTCAACCTAACCAAAGAATTCTAAAGCTAATCAAGACAATCTCATTGTTCCTGTTGAAAATGCCAGATAAACATATGCTCCCTGAGTGCATGAAATTACATATGTTTTAAATAAAGAGTTTAATTTTAAGAATGAAAGATGATAAATCATCTTCCTAATCTTAAACATGTCCATGCAATAACCTATCACATTTTACATACATTTAAACAGAATGTCATTGTGTTCAAGAGAGAGTTAGATATAGCCCTTTGGGTTAACTGAATCAAGGGATATGGGGAGATAGCAGGATCGGGGTACTGATTCTGGATGATCAGCAATGATCATATTGAATGGTGGTGCTGGCTCAAAGGGACGAATGGCCTACTCCTGCACCTATTTTCTATGTTTGCAGTCTCATGCAAAAAAAAATTAAACTTTATCCTTGTCTCATATTTGTAATTAATTTCACTATTCCCCAACTAAAAATTCTCTGACTTAGTAGTTTAGTGGAGGTTTTTATAACTACATACAAGGGGAACAGCATTGATGTTATTACAGCATCGATAGCCACAGTGCTTTTCTATTATAGTATTAATCATTGTGCCAAATTGTTATTAGAACATTCTTTTTCAACTAAATTTTATGTTTTTAAATGCATGAGGGATGGAAGCCCTCTTCCGATTTTGGACAGCAGCATCAACAGTAAGTATTCCCAAGTCAGATATAGCACAGGTTGGAGACTGAAGTAACTTCACTCTGCATTTCCCAAGTAATTGATTCCACCTTTAAAAATGACCTCCTTGGATTTTACTTGTACCAGTCCATAAACGTGGCCTCATTGTGTGAGATTGCCCTTTTGGCACCATTTAGAAACAGCTTTGTGTTGTGGGCGTATATTCAATATTAACAAGCAAGGGCTGCCCAAATACTGTAGCGATCAGATAGAAACTGATTGCAGTTGGTATGAACTGATTTAGAGCCATGGAAAGAATGTCCTAATATATCCTAACTCACCTCCTACTTTTACAGGTTTATGTTAGCAGTAATACCTTGGCATTCAATCAACAAGTTATAAATGCGTGTGATTTAACAAGATAAATATCAATTGTTTTTATATTACATCTGAGTGTAATAGCTATTTCAACAGAAACTAATGTAGCAGCTGATTAATGTCCTATCAAATGATAGCATAGAAATCCAAAAGCATCACATTATGCAGCAGTGTCATTTTTGTTCTAAAGTGTAACATTATTTTGACCATTTCTGAGTCACCCCAAATGTTTGACCAAGCACTTTCAGTCATAAATCAGCTTTGCAAACATCTCCTTGTCATTTTTTGCGTGTGTTAATGTCACTTTCTGTGCATTGCTTTTTGGGAACATGATAGAGGAAATTAGGTATCCCACTTTAATTCAAACATCTTGAATCATATATTCAAGTAGCTACACTTTCTAACTTTGGTCATGTGTAATTGGTTCTCATATTCAAGTCATGTTGCTATTTTATAGGACTTTGGTTAGACTGGAGTATTAGGCTGGGTTTGAAGTATTGTGTGCAGTTCTGGTCACCCTATTACAGGAAGGAGGTGGAGGATTTGGAAAGGGTGTACAGGAGGTTGACCAGAATGATGCCTGGATTAAGGGGTGTTAACTATAGGAAGGGGTTAGACAGACTTAGATTGTTTTCTCTAGAATGCCAGAGTATGTGAAATTATGAGGCATAGATAGGGGAGACAGTCAGAACATAGAAACATAGAAACATAGACAATAGGTGCAGGAGGAGGTCATTCGGCCCTTCGAGCCAGCACCGCCATTCATTGTAATCATGGCTGATCGTCCCCTATCAATAACCCGTGCCTGCCTTCTCCCCCTATCCCTTGACTCCACTAGCCCCTAGAACTCTATCTAACTCTCTCTTAAATCCATCCAGTGACTTGGCCTCCACTGCCCTCTGTGGCAGGTAATTCCACAAATTCACAACTCTCTGGGTGAAAATGTTTTTTTTCACCTCAGTCTTAAATGACCTCCCCTTTATTCTAAGACTGTGGCCCCTGGTTCTGGACTCGCCCAACATTGGGAACATTTTTCCTGCATCTAGCTTGTCCAGTCCTTTTATAATTTCATATATTTCTATAAGACCCCCCTCATCCTTCTAATCTCCAGTGAATACAAGCCTAGTCTTTTCAATCTTTCCTCATATGACAGTCCCGCCATCCCAGGGATCAATCTCGTGAACCTACGCTGCACTGCCTCAATCACAAGGATGTCCTTCCTCAAATTAGGAGACCAAAACTGTACACAATACTCCAGATGTGGTCTCACCAGAGCCCTATACAACTGCAGAAGAACTTTATCCTATACTGAAATCCTCTTGCTATGAAGGCCAACATTCCATTAGCTTTCCTCGCTGCCTGCTGTACCTGCATGCCAACTTTCAGTGACTGGTGTACAAGGACACCCAGATCTTGCTGTACCTCCCCCTTACCTAACCTAACCCCATTGAGATAATAATCTGGGATTAATTGAGAAATAATCTGGGAATAATTGAGAAAAGAACCTTTTTTTCCAGGATGGAAAATCAAATGTGAGAGGGCATAGCTTAAAAGTGAGAAGGGAAAAGTTTAAAGGAGATGTGCAGGGCAAGTTTTTTTACACATTGGTGCTGAGAGTCAGGAGTGTGCTGCCAGGGGTGGTGGTGAAGGCAGATACAATAGTGGCATTGAAGAGACACTTGGAAAGGTACATGGATATGCAGCGAATAGAGGGTCATGTGAAGGCAGATAAGAGGTCTGAGCATCAATGGATGTTTGGCATGGATATTGTGTGCCAACACCTTGCTTTTTCTGCCTATCACCTATCAGCCCGTCTCACTATCTCCCCTATACACTCAATCGTGATGCAGGCTCTCGATCTGAAAAGCCATCCACCCCTTTTCCTGCACCGATGTTGCTTTTTGACCCACAATGTCCCACAGACAATTGATGCTTTGTTCCAACCTCCAGCATCCACAGACTCTTTTGTCTATAAAATAATTTATGTCTTTTTGCTGCATTATTGTTTTTTTTGTTTTTTTTAATGATTTAAAAGTGATTTCAGTTTCAAGCTATATCATTTAGTTCTAATATATACTGAATAACTTATTTTTTTAATGTTGTAGTCATTTTTTATAATCTAAAAAGGAACTGCACATGCTGGTTTATACCAAAAAAAGACAAATTTATAACATAATACTAGGATATGAAAGTCCATCTTGAAGGTATAACATTTGTTTTTTTTATTGTCATTGTTTAGTCATTTGAATACTTCTGAAATCTCAAGGATTTTCAGATACATCCAAAGGCTTTAATAGCTTGTGTAGCTTGCAAAACCTGGGAACATGGTTTTGTTAACTGCCCATGATCATTTCTGTCTTTTGGGGCCCAGTCTTGTTTCTTGCCTACCCTGGGGAAAGCATTACATCGCACTCAGTCCTTGTATAATTCAGGATTTGAAACATACAAAATGTGGTGACATTGGGGGATTCATAAAGAGAAAGTATTACCCTTTTTTTTCATATGCATTGACAGGCAGCAAATGGCAGGCAAAACCAGTGAGCAGAAGACACCAAGATGGAGACACAAGGGAGAGACAGCTCCAATGGAGACACAAGGGACTGAGGATGCGAGAGTGTTGAACAAAAAATAACGTGTTGAAGGAACTCAGCAAGTCAGACTGTATCTGTGGAAGGAAATAGTCAGATGATGTTTTGGGTTGGGACTGCCTGGCCTGCTGAGTTTTGCTTATTTGTTCCAATATTTAATTCTATGGGCATTTGGTCTGTTATCCACTTTTTCAATTGGAAATAGATTCAAAACAATGGGCCAGCATGCAATAGAGTAAAATCACTGCATGATTTTCCCAGTTTTCCTTCTTGCCACCTCTCTCTACAAACTTATTTTAAATTAGATTAGAGACACAGTGCAGAAACAGGTCCTTCGGCCCACCGAGTCCGCACCGACCAGCGATCCTTGCACATTAACATTATCCTACACACACTAGGGACAACTTACATTTATACTAAACCAATTAACCTACAAACCTGTACGTCTTTGGAGTGTGGAAAGAAACCGAAGATCTCAGAGGAAACCCACGCGGTCACGGGGAGAACGTACAAACTCCGTACAGACAGCACCCGGAGTCGGGAGCTTCGATCACCGGCTGTGCGAGCTTCCATCGCCCTGCCTGCGGATGGCTCGACTGCCCCGTCCGCGGGAAAATAAGGAGGAAAGAAGGTAAGACTTTATTGCCGTCCAACACAGTGAGGAATGTGGGGGAGCCACTGTGGTGGATGTTTATGTTGCTTTTTTCTGGTATGACGGTATGGTAAATCAAATTCACTGTACCTTAAATGGTACACATGACAATAAAGGACCATTGAACCATTGAACCCGGGTCTCTGGCGCTATAAGCGCTGTAAGGCAGCAACTCTACCGCTGCGCCACCACACCACCCTTGTATGGCATAACATGTCTAATGAGCCACTGGTCCATTTGCCCATATCTCCATCAGAATTATTGTCATTGTTCGGCCTAAGAATGCTCAAGCTTTGGTCTTTCATTTCTAACCACCTCACTCCTCATGGACTTGCCTTTGTTCTTCAGTCTTCACTTGCTTTTCTGGCCCCGTAATTGTCATGACCTTTATTCATCTAATGTACTTTTGCCCACTTCTTCCACACTTATGAGATTTGTTCTTCACCGAATATACAATAGAGGGTGCTAGTTGCTCACAAGTTGAAATCTCATGCATATTCACATTTTAACTTCAGCAAACTACATTGACCAGCAGGATTCCAGATTTGATTCACAGCTAATATTTACCAGATTGTCAAAGACGTTTCCTTAACTATGGCCAGATAATGGCAAGAAAACTTGTACTTAAATTTTGGAAAAATGCATCTACCCCAACTCTTAAAATGTGGATCACAAGCATGTCTGAGATGCTACATCTTGAAGATATGACTCGTCTTAGCAGGAAAATCAGAGCAATTTTCAAAGATATGGTCTCCTTTCATTGATTCATTACAAGGATAGTATGGTGCAACACAACTTCGGAAATTAAACCGATTTACGGACTGATGGGTGTGGTGAGAAATGTAGCAGGTATATCAACACTTTTTGGTCTTTTTTTTAAATTATTATTTTCGTTTTGGTCTTCTTATTTTTTTTTAAGTTTTTACTTATCCATTCTGTGATTCCACTCTTCGGTAATTTAGGGGTGTACACACTCACTATCTCTTTCACTCTTTCTTGCTCTTTCTCTATTTTTATATTTCATTTTTGTCAAATTTAAAATGGAAGATGCACAATAAAAATGTATTTTGTCATATGCCACGGTTTATACTGTTGATAGGGTGGTAAAGAAAGCTTTTGGTGTGCTGGCCTTTATAAATCAGAGCATTGAGTATAGAAGTTGGGATGTAATGTTAAAATTGTACAAGGCATTGGTGAGGCCAATTCTGGAGTATGGTGTACAATTTTGGTCGCCTAATTATAGGAAGGATGTCAACAAAATAGAGAGAGTACAGAGGAGATTTACTAGAATGTTGCCTGGGTTTCAGCAACTAAGTTACAGAGAAAGGTTGAACAAGTTAGGGCTTTATTCTTTGGAGCGCAGAAGGTTAAGGGGGGACTTGATAGAGGTCTTTAAAATGATGAGAGGGATAGACAGAGTTGACGTGGATAAGCTTTTCCCACTGAGAGTAGGGAAGATTCAAACAAGGGGACATGACTTGAGAATTAAGGGACAGAAGTTTAGGGGTAACATGAGGGGGAACGTCTTTACTCAGAGAGTGGTGGCTGTGTGGAATGAGCTTCCAGTGAAGGTGGTGGAGGCAGGTTCGTTTTTATCATTTAAAAATAAATTGGATAGTTATATGGACGGGAAAGGTATGGAGGGTTATGGTCTGAGCGCAGGTATATGGGACTAGGGGAGAATACGTGTTCGGCACGGACTAGAAGGGTCGAGATGGCCTGTTTCCGTGCTGTAATTGTTATATGGTTATATGGTTATACTACTGTACACTGCTTCTAATAAAAATATTAATTAAAAAATAAAAAAATCTTTACCAGATTGTATGGTTATATGATCAATCCTTCTGACTTCATAACAAAAGTCTTGAGCAAAAAATTAAATTTGACCATTTTCACTGTGGGTTTCTTCCAAACACATTGCTGGAACTTTCATCAGTAAACTGTTGCAATGCAGAGAGCAGATTGACATATAGACCGAAAGAGATTAACCCCAGAAATGGCTCTTCAGCCCACAAAGTCTGCATCAACCACCAATTTACATTAATGCTATCTTAATCAGGTTTGATTTCTATTCAATTCTCTCCAGAATCTACAAGTCACCTACATAGAATGGGGGAGTTAAGGGAGTCAGTCGGCAATCTTTGGAATGTGAAAGGAAACTGGAGCACTCAGAGGAAACCCATATAGTCACATGTTGAATGTGTAAACTCCACACACAGACATGACCCAAGGTCAGGATTGAACCAAAGTCTCTAGTGCTGTGAGGCAGCCACTGTAATGTCCTATTCTTAAAAGGGCGATATACTTAAAGCAATAGAATAGAATAGAATAGAATAGAATAGAATAGAATAGTTTCTTTATTGTCATTGTAACATGAACCATGTACAACAAAATTTAAAAATGTCAGCCAGTCAGTGCACCATTCAAACATTTCTAAAAGCTAACGATACATACAAGGTAAAATATTAAAAGATAAACAACTAAAATAAATATCATGAAAATAGCACGGATAAACACCCAACCCTCCACCCTTCTGTCGATTTCACAGTGTACCACAGTCCCCTTAGTATGTATCGCCCCTGCGTTCCTTGGCGGCTACATTTAGTGCCTTTATAGCAGTGGGGTAAAAACTGTTTTTAAGTCTGTTTGTCCTTGTCCTTAATAATTGTTCACAAGTAATATTCTGTAGGGTATACATTTTGTCATCCTACACAGAGGTTCAGAGGCATAATACTGCTTTCTTATTGGTTTTACATGCCTCAAAACCAATTGTTGACTGGAGTCGAACATGAGTGTAAACTTTTCCAAGTCCAATGGATCACTCTGGAAATTCGACCGGCAATTACGGTTATGATTTCTTCAACATGTTCCTATCAAGTCACATCGTCCCCTGTGTGTTAGCACAGTATTGACCAAGTTATTCCAAATTGCCCATCATTGAACACTCTTAGCACGCCGATTTTAATAACGACACTCCAGGATGGAGCCACATTCAGATTGGTTCCTGTACGCAGATTGACTCCTTTGTGCAACCAGCACCACCCACCCATCCACCCACCATGTCTCTGGCCCGATGATGTACACCCAGGTTTTATCCTCACTGTATAAATATGTAGCTAAAGAGTGGTGATCTTGGCAAGGCACCGGGCAAATGAAGTGTCTGAGAAGCTTCAGCTAACATAACTTGACATCATCAGGATCCAAAAGTAAGTGGTCTCCAAATCTGAGGAAGGACATTATTGCCATAGAGGGAGTGCAGAGAAGGTTCACCAGACTGATTCCTGGGATGTCAGGACTGTCTGATGATGAAAGACTGGATAGAATTGGTTTATAGTCTCTAGCATTTAGGAGATTGAGAGGGGATCTTATAGAAACTTACAAAATTCTTAAGGGGTTGGACAGGCTAGATGCAGGAAGATTGCTCCCGATGTTGGGGAAGTCCAGGACAAGGGGTCACAGCTTAAGGATAAGGGGGAAATCCTTTAAAACCGAGATGAGAAGAACTTTTTTCACACAGAGAGTGGTGAATCTCTGTAACTCTCTGCCACAGAGGGTAGTCGAGGCCAGTTCATTGGCTATATTTAAGAGGGAGTTAGATGTGGCCCATGTGGCTAAGGGGATCAGAGGGTATGGAGAGAAGGCAGGTACGGGATACTGAGTTGGATGATCAGCCATGATCATATTGAATGGCGGTGCAGGCTCGAAGGGCCGAATGGCCTACTCCTGCACCTAATTTCTATGTTTCTATGTTTCTAAGTGAAAAGGACAAGATTGTACCTTTGCCTCGAAGAAAAGTGCTGTAACGGTGCTAATAATTGAACATCCAAATTCATTGAATACAAAAGGCAAGCTAAGAGAGTTGTCAGTGCACGAATATCTTTGACATTTGGTATGTCGGAGAGGATTCTCTTGAACTTCTACAGGTGTACAGTGGAGAGCATACTGACTGATTTGCATGACGGTCTGGTTCGACAACTTGAATGCCCAGGAGCGAAGAAGACTGTAAAAAGTCCTCCCAGTCACTGCCCAGTCCATCACGGGTTCTGAACTCCCCACCATCGAAGGGATTTACTGCAGTTGCTGCCTCAAAACGCCAGCCAGCATATTCAGAGACACACAACACCCTGGCCACACACACATTTCACCCCTGCCATCGGGAAGAAGGTACAGGAGCCTGAAAGCTATAACAACCAAGTCCAGGAACAGCTTCTTCCCTATAGCCATTCAGCTATTAAATACACTACAACCTCAAATAAGCTCTGAACTACATAAACTATGTATATATCGGGTGCGGCAGCATCTATGGAGCGAAGGAAATAGGCAACGTTTCGGGCCGAAACCCAAGGGTTTCGGCCCGAAACGTATTTCCTTCGCTCCATAGATGCTGCTGCACCCGCTGAGTTTCTCCAGCACTTTTGTCTACCTTCGATTTTCCAGCATCTGCAGTTCCTCCTTGAATATAAAGTTACCTCGTCTGATTACTCTTTGGCCTGGGAGCTGAGACCATTACATTGTGGAGCCTCTGGTTACCGGGAGAGGGCAGACCAGGTAAACCTCCCCGATCTGCCATCGGGTGTTTAAACAACAAAAGGTGCAATCCTCCTCAGTCCTTTCTTGTCAATGTTAGTGCACACACACACAGTACCAAAGATCCTATAGCAGATCCTATAGGATCTTTGCACAGTACCAGGCGGCATCTTGTTTTCAAGGATTTACAACAGGACTCCGGCTGTACTTTACACAATGGTCTCGGACCGCTTACACCCACTTGTGCTGAAGGTGCACCAAAGACACTAGAGGAGCTCGGACGAGTTCAGTTGCAGACATGCTGGTGGCTCGCCGCCCTTCCACCCAGAACAGTGGATGCAAAAGAGCCCGGAGCGGCGGTGCTCAAGGACTGCAAACTGGGCACAACTGGCAGCACATAGTCCCTGCTCTAGTAACCGGGTGAGTACTGCTGCCCATTCGTAAACCTGGTTTCCCTTTTCCTCGTTTAACCGTTTATTTATATTTCTCTGCATTTACTTTCGTTCTCGCCTGCAAGGTTTCCTGGCCATGTCCTTCATTAACATGTAGTGAGAACAAGAAGGGGTTTCGGCCCGAAACGTTGCCTATCTCCTTCGCTCCATAGAACCAGACCGTCATGCAATCAGCTGGTGCACCCGCTGAGTTTCACCAGCACCTTTGTCTAACTCTGATAACAAGTTGCAGTTGCGTTCGGAAAGAAGTCGTGTATACAGAAGGTTACACAAAAAAGCTGGAGACACTCAGCGGGTGCAGCAGCATCTATGGAGCGAAGGAAATAGGGAACGTTTCGGGCAGAAACCCTTCTTCAGACATGTATACAGAAAGTGTATACAGAAATCGTGTATACAGAAAGTGTCTTTATAAATAATTCAGGTCTATCTGCAGTGTTTACTGAAAATGACTCAGATGCTCAGAATTAAGTACAATTGCAACGATTAGTATTAAAAGTATTGAAGACAATATTTGTTTGTTTTTTCTAGGAATGTGACGGGTTTGGGGAAATTAGCAGAGCTAGAAGATGTGCAAGTTCTGAGTGAGTACGATGAGAAAGGGCACACTCTTGTGCACTGGGCAGCGCTCACAGGATCGGCGTCTCTCCTGAGTTACTTGGTGCCGAGGCTTCCTGTAAATCTTCCCACCCGCTGCGAGCCGGTGCAGCGACCTATTCATTGGGCTGCAGTGAAGGGGCACATCACTGCCGTAGACATATTGTTACAAGCTGGCGTCTCGCCGGATGAGAGGGATCAGAGAGGATGCACTCCGTTGATATTAGCTTCGCAGTTCGGACACATTGCCCTCTGTTGCCACCTGATGAGGAAGGGAGCCAGTCTCCAGGTCTGTGACAGCCAAGGGGACAATGCATTGCACTGGGCAGCATCTCAAGGTGAGGTGTAACTAGGTTTTGGCTGCGATACACACGAATAAAAATATATAATTTCATGTTTTTCTTTACTTGTGTAAAAGATATATGTACTCCAGCAAAAAAAACAAACACTTTTTGATGATTTACAGCTAAAATTACTTTTTTTTAACAACCATAAGGAGGAATGCTGAGAGAATGGAGCAGCTGGGCTTGTACACTCTGGATTTAGAAGGATGAGAGGGTATCTCATTGAAACATATAAGATTGTTAAGGGCTTCGACCCGCTAGAGGCAGGAAACATGTTCCCGATGTTGGGGGAGTCCAGAATCAGGGGCCACTTCAAGAATAAGGAGTAAACCATTTAGAACGGAGACAAGGAAACACTTTTTCTCACAGAGAGTGGTGAATCTGTGGAATTCTCTGCCTCAGAGGGCGGTGGAGGCAGGTTCTCTGGATGCTTTCAAGAGAGAGCTAGATAGGGCTCTTAAAAATAATGGAGTCGGGGGATATAGGGAGAAGGCAGGAACGGGGTACTGATTGGTGATGATCAGCCATGATCACATTGAATGGTGGTGCTGGCTCGAAGGGCCGAATGGCCTACTCCTGCACCTATTGTCTATTGAATGTAACGTCAACCGTTCAGGATTGCACTGAAATCAGAGATACTGAGCTGCATTTGCTGTCCATGTTAGTCATTTATTTATATAATGTTTCTCTACATTTTATGTATTATTAGTATTTTGAAAAGTTCATTTTATTTTCCATTCTCAATTTAATTATCAGACCTGGATTTGATGAGATCTGACTATTGTTTGCGATTATTTTTTTTTTTCAGGAGTTGATCTAAAACAATGGACAGTTAACACATGTTTACACCCAAACTATTCTCCTCTTGTAACGTAAGAATGTTTAAAGTTGCATGGGTGGCATGGAATATTTTATTCACAGTTGCAGATTGACATATGTTGAAAGAACGGATCGACTAGGCTTATATCCACTGGAATTTAGAAGGATGAGAGGAGATCTTATAGAAAAATAAAATTCTCAAAGGATAGGACAGGCTAGATGCAGGAAAAATGTTCCCGATGTTGGGGGTGTTCAGAATCAGGGATCACAGTTTAATAATAAGGGGTAGCTCAGTACAGGATACTGAGTTGGATAATCAGCCATGATCATATTGAATGGCGGTGCAGGCTCAAAGGGCCGAATGGCCTACTCCTGCACCTATTTTCTATGTTTCTATTTAGGACTGAGATGAGGAAAAACGTTTTCACCCAGAGAGTTGTGAATCTGCGGAATTCTCTGCCACAGCAGGCAGTGGAGGCCAATTCACTGGATGTTTTCAAGAGAATTTGATATAGTTCTTAGGGCTAACAGAATCAAGCGATATGAGGATAAAAGAGGAACAGGGAACTGATATTGAATAATCAGCCATGATCATATTGAATGGCGGTGCTGGCTTGAAGTGCCGAATGGCCTAATTCCTGCACCTATTTTCTACGTTTCTAATTTATTCATTCTAAAGTCACATATTTATGCTCTATGTGCAAATAACATGTTAGAAAAAAAGATTATATTTGATCAAGTGCGTGTATATTCCAAGGCAATTACATTTAACATTTGCAATGCTATTCATCCCTCTCTAGTTACATATTATACCCTTGAGATCTACTTGTCCATGTTTCTGATGGTATAAATTGGTTTTCCATAAACCTCGGCCACACTCATTCATCATTTATACTTGACGGATAACAAGTTATTTAACAACTAACTCATTTGCATCACAATTCAAGGAAAAAGGTATGCTGAAGCTACTGAATCCTGTGGATGCTTTCAAGAGAGAGATAGATAGGGCTCTTAAAAATAGCGGAGTCAGGGGATATGGGGAGAAGGCAGGAACGGGGTACTGATTGGGGATGATCAGCCGTGATCACATTGAATGGCGGTGCTGGCTCGAAGGGCCAAATGGCCTACTCCTGCACCTATTGTCTATTGTGATGTAAAATGAGCATCTTCTGAGGATGTCACTTTGTGAAATGTCAAATTCTTTTACTTCCAATGTTTAGACAATTTAAACGTCCAAAATAAATTAAAGCAATGTACATTGCTCATCTATTTTGTGCACTGCCTTTCTCTTCAACTATGACTGTAAGTATGTCTAATATTACACACTCATTGGTGTGCAGTTTTAACAGAGACAAACACATTTCATGTGCAGTTATTGGAGGGAATGGTAAGTTTGACCTGCACCTAAATCAGGATCTCATGTGCCCTCTTAATGGTGGCTCTGATCGGACTGCACACAAAGCAGCACTGATAGGGAGTAGTTACATAGAAATTAGGTGCAGGAGTAGGCCATTCGGCCCTTTGAGCCTGCACCGCGATGGGCCTGTCCCACTTATGTTACTTTTTAGGCGGCTTTTTAGGTGACTGCAGGAGACCATGCGGTCGCCATATGGTCGCCACATGTTCGCGGGTGGTTGCCGGAGAGTCGCCTTCATGATCGTGAAGAGTTCCCGTATTCTGGGAACTAGTCACAGCCTCATTATGGTCGACACAAATTTTTCAACATGTTGATAAATTAACGGCGACTGAAATGAAGACGCCATGGAGAGTAGCGAGAATTCTCGTGCCGTAGGTGGGTCGCCAGGACGTCCTAGTGGGTTGCCAGGAGGTCGAAGGTCCCCTTAGGTTCTCGTAGATTGTAGCCGGTGCTGACCGGTGAATTTCATTGACTCATTTGGGGGGGAAAAAACGTAAGTAGTTTTCAGAAGCAGGGATAACCGACCGGCAATGTTCAATGTACGCCGAGCTTCACTGCCGTGTAGCTCTGGCTTCTCAAGAGTTGGCTGGCTTCTTAAAAGTTGTCTATACTCCTTAACCATCTTAATTACAGCGCCAACCTTCCTGTTCATCGCGGCGTGTGTCTGTATCACCTTGGCTTTGCACCGTGTGAATTTCAGACAGCGCTTGGATTTAGGTTGTCCATATTACTGCAGCCATTAACATATACTACCAAAGGAATTCCCCTTTTGAAGCCTTCATCACCCAAGGAAAATAAACTGTTGCTCATCTAGCATCCAATGACTGGGGTCTAAAATTATTACATGGGATGAAACCAAAGGAATTATTACCGGATTTGTCTGAAATTTCAACGAAGATATTATCCCATTTTAAATATGGAAATATTCTGCCAGTATGGTCTTTGGGGAAGAGAAGAAACATTGAAGGGAACCCTGCAAAAATAGTAGTAAGGAGGAAGGGGACAGATAAATAACGGGTCTTCATTTCGTTAAGACCCCTGACTCAATAGTGGCACTGTCTGGCTTGCTAAGTACCGAGTATTCTTCGGTAAAGTTCACTGGAGTTCAGCGTTGGATGTCACCCAGCTTATTTCAGTACTTTTACAGGGCTAGAGTTACCGGAAATATCGCTTCCTATGCTGGCCACAAATAAACTGTTGGGATATCAAATACTTCCAAATGTAATGTGCCGATGTGTCCACTGCCTGTGAGGTTTAATGGAACATATTATGGCTTTTTTTTTTTTAATTCAATTTCAATTTTATTTTTAATATGTTTTATTATTTATTTATTATTTATTTATTTTTTTGTGATTTTTTTTAATGATACTGCCTGTAAGGGAAATTCATTTCGTGGTCTCAAATTGAGACAATGACAATAAATTTGAATACAATACAATACAATACAATTTTAAATCACAGCGTATAAAGAAGTATGTCCCATTATTTCTGGGGGATTTGTGAAGGGGCATCAGTTTCACATCCAATGGTGTCCAACTCATTTGACCTTTGGTATGTTTGTATATACCTCCACCTGTATCTGAAATGGAAGAAAAGCCCTGTATGGGACACAGCTGCTGCAGGAAATGCCACCTGCCATCCAGCATCCTGCATGCACAATACCAGGGACCAAGAAATGTTTGCAACCAAGCCTGACTAATGATGCAAACAGCTTTCCTTCTTATTCACAGGAAGTTATGAAGGTCACTTGAGCAGGTGCTTGGAAATGCTACTGTCTGTAAATTCCTTTCCAAGTCACACTGCATCCTGACTTGGAAAAATATTTATTTTCTTTCAATAATGTTCAGTCAAAAATCTCTACCTTCACCATCAGAAGGGTGGTAGAAACACAACTCATCTGGCCACATAAACACCACCGCTACAAAGATTTCAGAAATCATATATCCTATAGTAAGTGACTCATCACCTCACACCTTATGGCCTTTTCATGATAGACCATTCAGGAGCGTAATGGAATCCGAGTAACTCCCAGGTTATGTACGAGTTCTATTCCTGTGAATTGATTTTTCCGCAAGTCAGGAACATCAGTCTTCCATAGTAGCCCATATTGTATCACTCTGCATACATTTGCTATTATTCTTTAATTTCATTGAATTTTCTTTGATTACATTGATCGGCCGACTAGGCATAAGCTCAAGGGCGACCGTGCCTTTGCGGTTGCAGCTCCTAGTCTGTGGAACAACATCCCCCTTCCCATCAGAACTGCCCCCTCCATCAACTCCTTTAAGTCAAGACTTAAAACTCATCTTTACTCTCAAGCCTTTCTTCATGTCCTCTGAGTGAGGGCTATATGTATGTATTTATGTATGTACTTAATCTCTGAACCAATGCTGTATAACGTTAGTACCTCCACCAATGTAAAGCACTTTGGCCAACAAGAGTTGTTTTTTAAATGTGCTATAGAAATAAAAATGACTTGACTTGACTTGACTAGTCACCACCCACAATTAAGTTAATGGAATGTGTACCATATCAAGTCATCAATAAATGCCATGAATCAATTTATTGTTAGTACTAGCTTGAAAAATATTTTTCACATGTATGGGGGATTTTGTGTAGAGTTTGATTTCCATCAAGGGAAGCTCCTGTACTCATTACTTGCTGTGATATGTGCTGTACAAAGAACTCAAGACCTTCAACATCATCCAGGACAAAGCAATCCATTTGATCGGTATTCCATCACATAGATATCACCACTACCAGTACACAGTGTTTACAGTGTACACCATCATCCAAGCTACTCTGACAGCATCTCTCAAACTCTCAACTACTCCGACCAATAAAGGCAAGGACAGCGGACACATAAAAACCTGCCATTTCCCTTCCAAATTGCACATCCTGAAATATATCACCAGTCCATTATCGTCACAGGAACTCCCTACCCAACATCACTGTGTGAGTATTTTTAACCTAAAAGTGCAGTGGCTCTTCTTAAGGGATAGTTAGGGGTAGGCAATAAAGCCAGTAATACCCAGATCACAAAAATGAATAAAAATCTATAAATAAAAACTGATTGAAAGACCTTCTATGGGTATGTATCAAGAAAAGATCAGTAAGGGCAATTGTGGATATGATTTTTACAGGCAGAAATCAGAGAATATCAGGCAGCAGCAGCAAGCCCAACACCGCCTACATGTTATTGGGAAATACTGTTCAGCTCCACAGGTTGCTTGATGACAATGAGGAGGGACATGTTCTGCAATACTCTGCATAGCCATAATATACAGGGGAAGCTCTTTTGAAAATGGATTGGTTGCATTTTAACAAATGGATTCTGGAAGTATTGTGCATGAGGGTGATTGGAATTTTTTGGAAGCAAGAGGTACAAAGGACAGCGTGTGCAGCACTTTAATCTGGAGCAAAATACCAACTGCTGGTGGAACTCAGTAAATCAGACAGTACATGTGGAGGCAGAGGAATGATTGAACTGAAACGCTGACCACCCCTCTACCTCCACAGATACTATCTGACCCACTGAGTTCCTCCAGTAGTTTGTGTGTTGCTCTAAAAATCGAGATCTGACTGAGCGAGCAACAGCTGAGTGGAAAAGTAGTTCACTGGCACAGACAGTAATGGATGGCTTTTATAACTCCCATTTAAAAAAAATGAGAATCCAACAAAAAGAACAAGGACACTGCAGAATGCATAAAATGAAGAACTCACTTGAGTGGAACCTGCCTTCAAAATCTTTTCAAGGAGATCCAGCACATATGAGTGCTACTGCCAGTGGCAACTTCTACAATTACATGAATATTATATCCTTGAGGTCACAAGCTCTCGCTAAAGCAACAGCTTCCATGTATATGCTACCTTTACTAACTCGGAGGCCTAGAGAATTCCCTATTTGCTAAAAGAACTATAAATTTCCCCTTTTCCTTCTTTAATGAGGCCACAGCGGAATATATCTCATATCCGCTATCAGATGCCACTGTGGAGATGGCCCTCGTTGCTAGCATTCACCTAATTTGCATAAGTTACCACATTTGGTTATTAACCATGAAAGCCCAGGCACAGGGACTCATGGCATTCAAGACCTCAGCTTTATTCTAGTAAAGAGCCAGGCACAATCCGAACCATCCATATCTACTTGCTTGCTGTGGGTAGGAAGTAAGTTATGGAGTCAAACAGTATGGGAACTTGCTCTTTAGTCTAAGTTGCCCACGCCGACCAATATGCCCCATCTACACTAGTCCCATCTACCTGCATTTGGCCCATATCCTTCTAAAGCTATCCTATCTATGTACCTGTCCAAATGTATTTTAAACATTGTGATAGTACCTGCTTCAACTTGCTCCTGTGGCAGCTCCTTCCATATAACCACCACCCAACATGTAACAAAGTTATCCCTCAGGTTCCTATTAAGTCTCTCCCCTCCTCAACTTAAACCTGTGTCCTCTGTTCTTGATTTCCCTACTCTGGGTAAAAAAATCTCCATGCATTAACCCGATCTATTCCTTTTATGTTCTTATACACCTCTATAAGACCACCCCTCATCATCCTGCGCTAGTCCTCATCTATTTAACATCTCTCTCCCTTTAGCTCAAGCACCAGAGTCCTGGCAACATCCTTATAGATCTTCACTGTGCTCTATAGAGCTTAGTGGCATCTTTCCTATAGTAAAGTGTTCAAATCTGAGTGTAAAATTCAAAGAGCGGTCTCACACGTGTCTTGTACAACTGTATCATAACGTCTCAGGCTCTCTACTAAATTCCCTGACTGATAAAGATGAATTTCCAATAGCTTTCTTCATCATCCAAGCTATCTGCGACTCCACTTCTGGGAACTATGTCCTTGTGCTGAATAATTGTAACACTCCCCTTGAAAAGGATAAATATTAATATTATTAGCTGATATTTTCTAAATTATGTTAATATTTATCCATGCTTCTTTCAAACATCATGATGGGTGTGGTAAAATGGTGGATTATTGTTGTACAGATGCATATAATAATATCCTGAACTTATGGCATTATTTCAATACCCATGTTCGTATATTGTACACTGACCTTCTAACATAGAAACATAGACAATAGGTGCAGGAGTAGGCCATTCGGCCCTTCGAGCCTGCACCGCCATTCATTATGATCATGGCTGATTATCCAACTCAGTATCCCGTACCTGCCTTCTCTCCATACCCCCTGATCCCTTTAGCCACAAGGGCCACATCTAACTCCCTCTTAAATATAGCCAATGAACTGTGGCCTCAACTACCTTCTGTGGCAGATAATTCCAGAGATTCACCACTCTCTGGGTGAAAAATATTTTTCTCATCTCGGTCCTAAAAGATTTCCCCCTTATCCTTAACCACATAATATCATTCAGATATGTTGTCAATATGTTGTCAATCATATTTGTGCATATGTAGAAGGTCACATTTGGTGAAACAATGCAGAGAATGGTGCATCAGGACACAAAAATCTACCAGAATAAAATGTTTATACTTTAAAAGTGGCAAACGTTCCTATGCACAGCAACATATGGTAGGGTCTGGCGGTAAATTGGGAGGTTTGTTATGTTTTTATGTTTCAGCGTTTACACACCAAACATTACATTGTATAGTTGGAATTGAAACTGGTTGAACTATGTTTTGTCATTCAAGATTTGGATGACTTCAAAATCATTTGATGATGAAAGTACACATTCCTTCCTTTTCATCACTCTTTATGATTGTTGAATGTAAACCCTCAGATGGTAGGTTCTGGCAATGGAGTTTCAGAGCAGAGGAGGTATATGTGGTAATCCGAGCAGAGTTTTACTATCGTTTCCTTCCACAATCAAAAACATGAATGTCTTCCTTTCTTTACCAGGTTTTCCATACTTCTCTTTCCCTCTGCTGCTCTGTTATAACCACTTATATACATTTTTTCTGCCCCTTTACTTTGCTTCTTAATGTGTCCCATTGCCATCCACATTGGTCTTGCAGCATGGTCCCATGTATCAGATTATCAGTGGCACTTACAACTGTTTCATAGAATTCATCCTCCTCCTTGTGCCCCAACAGCTAAACACACTCCGTCTCCCTCCTCCCACCTGTTCCCTTTCCCTCACTCTGTTGTTGCTTTAAAAAGTCTTCCTTTCATTTTACAGTTCTCAGATTCAGATTCAGATTCAGATTCAGATTCAATTTTAATTGTCATTGTCAGTGTACAGTACAGAGACAGCGAAATGCATTTAGCATCTCCCTTGAAGAGCGACATAGCAAACGATTTGAATAAAAAATAAATAATAAGTTTTGGGGGGGGGTTCATTGGCAGTTTTGCTTTCGTTGTTTAGTACAGTACAGAAAGGTAACACCTGTTGGATTCTCGACCTGCTGGTTCCAAGCTAAGTAATTGTAATTTCCGTCCAGGGCACCTTGACTGCCAAGTCTATGGTTGGGGTGAGAGCAGTCCTGGCGATGCTGAGCGCCCTCCGCAGACAGTGCTTGCTTTGGACAGACTGAATGGAGGGGAGCGTGGAACCGGTGATGCGTTGGGCAATTTCCACCACCCTCTGCAATGCCTTTCCGGTCGGAGACAGAGCAGTTGCCATACCATACTGTGATTTAGTTGGTAAGGATGCTCGCGATGGTAAGCGGTAGAAGTTCACCAGGATCTGAGGAGACAGATTAAATCAGTTCCATCAGGAAGAAGAGACTATGATGAGCCTTCTTGATCAGAGTAGAGGTATTGTGGGTCCAAGAGAGGTCATCGGAGATGTTGACTCCCAGGAACCTGAAGCTAGAAACACGTTCCACCTCCGTCCCGTTAATGTGGATGGGGGTGTGCGTGCCACCTCTGGACTTCCTGAAGTCTACAATGAGCTCCTTGGTCTTCTTGGAGTTCTGACGGATGGTCATTGATTTAAAATGCAAAGGCTGACTCACTCTCCTCAGCTGCTTGCTAACCTGCAGGAGTGCATTTGTGTTTCTCTTTCAGATCTCCACAGTTATGATATTGTGCTTCAGTTTTGAGTGTGTTCATTTTTAGTTTTGATTTCTTGTGCAGAACAGTATAGAAAGGTAACACCAGGTGGATTCATTCCTCTTCCAAGCTAAGTAATTGAAATTTGCCGTCCAGGGCACCTTGACTGTCCAAGCCTATGTTACAAAGGAATAGCTCACTCAGACACTGATTCTGTCCCCACATGTCCGCAGTGCAGGCATAAAAGGGACAGTTGTGTGGTTTCATTGATGCAGTTACTATAATGATTACTTTGCATTTATTGCAACATAGTTTTCATACCTTACTGCCATTTAGAGAACAGACTTAATGTAATAATAACATTTCCCTAGCTAATCTTTTAAATAGTTCCATGAGGCAACTATTAGCAGTAAGACATTACTAAGAAATATGAGGTCAACAACATTTCTGTTCTCTAACACCAGTTGTGGTAAACACATTCCTAAACTGTGGCCAACTCACCAGATGGGTCCTTGTATGAAGAAACATCCACCTCTAACTGTACTCATATGTCCTTACTTTCACCCAGTTCACCTCAAGCCACACAATGAAATTCAGTCAGACATATTGCATTTGATTCTGATTAAAACAATCTTGAAGTAAAGCATCAGTTGGTGACATGCAATAATAATTAGACTGATCCATTCTTAACTTTGTATTTTTTTCCCACTGCATTATTTTTGTTTTATGTAGGACACTGTGAGTTAACTCGCCTGCTGGTATATTCTGGCCTTTCTCCCACAAAACAGGATGACTTTGGTCAGGTAAGAGGCATTTAATCTTCTGTAACTTTTACCTTCCCTAAATTTACTCTTTTCCTTGTTTGAAATTGCCTAGAAAAGTCCCATGTTGCTTTCTTCTGCTATCAAGATACTTGTTTTCAATCATTAATGTCAGCAAGCTGTTAAAATGTGAAAATTACAGGCAAGCCTGATCCTATGCGTAGGATATTGCTTCTCATATCACAGGAATCCTGATTAATATGTTCTCCATATGTGTCCACAGCATTCACGCCAGCTCTAACTATCAAAAAGTAATCTAACATTGATAGAGGATATCCACATGCAAATACTTGAATGCTTCATTAAATATTTAAACACAATTTATTGTTTGTTACAAACTAAATATATATAGGGCATTGATAAACAGATAAAATATGATGTGAAATGTAAACTCTATCTCTTTCTACAAATGCAGAAACTTTGCAGCATATCTGTATTTATTTGGAATAATAGGAGAAGATACCAATTTAAATAAAGACCAAAATGTTTTTTTTAATTATGGGTTAATAATTGGAAAGAAATTGATACTTAAATTTTGGAAAAATACAACCATACCAACTGTTAAAATGTGGATTAGGAATATGATGGACATAGCACGCCTTGAAGAAATGAGACTCCGACTAATAGATAAATATGACCAATTCTTAAGGAGTTGGTCTCCTTTCATCGACTTTTTGGAATCATGTGATGCAGCGGTACCGTAAAGATTGCTGATTTCAGTTCATGACGCGGATAGATCTACATCTCCGAATACAGATTTGAAAAATTCTCTTTTAAGGGGCCTTCTCTTCTATTTCTACTTTCCACTTTTTCTTTTTCTTTTTTATTTTTTATATACACACTTCACGTTTTTCTACTCTCTACCATCTATTTTTCCACTTTTTCCTCTTTCTATTGTTTTCTTTTTCTTGTCTTGCTTACTTCCTTTTCATAACATAAAACTAGAGGTTGTACATAGAATGGATTACGGTATTACATAGTTGGCACCTAAAATTAGGTTCCACTGTACTGTTTTGTGCTGTATTAACTTCTAATATTCCAAACTCTACAGAATTCACAAATTAATACAAAATGGCTGGCAATGCAATTGTTTAATGTAGGGGCAGGTAATATGATATGGGGTTAAGGGCTTTGACAATTGGATCTTGACCTAATTACATTAAATATAAAGTATTGATAAACTAATTTTATTGCATTTTTGGATATAATCAATTAATCATCAGCATTAATTCTCTCAACAAGTTAAAAGGTGGTGGGTTCAAGTGCCGTTCCACAGGCATAATCACATCATTTTTAAGCAAACAACTGCAGTGCTTCTGTAACTGGAACTACTGTCAACAAAACTTGGCTGCAGAATATCCATCATGCCAAGCATTCAGTTCTAATGTGGCATCTTATGCATGTGCCTGCATTCATAATGTAATTGTGGCAATCGTCATACTGGGAAGGGAGTTAGCATATGTGATCATGTTGCAAACAGGGACATGTTGCAAATGATGTCAGTGTGCCCTTGTCCTCACCTTCCACCCTACCAGCCGTCGCATACAACATATGATCCTCCGACACTTTCGCCACCTCCAACGGGATCCCACCACTCTTCCCATCTCCTCCCCTTTCGGCTTTCCGCAGAGACCGTTCCCTCTGTAACTCCCTAGTTAATTTGTCCCTTCCCACCCACACCACCCCCTCTTCTGGTACTTTCCATTGCAACCGCAGGAAATGCTACACTTGTCACTTTACCTCCCCCCTCGACTACATCCAAGGACCCAAGCAGTCTTTCCAGGTGAGGCAGAGGTTCACCTGCACCTTCTCTATTGCATCTGCTATTCCAGGTGTCAACTGCTCTACATCGGTTTGACCAAGCGCAAGCTTGGCGATCGCTTCGCCCAACACCTCTGCTCAGTTTGCAATAACCAACCTGATCTCCCGGTGGCTCAACACTTCAACTCCCCCTCCCATTCCAAATCCGACCTTTCTGTCCTGGGCCTCCTCCATGGCCAGAGAGAGTCCCACCGCAAATTGGAGGAGCAGCACCTCATATTTCGCTTGGGTAGTTTACACCACATGAACATTGACTTCTCCAATTTCAGGATGTCCTTGCTTTCTCCCACCTTCCCCTCCCCTTCCCAGCTCTCCCACAGCCTACTGTCTCCTCCTCTTCCTTTCTTCCCCCCCCGCCCCCCACATCAGTCTGAAGAAGGGTCTTGACCCGAAACGTCGCCTATTCCTTCGGTCCATAGATGCTGCCTCACCCGCTGAGTTTCTCCAGCACTTTTGTCTACCTTCAATCAGTGTGCAATGCTACTTTAGAGCCATCACTGCTGAAGGATGGGAGGAAGAATTAAGAGCGGGCATACGGAACAAT
Organism: Leucoraja erinaceus; assembly: GCF_028641065.1. NCBI lineage: Eukaryota > Metazoa > Chordata > Chondrichthyes > Rajiformes > Rajidae > Leucoraja > Leucoraja erinaceus. The sequence goes on from NC_073377.1 coordinate 167,056,876, forward strand.
GAAACGTGTTGGAGACAGAGAGAGAAAGGACCTCCAGCAAGAGATAATGGCCACCAAGGCTTTTCAATTAAATATTTCTCCTGCACACACTACAATGAACAAGAAGGCACAGGAAATGTCACTTCAGTCATTAGGTCCTCGGTGGAATACATCAGATGCTGCGGCTACAACTTCAGGATCAAGATAACCAGACCAATTTGTCTGTAAAGATCACAATAATCATCAGTTTTTACACTACCTATTCATATCAGGCAGAAGCAATATTTTGCAGTTTGCACACACTTACATTAATAAGACGTGGTCTGTACTTCATCAGACTTTGAAATCTTTGCCATTTACTGTATGTGTCCTGTTTGTAATCAACGTCCTCAAACTTGTCTCGATTAAATTTGTATATTCGTTTAAAATATTGAAAAGACTAGGCTTCTATTCACTGGAGTTTAGAAGGATGAGGGGGGATCTTATAGAAACATATAAAATTATAAAATGACTGGACAAGCTAGATGCAGGAAAAATGTTCCCAATGTTGGGAGAGTCCAGAACCAGGGGCCACACAGACTTAGAATAAAGGGGAGGTCATTTAAGACTGAGGTGAGAAAAAATGTTTTCACCCAGAGAGTTGTGAATTTATGGAATTCCCTGCCACAGAGGGCAGTGGCGGTCAAGTCTCTCGATGGAGTTATGAGAGAGTTAGATAGAGCTCTAGGGGCTAGTGGAGTCAAGGAATATGGGGAGAAGGCAGGCACGGGTTATTGATAGGGGACGATCAGCCATGTTCACAATGAATGGCGGTGCTGGCTCGAATGGCCGAATGGCCTCCTCCTGCATCTATTTTCTATGTTTCTATGTAAATTATGGACATACAAAATCTTCCAGAATTGTGATTGAAATATACATTGTAGACTATCTAAGTGAAGGTTTGCTGAATGTGACACAGGAGAGAGGGGCCCTCTTATATATAGGATGCAATGTTGGAAGAAACTCACTTTCCATTCAACCCGTGGTTAATGTCACCCACCTGCCGTTTGCAACTTATTTTGAGTCTCAGTAATATTCATTGCAATATGTAAAATACCCTTGAAGAACTTATAACATTGTATAAATCAATCAAGGGTCACATCCATATTGTGACTTCTTGGACTAAGTGCCAGAGGGCAAGAATGCCTTTGTAAGCAGTCTACATCTTCAAGAGTGCTGTCAAGGATGGAAATATCTGAAAGGGGAATGTTTTTAGAGATAAGAAGCAGAAACCCAAGGTACAAGGTACAAGGTATAAAAAGAGTGTCATTTTTATCATTAAAAACAATTACAGGTGCACAACCCTTTATCCGGAGTTCCGGAAACCGAAAAGCTCCGAAAACCGGACATTTTTTCCAGGATGTCGTCTGCACACCAAAGCTCGCGTTTGGGGCCAAACGTGACCCGAAACGACCCACTGTCAACCCAGGTCTGTACTACTGTAGCGGCTGCCTCCTCCCCGGAGACCGGGGAGACGCTTAAACATCTGTAAATCATTGCTTAAATGTTAGTCAGTTAGTTTGGAGGGCTTTTATGTGAAGGGGGGGGGGGGGGGGGTGAAGGGGGAAACTTTAATTCTTAGTCCCCTACCTGGTCGGAGAGGCGGGGAGCGGGCAATGCCTTACCGGGTCGCCGTGCAGTAAGCTCCGGAGCGCTGTGGCCGCTGACTCCCAACATCGCGGAGCTGGGGCTGCGGGCGTCCGGCCGCGGGCCGCGCTGGATTTGGAGCGCCGCGCAGCCAGGGGCAAAGTAGAGTTGCCGGGGTCGGAGCTCCAACCGGCGCCGCCCGCGGCCGGATGCCCGCAGCCCCAGCTCCGCGATATTGGGAGTCGGCGGCCACAGCGCTCCGGAGCTTACTGCACGGCGACCCGGTAAGGCATTGCCCGCTCCCCGCCTCTCCGACCAGGGAGGGGACTAAAAATTAAAGTTTCCCCCTTCACCCCCCCCCCCCCCCCCACCACATAAAATCCCTCCAAACTAACTGACTAACATTTAAGCAATGATTTACAATGATTCCCCGGTCTCCGGGGAGGAGGCAGCCGCTCCAGACTTTTCAAGCCGACCGCGCTACCTACCTAATCTACGCTAAAAATCTTCCATTCGGAAATCCGAAAAATTCAGAAATCCGAGAAGTGTCTGGTCCCAAGGCTTTCCGATAAAAGGTTGTGCACCTGTATATTCATTTAACTAGGAAAATCCCATTTTACAAGAGCAAAAAGTATATAATACAGCAATTAAACTGAAACTTAAAACCTGATTTCAATGGCATTAGGTTTTCAAGCAAACACTTTACTGACAGTAGAAAGTGTATTATAAAAAAAAGGTTTGAGCTAAACTGCAATCTACACCACAACAGATTCTCAGGGTCAGTTCCCACATCAATGTTCAACAGCCTGAATGAGGATTGGCATGGCAAGTTTTAGGCTATTTTCTGTGCTTCAATAACTCTTATTACCTTCCCAAGAGTCTTACACAAAATCTGTAATATATTGAGGGACTTTGACAATGTCCATTCGTACAATGCTTTGCAATGAAAATAAAATCACTTCATTAACGCAGCAAGCATATCATATCTTTATCATATCAGCAAGCATATCTTTGCTGAAATCTACTGTACATACTAAGCAAAAATTCCATATCATGCATAAACAGATTGTTATTATTTTAACACATTATGAAAGCTATTTTATTATTTCAGTATGCTTTTGGACACTATTGGATGCTATTAATTTTTTTTAATGTGTAGCCCGGTGGCTATATTTGTCTTGGATAAAAGATGACTAAATTATCTATGGTATGACAGGGCTGGTCTTTCCGCTGTGCTAATTTAAGACCAGCAGGCATCATGCCCTTTGTCTCACCTTACTCTACAGTTGAATTTAAGATGCCTAGCCTGCTTGTGGTTCTTTGGTTGGTCAGGCCAAGAATTAATTTTAGTTCTGTTTCCATTCACACCAGATACTGAAGAGATTGAATTGCAGATTTTGGTGTAAAATGATCCAGATTTTGTCAAATTGGCCATTCCACGGAGACCCAGGATAGTGGAGAATTCCCCAGGGTTCAGATCCCACGTCAGATCCCTGCTCCCACCTCTCAGCTCAGTGAGCTCTGCGGTGGTCCCTATTCCCCAGAAATGAGGAGCTGGATACATTTTGTATCTGGTCCTTCAATTTTACACTGGATGTGTGAAGGAAAGGAGTCAATTTCATTTTTATTTTAACTAATATTTTAATGTTTTAACACGTTTTAATTATTTAAATCTATTTAAAACAGTTTTTACACATGGTTCAGCTGCAGGCACAATTTAAAACAATTGAAAGGGCATTCACAACACAGATCATTAAGCATATTGGTGGAGTGAGGCCTCAGGTTCGGCTGTCTAGGTGCCAGAAGAAACTTCCAATTCACTGAACAACCACGGGAGCAAGGCATCAAGTTTGTTTGGACCTGCACAGTTGCAAAATGTTTGTTCCGGAGGTTGTCCAGCAGCGACTACACCCTCTCCGAAGACTACGGAAGGCAGGTCTCCCCACTTTAAACCTACTAACTTTTTATAGGGGGACAATCGAGAGCACATTAACCTACGGCATCACTTCTTGGTTTGGGAGCTGCAAGGCGTATGAACGGCACCAACTAGACAGGATTGTGAAGACCGCCAGCAGGATTATTGGTGCTCCACTCCCTTTCCTGCTGGACATATACAGGAAGAGATGTATCAGCAGAGCCATCTCCATCATCAAAGACCACTACCACCCATCGCATCACATATTCTCCATCCTGCCATCTGGGAAGAGGTACAGGAGCATTAGCTGCAAAACCAGCAGGATGCTCCTCAGCTTCTTCCCGCAGGCTATAAGACTGATAAACGGACTTTGCCCCCTGCCAAAGTATCGTGCACCAACCACCAACCTGGACACACTGCAGCAGAGCCACTGTCGTGCCGCTGCCGATCGGAACGCCTGTTGATGTTTAGTAGAGAGTAGAGTGTTTAATTTGTTCATGATATATGTATTGTTATTTCTATTTATTTTTTACTGCACACTGAATGGACACTGGTTGAACAACATGTTTCTTGTTTCCTCTGGGTATGTGAGTACTCAGGAAAATGACAATAAAGATATACTTGAACCTGAGGCACAAACCTGGTCAAGAAAAATCAGGTCCAATGTTACAAAAAATGCCTATTGAAAGATACAAATGGAAATCGAAGTAGCCTGTGGTGGACATTGGTTTCAGAGCATAGGTAATGATATTGTAAAGGGCCACAGATAAAAGATTGTGGATAGTTTTGCAGTTCATGAATTATAAAACTATGCTCCAATGGAAGAAGTATGGAAACTTGGATTGTGAAATAAAGATATCAAATATTCAACTATTTAGATGAGCTTTACTAAATAAATATCTTCGCCATGAAATCTGACCTAGGAATTCAATTGTGTCAAGCATCATGTAAATAAAAATTCATATCGAACAAATGAATGAGCCGGAGAGCAGGAGGAATCACAGAGGGGGTGCAGCAAGAGAGGATGTTGCAGAACTCTCATCGGAGAGGGACAACTTCTTCAAAGCCGGCATAATTGAGGAGATTTCGCAGTGGAGCAGACTAAATGTGTAGGAAGGAACTGCGGATGCTGGTTTAAACCGAAGACAGACACAAAATGCTGCAGTGACTCAGCGGGACAGGCAGCATCTTTGGAGAAAAGGAATAGGTGACGTTTCAGGTCGAGACCCTTCTTCAGACTGAGAGCCTGGGGAAAGGGTAAATTAGAGATATGGACAGTGATATCGTTTGCCTTTCCCCTGACTCTCCTTTGTCGGTGGTTCGTGAAACAGATCGCGATTGTTGTGACTTGTGAACTGAGTCACTGGGAGACTGAAACTGGTAAATATAGTAGCATTTATTCTTCACGGACAGGCCCTCTTAGTGATATCTCCAAACTCAAAATACTTTAAGTATTTATACTTGTAAGAACAATGGAAAAAAGAAGGTGATTCACTAAAATGTCAATACCTACCATAACATTGTTCACTTTATTAAGGATATACCGAGATACAGTGAAAAGCTTTTTGTTGCATGCTAACCAGTCAGTGGAAAGACAATACCTGATTTAGAGATTGTAGTGTTTAATAACCTGATAGTTGTTGAGAAAAAGCTGCTCCTGAACCTGGACGTTACAGTTTTCAGGCTCCTACATATTCTTCCCGATGTTTGGAGTGAAATGAGTGTGGTGATGGTGGTGTGGGTCTCTGACGATGCTGATGAATAAAACACAAACAAACAGTTATGTCCCTTACTGTATGAAGGGTAAAGTAAAAAAAAACATACTTCCTATTTACAAAGTCTCATCGTAAGATAGTGCAGTCTACAGCTTATCTCTGTCAGGTGATGCCTTTCACTGAATGGATACAAGAGTCAGGCTAGTGACCACCATTACAGTGCATTTGGAATTAATTTCCTGCTTACAACCATAAACTAATATGATATTATTACTTGTGTTTAAGAAGGAACTGCAGATGCTGGAGAATCGAAGGTACACAAAAAAGCTGGAAAAACTCAGCGGGTGCAGCAGCATCTATGGAGCGAAGGAAATAGGCAACGTTTCGGGCCGAAACCCTTCTTCAGATATTATGACTTATCTCCCCATGAGCTAGTCATATAAAGTTTGAAGTTCTGGTTGCTTATCTACTCTTTGTACAGAAAAACTATAATTTAAAATTACATTATTAATTGACCCACCAATGGTCTCTCAATCTTTCCCAGGATTTTACTTTCAGCATGTTTTAATAAGGTGCTAAATCTGGTGGTCTGGATTTTGGAGTCCAAACACTCAATACTATTTTACATTTTATAATATTTTCTGACTTACTTTATAAGTGTAAATGATTCCCAAAAGAGAACTTAAAGTTAGCTCTTCATTGCGTTACCTTGCAGAAATTCATTCTGGCAATGGTTCCAAAAATCAAAATGTCTCTAGATTTGTGTTAGTTCATAGAAAACCAAAGGATTAACCATACAATCCTACCAGAAATAGCTTACTTTTCAAGAAATTCAAAATGTTTTACCCTAATAATCAGGCAAATAAAGTGTTTTATTCTTTTCTAGACACCATTGCATTTAGCTGTCCTTAGTGGCAGCCTCCTCACTGTCCAGCTGCTGTGTGAGCAGGTAGGTTAAACAATAGAAAAGATGTCTACATTGTAGCTCAAGTTCAATCCATGGTCATTCAACAATTTAGAGAACTTAGGGCCATTTTATGTGGTGAAAAAATGGTCAGTATCATAACAGTATGTGCCAGGAAATGATAATCTTTCTCAGACTTGAGAATATTAAGTGACGGAGTCAGTACTGCAATCATACTGGGTTTTTTTAATGGTGAAGCCTGCGTTGGATTTATGACTCAACCTTGTCCCAGAGGGAAGTTCATATTGATTATTATTAATTGCTTTTTAATTTCTTGTATGGAAAGCGTATTACTTTATTCCTGCACAATTCTGCAACATAACACTTGAACTAAGAAGTTTCATTATTAATGGTGATGGGAAAAAAACAAATCTGATATGATTTCTGGATCCGATTTCATTCAAAGGTTACAAAGCTCTTTTATTGTCACATGTACAAATTAAGGTACAGTGATATGCGAATTACCATACAGCCATACAAAAATAAAAGCAACAAGACACACAACTACATATAAGTTAATATAAACATCCACCACAGTGGATTCCCCACATTCCTCACTATGATGGAAGGCAAAAAAGTCCAATTTTCCTCTTTATTCTCCTGCAGTCGGGACAGTCGTAGCTCCCACATCCGGTGATCGAAACTCCCGCGTTGGGGCGGTCGATACTCCCGCGGCTTGGAGTTCCCGAAGTCGGTCTCTGACCAGAGATCACGGGCTCCGTGATGTTAAGCCATGGTTGGAGCTCCAAGGTAGATCCCTGGTAAAGGGATCGCGAGATCCGCGATGTTAAAGTCCCGCGGTGGAGCTCTCCAAATTGGTCTCCAGCAAAGGCCGCCAACTCCTTGATGTTAGGCTGCAGTACAGTACTGAAAAAAATCGCATCTCTGTCGAGGTAAGAGATTAGAAAAAGTTTCTAATGGTGGAGCCACCCGGTGGATAACAACTACACTTGAAAAAAATATCCTTAAGAAATAAGTACAGCCAACTAGTATTGGAATATTTCTTAAAGGATAGTGTTCAATTTGTTTTCCCAAGATTACATCACAATGGGAAGCTTGGACTATCGTGACAAGTTGGCCTCCTAAAAATGTTAAATCCATTCGGCTCCAATTTCCTTTCTGATCCGCTCTACCAACTGAATTGTAACATTGCATTGAATAGAGCACATGATATTCATTAGGCGTTCAAGGAGGCTGGGTGAAAGGGGTGTGGGACAGTGAAGAGACAACAGTGGGCAAGGGCACACGTGTGTGTGTGTGTGTGTGTGTGTGTGTGTGTGTGTGTGTGTGTGTGTGTGTGTGTGTGTGTGTGTGTGTGTGTGTGTGTGTGTGTGTGTGTGTGTGTGTGTGTGTGTGTGAGTGTAAGTAAGTGAAAGGTGGGTGATGCATGTGTGTATCATTAATTAGTTTCCATGCAGCGGAGTCTGCTGTCCAGTTTGCTTGTACTACCTTGCCACTGAATGGCGGCCTCTGTCAGGCCTATGGGGTACATGGGACTGATGTGCACCAGTTAAACCATATTTAAAAGAAAATACAAACAGCCAATTTCCACGTCGCTGTGTGATGTTTGGGATCTTCATGGAGAACCCTGGTCGGCAACAGACCTGAATGTCGCTTGGCTAACAGCTCGAGAACTCACACACTTTGACATCAATATCACGGCTCTGTGTCAGGCACAACGGGCAATAAGAGTCCATCTTAAATAACAAGGCAGTAGGTGAACCTTCTATTGGTGGTGTAAATCTTCTGATAGTGAGTGACATTACTTTCATCAAGAATGATCTAGACTAACATCTCAACAACTCCCGTTGTGAAATTATTGAACTCATGATCCTTCAGCTCACACAAACATGAAATCAGTATGGTGATCTTTTCACACGCCCTAACCCAGGAAGCTATAGATTAGGCCAATCTTAACCTGATTTTGAAACCTTCCTGATTCACGAACTATAGGGAGATAAACTGTTCCTCCTCGGTGACTTCATAGCTGTAATATTATTGTATAAATATTATTGTAAAAAATAGAGACTCAAGAGACTTCAGATACTGAAATCTGCAGGAGGAACTGAGGGAGTCAAGCAGTATCTGTGGAGGGAAATGGCCAGTTGACATTTTAAGTCCGTGCCCTTCATCTGGATTGAAAGAATAGAGAGGCAAACGATAGGTGGACAAATAAAGGATAATAATAATAATAATAAATTTTATTTATGGGCGCCTTTCAAGAGTCTCAAGGACACCTTACAAACATTTAGCATGTAGAGGAAAAACATGTAATGGGAATGAAATAAATAGTAGAGACATGACTAGTACACAAAGTAAATACAGAATTCAATACAAAACACAATATGAGGCAATTAATGCACAGATGAAAAGGGATGGCACGTGGGGCTAAGGATAGGTGAAGAGATGGGTCTTGAGGCGGGACTGGAAGATGGTGAGGGACACGGAATTGCGGATCAGTTGGGGGAGGGAGTTCCAGAGCCTGGGAGCTGCCCTGGAGAAGGATGGGGAACAATGAGAGGTCTCACATGACATCCGTTGAAGAGATGAAGAAAAGTGCATTCCTTAAAGAGACTTTGCAGTGGACTATTATAATAGAATCAAATCAGATTCTGGTACCTGGAGCAACAAACAATTTGCTGGTGGATCTCAGCACGTCGAGCAGCATATCAGCAGGGAAAAGGACTGTTAATGTTTCTGGTCCGGACCCTTCATCTAGACGGAAAGAGTCGAGGAAGATGGCCAAGACTCTCCATTCCCCTTCATGGATGCTGCGTGACCAGTTGAGATCCTCCAGCAGATTGTTTATTGCTCCTGACTGCAAACAACTTACACAAATGGGAAAATGAAGAAGATTGTTGGTCAATAAAATTAGGATATTTAATTAGAATCAAATCTTTTCCAAAATGACTTTGTTTTGCTATACTATTACCAGCAATCCTTAACTCTTCATTCTTCTTTCTCGTTTCAGAATGGAGTGGAATTAGAAACTGAGGATAAAAATGGAAACACACCTCTGAAACTTGCAAGAGGTCAACAGTGTGAAGATATCATTGTCTATTTGGGAAATACCATCACTAGTCTATCAAAAAGTCGAAATCTGAAATTTGACTGGAGGTAAAGTAAGCAATTCATTTGTTTAATTTACTTTCTCTAAATATAACACATTATAACAGATGCAGCCACAAAAAACAATTTCTGGCAGTTTTACAGTTGAGTTTCGAAAGGAAAAATAAAAAATGTAAGAGCATTTGCTAAATTAACAATTATGTAAACAGCACAGAGGAATTGCCATCAAAGATGTGCAATAGGAGTGGATAAAAGTGTGTGTATTTCTTACTAGTTTGGTTTAAACATGAGGATGACAACATCAATAATGAAAGTAGACAAAAATGCTGGAGAAACTCAGCGGGTGAGGCAGCATCTATCGAGCGAAGGAAATAGGCAACGTTTCAGGCCGAAACCCTTCTTCAGTTTCGGGCCAAAAAGGTTTTGGCCCGAAACGTTACCTATGTTCATGGTATTTTTCTTGGCATTGAAACATTCACACAAAATCTTGAACATCTATCTCACATGGTTTATCATGTCGTGCTGAGACCATGCAGAACATTTGTAGCTGGTTGTAACTTCTGAGAGATCATCTGTATTTCTAGTAAACCTATAAAATATTTTATTTCCAAAATCCCTTTGCATTAAGCAGCAGAGATGATCTTCTTCAACATTTGCATAAAACTTTGTACTTCACTAAAGATCTGCGACTACCAACATGTAATCTAGTAAAGTGCAAACTTCCTGAAGTCATGACTGGTGAACAGTGCCCATCTCAACACTACTTGAGAGCAAAGACATAATCACAAAAAGACGCAAAGTGTTGGGGTGACTCAGCGGGGAATGCAGGATGTCTGGAAAATATGATTAGGTGTCTGAATAAGGGTCCCGCTTCGAATCGTCACCTATTCATGTTCTCCAGAGACATTACCTGACCCCTTTTGTGTCTATTATTGCAAACAAGCATCTGCGGTTCCTTGTGTCTAAAGACATACGACAATACAATACGATAGAACTTTATTTTTGGCAGGAGGGAAATTGATCTGCCAACAGTCATAAAACACAAGATACGTGAAATTAAAGTGATGAGTGGAAAGGATTGGGAATGGGGGGGGGGGGGGGGGGGGGGAGGGGTGTCAGTCTACCCCACGACCGAAAAGGAGGAGTTGTACAGTTTGATAGCCACAGGGAATTAGGATCTCCTGTGGCGTTCTGTTCAGCATCTTGGTGGAACCAATCTGTTGCTGGAGGTACTCCTCAGATGGACCAGTGTGTCATGGATGGGGTGAGCTGTATTGTCCACAATGCTCCACAGTTTGAGAAGTATCCTCCACTCCAAGGCCACCTCCCATGAATCCAACTCCAGCCCCATTTTGGAGCCAGCCTTCCTGATAAATTTGTTAATCAAGCTTGATAATGGCAGCTCTCTCCAGACTTTGCACAAGACTATAACATAGAATCTTCCATGGTCAACAATAATCATAAGCAAATGATCAACAAATTATAAATATGCAAATTCAACACTTACATTAATCAATGGCCCTTTAGGATATATTTCTCTGTTCTTATATATTTGGCATCATCATTGCTTGTTTATTGAGGCTGCTCTGATCCCTGGCCAGGATAGGGAAACATAGAAACATAGAAAATAGGTCCAGGAGGAGGCCATTCAGCCCTTCGAGCCAGCCCTTCATTGTGATCATGGCTGATCGCCCCTAGCAATAACTCGTGCCTGCCTTCTCCCCGCATCCCTTGACTCCACTAGCCCCTAGAGCGCTATCTAACTCTCTCTTAAATCCATCCAGTGATTTGGCCTCCACTGCCCTCTGTGGCAGGGAATTCCACAAATTCACAACTCTCTGGGAAGTTTGTTCTCACCTCAGTCTTAAATGACTTCCCCTTTATTCTAAGACTGTGGCCCCTGGTTCTGGACTCGCCCAACATTGGGAACATTGTTCCCGATGTTCGGAACATATGTCCCGCGGCAATTATAAAGCCGAGCCGGGTGATGCAAGGCTGCGCTCCGGGTCTTGGTGTTGGAGCCCCCAGCGTGAACTAACAAGTCCTGCGGCCATTTAAAGTCGTGCCGGGCGATGTAAGGCCCCGCTCCAGGTCATCCTCAACCCCGCAACTCGGGCGGGAGAAGTCGCCGTTGCAGAAGCCCCGAAAAACAGTCTCCCACCAGAGACCCGCGGGCTCCCGGTGTTACTGTCCACCAGACCTGCGGTTGGAGCCCCCGAATCTCCTAGGTCGGGCCGCAGCAGCGCGCCACCACAGCTCCTCCTGCTCCGAACTCGGCCAGCTCCACGATGGTGGGTAAGTCCGCAGCTCCGCGACTGGAGCCCCAGGTCGTTCCGGTTGGAGGCCGCTAAACGGTGCTCGGCCCCAACGACAACGGAAACCCGACAGAGAAAAGGTCCGGTTCCCCGTGCAGGGGAAAGATTTTTAAAAGTTTCCCCACCCCCCGCCCCCCACACACATACCCAGTTTAAAAAAAAATAAAAACTACATGCAAACGAGACAAAAAATAAAATACTACAGACAGACTGCAGAGGCTGCTGCGACGTGAGTCACGCCGCCCACCCGACTCATGGTATTGTATTCTTCAGACCATGCTGGAAAATTGTACAACTGTGAAAGAGTTCTCCCAATTTAAACTCAGGTCCCCAGATATTTGTTAGGACAACTTTGCAAGGTCAACTGGACTGTGAGTGACTTTGCTACCTTTACCAGTGTCTTGATCAATGCAGATTGATCTGTTCAATTTGTGTGAATGCTATAAACAGCGCACTATATTTTTTCCATGGCTCATTTGCCACTCCCACAAATGCCATTCAGAATAAACTTCACAGGAATTCATTCCCATAAAGTTGATCATGCTTCCCATTATGGATATCTTGGTGGTGGACTAATGCTAACTAATGTTTTGCTTTGAAAAGAGGTTTACTAGTGACAAAAGTGATTTATTTTACCTTCCAACAATTAATGTCTTTGTTATTGTCAAAAGAAATCCAAAAACCTTTATGGTCCCCTCTTTCAACAAACAGACTAAAACCTTGTCAACTGTTGCATTAGGAATTGAACGTGTAGGATTTAATTGATTTACCACCAACTCGGATTGAAAATTCTTGATCTTAAAAGGAAACTTTACAGTTTCTGATTGAGATTACTAACAGTGAGAAACATCTTTTGAAAAATGATTTCTTGAGAGCTTATTACTACATCCCTTCTGAGAATTGCCAAATGTTCTAAACTTCTTTATTATATAAGATGTTTTGCATCTGCAAAGTAATGATCAGGTTTCCAGATGAGCTGCAGTACAATTACTTTTTTCAAACCATTTTAGTTGTTCTTTTAAAAAAATACCATTCCAGTATTTGGAAATGCAATTGAAGAAGACTATCTTTGTAACTCCTATCCACGAGCAAAGGGTGAAAATATATAGACCCCATATGTTAGCTGTACCATAAATGATTCTACATCATCATTTAGATTGGCTATAGTGAAGACAATACTCAATGCAGAATTAATGATAAGTATTAGCAACATTCTTTGTTTTCTGTTGGATTTATTTTTCTGAGCAAAACAAGGATATGAACTTTATTTTCTGTATCTTCCAGAGTTCTTGATTGAATTCAATCCCTTAGTAAAAATCAGAAATCTAATTCATATTTTCTAATTCTTTACAGTGCATTGGTCTTTGGTCCACCAGGAAAATCAAAGGGGCCAATTATTTTCTTCTATGGCTGTTTGCTTTTGTGGGGTTACCCTACCTATTTTACACAGGTCAGTAAATTCAGACATGCTGAAGTTATAGTCAGCTGATATTCAGCACTGTGTGCGCTATTTTACCAGAAACCCCACTGTAATACAATACTATATGATTTCTATTATACAACATTATGGCCAAGATTTTGCAGACAGTGATGAAGGAAGGAGTTTAGTTTGTACACAACACCAACATTGGTGGAGTTGTGGACAGTGACGAAACCTGTCAAAGGATGCAGCAGGATATAGATCGTTTAAAGATATGGGTGTAGAGGCACCAAACGCCGTGAATACACGGTTTCTTTATTCAGGCATTATAGGTTAGATATATATGCACATTTAGTAGCAATGTTACAAAATTTTGAGATTTAAAAAATCAAGTCTGCAATTTATCCCATCAGATAAAGCATAACAATAAGTTTAATTTGACACCTAATTCACTTTCATATCTCAAGTAATAAAAATGTTATGGCCATTTTCATACTCGGAAATTAGCATCTTGTTCCCTATTGATTTTCTATGGACATAACGAAAAAGCTGTGATCGTGGACAGTCAAAAGCCCATAACCTTCTTAAAAATTAAGAGAACTGAATGAAATTTTCAGTTATCATAGATTGAAGCATTCTGAAACAAATATAAAATAATCTTACTTGGATGACCTGAAATTAAAGCATATAATTAGTTAGTTACCCAATTGTAGCTAATTTCAAACTTATTCAGGTAGGTTTCAACCACGATTCAGGTAGGTTTTGTAACATACCTACATTTAGTCCTCTAACACAAAAGTTTTTGCTGCTGCTGCAAGGCTGTTGCCTCTTGGGCTCGAGCTGAGGTGGCAGGACACTCACGCCAAGAGAGAAGAGGAAGAGAGAGAGAGAGGGAAGGTTGACCCAGGGTTCGTTGTATAAGGCACACCCCTACACCCCGTGCCAACTCCTTCCCGCCATTGCCCAGTCACGTGACCCTACCCCCGACTGCCAAGGGTTCGTGTAGCAAGTGGCCTAACCACCGGGTGAAGAAATTGAGTTTAATATGACCAAGTGTAAAGGTATTGCACTTTGAGCGGTCGAATGCAAGGGTAAAGTATATGACTTTGATAGCATTGATGTACAGTGGGATCGTGGGACCATTGCTCCTTGACAATGGCAGACAAATAAATAGAATGATAATGAAGGCAGATAGTTTGCTTGCCTTCCTTGTTCGGGATATTGATTATAAGAACCAGGAGGTTGTGTTGCAGCTTTATAAAACTTTGGTTAGGCTACATTTGGAGTATTATATGCAGTCCTGGTTGCCCCATTACAGGAAGAGAGACTTCAGAGGGGGTGCAAAGGAGAGGTTGACCAGAATGTTGCCTGGGTTAGTGGTTATTAGCTCCAAGGAGAGGATGGACGAACTTTGAATTATTTTTGCTGGCACATCAGAATCTGAGGGGGCAGCTATTCAGAACACGTTGCCATAGCAGCTAATTGCTAATTTTAAACCATCGAAAAACAATGTTCCAAAATTTGTGCCATGAAACCAATTTCCAATTGTTGATAAATTGATTGAAATTTGCACTTCTTCAGAATATGTCATGTTACTGGTTCAAATCTTCTGACAGGATTTGTGTCAGGCTTACTAATTTAATTATATTTATGACCCAGGGCTTTCGTGGAAGTTAAGTAATTGCTTTTCAAGATTGTTAAAGCAATTTGTGTCTGATGGACGTTTGATGAATGTCAAAACAGGAAAGTAGACTATTATCTGAATGGTGGCCGATTAGGAAAATGGGAGATGCAACGAAACCTGGGTGTCATGGTACACCAGTCATTGAAAGTAGGCATGCATGTGCAGCAGGCAGTGAAGAAAGCGAATGGTATGTTAGCATTCATCGCAAAAGGATTTGAGTATAGGAGCAGGGAGGTTCTACTGCAGTTGTTTAGGGTCTTGGTGAGACCACACCTAGAGTATTGCGTACTGTTTTGGTCTCCTAATCTGAGGAAAGACATTCTTGCCATAGAGCGAGTGCAGAGAAGGTTCACCAGACTGATTCCTGGGATGTCAAGACTGTCTTATGAAGAAAGACTGGATAGACTAGGCTTGTACTCGCTAGAATTTAGAAGATTGAGGGGGGATCTTATAGAAACTTACAAAATTCTTAAGGCGTTGGACAGGCTAGATGCAGGAAGATTGTTCCCGATGTTGGGGAAGTCCAGAACTAGGGGTCACAGTTTAAGGATAAGGGGGAAGTCTTTTAGGACCAAAATGAGAAAAACATTTTTCACACAGAGAGTGGTGAATCTCTGGAATTCTATGCCACAGAAGGTAGTTGAGGCTAGTTCATTGACTATATTTAAGAGGAAGTTCCTTCTTTATGTGCTGCAAAATGGCAAGAAGCTTTTCACTTCACTACACCTAGGTGTATGTGAATGTGACCAATAAAATACCTTTGATACTTTGATACCTTCGAGTTAGATGTGGCCCTTGTGGCTAAAGGTATCAGGGGGTATGGAGAGAAGGCAGGTACAGGATACTGAGTTGGATGATCAGCGATGATCATATTGAATGGTGGTGCAGGCTCGAAGGGCCGAATGGCCTACTCCTGCAACTATTTTCTATGTTTCTATGTCAAGAATTATGCATTACAAGCATTATATTAAAATTGTTCCAGTTGTGGACACCAAGTAGCAAACTGTAGAAAGAATATATATAATGTGAACATATGTTAATATTACTATTAACTCGCACTAAATTGAAAGAAGAAAATCAGCTGGCCACAAATAAGATAAGTATAGTTTGACAAATGTGTTTCTGAAAATGTATCTTTTCACCATGATGGCAAAACAGCATGCCATTAATGAAGGGAGACAGACAAATGTGGTCCAAGTCACATGAGTCTTTATCACCCATGAAAGTGAATGTCAGTTTGAATTGAATGGATGTGATGAGCAATTCAAATCAACATATATAGAAAATATTTGGTGATTCTAATTGTTCAATTTGATCTATTTAATCGTGCAGAGCATTTGGCTAATTTTGGATAGAAAGGGGAGAGTATTTGTTTTAGGGGATAGAAAGGGGAGAGTATTTCAAATAGTCCCAATTTCATAGCCAACTCGGCTCTCTAAAGTATTCAGAACAAACCTAACAATCTTCACAATTACTGTATTTTAAATATCCACCTCAAAACTTAATTGCAAATTGACTGAAAGCAATAAGGAGCTGATTTTAACCTGAAACAGGTTGTGAACTGTGGTGGAGCTCTTATTTGACACATATGGTTTAGCAAAAACTGTCAGAATAATGTGAGCCTCTCAATTTTATATCTATTTGATATCCAATCCAAATATGTTCCCTGACCTTGTGAATAACATACACTGAAACCTCTACATGTACCATTTCTTCTGATTTGTCATTAGTAAATAAAATGTTAGGAACAAATTATCCAATTGAGTTCTTCAGGAGTTTTGTTCCAAAAATAGACAAATTTATACTTAACTGAACCACAAAGAATTAAACTTTTATTATTAAAGAACATTGGTACAGCAATGATGTGAATAGGGATATGTTTGCTATAATGCTAAGTTATCAATACATATGGAAAATATGAACTGCAGAATTTTATAGGTATTTTTTCATTCGAATGCTCTATCGAATAGAGAGCTTCTCAGTCTGTCTAAGAGGATGTAGTAAGTATTAAGTTACATATATTAAAAGCAAATGTATTAATCTGCCACTAATGACTAGAGTTGCTATCTATTCCATTGCACAGATTGTCTCAATCTCATTGAACAGGCTAATGGGCTTCCATATCACCTTCTTGATCTGCAATGTACTGATGTGGTATCTATTCCTAAAAGCTTCTGTGATGGATCCCGGTTTTCTTCTAAGAGACTGCGAAAAATATGACCATGCTCTCAGACAGGTATAATACATTGCCTTTGTCATGGGCCAAGGAATGTGTTCCTTGCAGTAAATTTCAAGACTTGTTTCCTCACTAAATGTTTATAGCCAAAGATGAGATTGTTTTCAATTCTAAGCAAATATTTGCATCTATGCAATCTGAAAAAAAAGGCATTTTAAAGGATTAGAAATGTAACTTTATGCTCTGGTCAATATTATAGTAATGGGGAGAGTTGAATTAAAATATATGTTTACTATATGATATGTAAAGTGAATCTCATACTAACAATCATTAGAACTAACTTGTTCTCAGTTAGCTGAGCTGAGAAGCTGTGACTAACAGCACAGGACAATTTAAAAAGTTCCTTGGCCAAAGAGATGGTAATTCTCAGTCTATATGCCAACACAAAGGCTGCTGTTATTGGAATGTGGACCAAATGCAAAACTGCTGGAGGAACTCAGCGAGTCATACAGTATCCGTGGAGAGAAATGGATAGTCAACCTTTCTGGTCATGACGTTTCCTCTGGACTGAGAGAGTGGAGGGCAGAAAGCCAGTATAAGGAGGTGAGGGGCAAGAGCTGGCACAGGATAGGAGGGTCCAGACAAATATGGGGTAGGATCGGTGGTGGTAGCCAGGGGTTGCGGGTGATGGAATCTGATAGAAAAGGATGGTGGAGTATGGGGCCAAATAACGGTGGTGGGGTGGGCCTGCTGGGAACGGTGGAGGCAGGGACACAATGGGAGGGGTGTGTTGATGATATGCAGATGGAGATAAAGCTGGGTGGGAGCGGCCATGGTGCGGTTGTAAAGAAGGGTATGTGTAGGTAGATCTGAGTGGCGAGAGGAACCAAGGTTACCTAAAATTAGAGACTTCAGTGTTCATGCCATGTAATTTACCAAGACAAAATATGAAGCGCTGTTCCTCCACTTTGCATTTCCACCACCTGTCACATCATCCCCTCCCCATTCCTTTCTGCTTTCCATAGGGACCGCTCTCTCTATTACTCCCTGGTTCACTCATCCCTCTTCATCCATCCCCTCTTCCAGGCACTTTCATTTGCAACCATATGTGTAGGAAAAGCTACATCCTCACCATCACCACCATCTAGGGACCAAACATGGACATTGAGTTCTCTAATTTCAGGCAACATGTTAGTTTTTCTATTCATCAAGATCCTCCCGCAGATACCACTCTTTCCCACAGCACCCTGCCCCCTTTCATAATCACAATCATAATAGTCATTTATTAGTCAAGGATGTTTTGCAACATACGGGGAATTTGATTTGCCATAGTCATACCAATAAAGAGCAACAAGACACCCAAATAATGTTTTAACATGAACATCCACCACAGCGATCCCCCCACATTCCTCACTGTGATGGAAGGCAAAAAAAGTCCAATCTTCTTCCCTTCTTTGTTCTCCTGCGGTCGGGGTAATCTTGGCTCCTGCAGCCGGCGGTCGAGCCCTCCGCATCGGGGTGATCCAACTCCCGCAGCGGGGGGTATCTCAGCTCCCCCGCGCCAGGCGATCGGACCCCGGTTCCAGGCTAGTCGAACCTCCTGCGGCTTGGAGCTTGCCAGCATCAGTCTTTCACCCAGCTTCTATCCCTTTCACCCCATTTGCCCGTCACCCACACATTCCTCCTAATTGGGTCCATTCTTCCCACTGTTCTAATCTGCTCACCAAACCTCTCTTATTTGGTTCGTTTCCCATCAGATTCCAACATCTGTGGCCCCAGGTTACCTCCATCAATAGTGTACATGCTTCCATTGTTATCTCCACCACCTAACGACATGGATTAACCACGATCCAACTATCACATGTCAGCTCTTGCCTCACTTCCTCAACTCTTTACACTGCCCACTTCCCCTCCGCTCTTTCAGTCCAACGAAGGGTCTCAAGCCAAAATGTTGACTGCCCTTTTGTCCACAGATGCTGCCTTACCTGCTGAGTCTCCAGCAGTCTCTTTTATGCTCAGTAAACTTGGGTTATGTTAAGTTATTGCATTTGAACTCTGTGGTCTATGAAATGTAATCTAATTAAATACAACATGGTGTTACCGTGAGCAACTATCTAGGAGATGCACTAGGATTTGCCGTTCATTTACAAACTTTTGAATCTACATGAATGGAATTGGTTTCATTTGTATACCGCTGTGTACTACTGATTGTAGATACTCTTGAATCTATTTAGCATAGTGAGAAGACTGATTGCTCACCCATATATTTAAAATAAAAAATAATGTCCACTTTGTTAACAGGCAACTGTCACTCCACAAAGGGCCTGGGCAATATAATCTAAGTTTGACTCAAGCCTGTAATTATTTAACAATATTCAGGTCTAGCAAGAAACACTCATGCTTAAACACTTATGAGACTTCTGTGAAGGTTGAGAGGATCTGCTCCATAACTGGAAACCTGCCTCAGTGAAGTCATTGTTTTGTATCATTTCCATTGGTCCTCATCCTGTAGTTACAACTCCAAGCCCCTTTCAGAATTCATTATTTATGTTGTACCTTTCTTCTGCAGAAACCTGCAGTGAATCGCTTTCCAGTAATGGCTGACCTTCCTCTCTGACCCAAAACTGTCCAAAACCTCCCTAATGATTCAGATACATCAAACAATGGGAAGGAACTCGGGCATGGCATTTCACATAAATCTCCCAATGCAATCCACTTCTATTAGTTTAGTTTAGGGATAGAGCGTATAAACAAGCCCTTTTGCCCACCAAGTCCACACCAACCAGCGATCACTACACTAGTGTTATCCTACACACTAGAGACAATTTACAGATACCAATTAACCTACAAATCTTTAGAATGTGGGAGGAAACTGGAGCACCCGGAGAAAACCCAGGCAATCACAGAGAGAATGTATAAACACCATAGAGACAGCAACCATAGTCAGGATCTAACCCGGTTCTCTAGCACTTTAAGGCAGCAACTGACATCGATACCATTGTATGCATATGCCGAGAAGTGTGTTCAGCTGGGGTTGAACAGATTCTAATCTTGTGTGTTGACTCGATAAGAAGAGGAGGTAGCAACTCTACCGCTGTGCCACTGTGCTGCCCTGATCGAATCACACTTGAATCAACAAGCTCTGAACTATAATATTAAAGCTTCTTGTGACTGTGCTATTTCCAGTAACTCTCCCTTCTGTTTAAATATTTAGAATGTAATTTACTGCAACATTTATACAATCATCTAATATTTTATAATACATTTGTCACATCACCCCACTGCTTTCTTGTGCTTTGATGAACTGACAGATAATCTGTTAGTATAAACCCTAGTGATCACAAATGTTTACATATATTTTTATAGTTTCTTCTCTTTGTTGTTGCTGTTGTTCGTGTGAAGGAGTTACTGTCCTTTACTGTGCTCTCCAGCAGCAGTGTCTTTGCAGAGACATTTTCACAATTGTGCCAAATATATCTCTGGAGAGCTTCTGACTCAGGCTGAAATCAGGCCTCCTGACAAAATTACCAGGTTTAAAGTTATTGACTATTTTTTGCAGGATACAGACATCTGATTACTCTCTTTCTATATCCAAGAAATAATTAACCTTCTATTAGATATCATTTATGTAAGAAGGAAGGTCATGTCCGATTAATTTAGTTAAATGCTTTGAGGATGTCAAGAACATGGTGAGAAAGAAATTGACTCAACAATCCTTTAAACAGTACAGTAAACACTGATAAATTAGCACCATGAGATAATCATATTTTATTTCTTAAATAGGGAATTAAAAAATATATTGTATTAATTTTTGAGAAGTTATTGAATTGTTTTTTTCTTGAGCAATCGAGAGGAACTAAAAATAAAACTCTATGGAATTGAAGTAATCTAGTGGCATAACAGGTAATTGGTACAATAGAATAATAAGTAAGCATAAAATTACAATTGTATCTGCCTCGGTCATTTCCCAGACATCCGTACTGGCTTTTAATCTTTTGCTGTAGATATGATTTTGATGAAGGGATAGAGAGTTCAAAATCTAAATTTGCAAGTGACACGAGAGGTAAAGGAAATTGAGTAGGAGGGACTTTGGTATTCCAAAAGTATGTAGACAGATTAAGTGAATATACCAAGTGTGACATTTGCAGATTCCTCTAGGTAAATACAAGTTATTTGGCTGGTATAGAATCAAATGAGACATATCAGAAAGTCTTCTTCTTCTTCTTCTTCTTTCGTGTGGCATGCACAGCTTAAAGTTGTAGGACAACTTGTTCTATTTGATCTTCTGTTTGTGCACGTCTAGTTGATTGCATTAGTCGAAACAGGGCGGACCACGTGAAGGTTGCAATCTTCCACCCCAGAAAGTCTTCTAATGTAAGTGAGCAGGGGCACATGTGTGTCCATGAGAGCAGATCCCTAAAACCTAGTGCTTGGGTATAGAAAACATTTAAGAAGTGGCTCCCAAGCATTAAGTCCGTCATTTAATAATTAAGAGGTCAAGGTTGCAACATGGATGTTTGATAATTTGCCCAATTTGTATGAGACATATTCAAGTGTCACTGGATTACAAATGTGGCCCTCATCAGATCCGTCTTACACCATTTTACAATAGGTTAATATATTCTAATATATCATTTATTTCCATTGCTGGGGGATTCAGTACAAGAGCCCATCATATTTAAATTGGAGGCATGCTGAATCTTAAAATCAAGAAGATTTGTTTTCACATGAAGCAAATGTTTCACCTCTCCTTCCAAAGATAAATTGAAATACTTGAAGTCTTAAGTACTTTAATTTAGTTAGGGATATCAATATAATATTTATGACCAATAGGGTCAAGATAAACATCAGCCATGATACAAACATAAATTGGAACATAGAAATTAGGTTAAAGGAGTAGGCCATTCGGCCCTTCACAGCCTGCACCGCCATTCAATACGATCATGGCTGATCATCCACTCAGTATCCCGTACCTGCCTTCTCTCCCTACCCTCTGGTCCCCTTGGCCACAAGGGCCACATCTAAATCCCTCTTAAATATAGCTTGATCTTAATGATCTTAATGAATGTTGGGACAAAATGAGACAATCACATCCACAAACACAAATGTTATTATTCTACATCATTATATGTTAGTGATTTTCATCACCTTTATTCAATAGGGTTGGTTAAATTGGAAGAAAATGCCAATACCTTTAAATTACATATACCTTGCACTCCATGCCTTAATTCAATGTCAGTACAGCGTTATTTTAAATATACAGTTGCATGAATCAGGAACATAGCAGGTTCGTCAGTATTAATGAAGAAAAGAGGCAAGTCACAATGTTCCGATAATCTTAAAATAAAAATATTAGTGTATCTTTTCTCAGTACAAATGCTGGTGGAAAATAAGTATTTATAGCATTCTGTAATTTTGTTTCTATTTTCTATGAACAGTTTACTTAGATGGTATGATCATTGACATTTCTACTTTTAGGCAGTTTATTTTGATCAGTGGGAACAAGGAAAGAATCCTCTGAGCAGACTTTGTCATACTTGCCACATTGTGAGGCCTCTCCGGTCCAAGCACTGCCGTGTAACAAACCGCTGTGTGGAATACTTTGATCATTATTGTCCTTATATTTATAATGATGTCGGCTACAGAAACAGGTACTGGGGTATTAATTTCACTCGGAGTTTTAACATTTTTGTGCTGTCATTTATATACTTGTGTAGAATGCCAAGTAACGTATAGTTCCTCATATATTGTGTTTTATTCAGGATGTTCTACCTAAGGACTACAAATTTGAAAATAAACCATACTGGGGCATTGTGCAATACAATCCTCACCAAGGTTAAAACATACATGTATAACTTTCCTACTCTAAATATTCTTTACAAACTTTATTTGTGTTTCTTTTTCCAGAAATTATTTTTTGGGTTTCCTAGCAACAATGTGCCTTAATAGTGTGATGGGAGTCTACCTTGCTTGGGACTGGTTTAATGAGATGGGTCGCAGCATATTCATTGGAATCGGATTCATATTCCTGTCTGTTATTACCGTCATATCAGCAATAATGACTGGCATATATGTATGTAATATTTTTGTCTTTCACATTACAATTTTTCCTTCACTAGTTCCTTTCATAGAAACATAGAAACATAGAAATAGGTGCAGGAGTAGGCCATTCGGCCCTTCGAGCCTGCACCGCCATTCAATATGATCATGGCTGATCATCCAACTCAGTATCCCGTACCTGCCTTCTCTCCATACCCCCTGATCCCCTTAGCCACAAGGGCCACATCTAACTCCCTCTTAAATATAGCCAATGAAGTGGCTCAACTACCCTCTGTGGCAGAGAGTTCCAGAGATTCACCACTCTCTGTGTGAAAAAAAAGTTCTTCTCATCTCGGTTTTAAAGGATTTCCCCTTTATCCTTAAGCTGTGACCCCTTGTCCTGGACTTCCCTAACATCGGGAACAATCTTCCTGCATCTAGCCTGTCCAACCCCTTAAGAATTTTGTAAGTTTCTATAAGATCCCCTCTCAATCTTCTAAATTCTAGAGAGTTTATTTTTTATGCAACGATAACATAGCTGAGCTTAATGTGGCATTATCCATCTTCCCTAAATGGCTTTCAGGAGGTTCACAGCATTTCAAAAACAGATACATGCTCTATAAATCTTCATAATGTAGACATTTAACCTAATTCTAGATATTGACACAATTAGAAATGGTAAATAATACAAGTTAAAATAGTGCCAGGCTTTCATTTTATGTTGACTTTGTTGCCCTCTAGAGGTTTCCTTGGTTTAAGTCAACCAAAATTCAGTGTCAAACTCTGTATTACACCAAGGATCATCTCTAATGCATTTACATTTATAGCCTCAAAGTCTAATGATGTATGCCTGCAATACATCAAACAAAATATATACTAGATATTATGGAGTTTAAATGCTGTTGATTATTAATTCATTCAGAAAGAATAACTCGGGCCTAGAAATTCATCAGCAGTCAATAGTGTACTGGATAATAACTATATTGAATTGTACTCCTTTAAGATTGGAAGCACAAAAGCACATGATCCTACTATAGCTAATTAGGAGCGCTTAAACTTCCATATTTTCTCTCCATTAGCATTTCTCCTCCTCTCAGCTACATGCTATTTTTATATCATTGTTGTTGTTACCATCATTTTGCCAATTTTGGAATTTTCATCCCAATGTTTTCGAACACTATAACCCTTTGATGCCCTTATTCTACATAAAGGCCATAAATGAAATGCACAAGTATAAAATGTTGTTCCGTGTTTGAGCATCTGCAGTTCAGTTGAGCATAATAAATTTGACTCAGGAATACATGTTGTTGTGTCGAATATAGAAAAAGAAAACTTTTCATTGCTATCTTGCTTATTGATACTGATACTGGAGAACATCTAATCATACAATATTTAATTGTCATTATTTACAGTTCTATATGGCTGCACTTAACTTAACAATAAATGAACACATGAATCAGAAGAAATACAGTTATCTTGACAAAAATGGACATTTTCATAACCCGTTCAACAGAGGTTTTCGACTGAACTTAATGGAGTTCTTTCACCTAATTGAGCCACAGAGGGCGTATGAACTCAGTATACTGGATGGGTTGCACATCATCTGAACAACATAAAAACCTTGACAAGATCTACAACTTTCTTCTTTCAAAATTAAGGCACAAGCATCGTTATATATTAATCTATTTCGAAAAAGAATATTCAGATACACTACCATAAAATGGTCAATTCACTAATTATGTATAATTAAGATGAAGTACTTTTCTTTCAACATGTTAATAAATATCATGCAAAAACGGTCTGGAGCAAACATTCTTGCAAAATTATGCAGTTAAAATAACTGTGAGTATTGCTTGCTTCCAACATCCAGATGTAGGCGTAAAGGACTCAAAATATCCTAAAACCTTGGATGGTGTAATATGAAGTGCAAAGACTGCTTGGCAAAATTCTATTTACTCAGGGAGTTAGTTGACTGTAATGGATTATTTTCCTTGGAATTGCTTTTGCTATCTGCAAAACTTGACTTTTAAACATGTATATGCAAAGAGAAATTGTTTCAATTTTCAAATCCACAAGAAATGTTTGACAGTGTTTAAAGATGCACAGATACGCATGGATTATCTTTGAATGTTTTCCAGGTGAGGGACAGGATATTATGGTTTCCCTATCAGTATATGTTTTCAATTTTGCAGAACTATTGACATCTTGATATTTTGCCAGGTTAAATGAAGTTAACTTTCCCCTCTAGAATATATCACATTTTAATAACTCTGTTATTGCAAATTCCTAATGTTTGTTTAATTTATTTGAACTGTTTTCAAATTGTGAATCTCTGAAGCTGAAACTTGAATTTGTTGATGAAGATGCCTACTGAATATAAATGTGTCTATAGATTTCACGATTGTGATTTATCAACTGAACTGAGTCACAGGCTCCATCTCCACCAATTGCATTTGATGCCCTGTCAGCTGTATAACAATTATGTCCTCTAAGATGAATCAAACCAAATGAAAACCAAATATAATCATGTCTGCACTTTGTATCGGCTTATCTTATCATCAAATAATTCTTAATTATAGTTTTCACTTCTAAGCATATATCACATGGCAGTTTAACCCAGATTGATTTCCAAATTGATGACAAAAACCGGAGCAGTAACTTTCCATGAGACTCTACGACAAGCAAAGCCGCTATCAAAATTTACGGTTAAATCATGTCATACAGCATTAATATATACTAGACTAATGTCACACAGGAGGCTTGGTCTCCCAACGCAATATTCCACCACTCACCCATAGCCCCCAACTGCACAGGCGCAGCTCATTTCCCATCATCGCTAGCACTCTCTCCCCCTCCTTTACACCCTCCCTCTTCTTTCCCTTCTCCTCCTCTCCTCACCAATCCCTCCCTCACCTCTCTCTCCCTCTCCTTTCCCAGACCGTCACTCCCTACCTCCAAAACTCCTCTCCCCTAGACCATACCCCCTCCTATCCCTCTATCCGCCACCTCCCCACTCCTCACCTCCCCCTAGCCCTCCTCACCTCCCCTATCCCCCCAGTATCCCTCCTCAACTCCCCCACTGCCCTCCTCTCCCTCTATTCCCCACTCCCTACCTCCCCCACAACTCCCCCTCCTCTTCTCCCTCCAACTCTCCCTCTTTCCCCCTCCTTCCCCACTCTCCCTCTTCTCCTCCTCCTTCTTTTCCCTCTCCTGTCCTTCCCAATCCCTCCCTCAGCTCTCCTTTCCCCTACCCTCAGTCACTCCCTCCCTCCTCCATAACTCCTCTCCCCTCCCTACTCCCCTCCTCTCCCTCTATCCCCTCTCCTCCCCACTCTCCCTCCACAGGATCTCGAGGTTGCCACTCATCTCCCTTCTTGCGTGCCCCGGAGGAGCATCAGCCGTTGGCGTCCTCAGAGCCAGGTCTCAGATCAACTTGGAAGCACCAGCGCCGGCAGGAGAAGAGACTAATCCGCACGGCGCTGACTGGCAGGAGAGGAGATCGTTCTGTGCATGCACGTTTTTTACGATTCTTAAACCTTGCTAACTTTTACATTATACATTTTGGTGCACTCGCAGCACAGGAGAACGGTGAGTGAGCTGGCGAAAAATCATAGCGCTATCATGTACAGTTTTTGCGCAAATAGAAAAAACGATCAGTTTTATATATGTATAGATAGATAGATGTTCTACAAAACTGCGTATTAGTTGTGCCTTAGTGATTTTTACAATTAAGATGCATAATAAAAGAGAATATCCAGTTAATGTCTTCAGATTTACAAAAGCACAAACCTGGTCCGAATACTTTTGTTCATTGTAAATCTTACTGTGAATATAACATCGCAAATACAACACATAACTTAATATAATCTGGTAATTTGAAGATACTACATCCTACTTGTCTTCAGGTATTTGCCTGGATATCAAGTGTTATTTCCCTGAATGTCACTTCAACTAAAGCCACTTAAGCTAGATGCAAAATGCTAGATTCTCAGCAGGCCAGGCAGTATCTCTGGAAAAAATGGATGTGGCTTTTCAGTTGAGGACTCTTCTTCAGACTGAGTGTAATAGGGAGAGCGGGAAAAAAACTGGAAGCAAAAAAAAAGGACAAATCAGGGCCAGCAACAGATGACCTTGGGTGAGGAAGTTCCCAAATAGGCAGATTGTTCAATAGCAAGACCGGATTAAAACATGGTCATGGAGGTAACCATTGGACTGGTTGTAACAGCAAATTGGTAGATTAAGCAGCAAAAAAGGAAAAGGCAGAGTCACCGAAATGGCCTATAGGGAGCGGCCATGTTGGGCCTAGTGTCGATATGTGCTGGGTCTAGAAAAGATCCAGAGGAGGTTTACAAGGAATGAGTAGTTTAACCTATGATGAGCATTTGTCAACACTGGGCCTGTACTCGCTGGAGTTTAGAAGAATGAGGGGGGCCCTCATTGAACATATGCAATAGTGAAAGGCTTGGATATAGTGGATGTGGAGAGGATTTTTCCATTAGTGGGCAAGTCTAGGACTAGAGGTCATAGCCTCAGAATTAAAGGATGTTCCTTTAGGAAGGAGAACAGGAGAAATTTCATTAGTCAGAGGGTGGTGAATCTGTGGAATTCTTTGCCACAGAAGACTGTGGAGGCTAAGTCAGTGATTTTTTTTAAGGCAGAGTGTAGATTGGTTACTCCACACTAACCAATGTAGTGCTTTATTATTAGAAGCTCTGCCTACTACACGGTTCATATTATCGTAACCCAGCTTGTGCTATTAGTCTGCGTGCCGCTACACAGCTGAAACAACATGCTGTTGTGTACTGTAAGTGTTCTTTAATACAATTCTGTTGTATCATGTTTGTGAGAATGACTGGGTCATTTGCACAGAGATAGTTAGATTCTTGATTAGTATAGGTATCAGAGGTTATGGGAAGAAGGCAGGAGAATAGGTGTTAGGAGGGAAAGATATAACAGCGCTGATTTAATGGGCCAAATGGCCTAATTCTACTCCTATCACTTATGACCGTATGGAGCTTTGTTTTAAAGTCACTTGTTCATCTTTTGTGTGTACACTTAAAGCCTGTTCATAAAATATGAAAGATATAAGTTCTGTTTAGATCATTCTCCAACTTTTACTTTGTTTCCAGTTCTTTTCCCGTCGGACAGCATTTGTGAACAGAGAAACATAATTAACATTTTAGGTCAAAGACCCTGTAGTTGGGCTTTGCCATCAACTGACATTAGTTACCTATGTAATTGCCAGCAAGTTCAGGCTTTCAGTGTACACGTCTCTGATTATATAATGCCTAAACTTGCTCCAGATGAATCTACCACCAACTTCTGCTGCTACAGTCAACAGATGACTTTCATTTGTTGAACATACTCATTTGATTTTGTCCTAAAACTCAGAAACTGCACATGTATAAATAGGAAAGAATGGAGAAGCAAGATCATCATATTTCTGCATGCTATGAATATTTAAAATTAATAAAGCCTATCAGAAAAATAAGTAACATATCTTAACCTTGACCTCCTAGATTAATGGTATATAATTAACATAGTCAACAATAATTTGGGTATTAATATAGTCCTTACTCCCCACGAATAC
Organism: Leucoraja erinaceus; assembly: GCF_028641065.1. Taxonomy (NCBI): domain Eukaryota; kingdom Metazoa; phylum Chordata; class Chondrichthyes; order Rajiformes; family Rajidae; genus Leucoraja; species Leucoraja erinaceus. The sequence continues at coordinate 167,085,368 of NC_073377.1, forward strand.
CTGATTACATTTAGAATTAAAAAGAAAACCATCTTGTGTACAATAATATTATTAGAAAGCCATGTAGTTGGGTCCACACTTAGAGCACGTCAATATTAGTGCATTGAATCTCGTGGCAGTGTGTTACAGTTACAACCGAGAGTCTGCAATCCATTAAAACAGCATAACCCATATATTTGTGCTAGAGAGCTCTGCACATCTGTTATCAATAGAACCTCCCCATGATAAAAAAAAAGTGCCTTAAATAGCTTATTACTGGTTTGCTTCATTATCATCAGAAGAAAATAAACATTTTCCATTTTTCAAAATCATTCATTTAATAATAAAGGGCTTTCTATCCTTATGCTGCCTGGGCATGTATTTCAAATAGTCAACACCTGGTTTTTTGCAGTACAAATCTCCATAGACTTTCTGCAAATTGTCTGCAGCACACATGCACATTTGTGACACAATTGGTAAAGACTATTATTGCCAAAGTATGCAGAATACGATGTCTGACACTGATTTAATGACAGAATTGTATTTATGGAACTCAACACTTCAACTAGTAACTTAAACAGCTGAATCTTGCATCAAGCAGAAAGGAAAGACTCCCACTGGCACCATTCAAAGAGGGATCATCAGTACTTCCAGGTTAGTGTGATGTGGCATGCGCAGAAGGACCTATTCCTCACAAATAATTATGCTCAAACCAGTTGCTCATCACCTGGTTCCTTAGTAGAAACATAGAAACATAGAAATTAGGTGCAGGAGTAGGCCATTCGGCCCTTCGAGCCTGCACCACCATTCAATATGATCATGGCTGATCATCCAACTCAGTATCCCGTACCTGCCTTCTCTCCATACCCTCTGATCCCCTTAGCCACAAGGGCCACATCTAACTCCCTCTTAAATATAGCCAATGAACTGGCCTCGACTACCCTCTGTGGCAGAGAGTTACAGAGATTCACCACTCTCTGTGTGAAAAAAGTTCTTCTCATCTCGGTTTTAAAGGATTTCTCCCTTATCCTTAAGCTGTGACCCCTTGTCCTGGACTTCCCCAACATCGGGAACAATCTTCCTGCATCTAGCCTGTCCAACCCCTTAAGAATTTTGTAAGTTTCTATAAGATCCCCTCTCAATCTCCTAAATTCTAGAGAGTATAAACCAAGTCTATCCAGTCTTTCTTCATAAGACAGTCCTGACATCCCAGGAATCAGTCTGGTGAACCGTCTCTGCACTCCCTCTATGGCAATAACGTCCTTCCTCAGATTTGGAGACCAAAACTGTATGCAATACTCCAGGTGTGGTCTCACCAAGACCCTGTACAACTGCAGTAGAACCTCCCTGCTCCTATACTCAGACTATGGCATGGATATCAAATCTGGTGATGTTTAAATTGATTAAGTAAATATAACAATGCATATCCGTGGACCTTCCTGGTAGAGCTGGTGATGTGTGCTACACCAAAAAAGGGAAAGCCAAACTCTGCAGATTATCAGCCATATTTGCAATCAGTTTCCTGTCCTTTGGTGTAAGACAAACATTAAAGTTCTTTATTCAAATAAAACTACCTAGATTATATTCCTTCTTGCTAGAGATCAGAAGGCAAGAAAGCTTCCACTTGTGTATAATGAGAGTCAAAGCAATGTAATGAGTTAGTCAGAATAGTTGCTTACATCTAACAAGTACATATCATGATACATTTTTCTCAGTTAAAGATCATCATACTTTCAAAAATGCAGGCTTTGGAGTATGACTGTAACTCTGCCCACTAAAAATCTCAGATCTCTCTCACCACTAAATGGGAATATCTTTAGTTTCTACCTTGTAAAAAGAAGTTACAGTGCAGGATAAATGGGTCGTTTTCAAATCAGTAATCAGTGGACTGCCAGTGATCTTCAGAGTTCCTTAACCATTTAGAATCTATATTAATGAATTGGATAAGAATATAGTATATACCTGTACAATATTATAGAGAAATGTGCTCAAGATATAGAGATAGGTTAACAACTTGTGACAAGGATACAAAGAGCCTGCAAAGGGATGCAAGTACGTTGTGAGTGGACAAGAAATTGAATATTATGTGGGAAAATGTCACATCATCTAATTTCAAAAGGAGGAGAAAAAGGCAAGTTATTATTTACATGGAATAAAAACTCAACGGGATCTAGGGTTGTTATACAGGGTGAGGTTAAAAAAGGTTGGGCCAATATTCAATGCAGTTGAAAAGACTGAAAGGTGATCTTATTGAAACATGTCAGAAACTGAGGGAATGTTTCTTTTATTGGCGTATCTAGAACTAGGAGACAAAGTTTCAGAATAAAAGATCACCCATTTAAGATGGAGATGAGGAGGAAATGACTCAGAGGAATTTTCTACCCCAGAGAGCTGTGGAGTAAGGTATGCAAATAGTCGCCACATAAACGCTGCTGACAACATTAAAAAGTACCATCGCGCCAGGTCCCACTTTGTCTTCCACCCTCCTGCTACCCTATACCTCCTCCCTCGCATCCAGACCCCACTAGCCCTTCCAGGTGAGACATGCACCACCTCTAACCTCTCTACTGCATTTGCTTGCAAAGTGTTTGCCCAATTGGCTTTTTGGCTTTTTAAAGGGCTTTCAAAAAATGTGTTTTGTTGGCTTGCAAAGTGTTTGTCCAATTGCAAAGTGTTTGCCCAATTGGCTTTTTGGCTTTTTAAATGGCTTGCAAAGTGTTTGCCCAATTGGCTTGCCTATTAAAGGGCTTTCAGAAAACGTGTTTTGTTGGCTTGCAAAGTGTTTGCCCAAATGGCTTTTTGGCTTTTTGGCTTTTTAAAGGGCTTTCAGAAAATGTGTTTTGTTGGCTAGCAAAGTGTATGCCCAATTGGCTTTTTGGCTTTTTGTCTTTTTAAACAGCTTTCAGAAAATGTGTTTTGTTGGCTAGCAAAGTGTTTGCCCAATTGACTTTTTGGCTTTTAAAGGGCTCTCAGAAAATGTGTTTTGTTGGCTTGGAAAGTCTTTGCCCAATTTGCTTTTTGGCTTATTAAAGAGCTTGCAGAAAATGTGTTTTGTTGGCTTGCAAAGTGTTTGCCCAATTGGCTTTCAAAGTGTTTGCCCAATTGGCTTTTTGGCTTTTTAAATGGCTTGCAAAGTGTTTGCCCAATTGGCTTGGCTATTAAAGGGTTCTCAAAAAACGTGTTTTGTTGGCTTGCAAAGTGTTTTTCCAATTGGCTTGGCTATTATAGGGCTCTTCGAAAACGCGTTTAGTTAGCTTGCAAAGTGTTTGCCCAATTGGCTTGGCTTTTAAAGGGCTTGGTTGCAACAGTTTTTGGATGCATAAAGCGTGAATAAACATTTTATTAGATCAGGACTGTGTTTAATTGCGAAATTGGCGCTCATACCATGAATTCCGCTTAGTGGCAAGATGGCGCCGATGACGTCATTTCCGGTTAGCGGCAAGATGGCGCTGAGTGCATAATTTCCGGTTCATGGCATGATGGTGCTGACTGCAGAAGGCACAGAATGAAGACATCATTGAATAATTCAAGAGAGCTGACTGCTCTGTCTATGGTGAGTGTGTTGGACGTTACTTAAAGCACGTTTTTGCTTCAGCAGCAGCCACGACAGGAGGCTTTAAACATTTGAATCATTTGGTTTACACACTATGTTCACCACGTTCTGAAGTTACTTGGCATTTTAGTATTGGGTGTGTGTGTGGGTGTGTGTGTGTGTGTGTATAGGGGGTTGCACGTAAGGTCCCCGGTGAAAGGGCTTGATGAACGGAACCACTCAATCCATCTGGAGGACATCGCAGCTTCCGGTATATGTTGTTAATACACGAAACACGTACTTTCCTACCTGTTAAAAACCGCCAAAATTGTGGATTTTTGCTCTGTAAATAATTGTGGAAGTCAGGGTAACCGTGAGAGACATCTATCCTACTTCAGAACTCCAAACGTGAAGAGAGATGAAGGTAAAGAGAATCGAGAGCTGAAGGGACAACAACAGCTAAAAATGCTTGGCGAACATTGGCCGTGCAGATATCGAGATTGAGAATATTGGGAATTTTCGCGTTTGCTCACTGCATTTCATCAACAATAAGGCATTATTTGTGTTTTTTCTTGATTCCTTTGGCATCTGAAAAGTTGCAGAAGTGATAAATCTGGCTGTAAAATTTTAAAATCGCCCATGGTTCTAAAGTGGGTTTTTACATGCAAAAAGAAAACGCTTCTGAAGCTAAATTTGTCATTTAAAAAAATCTCCAGACTTCATTGATGTATGGAAAAGTAAGTTTTCTATCATTATGGTATTGAGATGTCTATTTTGGTAAATAATAAAATGACCTGACAGCTTAAACACCCACTCCCTTTCAATAGGATATTGTCAATTTACTGAGGTTGATTATGTCCACTTGACAGCTAACAATTATGCCATTCCTTGGCTTGCATCTGAGTAAAATGTAATTCAAAACCCACGTACGGTTTGCGTTTTTTTTTTTAAGGATACTGCCAGCCCATCAGCTGTGAGTGACTGAAATGCCAGCCCACCAGCCGTAAGTGAACTGCCAGCCCACCAGCTGTCAGTGACTGAACTGCCAGCCCACCAGCCGTGAGTAAGTGAACTGCTAGCCCACCAGCTGTCAGTGACTGAACTGCCAGCCCACCAGACGTGAGACTGCACTGCCAGCCCACCAGCCGTGAGTAAGTGAACTGCCAGCCCACCAGCTGTCAGTGACTGAACTGCCAGCCCACCAGACGTGAGAGACTGCACTGCCAGCCCATCAGCCATGAGTAAGTGAACTGCCAGCCCACCAGCCGTGAGTGACTGTACTGCCAGCCCATCAGCCATGAGTAAGTGAACTGCCAGCGCACCTGCTGTAAGTAACTGAGCTGCCAGCCAACCAGCCGTTCAGTCCATCCTCTCCCCCTTCTCTCTCACAGAGTCTGTCACCTGTTTTGGGCAGAATTTCTGGCAGTTTCTCAGCTGCCAGCCTGCCAGGTCCGAGTGACTGTACTGCCAGGCCTCGGTGACTGAGCTGCCTGACCTCAGTGACTGAGCTGCCAGCCCAAGAATCCATTCTGCCCACAATGTCCATACCAGCCCTCTGGAAACCAGTCCCTTCGGCCCACAACACCCATACTAGCGCAACAGAAAGCACCTCCTAAGGCCGGCCCTGGTTTCTATTACCTTCATAATATCATGTAAATTTAAACGCGTTGGCTGAATACATTTCATATTTTTTTTACATTTCAAACGTACTTTATGCGAAAACCACGGAGGAGAGATAACAGAAATGACTCGTAACTTTGCAATTTAGGATAAAGCCGCGCATATTGTTTTTGGCAATTGCCTTTCAATGGAAAGTAAGAAAAAAGTCATCACGGTAAAACCGATAGTTCAGAGAAACATTCTTCTTCGCTTTAGGCGTTTGCAATCAATGCAGCAAGCCCCAATCAATCGCTGAAAACGGGAAGGTTGAGCATTAGGACCCGTGGGGATTGGATTTGACTGAAGAAAAATGCAAGTGAACCCACCTGCTCCGCTGGAGGCAACAAGTCTCGGGGATTCTTTCCTCCACGTCTAAAGGTCTATTTTCAGGGATCAGATCTGTATCAGGGCTCGAACTTCAAAGAGGAGGAAGATCGAAGGCAGCATTATCCCTAGATGTTTGGCAGCTGAACTGTAACCTCACTCAGACGTGAGCAAGCTTTCATTCGCTTGAATAAACGAAGCAGTATGAAAATGCTCCCTGACATCCTTTGGAAGGAGGGATAATCGCCCTGCAATTCTCGGGAGACGTGAGGCAATAACGGCAATAAGAAGACGATAAAACAACAAATTCGGCAATTTACATATCTTGTATTTAACTTGGTCTGCAAATATATACAGTCTAACATGACTGCACGATGTATACATTCAACTGAAAGATGATCTGAAGCCAATGATGTTTAATGTTGGGAGATACGGCATCGCAAGGCCCGCAAACAGAAATCTGGATAAATTGGATTCACTGCAAAGTGTACTTGTTCACAGGTGAGCACCTAATGGACTGTGGCGGCTGTTTTAAACCTGTTTCAGTTTACTATCGTACACAAAAATGCTGGAGAAACTCAGCGGGTGCAGCAGCATCTATGGAGCGAAGGAAATTGGCAACGTTTAATCTTTCCATGCTATGCTACGTGTGAGGGAAATATTTGGGATGAACATCATTTTACTAGTTAAAAATTGTTGGGTTATAATCAATATCGGAAAATAGGTGATTAATGACATTTAATGGGCTTGAACTTGCTCTGAATTTTTTTTTTCCGACAAAAATAATATAGATTGAAACGTGATGGTAACCTTCTACAACTCGTTAAAATCCTCATCGCAAGATTTAATTAATTTCATGTGACCGGCAGCTTGTAACTGGGTCACATACCACTGTAATCCGAAATTCATTACCCCTCTCCCAAAGTATGTCTATAGTAGGATTAAATCTGTTTATTGCTTTAATACTGATATTATAATATACTACATTTGGAGCAATCATACGATGAAAGTAAAGTCCGCGGAGTGAGTATGCCAGCTCTATTTAAATAACAGGCCGCATTGTACTGTGGTGTTGATCTGTGTTGTACTGCCAACCTAACTCCAGACTTAATTAAACGGCATTCAAATGCTTTCAAACTTACATATGATTAAAGCCGAGGATGGAACGACAAAAATATATAGCTCCATAAAGCTACGTTAATAACCCAGACAATAATTTGAAATCCCCAAATCGGCTGCATTAAGCTCACTCAGTAACACAACACAGCTAAAGAGGCAATATGAAAGTAGGTACAAGGGCTAACAAAATGATACAAATAATAACGTTACGGTCCCCAGGTGGGAAAGGGTTGTGTACCGGTACAAATAACACATTTTGATTTGAGAAATGTAGATGTCGTTCTCGGCATGCGTTATCTATGAAATGACATTTGGATATTTTGACTTCGATGGGCTGAACGACTTAATTATCTTAATTTGATACGTAAGAAAGTTAAGAATTTATTTTCTGCACATAAGATAATTAAGAAATTTGGTCTGGGAATTTCGGGAGCTTCGAAGTGCCATACGGAAAAAAAAACGTACGCCCTATCCTTTCCACTCATTACTGTGCCTCAGCATGAAGAACTGTTTTGGCCCTCAACAATGAGAATAAAGAAAACAACTTCAAAATGTCCTCAATAAATATAAAGGCAAGAGGTTACTTGTGACAAACTGAATTACTTTAAATTAATAAATTGCTTTAAGCATTTAAAACGTAGCTTTACGATGTAGAAATAAGGAACTGCAGATGCACGAAAGAACGCAAAGTGCTGGGGTAAGTCAGCGGGTCATGCTGACCGACCGACCCACTGAGTTATTCCAGCACTTTGTGGCCTTCCAATGTTGCCAAACACGGAGGAAATATTGATGTAAGATATAGCTTGTAAGAGCAAATAAACATCAACTCAAGATTAGGAGTTGTGAACATTTTGTTTAGAATAATTTGCAACAGGAAATTTGTTTTTCTTGTTAGTGAATTTGGATGTTTTTAAAATGAATCTCTGAAATTCATAAATTAATGAATCTTTGAGGTTGTAAATTTTGGTGCAATAATTCAATAATGCAATAATACCAATAATTCTCATTAGACAATGTGTTCAATTTAATTCTGATTTCCTTTTGGTATTCCAGGGCCAATGGTTGGGAGGGGTATTTAAATTAAACCTCAACTCATAGTAATTCTCACCTGAATCAAGTGGAGCTGTCAAGTATTACACAGAAGAACACGTTTTTCAAATATGTTTAAAGGCCATTAAAATAACGTTGGTCGGGAAACAATTAAACTCATAGGATATATAACCGTGCAGGGATCTTGTAGACCTGATGTATGTCAGTAAGGGACTATTGTGATTAAAATTGAATAAAAAAGGTATTTGATGTAGGATGACATGTTCAACTTTTTTTCCATCAAACACAAATAATAAAAATAATAATAATGGTAATATATCCAGAAATTTTCATCTCACAATACTGGTATGAATAGACTTTGTCCCATGTATCATTCTACCTGTCTATTGCATTTGTTTTATATTGAAGGGCAAGATTTATTGTAGGGCTGACTATTTCATCAGCTGATTTTACAGCGTATTCGTAATAATCATTTAAATTCAATTAAAATGGAAGGACGCGGATTAGAAATAAAGTTGTACATTATGTTGAAGGAAAGGTGGCTAAGTTACTCTTTTTCAGGGCAAAATCTTTTTTTTATGGTGATCAACCAGAAAGACAATGGATTTGTCAAATTAAATAGTTTGGCTCTTTCAGTGATTTTTATATTGGGACCACAGTTGGGCTCCAGTCTATAAGATGCCAGCCTTGCTATTCCAAGATAGATAGAAAGTGCACACTACAACATGGCCTTTTTCTGTATTCAGGAAACAGTGCATTATCAAATAAGGTGCTTTTTGGATGAAATTAGATGTCACTTACCAGAGTAGATGCTAAATGGATACTACTAAAGAAGAACCAAAATGGAATTAAATGTACTGCCCCACATTTCTCTCAGAAACAAATAATGAATTAACTGGATTAATGGTTCTTTATCTTGTTCACTGATTATGTGGGGTCCATTTGATATACATTCTCCTTGCTTCTTGTCTACATGACAATAGAGGATGGATTTTATTTTTTAAATAACTCTGAAATATTTAAAGGTTGTAAGTTTATAGACAATAGGTGCAGGAGGAGGCCATTCGGCCCTTCGAGCCAGCACCGCCATTCAATGTGATCATGGCTGATCATCCGCAATCAGTACCCTGTTCCTGCCTTCTCCCCATATCCCCTGACTCCGCTATTTTTAAGAGTCCTATCTAGCTCTCTCTTGAAAGCATCCAGAGAACCTGCCTCCACCGCCCTCTGAGGCAGAGAATTCCACAGACTCACCACTCTCTGTGAGAAAAAGTGTTTCCTTGTCTCTGTTTTAAATGGCTTACTCCTTATTCTTAAACTGTGGCCCCTGGTTCTGGACTCCCCCAATATCGGGAACATGTTTCCTGCCTCTAGCTGTGTCCAAGCCCTTAACAATCTTGTATGTTTCAATGAGATACCCTCTCATCCTTCTAAACTCCAGAGTGTACAAACCCAACAAGCCCAAGTTTATTTTCAATATATTATTCTTGGCATTCAACAATCCTCATTTTGTCCATTAAAGGCAATAATATATTCATGTATTTTGTGTTGTTTCATGTATTTTGACACGCTAGAGGCAGGAAACATGTTCCCGATGTTGGGGGAGTCCAGAACCAGGGGCCACAGTTTAAGAATAAGGAGTAAGCCATTAAGAATGGAGACGAGGAAACACTTTTTCTCACAGAGAGTGGTGAGTCTGTTGAATTCTCTGCCTCAGAGGGCGGTAGAGGCAGGTTCTCTGGATGCTTTCAAGAGAGAGCTAGATAGGGCTCTTAAACATAGCTGGCTTGAAGGGCCACTCCTGCACCTATTGTCTATTGTCTATGTTACAAGTGAAACTAAATAGTCCTGAAGGCCAAACTCTAAACAACCTTGCGATCTAAGCAGGAGTTCATGAAGAGCAAGAATGGAGCAACGGGCTGGTAAACTGCCATGTAGCATCTCTGGAGAGAAAGAATGGTCGACGTTTCGGGTCGAGAACCTTCTTCAGTCTGAACGTCACCCATTCCTTCTCTCCAGAGATGCTGCTGCCTGTCCCGCTGAGATACTCCAGCTTTTTTGTGTCTATCTTTGGTTGAAACCAGCATCCTACAGTTCCTCCCTGCACAAACTATGCTATGTATTGACTATTCAGTACTGAAGCATTCACATGCAAACAACCCACGTGAATGATATCTGAAAACGTTCCGTGATTCATTGTGATAGTTTTGATTGCGAATATCTTAAAATAGTTATTTTTTACAGTACTCAAGCCCAACCTTTATGCAAAATAAAATGCGAACCAAATATTAGACATTTAAAAAATAATAATAATCTATTTAAATGCCTAACAATTCACGACACGTTAGAATGTGGATTCTATACAGAGATGTTGATGTGTAACAGAAGTCTGCCTGTCATGTTGATGAGGATTAGTGGCTGGTCTAGCACTCTGGTGCCAGGAGAACAGCCTCCTCTTGAACATCAAAAAAACGAAGGAGCTGATCATGGACTTTAGGAGGGCACATCATCCGAGGACGTACACTCCATTGAGTATAAATGGGGATCCTGTGGATAGGGTGAACTGTTTTAAATATCTGGGAGTCCGCATCTCTGAGGATATGACATGGTCATCACACGCCTCAGCACTGGTGAGTAAGGCAAGGCAGCGCCTTTACCACCTCAGGCAATTGAGGAAATTCAGAGTGTCTCCGAGGATCCTACAGTGCTTCTACGCAGCGGCGGTGGAAAGCATCTTGTCCGGGAACATTACCATCTGGTTCGGGAATTGCTCTGCCAAGGACAAGAAGGCTCTGCAGAGAGTAGTGCGTTCGGCCGAACGCACTATGGGAACTTCACTCGCCCCCCCTGCAGGAACTATACAACAGGAGGTGTAACTCCAGAGCAAATAAAATCATGGGAGACCCCTTCCACCCCTGCAACGGACTGTTCCAGCTGCTACGGTCAGGCAAACGCCTCCGTTGCCATGCAGTGAGAACGGAGAGGTTGAGAAGGAGTTTCTTCCCAGAGGCAATTCGGACTGGAAACGCCTTTCTCACCAGGGACTAACTCTACAGAACGTTTTTCCTTCTATTATTTATTATGTAAAAGAATATGTGTGTTATGGTTGTGTTTATAATTTGTTTGGTTGTTTTGTTGTTTGTCTTTTGCACAAAAGTCCGCGAGCATTGCCACTTTCATTTCACTGCACATCTCGTATGTGTATGTGACAAATAAACTTGACTTGACTTGACTTGACTTGACTTAGTGTTGATGAGGATTAGTGGGTCTGTAGTACAGTGGAAGGGCCTTTCATTGCAGTAGCTTCTCCCGTCTCCATGGTAACCGGCCATTGGCCAATGACAGCGGGCGGACACGGACCACGTGATGGCCCGGGCCCCGGATGCAAACAAGATGGCGCAGGATAGCGGTTGGTTGACGCGCCGCGCGCTCCGTGAGATTTAACAACAAATAAAGTACCTGCGCGGGATGAAGCGGTGACTGACTGCGGGTGTCCTGGCAGCCATGAGTGACGGCGTGGCGGGCTTGCAGGAGCGGAGCTACGGCGCTCCCTACACCGTGGATCAAGGGAGTTGTGAGAGCGGGAGCGAGACGGCGTCAACGTCAACGTCAACGTCTTCGGCCGCGCGGCCCGATGCCGGCTCGTGCTCGTCGGGGTAAGTGCGCGTGCGGGCGGGCGCGCGGTCCGGGCTCCAACCCACTCCGGCCTCGCAGCAGCTCGTGGAGCTGGAGCAGACTCGCAGCAGCTCGCGGAGCAGCCTCGCAGCAGCTCGTGGAGCTGGAGCAGACTCGCAGCAGCTCGTGGAGCTGGAGCAGACTCGCGGCAGTTCGTGGAGCAGCCTCGCAGCTGCTCGTGGAGCTGGAGCAGCCTCGCGGCAGTTCGTGGAGCAGCCTCGCAGTAGCTCGTGGAGCAGCCTCGCAGCAGCTCGTGGAGCAGCCTCGCAGCTGCTTGTGGAGCTGGAGCAGACTCGCAGTAGCTCGTGGAGCAGACTCGCAGCTGCTCGTGGAGCTGGAGCAGCCTCGCAGTAGCTCGTGGAGCAGACTCGCAGCAGCTTGTGGAGCTGGAGCAGCCTCGCAGTAGCTCGTGGAGCAGACTCGCAGCAGCTTGTGGAGCTGGAGCAGCCTCGCAGCTGCTCGTGGAGCTGCTACGTCCCACAATCATTTAAGGATCTCAACCCGAAACGCCACCCATCCAGAGATGCTGCCTGTCCTGTTACTCCAACATTTGTTGTCCCACAATCATTACTTGTGGTGATGAGTTATTCTGCCTTCAGATGTCTCTGCTGAGGGTGTCCATCTAAAAGACCATACTTTGGGTTTAGAATGATTTCCATATCAATAGGCAGCGTTTTGTTTCTGCAGGCCCTTATGTGCTGCCCGTATCTGAGACATGTCAAAAGTGTACCTTGCAACCCACAGCTTGCACACGCAAATGCTAAATTGTCTAATTTGAAAAAAAATGCATTGCTATCGTCTTCAGTTGTTAAAAGTTGAAGCGTAGCTCTAACATCAGCTTGAAATACTTGACCTATGACACTGACATTGCACTTTGATCTTATGTTTTCACACCTTACATTCTCTTTGCACCCATCCATATCTCCAGTTTCCTTTTCCCCTGACTCTCAGTCTGAAGAATGTTTTTGACCCGAAACGTCATCCATTCCCTTTCTCCAGAGACGCTGCCTGTATCTTTGATGTAAACCAGCATCTGCAGTTCCTTCCTCCAGACTGACTTTACAGTTCACCTGGGCTTTATGTGTTCCCACCCCAAGTTACTCAAGGATGCAGTTCCTAAACTGTCTTGTGTTGGCTCCATTTTAAAATGCATGGATCATATTACTAACAGTGGATAGATGATATCTCATGCAAACCAGTGTCTGCAGTTCTTTATACTCTCCTTTTTAATGCGGTTTCAATGTGTACATGTCACAGGCAGAAGAGAGTTTCAGCTTCCTCCATTCAAATAATGCGGTGGGCTCACTTACAAGATAAGTGCTCTTTTAATGTTCTGACATAAGTTCTTTACTTGAGCAATGTGAAATAAATGTTGACACTGACCTACATGATATTACTAGAACAGATGGTCAACTAAATAAGATTTAAGAAGCTACTTCAAAATAGAGTGGAGAAATAGAGGGAGACTCAAAATACTGGAATAATTGCAAACAGCATCTCTGGAGAACATGGTTAGGTGACGTTTTTGGGTTGGGACCCTACTTCAGAGGGCGACATACGTTTAGGGAGTGGATTTGAGAACTTTAAGCAACTACAGGCATGACTGATGTTAGTGCTGTGAATACAATTAGACGTTCAAAGGAATGCAACTTTATGGCTAGAAAAAGTTGCAAACCCAAGAAACCAAAGATGAAACTGAAAACAAGAATGACAATTTCAAAATCTGGTGATTTGCATTCACTCCCCAGTTTGTGAGTAAGGAGAGAGTTTACAGGGAGAGGAATGCAATTAGTAGCTAGGGAATGAAGTTCGTGGCAGGGGCCAAAGACAGTGTCTTTAGTCCTCTCTGTATTAAGTTAAAGATAATTTTTGTTCAGTTAGTAGTTAACATTGGGCATTTGAGATGAATGAAGGCATTGAGAGCAAAGGTGACTGCTGTCATATTGGGTGCAGTCAATGTATGTGTTGTCTGATGATACTGCTCATGGGTATCGTTCATGAAAGGAACAGAATGTTACTGGTGTTAACAGATTGGAATATGAAAGAGAAATCATTTGCAGACAATTTGCTGTCATGGCCTAGACAAGATTTTGGTAGAAGTTTAAATGCGGCACGGTGGTGCAGCGGTGGAGTTGCTGCCTTACAGCGCTTGCAGCACCGGAGCCCTGGCTTCGATCCCGACTACGGGGACTGCCTGTACGGAGTTTGTATGTTCTCCCCGTGACCATATGTGTTTTCTCTGAGATCTTCGGTATCCTCCCACACTCCAAAGGCGTACAGGTATGTAGGTTAATTGGCTTGGTGTATTTGTAAATTGTCCCAAGTGCGTGTAGGATAGTGTTAGTGTGGGGATCACTGGTTGGTGCGGATATGGTGGGCCAAAGGGCCTGTTTCCGCGCTGTATCTCTAAACTAAACTAAAACTAAACTGAAGCTTGAGAGTTGGAGAGTCCTACAGCTTTTGATTTCTATGTTTGTAACGATGGATGAGGTGTATTGGAAGGGAATGGTGTGGTTAATCACATTACAAGGTGATGAATTCAAGAAAGACGAGTCGGAATAGATTACTTTTCAATCAGGTATGTTCGGAGTTACTTTTGACAGTTTCAGTGGTTAATTTGGAGATACAGCATAAAAGCAGGCCCTTTCATGCTCCAAGTCCAAGCCGGCCATTGATCACCCATTCACACTGGTTTTATGTAATACCGCTTTCTCATCCACTCCCTGCACACTAGAGGCAATTTACAGAGGTCAATTAAACTACAAGGCCACATGACTGTGGGAGAAAACCCACGGGGAGAATGTGTAAAATCCACACATGCAGCATCCTAGGTCAGAATCAAACCTGAGTTTCTGGCACAGTGAGGCAGCAGCTTTATCACCTGCACTACTGTGTCACACCAGTACATTGGATTTTATATGCGGATGAGATTTTATATGTGGATGAGTAAAAAAGGATAGTGAACTCAGAGGCCATGATGTGGAGATGGAGATTGTAATCACTGTGGATAAAAAGTAATTTGATTCAGAGGCAAGACAGAAACAAACGTATGAGGAACTATTTTCAGGTACTTCGGTGGGCAGTGAAAAAAATGAAGATCTTAAATCGAGAAATCATTATAAGATATTTTGAGGAACAAACAACACTGGGTCTAGTAAGATTCACCTCATCACCATAATCGTTGTGTAGACCAAATGATGGAATATAGCATATTGGAGGCTTCATTAAGGCATTGGGAGGGATATGGCATGAACCCTCCACAAGGGAACATAATTGGATAGGAGGATATAGATTGGCTGGTCAAACTTGATTGCTGTATTTGAAATTTGGTGAGAAAGTAAGGAGGGAATTTGCGAGTGCTACATGTTGGAAGATCAAAACGTGTCCCACTGTGCCTTTCAAAGGATGCCAAAGAAATTGTGGAAAGAAACTCTTGTGTAAGAAGAGTTTATCCTAAAATGGCGTCTAGAATAGAAAGTTCTAAACGTGCTTCTGCGGGGCTTTTGTGTGCAAAGTACAAAGAAGGAAAGAATGAAAGGAAGGCATCATGAAAGGAGAGAGTCGCTTAGGATGCATAAAGAGAACTGCCAGCTCATGTTATTTGGTCAAGTCTCTGGGGGAGAGTTTAGACTTTTAGAATTTAGAGATACAGCGCGTAAACAGACCCTTTGGCGCGTCAATCAGCTATAACCTCCACACTTTCCTACACACTATAGATAACTTGCAATTTTACTGAAGCCAATTAACCTGTGAACTTGCACGTCTTTGGAGTGTGCAAGGAAACGAGCACCTGGAGAAACCCTACGCGGTCACATTAAGAACGTACAAACTCAGTACAGACAGCACCTGTAGTCAGGATAGAACCTGGGTCTCTGGTGCTGTAAGGCAGAAAATCTACCACTGTGCCACCCTAATGTTGATATCTGTATATTCAGTAGGTGCTTGCATGGGCTGAATTTCATATTTCATTTTTTTCTGGTTTTTAGAAATCACCTTTCTGATTATATATTCCAATAATAATAATAATAATTTTATTTTTAGAGCACTTTAAAAACAATCATAGTTGCAACAAAGTGCTGTACATCACTAAACATTGACAAAAAATGTTAATACACACCAATAATAACAATCAAAAGAAATAGTAGGAAAAGACATGTAAAATAAAGAAACAATAAAAACAGAAGCAAAGTCTCAGGCATGGTCAAAAGCCAGGGAGTACAAATGTGTTTTAACACTGGATTTGAAGATGGACAGTGAGGGGGCTGTCTGATGTGCAACGGCAGGGTGTTCCAGAGCGCTGGAGCAGCAACAGAGAAGGCTCTATCCCCTCTGAGCCTCCGATTAGACCTCGGTACCTCCAGGAGCAGCTGACCAGCTGACCTGAGGGACCGGGCAGGAGCGTATGGGTGGAGCAGCTCAGAGATTAACAATGAGCCCATTCAGAATTTAAAAACAAATAATTATTTGAAAAAGAACTGAAAGTGCACCGGGATCAAGTAGAATGGAAATATGTGCTCCCTCTTTCGAGTCCCAGTTAAAAGGCGAGCAGCAGCAGTCTGAACCAACTGGAGACGAGCCAGTGAACAATGTCGAATGTGAACTAAAATGTCAAGCAATATTAGCAATCGGAGGAAATTGAATGCTAGAAATAAGTTACAAATTAACAGGTCAGTTGTACATCATCAAATCAATGAAATAAAATTACATATTTAACAATGAACAAAATAGGATTTTTGACATGAATGTATTTGATAAATAATGAAAAAGTAATCATCTTTGAAGATGGTTGTATTATAATTGTCCTCTGGGTTACAAATGGCTGCAATATACAGTGAGCACAATAAAACTACCTAATTAACCGACCTTAAATTAAAAAATGAGAATGTCTTTATGATCTGTTAGTCATTTGGCAGGGAGCAAAATGTATTAGTTTAGAGCTACAGCACGGAAACAGGCCCTTCGACCCACCGGGTTTGCGCCGACCAACTATCCCCGCAAATTAACACTATCCTACATCCACTAGGAACAAATTTTTACATTTACCAAGCCAATTAACCTACAAACCTGTACGTCTTTGGAGTGTGGGAGGAAAACGAAGAGCTCAGAGAAAACCCACGCAGATAACGGGGAGAATGTACAAACTCCATACAGACAGCACCTGTAGTAGAATCAAACCTGGGTCTCCGGTGCTGCACTTGCTGAAAGGCAGCAACTCTACTGCTGTGCCACCGTGACTGCCTGTCTTTTTGTGCACTAGATTGGATAAAATTAGGAAGCAGTTGGGGACAGCAGTGACGGATTTCTTTAGAAAGTTGCCTTGATGGTTGCTGGGAGACAGAATAATTTTCAGATTTTTTTATAGCCAGTTCCATGTTCTGCCAACAATGGTTCAGCAAGTGGTAGTATGTAACTGGACGTGAGTATTTAAAAAAAAAAAAAAGAACATATGAAAAAATGTCATACTTGACATAATTGGGTCTATTTTGCACACTTTATAAATTGCAGGTATGGTATTTAATGCATGAATATTCATCCATGATACAGCAGTCATCGGGGTTTGTGTAGGATGCTGGTTTACACCGAGGATAGACACAAAATGCTGGAGTAACTCAGCGGGGCAGGCAACATCCCTGGAGAGAAAGAATGGGTGATGTTTCGGATCGAGACCCTTCAGACTGGGAGTCGGGGGAGAGGGACACTAGTGAAATGGAAGGGTAAGGAATGAAAATAACAGATAAAAGCAGGCGATCAAGGAAATGTTCATTGTTGGCTATGGGGACATGGAGGCATGCAAACTAAAATTAGTACAGTGAAAATAGTCGGAGAACTAGGGTGGGGGATAGAGAGGGAAAACAAAGGTGACTTGAAGTTAAAGGAACAATATCCATGCCGTTGGGTTGCAAGCAGCCCAAGTGAAATATGAGGTGTTGTTCCCCCAACTTGCATTTGGCCTCTCTTGACAGTGGAGGAGGCCCGGGACAGAAAGGATGGTATGGGAAGGAGAGTTAAAGTGTTCAGTAACTGAGAGATTGTGTAGGCCTAGGTCTTCAGAGAAATGATCGCCTAGTCAGCACTTGGTCTCGCCAATATATAGGTGTCCACACCTGGAACAGCGGATACAGTAAACATAGAAACAGAATTTAAGAAGGAACTGCAGATGCTGGAGAATCGAAGGTACACAACAATTGTGTACCATAGAAACATAGAAAATAGGTGCAGGAGTAGGCCATTCGGCCCTTCGAGCCTGCACCGCCATTCAATATGATCATGGCTGATCATCCAACTCGGTATCCTGTACCTGCCTTCTCTCCATACCCCCTGATCCCTTTAGCCACAAGGGCCACATCTAACTCCCTCTTAAATATAGCCAATGAACTGGCCTCAACTACCTTCTGTGGCAGAGAATTCCAGAGATGAGTAGATGAGGTGGAGGAGGTGCAAGTGAACCTCTGCCTCACCTGAAAGGACTGTTGGGGTCCCTGGACAGAGTCGAGGGACGAGGTATAGCAGCAGGTGCTGCATCTCCTGCAGTTGCAGGGGGGAAGTATCTGGGGAGGGGGTGGTTTAGATGGGAAGGGATGAATTAACCAGGGAGTTGTGCAGGGAACGGGGTTTCTGCGGAAAGGGGTGGAGAAGGGAAGATGTGGCTAGTGGTGGGATCCTGTTGAAGGTGGTGAAAATGTTGGAGGATTATGTGCTGTACACTGATGGGATGAAAGGTGAGGACTAGGGGGAGTCTGTCCCTGTTACGACGCGGGGAGGTGGGGCAAGAACGGAGCTGTGGGATACCGACGAGACCCGTGTGAGTGCCTCGTCTATGATGGAAGAGAGGAAACCCCCATTCCCAAAGAAAGGATATCTCTGATGTCCTGGTCCGGAACACCTCATCTTGGGCGCAGATGTGGCGTGGACGGAGGGATTGGGAGTAGGGGATAGATTCTTTGCAGGAGGGAGGGTAGGAAGAAGTGGTCTAGATAGCTGTGGGAGTCGGTAGGTTTATTTATAATAGATGTAATTCGATAGTCTATCTCCTGTTATGGAGATGGGGAGATCAAGAAACTAGGGTAGATATCTGGGATGGTCCAAGTGAATTTCAGTGCAGGTTTTATTTGGTATTAACTGGATTTCTTAATAATGTAAATGCTGACAGTTCAACATAGACTCAGCTTCTTTGGTATCTTACATTATTTCTCAGCATTCGCTATGACTTCAAATTTGATATTAATTTATATCTTAACAGGATTCATTCGTCCAACACCATTTACCTTTTTTTTATTCTTCCAACCAAAGCGCACAATCTCTCATTTCCCTCAAATATTAAATCATTAATCTATCTTTGCACACGCTCATTTAACCTACATATTAATTTGTTGACTTTCTATATCCTGCAGTCAATCTGCTTTCTTACAATATTTGGTTTGTCAGCACAAATTACTGCAATATACTTGATGCCTTTATTTAAATCATTAATATTAACTATGTAGATAGCCTAAGTCCCAGCAAAGATCCTTCTATGGTCTCACCAGATATAACTTTACAACCATAAAATGAGCTATTTATGTCTGTTTCCTGACTAATCTGTTATGTGTGTTATTTCCCTCCATACCATGGATTTCCATCGGTATTTATGTCATTTCAATCATTTATGCCACTTTTTTCAAATGTCTTTTGAAAATCCAAATGCATGGCATCCTCTGGTTTGCCTTCTGTAAACCCTCACTATTTCCCTTAAATACATAGATACATAGAAAATAGGTGCAGGAGTAGGCCATTTGGACCTTTGAGCCAGCATTGCCATTCAATGTGATAATGGCTGATCATCCACAATCAGTACCCCGTTCCTGTCTTCTCCCATACCCCTTGATTCGGCAGACTTCAGTGCTCTATCTAACTCTCTTTTGAATGTATCCAGTGAATCGGCCTCCACTGCCTTCTGAGGCAGAGAAATCCACAAATTCACAATTGGATGAAAATGTTTTTCCTCATCTCGGTTCTAAATGGCGTAGCCCTTATTCTTAAACTGTGGCATCTGGTTCTAGACTCCCCCAACATTGGGAACATGTTTCCTACATCTGGCACGTCCAATCCCTTAATAATTTTAGATGTTAGAAGTTGTTTAGAAGATCCCCTCGTCCTTCCAAATTCCAAGCCTAGTCGTTCCATTCTTTCATCATATGACAGTCCCGCCATTAACCTCGTGAACCTACACTGCACTCCCTCAATAGCAAGAATACCCTTCCTCAAATTAGGAGACCAAAACTGCACACAATACTCAAGGTGTGTTCTCACCAGGGCCCTGTACAACTGCAGAAGGACCTCTTTGCTCCTATACTCAAATCCTCTTGTTATGAAGGCCAACATGCCTTTCGCTTTCTTCACTGCCTGTTGTACCTGCATGCTTACTTTCAGTGACTGATGTACATGGACACCCAGGTCTCGTTGCACTTCCCTTTTCCTAATCTGACCATTCAGATAATAATCTGCCGCCTTGTTCTTGCCACTAAAACTGGAAATATTTTAACACCGTTTCTCTTCCCACATTTCCAGCATTTTCTGTTCGTATTTTTAAAAGTATCCTACTACCATATTGAGTAACCTCAATTGTCATTGTCATTGTGAAAATGCTGGTCTATTATTACTCAAAATGGCCTTTCCGTCCTTTCTTAGCAGCAGTGTTTCATTCATAATTTTCCAACCCGCTGAACCTATAAAATGGTAGCAGGAATGCCAGTTGGCATCTAAAGACTGCTCTTCTCGTTCAGTAAGATTATGCTGATCTAGTCTTGGCACTGCTTTCCCACTCTTGCTTCTTGTCTATTTAATTTTCTCAATTTCTGCCTCGAACATAATGACTGCCTTCACAGCGAGAGGATTACAAAGATTGATGAGCATCTGAAAGAAGAAATTCCTCACATCTCCATCTGAAATGCCCAACCCTCGTTTGTAAAACATCCTACTAATCCTGTCTACCCACATAAAGGGAAAATAAACAATCCCTCAACATTCATGAGGTCAATCCCTCTCATAATTTTGTATGTTTCAGAAAGGTTATTCTATTCTTCTAAATTTCATTGAGTGTAAGTCATCCTGCTCAACCTTTGTAATCTTCTTCGTCACAGAATCAATCTTATAAATCTTCCTTGCACTTGCCAAATTAAAAGCAAAACAGCATTGTTACAAAAAATTGAAAGGAAATTTACAGATAGGATCACCAAGGTTATTCAAAAAGCCAGACGTACAGGGAGCTGTGGTGAATATTTTTAGCTTGAACCTGCCATTCTCTGCAATTAGTCTATCATTAACATATCAAAATGTAAACCCAATCATTTTCTATTAATTTTGTTTCTGATCTCTTTATTGCCTAGTTTTTTCTGTGCTGTGCTTTTTCAATGTGATCATGGCTGATCATCCACAATCAGTACCCCATGCCTGTCTTCTCCCCATACCCTTTGAGCTCTATCTAACTCTCTTTTGAATGCATTCAGTGAATCGGCCTCCACTGCCTTCGGCGGCATGAATTCTACAAATTCACAACTCTGTGTGAAAAAGATTTTCCTCATCTCAGTTCTAAATGGCCTACCCCTTATTGTGGCCCCTGGTTCTGGACTCCCCCAACATCGGGAACATATTTCCTGCCGCGAGCGTGTCCCATCCCTTAATAATCTTAAATGTTTCAATAAGTTTCCCTCTCATCCTTCTAAATTCCACTGAATACAAGCCCAGTTGCTCCATTCTTTCATCATATGACAGTCCTGCCATCCCGGGAATTAACCTCATGAACCTACGCTGCACTCCCTCAATAGCAAGAATGTTCTTTCGTAAATTAGGAGACCAAAACTGCATACAATACTCCAGGTGTGGTCTCACCAGGGCCCTGTACAACTGCAGAAGGACCTCTTTGCTCCTATACTCAACTCCTCTCGTTATGAAGGCCAACATGCCATTACAGTGCTCGAAATTAATGGTTGCCCGGGTGCCACTGACCACTCAAAGCGCTGCCGGGCAACCTAAACACCAAGTCATTTTGCCCGGCTTGGCAACCAGATACTGGCTTATACAGGGTGAGGAAGGGTCGGAGCGAATGACGGGCTCCATCTCCTCTTCAACCGCCGCCCTGATAGCGGCCGCCGTTGCAAATCCATTAACAGCACTTTCAATACAAACCCTCCCGCACGCCGAGGCCGGGATGAGGGAGGGAGGGGGAGGCCAAACCCACACCCAACATGTTCACACATTTTAAATTGTTTTCAGAAAGGAAACCTTTAATAATTCCTTTAGCATGTCTGACATTTAATATTTTTGGATGTATCAGTTATGATTATAGTTGCATCACTTTTTCAGTATGTCGACATTTGAGAAGAAAGAACAACAAAAAGTTGAAGTATAACTAGATATTTTAAACGTTAGTTTCTTTATTTCTGCACTCTTTACCACCCAGCCAAATTAAGATCTAGAGCACCATTGATGCTTTCTCTTTTGCATGACTGCATAATGACTTTTGCAGCCATAAGAAAGGCTTTGCAGAAATTAGAGACATTGTCAGTTGCCTAGGAGTAGTTGCTTGGTGTCCATCTGATTTTTATCCATGCGTAGAACATAGAACAGTACAGCACAAGAATAGGCCCACAATGTCTATGCCAACCGTATTGATAAGAACAATTATTATCTGCCTGCACGTAATCCATATGACTCCATTCCCTGCAAATTCATGTGCCTATTGAACATGCTCTTGAATGCCACAATTGAATCTACCCCAAACAACAACGCCCATGGCTGTATTCCAGGCACTTGCTACTCTGTCTGGGGCGGGAGATTGCAACCTTCACGTGGTCTGCCCTGTTTCGACTAATGCAATCAACCTGGCGTGCACAATCAAAAAAGATCAAATAGAACAAGTTGTCCTACAACTTTAGGCTGTGCACGCCATATGCAAGAAGAAGAAGCCACCCTGTTTGTCTGTCTGTGTGTGCGTGTGTTAAAAATTAAAAAAAACCCAAGTAAATAACGTCCACGCATCTACTTTAAACTTTGGTCCTCTGACCTTAAAGTTATGCTCTCTAGTATTTGATATTTCCATCCTGGGTGAAAAGCTTTGACTGTCTACCCTATCTATGCCTCTCATAATTTTATATACTTCTATCAGGTCTCTATTCAACCTCTGGCATTCCAGAGAAAACAATTCAAATCTGTCCTACCTCTACTTGTAGTTAATCCCCCTAATCCAAGCATCATTCTGGTGTACCACCTCTACACTCTTTCACAAGCCTCTACATATTTCCTGTATTGGGTGAGCAGAACTGCATGCAGTACTCCAAATGCGGCAGAACCAAATTCGTATAATGCTGCGTCATGACGTCCTGACTCTTCTACTCAATATCCTGTCCAAAGAAAGCAAACATACCATTTGCCATCTTTACCACATCTTCACATTCATTTCTGTCCTCTCTGTTTTTGCAGTGATCTTGAACCAGAATGGTTGGATGATGTGCAGAAGAATGGGGAGTTGTTCTACCTGGAGTTGAGTGAAGATGAAGAGGATGTACTCGTCCAAGCTAATTCAGTGCCAGCACCTTTCATCAATCACGTCAGGTTCAGTGATAAAGATGCAGAGATCATTACTAACTACAAATCAAAGAAGCCTTGCGGAAGTGAGCACAAACTTAAAAAGTTTACTAATGTTTTAAAAAAGAAAGGCTTAATACATGGACATCCGCGCAGCAAAGCAAATGAACAGAGAAGCAATCAGCCACAGGGACCTGTTTCAATATTGAAACACCAACCAAACCCTAAGACTGGGGTATTGGTGCAGCTGTCTTACAAGGATGTATATGTTTATGTTAATCCAAATAAAATGAACAATGAATCACTGGTTGAAGGAACTAAACTGTTGGAGGCTTATGTGGGAATTGTTCATCAGCCTTCAAAGAAACATCGAGCAGAAGGAAAGCATGTGGACAAATTCACCAAAACAACGGCTGACGAGAGACTTGTTGTACACAGTTTGGTTCATGGCGGCACAGCAATGAAATGTGGTCAGATATTTATAGGTAAGAATAAAAATATTATACAAGTAAAATGTATTTTCTTTATGGGAATATAGGATGTACAAATATATGAATAACAATGTTACAGTTATAGAAAAATCCTTAATGCTATAATAATTTAATACAATTTGCATAGTCTTTAAATACCTGTTGCTGTAGTACCAGGGGAATTAAAAAGGTTTGAGCTCGCTTCTCATGGTTTCTACCCACCCACATCTGAGCAAGGCACTCCCCCACTATTCTATTCAGTAGAGATAAGGCCTTGGCAAGGTGCTTCTGAGGCTCAAACCTTCAATTATCTGAAAATCTTTGACAAGATATAAAGCTGAGAACAGAACCTTGAGTTATTTCAAAGCTGTTAAGGCGTTAATCTACTTTGTAAAATTAATTTAAAAAAATATTGTGTTTTTAAAATGTAAAATTCTTGCTCATCTCATGCTGATGTAGGATCAAACAATGCATTTCACAACATTATGCTACTACCATCAGCAGTTGTATCATCAATGGATATAAGTGAACCAGTATCTTCAGCAGCCATACATGTCCAGGCCATAACACCCCCATCACTGTGTTTCCCAGATGAGGTGGTATGCTTTGGATCTTGGGCAGTTCCTTCTCTCCTCGATACTTTGCTCTTGCCATCACTCTGTTATGTTAATCTTTGTCTCATCTGTCCACAAGACCTTTTTCCAGAACGGTGGTTACTCTTTTAAGTATTTCTTGGCAAACTAACCTGGCCATCCTATTTTTGCACCTCACCAGTGGTTTGCATCGTGTAGTTTAGCCTCTGTATTTCTTTTCATGATGTCTTTTGCAGACGGTAGTCATTGACAAATCCGCACCTGAAGAGTGTTTCTGATCTGTCGGTCAGGTGTTTGGACGTTTTTCTTTATTATAGAGAGAATTCTTCTGTCATCAGCTGAGGAGGTCTTCCTTGGCCTGCAAGTTCCTATGTGATTTGTAAGACAACAGTGCTCTCTTTCTTCTTAATGATGTTCCAAACAGTTGATTTTGGTAAGCCTAAGGTTTGGCTGATGCCTCTAACAGTTTTATTCTTGTTTCTCAGTCTCGTAATGGCTTCTTTGACTTTCATTGACACAACTTTGGTCCTCATGTTGATAAACAGCAATAAAGGTATCCAAAAGTGATGGAAAGACTGGAGGAAAGACTAGGTGCTGAGAGCTCTCTTAAACCTGCATTAAGGAGGCAATTAAACACACCTGAGCAATTACAAATGCCTGTGCAGCCATGTACAGAGCTGCAAAGAAGTAGGGATTTTCCCGTATTTTGTACGGAAATGCGGTTAGAATACGGATGTACGGCTTTCTGTTATTAAATACAGATTTTAAATACCGAGTTCAGTTCAGTCTGAAGAAGGGTATCGACCCGAAACATCACTCATTTCTTCTCTCCGGGCTGCCTGTCCCACTCCAGGTTTAAACAGAGCACTGTCAGTTTAACGCGTGGGAATTTAAACGGAGAGCTGTCGGCTACAGCGCTACCAGCTGGAGTGCTATGGGGTTTACACATAGCGCTATTGGCACAGTTCTATGGGTCACAGACTGTTCTGGAAAATTCTCGTAAAACAATGAGTCTTTGGAATTCTCTTTCTCAGTGCCAGTTGAGCCTTTGATTATTTTTCAGGCAGTGGTAGAATTCTGGATAAGCCTAGTGATGAAAGGTTACCAGTGGGATTGTAGTTTCATTGGGATTGGCCCTGATTTTACAGAACGGTGGGTGGGCTCAAGGGGGAGAGAGGGAGAGGGAGAGAGGAGAGAGAGAGAGGAGAGAGGGAGGAAATAAGGGAGGGAGAAAAAAAGGAAGGGGGGGGGGAAGAGAGGGAGGGAAGGAGGGAGAGGGAGGCTTTCAAAAAGGCTTCCACATCATCATCTGGTGCTAAAAGCAGGAAGCAGCCATTCAAACAGCAGTATACAAAGAGATGGCAATGAATGCAGTCAAGTATGGTGCGTAGAAGACATGTCATTTGGTAGCAAAATAGTGCATTATTGTACTCTTACATGGGTATGACTGCACATAAAAACAACTTTTTTTTTCAGCAAAACGGCATCGTGTAAAAATACTGATTTCCTCAGCAAAATACTGATTTTCAGCTACTAGAATACTGAAATTATCTGACAAAACTATGTGTAAACACAGCTGTAATTTCTACATGGTGAAACCAAAATGTATAAAATTAAAATCTTTAATAAAATCTGACAATGTGCACTTTAACCACATGTGGGGTTTTTTTATGTTTATAATGTTAAAAAAATCCTTATTCCTGATGCACCAATTTTTAGATGGCAGTGATGGTATTAATTACAAAAGCTACAATAGTCCAAATACAATGAGGCAGAAAAAATACTTCTGACATGACAATTTTAAATTAGGGAAAGTTTAAGCTGAAGGTTAGCATGAATGACATTCCAATGCAGAAAGCCTGCAATGTCATGGTTACCAAACAACTGGAGGTTTCTTTCTGTTAAAAAAAAATCAGTCTGATCTACAGGATCCGTCTGGTCTGTGAAGCAATTCTGATAGATCTACTGATAACCATACATTCTTAAGAAATTGTCATTATGGCCCAGTCTTGTGTAAATATACTAAATGCAGACACGAGACTAAGTTATATGAAGTGTGTTTGACAGTGAAACTGATCTGACCAACTCCACATTGAACACAAATAATGGTCAGAATGACTTCAATCTGTGTTTGGATCCTCCTACTGGAAAATAATATAATAATAATATTTCATAATCTGTGATCATCTCTGGAGCAGATTTTGGTCCAAGTTTATTACAAGACTTGCAGGCCTTTTGTTTCCACTTCATTTGTTAACATAGCCAGTCGCAGACTTCCAAAATCTATTTTAACTTCCTAAACAATTATTACAGATGCTAGTTGTCTGAAATAAAATAAAAAAATGCTGCAGGGGGGAGAAATGGATTCAAGTTGCTCGCTTGAAACTGAGAAAAGTTAGAGATGTATATTAACTTGCACAGAGTGAGAGAAGGTTTGAAAGGATTTGTGGTAGATGAAGACAACAGGAGACCTGATGTTGAAAGTGCTAATAGTGCAGTTGAATGAAGCTTGTAAATCTGTATCTGGAAAAGATGCAATGTGGGGGAAAGAAGCATGGTATCTGAAGAAAGGGGGAAGAAAAAAACAAAAGCTGGAAATGAGATGTACATGACCATAATGATTGATTATCTGAATGTGTTAAAATCGGTGCCATGTTAGGATGGCTACATCATCCGTGTGCGCTCTGACCTGTCTTTGGGCTCCTCTCGTATTCCGATGGATCTCAACGTAAGGTCAAGCAGCAGCTTGAACTTATGTTAAGTTTCATCAGAACACTGTAGGAGGTCGAAGACCAGCGAGTCAGCAAAAAACTGCAGATGCTGGAAATATTTTAATTGAATAAGGCAATGTAGAAAATCTCAGTAAGTTGCAACCATGTGTTGGCGGAGTGTTCGAGAAAGAACTACATCTGTTGAGGGAGAATCTGTTAAAAGTTTAGGTTGGTGGCATTTCATCAAAAGTCAGATGAATAGTCTTTACCCTGAAGCATTAATTATTTTTCACTTTCCACAGATATTGCCTGATCTGTTAAGGTATTTTGGGAATTCATTTTTATTTTTAGATTTCCAGTATCTGTAGTTCTTTGATTTTGCAGGAACATTTTTCTCCCTGAATGATGGGAAGGGAGGAAGTAAATGCAAAGGTGTTGCCTCTCCTGCAGTTGCAAGGAGGGTGCCAAGAAAGTAGAAATGTGCATTGGTGGAGGTGGAAGAGTGGATTTGGGAACTATGAGGGGAGGGGTTCCTCAGGATGTTGAAAGAGATGATGGCACAACATTGACATCCTGTGTGAAAGTATTACCCAAATTAATCTGAAACATAGTTGTAGAATTGTAGAAGTTATTTTACAAAAGAAAACACAGTGGTCGAACAGCTCAATGGGACAGGCTGCATCTCAGAACATGGAAAGGCAATGTTTCAGGTTGGGACCCTCTTCAGACCAATCAGTTTAAAGAAAGGTCCTGACCTGAAACGTTGCCTATCTATGTTCTCCTGAGATGCTGCCTGACCCGCTGAGCGACCCCAAGCACTCTGTGTTTCTTCTAAAAGATAGCCATTCAGTACTTTATTGTATCCTGTTTTAAAAATTATAAAAAATACAGACCAAAACAATATAATGTTTGCAAATGAAGCTAAAGCATTTTCCCAAAGCTTTAAAGTAGAATATTTATTGGGAAATATACCTTCAAATGCACTGATGCCTTATGTACGTTTTCTCTTTTAACTTGAATGTGGTTGTATTTTACTGCTTTATTCGGGTTGGCATGATCTGAGATTTGATTAGTGATCTAGATTTTGGAATAGATAATTTTGTATGCTTAGTAAAATTCTGATGCTCTAATGACCCATTGTTCCAAAATCCTGGTGGTTTGAGAACATGGTATCCAGCACTCCTTTACCACAACCACTTTAAACTAACTAGAGCTTTGTTCCCACGGTCATTGTAAACTTGTGCAACCCTGGCTTCACATTCACACTAGACACACAAGCACCTCTGTTTCCACACTTATTTTAAACACACTGGAGTCCTTTCGTGTGCTCCCCTTAAACTCATCTGGGTCCGTGGAAAACATTGTCATGCTACCGTGTAACATATTTAAGGGAAAAGGTGAATTAAAAATATTTTGTTGTCATAATAGTTATTAATATCCAATTATTTGGAAGTCTGCCAATCAACACTGTTAAACTGAGTTCTTTAAATCTAAAGTCAACTTGACTCAAACACTTGTTGCTGTTAAAATCAATTATTGATTTAGCTGAGACTAGTCTCTTGAACCTTCCAACACAGAACTGATGCTCTGGGGCGGGTCCAGAGAGGAGTAACTTTGATGCAAACTCATGGCATTTATATAGGTATTAGTCATTTCAGATACAGAGGGTATGACAAGCTAGTAACCAATCATCTGAGTCCTTCTGGTGATTTACAACATCAGTCACATGATCCCCCTTCCCTGGCCCCATTACAGCCTTTGTTTGCCTGTGCTTTATAACTTTGTTTTAGAATTATTTTATTTCAACACAGCAAAACCCCAGTGGGCTCTTATCAAAGACCACTCTTCAAAATATAAGATACATACAATGATCACACAAGTCATATACACTTTCTATACCAAGAGAAAATATATTTCTATAAATCTAAACAATTTCTATAAGTCTAAAGTGTACCTTTCTACTAAGACAATACATTTCATAATTGGTGTTACTATAATTTTACACATTTTGAAATACCATTACCTATGTCTTTAAAACATTAATTATATAAGTTTGCTGAATTACAGTTTCTAAGTTCAAAACACACATTTCCATCTCCCATCCAAAGATACATGGGTCGTAAATCTGTCAATTTAGTTAATATGAGTTTGGTGCCTTTCCTGTTATCGGGAAGCAGGATTTCCAATCTCATGTACTAGGCAGAACACAAGGTACAAGGTACGTCTCAGACCATTACGTCAGAATTCCATCTGCTTCAACCTTCTATAAACAACTCCCTCAATCTAATTATTTCTCAAAGCAACTATTCCTTCTCTTACATCTTATTCCTTATCACACTCATTGTTATTTTACACAGCCAAAGCTAACTGCAGTCTATCATCTCTCAGCCTTGAATTCTGTCTCAAACCTAGCATAACAAGCCATAACTCTTCACCTTTTATGTCACATTCAGAGCTCAAAAATGTGCCATAGAGACAGAGCAGATGGCCCAAGAAGAGGCCCCTTATTCAGCTTCCCATTCTTCAACACAAAGCCATATCAAATACAATTTCCTCCAGTGCTATAATTGCCCCAAACAATAACCTATCTAAGCAGGTTCCGGTTCAGGCCTCCATGTTTTGATTCATCTTTGCCTGTGTGTATCTGTCTGTTTGCACGTTATTTTGGTTCAGGAAAACTTAAAACTTTTGTTTTGCAATTTACCTAGCTTGTATAAAAGTCACTATCCAAGCGGTTCTATTTGTATAATATTTCCTCAGCACCACCAAAGTCTGAAGGTGCTGGATTATTAGTTTTTCTCCAATGAATCAAATTGATCTCGGCATAAACATTTTATCTTGCTCCTCTCCGAATAATTGCCTTTACCTTGAGTCAATCTGTCACCCATAGCACTTCACTTTTTTACAGTTTATACATCACTTTTTGACTAAGATGATCATCTTATCTAATCCTGTGTTTCTGCCAATGACGAGCTAGATCCAACCAATTGAAAGCATTTGGGAAAGTTATGTTATACACCTATGTTATACTTTGGTGTTATTTTTAGATTATTAATTGGTTTCATGATAGTTTCCTAGTAAATAATTCAAAATGGGATATTAAGGGATCTATGGATTACTATATTGTGTATTATCTAAAATTAATGAGGTCTGTTAAGAACCCTATTTGGGGAAACGATAATCAAAAATTAAATTAACATTTGATTGTTTGACCTCAAAGAGCACAAATTTCTGTTAATGTGATACAAGTAATACCATGATTTTCTCTCCATCAGGTGATGTTCTAATTGCTGTGAATGATGTGGAAGTTACCACTGAGAACATTGAACGTGTTTTATCTTGTACTCCAGGTCCAACTCAGGTATATTTTTGAACCAAGAATGCAAGATTAAAATGTTGCTTCTTTGTTATGAATGCTATTTGTTATGAAGTACAGTGCCCTCTATAATGTTTGGGACAAAGACACATCATTTATTTACTTACCTCTGTACTCCACAAATTGAGATTTGTATTAGAAAAGAAATCACATGTGGTTAAAATTAACATTGTCAGATTTTATTAAAGGCCATTTTGTATACATTTTGGTTCAACCATGTAGAAATGTAAGCTGTGTTTATACATAGTTCTTCCCCCCAAATTTCAGGGCACCATAATGTTTGGGACTCATGGCTTCACAGGTGTTTGTAATTGCTCAGGTGTGTTTAATTGCCACCTTAATGCAAGTATAAGAGAGCTCCCAGCACCTCGTCTTTCCTCCAGTCTTTCCATCACCTTTGGAAACATTTATTGCTGTTTATCAACATGAGAACCAAAGTTGTGGCAATGAAAGTCAAAGAAACCTTAATGACACTGAGAAACAAGAATAAAACTATAAGAGACATCAGCCATATCTTAGGCTTACTAAAATCAACTGTTTGGAACATCATTAAGAAGAAAGAGAGCACTGGTGAGCTTACTAATTACAAAGGAACCGGCAGGCCAAGGAAGACCTCCACTGCTGATGACAGAAGAATTATCTCTATAATAAAGAGAGGAAGTACTTAAAAGAGTAACCACTGTTCTGGAAAAAGGTCTATTGGACAGATGAAACGAAGATTAGCGTATCAGTGTGATGGCAAGAGCAAAGTATGGAGGAGAGAAGGAACAACCCCAGATCCAAAGCATACCACCTCATCTGTGAAATACCGTTGTGGGGGTGTTATGGCCTGGGCATGTATGGCAGCTGAAGGTACTGGCTCACTTATCTCCATTGATGATACAACTGTTAATGGTTGTAACGTAATGAATTCTAAAGTGTATAGACTCATCCTATCTGCTCAAGTTCAAACAAATGCCTCAAAACTCATTGGACGGCGGTTCATTCTACAGCAAGACAATAATCCCAAACATATTGCTAAAGCAACAAAGGAATTTTTCAAAGCTAAAAAATGGTCAATTCTTGAGTGGCCAAATCAATCACCTGATCTGAACCCAATTGAGCATGCCTTTTAAATGTTGAAGAGAAAACTGAAGGGGACTAGCCCTCAAAACAAGCATAAACTAAAGATGGCTGCGATATAGGGCTGGCATTGCATGCAAAGGATATGCAACAAAATACTAAACATGACTACTTTCATGTACATGACACTGCTGTGTCCCAAACATTATGGTGCCCTGAAATGGGGGGCGGACTTTGCATAAACACTGCTGAGATTTCTACATGGTGAAACCAAAATGTATAAAGATGGTCATTATTAAAATAGATAATGTGCACTTTAACCACATGTGATTTTTTTTTTCTCTATTACAAACCTCAAATTGTGGTTTATGGAGGCAAATAAATAAATGATGGGTCTTTGTCCCAAACATTATGGAGGGCACTGTAGATTGGCTGTGCATTAGTTATAGAACATGTCAGGTTTTCATTCCATTGATATTGCGTGGCTTATTTCCCCTCATCCCCCAACACTCCCTCCCCTCCTCTTCACCCTCCCTCTTCTCTCCCCTCACCTCCTCCACTCCCTCCTTCACCTCTCCCTCCTTCTCCTTTCCCCTACCCTCAGTCATTCCCTACACTCGGTCACTCCCTCCCTCCCTCCCTCCATAACCCGTCCCCTCCCTACGCCGCTGGGCCCCGTTTCCCCAACGCAATCAATCCTTCCCATGTGACGGGGGGGTGGGGGAGGGGGGGTGGAGGAGTAGGCGATTCTCAGAGCCATTGGATGGATTCGACTTTTCGAAGAAACTTGGGCACTTGGCAAATATGTGACATTCGCAGACAGCGCCAGGTGAGGCAGCAGCAGTACTAGCCACGCCACTGTGCCATCCTAAGCCTGAGGGCCAGATTTCCATGGATATTATTGTTTGCATTTAAACTCTAGCATCTTTTTATTTTGGACAATTTACTTTAGTCGGTCATCATGGTAGATTCTTTTTTTAAACAAATCCTGAACAAAAATGATATTATTACTTACTGTCATTGGAAAGTTAACTGCAAATTAAGCATTTGCAAAATGACATTTCAGAATTAAAGGTTGTAACCAGAGATCATTTATGTCATCATTAAATTAGGAAGTTTATTTCATTTGATTTTGTTATTCTTTGGTGTGGTCCTTTTTTATTTAAGGATCACTATTAACAAAGGTGTATTATTGGAATATCTGTGCAAACTATAGTTATACTGTCTACCTGCATTCTGGATGCAGGACATGTTATAGTTGATGCTTTTTGTTGATTTTTACAAGTGATTATATGAAACTAATACCAGCACTGCTATTTACTAGTTCCTTTCAATAAGACAGTTAATACTGTCATTAATGCTTCTGTTAACATTTAAAAACCATTAATTATGTTGAGTGAAATGTCAAATTTAATTCTCCTCTTTGAAATCTGGCAGTGGAATCAATCCTTTGAAGTATCTCAAACTGTGCAGACATTTGTTACAGCTGCAGCTGTATTTTTGTATATTTCTTCAAGTGTTATTTTAGAAGAATTTCACAGACTGATGCCAGTCATTTTTAAAGACTTCTGCCTTGTCAACATACCCACTTTCCTCATCCTTGTTGATGCTTCTTCAACATTCAGGAAAAGGCACAATTAACTTTGTAAATGTCATATGGTTACAACGACCTGCTCTCTGGTTAGAAGAATCTTAGGGGAGAGAGATAGACATTTGAAGAGAATGCTGCATATTTCAGCAGTGTGCAAACAGTCATAGTTGTATCAAAGAATGGATAGAGGACTGCAGAGATTTAAATGGAAGGAACATATAAGATCACATCTGTTGTCATTGTTGACAATAAGCAAAGACAAAAAATAATGATGAGGGATGAATGAGATGAAAATCGCAAGTCAAACATATATGCAACAGAAGATTATTCTCAAATATTCTACAAGTGAAGCTACAGGAATTCAACTCATTAAAGTTTAATTTTACTTTATTTTTAACCTGCCTCAGCAATGAAAGCTACTCTTTAATAGAATAAGGATTAATTATTAATTCATTAAGGATAAATGAATACATTGGCTCCGAGTCAAATTGTATAGAACAGCTCTTTTAAGGGTTTAATGAACTTTGAAAATTCAACCCTTTCATGGATAAATTAATTGTCATATGTGGGTTATTGTTTATCAGTAATACCATCATAGAAATTGAATGATTGGATAACGAAAGCGGGACATATTATGAATGTAATTAATACTCTAGGGCCTAGATTATTTTACATTCCTGCTAAAGCATTACTATCAACCTGGATTTAAATTTGATGGTCTTTCTCGTTGGCAGATTACATTTCAATTTGTTTAATGCTTATGAGGTTAGTGCTTGTTTCTTAAATGACCTGACAATCTGTACAAATATTTGGACTCATTAATTGCTTTACCAATTTGGAAAACATATAAGAATATCTTTTGCATAAATAAATAAGGTGTGTTTAAATTATTTAGGTAAAACTTGCGTTGATCCTAAAATATGCATTTATATTCACCTGAACACCAGATGACTGGATGAGAGTGGCGCTGGGCTTTGACAAAAGATGGAACTTTAAGCACACATGTGGGGCAGTGGATGGCAAGCGTGCCACTCTTGTCCCTGTCCATGTACCCCTCATTTTCCTTTTCGTACAGGATGGCATTCTGCTGGAACCATTCCTCAAGGTCCCCCTCTTGCTGCCTGGTGAAGGTGTAGAGTATAACCTTCCTCCAGCCCTGCCTCACCACCAATGGGGCATCTGCCTGTGATGCTGTGTCACACACAGGAGAAAGGACTGCTTTGCTGCCTTCAAATGAGGCAGTGAAGGATGGGGTGGTGGTGGGGACATGTACTACCACTCTGGTCTCCTCCTCCAGGGGTCTCTCATGCAGGGCTACCTCCTCCTGCACTATCACCTCCTGTGGCATCACCTCCTGGGTGGGCATCACCTGCATGGCAGGTGTTTTTGAGGGTGTGCCCTCCCCCTGCGCTGCTGCCTTTTTGGTGCCATCTCTAAAACAGTCTCCTCTCCAAAAAACTCTCCAGCTATGAATGAACATGCCCTGGAGTGACAGAGGTGATGTTCTGCTGTTTAAATCACCTTTCTTTTCCACTGTCCTTTTTTTCACCCCGGAGCTATTACCTTCGACCACCTTTGACTGCATTACGACCTACTACCTCCGGCTTCCACTAGACCTACGACTAAAAAATATCGATTTTTCCCTATTTTTGTCCCGACCTATTTTTAGTCGCCGTCAATGTTTAACATCTTGAAAAATACGCCGCGACCTAGCTGAAACCTCGACTACGCGGTGACCACTCTCGAGCATGAAGGAGAGTGACTAACAACCTCGTGGTGACCTTGCTGCGACTATGGGTCGCGGGCAAACTCGCCAGAGGTCGCGGTGGAGGTCGCCCATGTGGGACAGGGGCTTAATGCATCATAAAACTCAATGTTTGTTTATGAATAAATGCTACATGTATATATTGCTATATTTTTAATTAAGGCAGTTAATGGCAGCAAATTAATGATTACTCAATCCTCAGCAAAGGGAAAATCAAAATTTGTGCCAAATAACCTTTGCTGTTACATTTTGTAATGTCCACAATTGGAAATATTGTTGGTGACTAAATTAAAAAAAATAAAAGTATAAGATAATTTATCTTTTTATCAACATCAATTTCACTTTAAATTTCCTTTGCTATGAACAATTGTAACCTTTCTTTAATATAACTCTTAACAGGTAAAACTCACATTTGAAACCTTAAGCCATGATCAAGGACAAACTGATATGTCTTTAGAACATGATAGACCAGCTTCCAGTGGTACCAATCTGGTGAAACTTTTATGGGGTCAAGACGGAGCGGGTTTCCAAATGGATATCGGCAACATTTCTCATATTGCAATGTATTTAACGTTAAAGATGGAATCTGAAAACTCTAAGGAAGAGGTATGTCAATGATTCTTATATTAGTGTCTTTCAAAAAAGAATGGAATAGTGTTTTATGGAATTATTTCAGTGTATATGAACAAATTATTTATTGATAAATATATCGACAATCTTCTTCTTAAGCCCTTTGCTCCTCTAGGGAGTATAGGCCATTGGCAAATGTTCTCCACCTCACTCGGTTGTTGGCAGTTCTTTCGAGATCTCCCCAGTTGAGCCCACTCTCAGACATTTTTTTCCTTTTTCCTTGGGGGTTCCATTTCAGGGCAGGCCAGGTGATGTTTGTGGCAGGTTTCCTGAGGGTGTGTCCAATCCAACTCCATTTTCTCCTTTGAATTTTTAAGTCAATGGGCTTCTGGCTTGTTCTTTTCCATCGGTCCACATTGCTTACTTTGTCTCCCCACCAGATGTTAAGTATTCTCCTAAGGCAGGTGTTAGTGAATGTTAGCAGCCTGTTTGTAGTGTGTTTTTGTTGTTTTCCATGTCTCTCTGATCCATACAGCATCACCCGTTTCACATTTGAGTTAAAGATGCGTATTTTGGTGTTGATTGAAATGTGTTTGAGCTCCAGACCTTCCTGAGCATGTTTAACACCACCCTGGCCTATTAATTCTTTATCGATGATGTTGGCTCCTACTAAACAATATATTTTGATATTTTCCAGCACAAAATTAGCAATAATGTAGTCATGTGCAAAAATGAATGCTTAATTATTGGTGCGAAAGTAGCATAATAAAAGTATAAGATAATTTATCTTTTTATCAACATCAATTTCACTTTAAATGTCCTTTGCTATGAACAATTGTAACTTTTTGAATCTCTCCCTGCACTGGAGACCGGAACTTTTCTCGTCTGGTCTCGGGTGTCGTTGAGGCCGCAACGAGGAGCGGCCTCCAACAGGAAGAGACCGGGGACTCAGGTGTCGACTCACCGTTGCCGTCGCGGAGCTGGCCGAGTCCGGAGCGGGTGGAGCGGTGGTGGAGCGCTGCTGCTGCTGCTGCTGCTGCTGCTGCCGGAGAGTCGGAGGCTCCAACGGCAGGTCTGTGGACGGCGGCACCAGGAGCCCGCGGCTCCCTGGAGGGAGACCGCTTTTCGGGGCTTCTGCAACGGCAACTTCTCCCGCCCGAGTTGCGGGGTCGAAGAGCTCCTGGAGCGGGGCCTACATCACTGCCCCGCGCGGCTGGAATGGCTGCGGACTCTGCGAGCGCACGCCGGGGGCTCCAACATCAAGACCCGGTGTGCGACCTCGCACCACCCGGCGTGGCTTTAATGGCCGCGGGACAATCGCCATCGCCAGCCGGGGGCTATGACTTTGACTCTGACATTGGGGGGGAGAGAGTGCAGTGGAGAGATAAGTTTATTTGGCCTTCCATCACAGCTATGTGATGGATGTTTATGTTAAATGTAATTATGTTGTGTCTGGGATCTATTTGTGTGTAATGTATGGCTGCAGAAACGGCATTTCGTTTGGACCTCCAGGGGTCCAAATGACAATTAAATTGACTCTTGACTCTTGACTCTTGATACATTAATGCTCAAATATATTGATAATATTTTATTAACAATCAGTTTTTAGAGCCATGGTCATGAAGTCATAGAATTTCTCTTTTAAATCCACCGTTCCTGCCTTCTCGCCCTATCCCTTGACTCCGCTACCTTTAAGAGCTCTGTCTAGCTCTCTTGAAAGCATCCAGAGAGCCTGCCTCCACTGCCCTCTGAGGCAGAGAATTCCAGACTCACAACCCTCTGTGTGGAAAACGTGTTTCCTCGTCTCCGTTCTAAATGGCTTGCCCCTTATTCTTAAACTGTGGCCCCTGGTTCTGGACTCCCCCAACATCGGGAACATGTTTCACTGCCTCGAGCGTGTCCAAATCCTTAATAATCTTATATGTTTCAAACATGATGCAACTATTCAGTGTGCTCTCCACCGTACATCTGTGGAAGTTTGATAGAGTATTGGGCGACATGCCAATTCTCAAGTTTTTAAGGAAGTAAAGACATTGATACAATCACAATAAAAAGCTCATCAATGTGCTGGGCCCAGGCAGTTCATCAGAGATGTGCATGCCCAAGAACATCAAGCTGTTGACTCTCCCCTGCAACGCACCATTGAAGAGAGAATCACAGACCCTGGCTTTTCCTTCCCGAAGTCAACAATCATCTCTTTATCTTGTGAATATTGAGAGCAGGATTATTGACGTAGCACCACTAAATCAAATTATTTATCTCTCTCTCTCCTGTACCCCAACTTATCATTACCTATTATTTGTCCAACAATGGGTGTATTGTCGGCAAATTTAAATTTGGCGTGGAGCTAGGTCTGGCTTTGTAGTCATGGGTATAGAGAGAATCGCTCACAAAAAGCTCTCCAAGAAGCAAAACAATTCGAATCCCTCTGTTTTTCTTTTAATCACTGAATAAACGAAGTATTTCACACCATAATTCTGCCTGTTGAAGTATTTGGAAAATAAAAGGGAAAGATGAACTGTACATACTTGGTGTCTCAAAATTCCTCCTTATTTTCAGAACTTTTTCGAAATTCTTCATGAAAGAGTGTCGTGTGTTTCTTTCATATTTACAAACTGCACCCCACAGGCTCTTTTGGCCACATTAGAAGTGTAAACTAAGGCTAAATAAATGCTGTCATTCAGCTGCTGCATGGTGAAAAGAACAAAAGAGATGAACTTTGACACCTCATCTCCAGTTCCTCTGGGAAAATAGTAAATAGAAAATAGTTCTATTCTTAAATAGAAACTTAGAAAATAGGTGCAGGAGTAGGCCATTCGGCCCTTCGAGCCTGCACCACCATTCAATATGATCATGGCTGATCATCCAACTCAGTATCCTGTACCTGTCTTCTCTCTGTACCCCGTAATCCCTTTAGCCACAAGGGCCACATCTAACTTCCTCTTAAATATAGCCAATGAACTGGCCTCAACTGTCTTCTGTGGCAGAGTTCCACACATTCACCACTCTCTATGTGAAAAATGGTTTTCTCATCTCGGTCCTAAAAGATTTCCCCCTTATCCTTAAACTGTGACCCCTTGTTCTGGCCATCCCCAACATCTGGAACAATCTTCCTGCATCTAGCCTGTCCAACCCCTTAAGAATTTTGTAAGTTTCTATAAGATCCCCCCTCAATCTTTTAAATTCTAGCGAGTACAAGCCGAGTCTATCCAGTCTTTCTTCATATGAAATTCCTGACATCCCTGGAATCAGTCTGGTGAACCTTCTCTGTACTCCCTCTATGGCAAGAATGTCTTTCCTCAGATTAGGAGACCAAAACTGTACGCAATACTCCAGGTGTGGTCTCACCAAGACCATGTACAACTGCAGTAGAACCTCCCTGCTCCTATACTCAAATCCTTTGCTATGAATGCTTTTAACATACCATTCGCTTTCTTCACTGCCTGCTGCACCTGTATGCCTACTTTCAGGCAGTGAGCCACTCATCAGATAATAGTCTACTTTCCTGTTTTGCCACCAAAGTGGATAACTTCACATTTATCTGCATTATACTGCAACCACCCTTTCACCCCTTGCAGCAACAGATTGAAGATGTTTTCCTACATTTAAAACATTTATTGACGTGAAGTTCTTTGAGGAAAGCTGCGTATACCAATTCAAGTAGTATTTATTTTCCCCAAATATTCAAATTTATTTATCGAAAACCTGCTTATTCTTTGATTTTTGTTTTCCTTCATAATGATCTGGAAAGCTGCTATGATTTCCCACTTTGGACCTGGAATTGAGAATTTGGTGAAAACATTTTGGATGATTTTCTTTAAATTTAATTGAAAAATAAAATATTGACATTAAAGAAACCTCCGACATTTTCGCCACCTCCAATGGGATCCCAGCACTAGCCACATCTCCCCATGTCCTCCGCTTTCCACAGAGGCCGTTCCCTCTGCAACTCCCTGGTCAACTTGTCCCTTCCCACCCAAACCACAAACACCCCAGCGGTATGAACAAGGACTTCTCTAACTTCAAGTAATTCTTGGTTTCCCTCTCTCTCCATCGTCTCCCCTTCCCAGTACTCCTGTCGCCGACTACATTTTATATCTCTTTGCTTTGTTGTTACCTTCTCCCAACTAACAATGATCTATTCTACATTTTCCTTGATTTCCATTCCCTTTCCTTTTTTCACACCTAACTTTTCCTTATCTCTACACTTCCTTATCTATGTACCTCCCACTCCCCTGACATCAGTGTGAAGAAGGGTCTCGACCCGAAACTACCCATTCATTCTCTCCAGAGATGCTGCCTGTCACACTGAGTTACTCCAGCATTTTGTGTCTATTAAAGAAGCACAGTATAGCGGAAAAGGCTACATTGAACTTTTCTGTCTAATGAAAGCTTGATGAAAAGCCATTCTATGATTATGTATGCAGAATATGGAGTTTTCATAAGATGCTTAGATATGCATTGCCGTAGAACAACTCGGGTAGCAGCATTAAGGGGCTGTCCCACTGCGGCGACCTAATTGGCGAGTTTGGAAGAGTTTAGGAGAGTTTGAAAAAGTGTCGTGTTGAAGACCTCCTTCGACTATGTAGAAGACCTCCTTCGACCTCCTTCGACTATGTTGAAGACTAGCTTCGGGAAAAATTGGACACCAAATAGTGGAGAGTGAAGACTAGTGAAGACCTCCTTCCACCTCCCTTCGACTATGTTGAAGACTATCTACAACTATTTTCGATTACCCTCGATTACCTATGAATAACATGCCGACCTACTGCTACATACATCCACTAAACCTACGAGTAAAAAATATATTGATATTTTTCCATGGCGACCTTTCTTTACTCGCTGGTATTTTTTAGCATGTTGAAAAATATGCCGCGACCTAGCTGGGGCCTCGAGTAGGCGGGGACTAGTCTCGAGCATGAAGGAAAGTTACAAAGACCTCCTACGATCTCGTATCGACCATGCTGCGAGTATGAGTCGAGGGCAAACTCTTCTGAGCTCGCGGATTAGGTCGCCGCAGTGGGACAGCCCCTTTACACCTATATATTAACAGAGCTGAGTAAACAATGTATTGGAATAATGCTCTTGATTTTAAAAAAACAAACACTACATTTCTGAGCTTTTGTTCATATTAGATTAGATTAATCCCTGAATATTTAGTGCTTGATGTGCAGTCCATGTAACGTCTGATTGGAATCGGAATAATATGGGTCACCATAACATATACGTTGAGACATGGGTTCTCTCTGTGCTGAGACATAGTGCAAATTCCTGCCTTTTGCCAGGACGTGCGTGCACACGTGCTCTCCCCACTGTTGTATCGGGATCCTTGAACAAATTTAGCAATGGACTGTCCGTATATTAATGTGAAGTAGCTGCTATGAGGATTATTTGTTTGGCTACACATCTCTCCCCAGCCCAGAGATTACTCAGCAGTACCAAGAATGGGAGAATGCAATTGTCAACACATCCAGGGGGAAGTGATGAGACTGACCTTCAGATCCAGGTAGTTGTAGCACATGGAGTAGTCACTACTAATCCACAATGATGGCCTGCAATCACCATTGTCAGCCAGAGTGCACAGAAGGCAATCGTGAAGCAGCTTATGAGGTTCCAGATTTAAGCAAGAGATAACTTCCATTCAAGGAGATAGATTATCTGTGGAAAATTGGGCAACTGTATTTTGGAAGAGAGTGGACTAATTAGGTTTAGCCAGCACGGCTTTGCACGCAGCAAGTCGTGTCTTACTAACGAGTACGTTTTTTGAGGAGGAGATTGAAGAAATGAGGGCGGTGAATGTTGTGTGCATGGATTTTAGCAGGGCTTTTGATAATTTCCCTCGTGAAAGACTGATCCAGAAGATCGAGATTCACGATGACTTGGTCATATGGATTTCGAACTGGCTTATTCATAGCATTCGGAAGGTTGTGGTGGAAGGTAGATTTTCAGGTTGAAGATCTGACTAGTAGAGTTCCGCAGGGATCTGCTGTTTGTAATATGTAAATTCATAAATGTATATAGATGGGTTGGTGAGTATGTTTGCTGACAACACCAAATTTGAAAAAGTTGCAGGCAGTGAGGAAGACATCAAAGATATAACAGGATACAGATCAGCTGTGAAATGGGCAGATAAATGGCAGTTGCTGTTTAATAGGAGCAAGTGTGAGGTTTGCAATTGCAAAGTTGTATGTATATAGTTAATGGCAAGACTTTTAACAGCATTGTTGTGCTGGGGGATCTGGGAGTCCAAATTCATATCTCACTGAAGGTGGCAGCACAAGTGGATAGAGTAGTAAATAAGGCATTTGGTATAGTTGCCTTCATTGCTAGGGGAGTTGAGTAAAAAAGTCAGGAAGTCATGGTGCAGCTCTATAAGACTTTGGTTTGGCTGCATGTGGAGTATTGTGTGCAGTTCTGGTTACCCCCATTACTGGAAGTATGTGGATGTTTTGGAGAGGGAGCAGAGAAGGTTTTATCAGAATGCTGCTTGGATTAGATGGTTTCAGCTATAAGGAGAAGTTGGATAAACTTGCATTGCATTCTCTGGAACGCCAGAGGTTGAGGGGAGACTTGATTGAAGTATGTAAAATTATGAGATGTATAGTTAGGGTAGACTCTCATAATGTTTTTCCCAGGGAGGAAATGTCCAACCCTGAGTAAAATCGCAGTAGAATAGTGGAAGTCTTTGAAAGAGGATTTGCTGTGATTATGATGCCGGTTCTTACAACAGGGAAAGACCACCATTTGGCAAAACACCCAAACAGGAGAAAAATAACACGCAAAAATACAAAAACTGGGGAAGACTTGAAGAGTTACAACCAAGGAAGTCTGAAATTAAACTTTTTTTGATGTTCATTTATAAATAATGGTAATCAGGAACAATGTGGACCACTGCAGACTGATATTAATTATAAATTATCAGACTTATTGAATAGCTACTTTGCAGAGTATTTCCAGCAGAGGAAGTACATCAGAGGGAGAGGTAATATCACACACCTCAAGAAAACTAACTGAATCCGGTGCAGCAATATATCAACATTAAGGTAAGGTAAAGCAGACTCAAACAGTGGTACATCCCCAGAACCAGATGCCCTTAATCTTAACGGCCTGTCCCACTTAGGCGATTTTTTTCGGTGACTGCCGGTGACTGTCAGTCGTAGCAAGTCGGTGAAGAAGCGGCGACTGGACCCCTGTACGACAATGTCTACGACAAGTTACGACAACCTACCACCTAGTCGACAGCAAGCTATCAACCACCGGCGACCCATTAGGACGTCCAACTACG
Organism: Leucoraja erinaceus; assembly: GCF_028641065.1. NCBI lineage: Eukaryota > Metazoa > Chordata > Chondrichthyes > Rajiformes > Rajidae > Leucoraja > Leucoraja erinaceus. The sequence goes on from NC_073377.1 coordinate 167,127,691, forward strand.
ACCACACAGGCGACAACCTACGACAACCAAAGTCAACCTAAATCCATCCACGACACGCTACGACTAACAACGTTGGCGACAACCGAGTACAATTCAGTCGCCGGTACCTGTCGCCGGTTGACCAGTGTTTCCACTTTGAAGGAAATTACCCGAAATTTGGGAAATTGTGGTTGTCTTCGGGTAATTTTAGGGAAATGAAATAATTTTGGGGAATTTCCCGGCCCATACCGGGGCCACTGTGCACACACAGGGGGACGTGAAGGGGTCCAATCAGGCCCTCGGGATGATTTGTCTCCTTGCGACAGATGGTGCAATGGGCTAAGTGTTCGGCTGGCAACCTGAAGGTGGTCGGTTCGAATCCTACTTGGAGTGTGTACTGTCGTGTGTCCTTGGGCAAGACACTTCACCTACCTTTGCCTGGGACTAGAGACGGAAATTAGCTGCTGATTAGCTACAATCTCGCATATTTACATGCAAAATGTTAATTAATATGCATTGTCCCTATAAACAAAACATTAAACATTTGCACAGATCAATATAAAAGATATTAGGACACTGTTCAGTGAATACCCAGAATTATTTTTGGTGTTTTGTCCAGTATTTATCCATTAACTTGTATCTCAATGATCAATTGTCTGGTTAATGACATTGTGCTATTTGTGGCGTCTTTCTTTGTAACTGATCTTGCTTATTTGGTTAATAAAAAGCAACTGTAGATGCTGGTTTATGCTATAGCTGCAGCAGCTTTGACCATCTGAGTAACTCCAGCATTTTGTGTCTGTCTTTGCCTATTTGGTTGTTCATGAACATTTATGCAAGTGTAAGATTTCTATAACTGAAATTGAATCATATTTGAAAGTTGCTTAGAATGCTTTATTTAACTATAATGATGTGGTTTTTTTTCTTATTTTATCATAGCAAGAAATATTTTACTATTATCCAATGTCTGATGCATCACAAAAGTTGAAAAATGTTCGGGGAATATTTCTAACCCTCTGTGATATGCTGGAGAATATAACTGGGGGACAAATTATCAGGTGACCAAAACATTTTACTTTTTAGAATGTGGGAACTATAATATCACTGATCTTCTGATCAAAAATGACACAATCCTGTTTGATATGTAGTAAACAAATTATTTGTATTGGGTGGTCTAGTTTTAGTTTAGTTTTATTGCCATGTATACTGAGGTAGTGAAAAGCTTTTTTGTTGCGTGCTATCCAGTCAGCAGAAAGACTAAGGATTGCAATCAAGCCATCCATAGTGAACAGATACAGGATAAAGAGAATATGTTTTGTGAAGGTAAAGTCCAATTAAATGTAGTCCAAGGGTTTCCGATGAGGTAGATGGTGGGTCAAGATCCCTCTATCAGTTAATTTGGCTGAGTTGAAGTGCAAATGTGTTCCTCTGCAGATTTTTCGCCTCATAGCGTCTGTGTGTATATATATATATATTTTTTAAACGTAATGTAATATTAAGCAGTTATTTCAACTGCCATATTAAGTGGTTATTTCAACTGCTCATCTATTTGTAACACGTGAATATATTAGACGGTGCATGCTGTTGGCTTACTTGTTTTATATGAACCAATAATGAACTATCAAAAGAGTTACAAGGGGCTTATTTTTACTTGTGCATTTTTCAATTCCTTCCAAGAGTATATTACTCAGCAGAGTTTTTCAGTTGTTACATAAAAGATAGTTTGCATGGCACCGGGGGTAAAATAACAAATTAGTATCTTTCAACATTTGCCTGCAGGCCTGATAAGAAAGTAACGTCAAAGAGAGCTGATGGAAAACATCAAGCAGTTTTTTACTGCAGGGAACCTAAGAAGTCAGAAGTCCTTTAATGTTATGTATTGGACTCGCAGACATATAGAATTAACTTCATGAACCGACTGATTAGTCTTTTGCTGTCCACCATTTGGGCATGTCCTTGTTGTTTATGTATATTGTGGATGAAAATCAACACACAGAAAGCCACAAATAAATGAGATGTTTGTTTTAATAATTTATTTGCACTTCTCTTGGGCAGTACCACATTGTTGCTGAATGGGAAACTTATTAATATAGGATATTGGAAGGAAGGTAGCAACCTACTGCTCATAGGACTACCAGCTGAAAGGTAAAACAAATCAATTTTGATATTAATATAATATAAACATTCTTGGAAGAGAAATCAGTCGGGAACATGGTCATTTAAAAATAAACTATTCTCTCTTCCAAAGGGTTCCTCTTCCACAGCTAAGAAATATGATCAAGAATCTTGTGAGAACCTTACAGTACATGTACAACTCGCTGGATAGGTAAGTACTAAAGAATAGTCTTTACAAACAATGAATTAAGAGTAAATGGTTCAATTTGCATCCACAAACTGATGATAACTTCAGTACTCTCTTGATGTGAGAGATGCTTTCTTATCAATGTGTAAAAAATCATCAACTTGATAGGAGATATTTTAACCTGCTCCGGTTAGCTTGTTCAAAGCCTTTGAGCATTGAGTCTCCCAGATGTGGGAAAATAATGTGTGCTTAAATACTTATGCTAATTGTTTCAGTAAAATTGAAACCAGCTGAATTTGGATTTGAGGACCAGGCAATATGTAAAGTGTCTTTCTTAATCTGTATTATACATCAGTGTTATCATTAATGCTGTTATATAAATACTATTTACCAATATAAATCTATATTTATGCTCTAGAAAAGCTAAGTTGGACCATTTTGGAGTACAGTGGCTATCATAAGTGTTATTCTTGGTTTTGTGATATCACTGACATTTCCAAGTCAGGATGTTGTGGGTTCGAGTTCCATGCCAGAGACCTAAACCCATCATCCACGCAGCACTGAGAATACTCGATCATTGCTGGTGCCACAGAAGCACTGTGTGTGTGCTCTGATGGAATTTGAAAATCCAATGAGATGTTTTGAAGAAGAGATGGGGATTTCTCCCCATGTCTTGTCCAATAATTAACCCCAACCAATGTCACTAAATCAACTTGCTTCATAGCAAAAGGATTTGAGTATATGAGCAGGGAAGTTCTACTGCAGTTGTACAGGGTCTTGGTGAGACCACACCTGGAGTATTGCGTACAGTTTTGGTCTCCTAATCTGAGGAAAGACATTCTTGCCATAGAGGGAGTACAGAGAAGGTTCACCAGACTGATTCCTGGGATGGCAGGACTTTCATATGAAGAAAGACTGGATAGACTCGGCTTGTACTCGCTAGAATTTAGAAGATTAAGGGGGGGTCTTATAGGAACTTACAAAATTCTTAGGGGGTTGGACAGGCTAGATGCAGGAAGATTATTCCCGATGTTGGGGAAGTCCAGAACAAGGGGTCACAGTTTAAGGATAAGAGGAAAATCTTTTAGGACCGAGATGAGAAAAACATTTTTCACACAGAGAGTGGTGAATGTGTGGAATTCTCTGCCACCGAATGTAGTTGAGGCCAGTCAATTGGCTATATTTAAGAGGGAGTTAGATGTGGCCCTTGTGGCTAAAGTGATCAGGGAGTATGGAGAGAAGGCAGGTACAGGATACTGAGTTGGATGATCAGCCATGATCATATTGAATGGCGGTGCAGGCTCAAAGGGCCGAATGGCCTACTCCTGCACCTAGTTTCTACGTGTGTGTGCGCAGCCTTGCTTTTAGGATTTTTTTCTGCAAAACCTACATCTCAACAGCAGTCACACTTCAAAAGGATCTTCATTGCTGCAAAGCATTTTAGGAGATCCCCGGTTTGTAAATGATGCTATAAACGAGCAAGTTTGCTATTTTTGTACACCGATGCCCAAAGAGGAATATGATTGCTCCAAAGCAAACTTTTGTAATTTCAGGAACTGAACGTATCTGAAAATGTTGCAAGACTCACATTTTATAGTGCCCTGAAATTAAAAAAAATACTCCAGGCATCAATAAAAAATGAATGCCAATTCACCAACGTTAAAATGTCAGTGGAATAACAAAAACTCCTCATAAGTATTCTTTTGCTTAAAGAATGTTTAAGGTAGATCATGAAGCAGAAGTGTAACAAAGGTTAGAGGGAATTTCAAAGCACAAGACCTATAAACAACCAATGATGGGGCAAAACAAGGGAACATATTAAGTGATTCACATTGGAGTTTTGTTTGGGGTTGAAGAGCTAGAAAAATTAGAGGTGTGAACAAAAGGATTAAAATCACCTAATGATAAAACAATAGAATTTAAACTTTGTATTATACGTATCAAGAGCTGGTGTAGATCAGTGAAGTTGGGGGGTGATTAATAAATGGACCTGGTCAAGAAAAGGTTTTGGAAAGCTGGTTTTAAGTCAATGCCTGTGAACAATAAGGGGATTCTATGAGGCTGAGAGGTGACATGGCATCCGTAATAGCATGAGCAATGCATACAGTAATGTAAAAACTAAGATGGTCAGTTTTATAGAGGGGATGTTTTTAATGAAAATGACATAGATCATCAACTTCATTTGAAGTTTAGCAGGATGCATGTAGCCTGGTTGAACATGACAATGGCATAAAAAATGATAGTGTGCTTTTGGAAATTCCATGGTCATCAAAACCCTGTTGACATAAAGAATAGAAGAATTGGGAAACCATATTGAGTGAAGAAAATTAATTAAACGTACAAGGACATCTGTAATAATGATTGACCTTTTGGCACACCTAAACTTCATAAATTCTCTCCTTTATTGTTTAATTTTCTTTTTGATGATTGCATCAATAATTGTCAGACTAACAAAATTACAGAAGTACCTGCAAAAGTAAATTAATGTTGAATTCATAATTGTAAAGACACAGTGGTAGAGTTGCAGCCTTTCAGCGCCAGCGTTTGGGACTGACCATGACAATGGGTGCTGTCTGTATGGAGTTTGTATGTTTTCACTGTGATCGCATGGGTTTTCTATGGGTGCTCGGGTTTCCTCCCACATTTGAAATACGTGCAGGTTTGCTAATTGGGTTCTGTAAATTGCCCCTACATCGCTGTATCACTAAACTAAACATAGATGTGCTTTTGATATTATAATTACTTGGCGCTCCAGTCAAATTAACAAATGGCATGGATATTTCCTTTAATTACATTAAACTGAAATTTAAAATGATGTCTAAGCAACTTCTGATACTTAATATTGTGCATAACTGTAAGCTAAATTCTGGGGTGTTTTGTTTTTAAATTTTAAACAGTTATGAAAATAATATCCAATTCAATTTCTTTAATTCAAATGATCTTGTCCTCTTCCAGTGCCTTTTGCAAGATGGAGAACGGTCCTCGATTAGACCGCTTTTTCAATCTGTACTTCCAACGAGCTATTCAACCGGCAAAGTTAAACTGTAGTACCAGTCCCACTCCCCAGTTTTACCGTTGTTCAACAGCTTTGTTTTTAGACAGTCTGCCTGGAGTTTGCTGGCTTACATTACCCCAGGATATTAAGGTATATTAAACATGTTCATAGTCAATTAACTGTATCCTATGCAGAAAACTTCCACAGCTTTCTTATTGTACAACTTGTCTTCCCCTTCAAATGCATATTCTCATAAACTTCTGTTTCCTATCCTGAAAGTTAGCTATAATTGTTTATATTATACAACTTATTGTGAGGTAACAAGTTCTTTGGGGATTTTGAATAACAAATTCACAATTAATTTATGAAGATTTTATTGGTTGCATTTAAAAAAATAAAACAAGAATGCAAGAGGAAAGTGCAGGGCGGCACAGTGGTGCAGTGGTAGAGTTGCTGCCTTACAGCACCAGAGTTCAATCCTGACTATGGGTGCTGTCTGTATGGAGTTTGTACATTCTCCCTGTGACCGCGTTGGTTTTGTTTGGGTGCTCCGGTTTCTTCCCACACTTCAAATACATACAGGTTTGTAGGTTAATTGGCTTCAGTAAAAATTGTAAATTGTCCCTAGTATGTAAGATGGTGTTAGTGTACAGGGTCAGCCTGGACTCGTTGGTCCATAGGGCCTGTTTCTACTCTGCATTTCTAAAGTCTAAATTCTACAGTTAGAATTTTTGTTAAATCAATGTTGAAGACTTTTTGTAAATCACTATTAGGAAATATTAATTGAACGTTGAATTACAAAAGTATAACAGAACCTGCTGTTCTTTTCTGTATCAATAATGAAGTAGGAATTTTGTGATAGCTGAGAAAACCTTGCATTGGAAATATGTTTCTCCGTCTGAGATTGGTTAAGGCATAATCATCTCATGAAAACTGCCTTAAGTACATTTCATATCGGGTAATATTAAGATTAGGAAGGATAGAATCTTCAGACATTTTTAGTGTGGGTTTTACAGAATGGACAATAGCTCAGACTTTAATTTCTAATAAGAACATGGGTTAGAATACAGTGAAAAAGAATTATTCGTATTTCATCCCTTTAGAATCATAGTGTCACAGAAAGAGACCGTTCAGTTTATCTACCCGAGAGTGAAGAACAATCTAATTAATTTCAGGCTTCAACTGTTTCCCCAAAACACTAAAGTTTGCAAATATTAAGGTTGGTTTTAGTTCTGGTTTGGGGTATATTCAATATAAAGTGACCAGATAGTCTTTGACAAATGTCCAGGATTTCTAGATCAAATCTAATGAGTAATAACAATTTGCATAAAATAATAATTTACTGGTCTTCAAGAAATGAATTGGAATAGGCCAACAATGCAGTTCCATCACCCTACCCGAAGAATGATGCCATGAAATATCTAATTGCAGGGACATTCCTCAAAGCTGCATCAAGCTTACCCATACCTTGTAATTTAAAGAATACCACAAAAAATAAGTTTAAACATTTACTTGACTGACCAAAACTCAGAAAATCGCCTTCTCATGTTTTCTTTTGGCAGGCATTAGAAACAGGCCAGAAGGTTTCATGGGACAGAGTAGTGCCCTTAGGCAGGACAATGAGAATAGGTTCAAACAATGTGACTGAGGAGAATTCGCTTCCTGGAATGCTAACAATATGTATAGCTACTGCTGTAGCCTTTGGGAGGTGTATTCCCGCAGCTTGGATCCTCAAATGGTGGAATATTGACCGGGAAGTCAAGAGCATAGATAAAGGACACACCTGATGTTAAGAAACAGAATTTCTAGAAATGATGCCATTTGTCAATGTGGTCAGAATTTTAAAATTATCTTTGAATAACATACTTTTTTAGGCTAAATTACTTATCATAAACTTTATCGGGGACTGTTTGGAAACTGCCCTTTGAGCCAGCACCGCCATTCAATATGATCATGGCTGATCATCTAAAATCAGTACCCCGTCCCTGCTTTTTCCCCATATCCCTTGATTCCTTTGGCCCTAAGAGCTAAATCTAACTCACTACAAGCCCAGTCGACCTATTCTTTCATCATATGTCAGTCCCGCCATCCTGTGAATTAACCTGGTGAACCTACGCTGCACTCCCTCAATAGTAATAATGTCCTTCCTCAAATTAGACTAAAATCTCACCAGGGCCCTGTACAACTGCAGTAGGACCTCCTTGCTCCTAACTCAAATCCTCTCGCAATGAAGGCCAAAATGCCATTAGCTTTCTTCACTGCCTGTGTATCTGCATGCTTACTTTCAGTGACTGATGTACAAGCACACCCAGGTCTTGTTGCACCTCCCCTTTTCCTAATATGACACCATTCAGATAATAACCTGTCTTCCTGTTCTTGCCACCAAAGTGGATAACCTCACATTTACGCACATTATGCTGCATCTGCCATGCATCCAACCTATCCAAGTCACCCTGCAGCTTCACAGCATCCTCCTCGCAGCTCACACTGCCGCCCAACTTTGTGTCCTACGTAAATTTGGAAGTGTTACATTTAATTCCCTCATCTAAATCGTTAATATCTTTGTAAATAACTGGGGTCCCAGCACCAAGCCTTGTGGCACTCCACTAGTCACTGCTTGTCATTCTGAAAAGGACCCGTTAATTCTTACTGTTTGCTTTCTGTCTTCCAACCAGTTCTCTATCCATGTCAATACCTTACCCCCAATTGTACGTGCTCTAATTTTGCACATTAATCTCTTGTGTGGGACCCTGTCAAAGACTTTTTGAAAGTCCAGATACACCACATCCACTGATTCTCCCTTATCCATTCTACTTGTTACATCCTCAAAAAAATTCCAGATTAGTCAAACATGATTTCCCCTTCATAAATCCATGCTGACTTTGACCGATCCTGTCACTGCTTTTCAATTGAGCTGCTATTACATCTTTAATAATTGACTCGAGCATCTTTCCCACTACTGATGTAAGACTAACTGGTCTATAACGCCCCGTTTTCGTTCTCCCTCTCTTAAAAAGTGGAGTTACATTATGTAATTATCAGTCATGCTTTTTGTCCAATATTAATACTCTTGGCATTTCTAAGAATTAATGCTTTGATAAAAATTGAAGATTATATCAAAGGTTCATAGGCCAATCTAATGTTGAATTATTTTAAGAATAAGGGGTAGGCCATTTAGGACTGAGATGAGGAAAAAATGTTTCACCAAGAAAGATGTGAATCTGTGGAATTCTCTGCCACAGAAGGCAGAGGAGGCCAATTCACTGGATGTTTTCACGAGTTAGTTAGATTTAACTCTTGGAGCTAACAAAATCAAGGTATATGGGGGAAAAAGCAGGAACTGATTTTGGATGATCAGCCATGATCATATTGAATGGCGGTGCTGGCTCGAAGGGACGAATGGCCTACTCCTGCACCTGTCTTCCATGTTTCTCTGTTTATTTTCTACTTTATTCCAGTCACTATATTTCAACCTTTTTATCTTCCATGTTGTTTTTTTGAAGCAACCTTTGGATGCATACCCCCTAACTAGCTGGGGTCTTCCACTTAATAATTTAGAACAGCAACCCATAATGTCTCACTCAATTTTTCTGTTTGCTGAGTTTGCTCAACAGCAGCTGGTTATCTGACCTGCTTCATCCTGTATTTAAATGTTCTTTTTTTTCCTTGAGTAACTGTACTTGCCCATGTATTAGGGTTTCAGTGAGATGGGTAACTGATTACAGTGATCTATTAAATATTAATCTGGCGATAGATGTTTGATATGGGGTTGTATTTTGTCAATGCAGAATAATAATCTGCAGCGAAACAGTTTAAAAAAAAAAAAAAAAAACCCAATATCTCTGTAGCCATTTAAAATATTGGGGTTTTTTTTCCCTTTAAATTTATGTTAAACAATCAGGTTTTTTATGTAATTAATGGAATGTAACTGACTTTTAAAAATATAATTAAAGTTGGTATTTTGTTTTCTTACTCTAATTATTTTAATTTCAGATGGACATTGATACCACACTGAGTGATCTAGAATCAGCAGACTTTGGAGAATTGGTAAGAACACCACAAAAGTTCACAGCACTAGATCATCATCACATGCATGCCTGCCCTGGATTGTATTTGAAATAAAACTAATTGATGATATTTACATTCATAACTTAATTTTAAAAAAGTGGTCTCATGGGCTATTTGATAGAAGATTAGTGTGATGTGTTAGTGGTTAGAAAATCACCATTTAGTTTACATTTGTATTAATATCATTAAAAAATCATATATTTAGTGTAAGTAGGAAAGCAGATGCCATATTTGCATAGCATTCAGAACTTTAGGGCTCAGGTAAACATAAGTAACTACAGTAAAAGATAATTAAAACAGAAACGGAAGATGCTGGAAATCTAAAAGCAAACAGCAACTGTTGGAACTACTCAGCAGGTGAAGCTGCATTTGTGGGAAGAGAAATAGAATGAACACTATCAGGGCGATGACCCTTATGTCAGAATTGTTCTGACAAAGGTCTTCAACCTGTTTCTCTTCTCACAGATCTGCCGTGACCTGAGTATTTCCAGCAATTTCTGTTTTTATTAAAGTTATTTGTTTATTGCATTATCTATCCATTAAGTAGTAACTATGCCCTGTGACTGGAAAAATGCTGCATATATTAACAAGAAAATAGGTCCTGGAGGAGGCCATTTGGCCCTTCGAGCCAGCACCGCCATTCATTGTGATTATGACTGATCAACCACAATCAGTACCCCGTGCCTGCCTTCTCCCCATATACCTTGATTCCGCTAGCCCCCAGAGCTCCATCTAACTCTCGTTTAAATTCATCCAGTGAATTGGCTTCTACTGCCAATGTGGCAGAGAATTCCACAAATTCACAACTCTCTGGGTGAAAAAGTTTTATCTCATCTCAGTTTTAAATGGCATTCCCTTTATTCTTAGATTGTGCCCCCTGGTTCTGGACTCTCCCAGCATTGGGAACATTTTTTCTGCATCTAGCTTGTACAGTCCTTTTATAAATATATAACGTTTCCATAAGATTACCTCTCATCCTTCCAAATTCCAGTGAATACAAGCCCAGTCTTTTCAATCTTTCCTCATATGACAGTCTCGCCACCCTGGGGATCAATCCCTGAACCTACGCTGCACTGCCTCAATAGCAAGGATGGCCTTCCTCAAATTAGGAGACCAAAACTGTACACAATACTCCAGATGAGGTCTCACCAGAGCCCTGTACAACTGCAGAAGGACCTCTTTACTCCTATACTCAAATCCTCTTGTTATGAAGGCCAACATGGCATTAGCTTTCTTCACTGCCTACTGTACCTGCATGTTTACTTTCAGTGACTGGTGTACAAGAACACCCAGGTCTTGTTGCACTTCCCTTTTTCCTAATCTGACAACTTTGAGATAACAATCTGCCTCCTTGTTGTTGCCGCCAAAGTGGATAACCTCACATTTATCTACATTATACTGCATCTGCTCACTCGGTCAACCTGTCCAAGTCACCCTGCAACCTCCTAACATCCTCTTCACAGTTTACACTGCCACCCAGCTTTGTGTCATCTGTAAATTTGCTAGTGTTACTTTTAATTCCATCATCTAAATCATTAATATATATTGTAAATAGTTGCGGCCCCAGCACAGAGCCTTGCGGCACTCCACTCGCCACTGCCTTCCATTCTGAAAGCGGCCCGTTTATTCCTACTCTTTGTTTCCTGTCTGCCAACCAATTCTCTATCCATGTCAATACCCTATCCCAACTAATTTGCTCTAATTTGCCCACTAATCTCTTGTGTGGGATCTTATCAAAGGCTTTCTGAAAATCCAAATACACTACATCCACTGGCTCTCCTTCATCCATTTTACTTGTCACATCCTCAAAAAATCCCAGAAGATTAATCAAGCAGGATTTCCCCTTCATAAATCCATGCTGACTTGGACCAATCCTTTTACTGCTATCCAAATGTGCCATTATTACTTCTTTAATAATTGACTCCAGCATCTTTCCCACCACCCATGACAGGCTAACTGGTCTATAATTCCCCGTTTTCTCTCTCGCTCCTTTCTTGAAAAGTGGGATAATATTAGCTACCCTCCAATCCACAGGAACTGATGCTGTATCTATGGAACATTGGAAAATGATCACCAATGAGCCCACGATTTCTAGAGCATCCTCTTTGAGTACCCTGGGATGCAGACCATCAGGCCCTGGGGATTTATCAGCCTTCAGTCCCATCAGTCTACCCAATACTATTTCTCGTCTGATGCAAATTTCTTTCGGCTCCTCTGTCTCCTTAGATCTTCTGTCCTCTAGTACATCTGGGAGATTGTTTGTGTCTTCCTTAGTGAAGACAGAACCAAAGTACCTGTTCAACTCTTCTGCCATTTCCTTGTTCCCCATAATAATTTAACCAGTTTTTACCTTCAAGGGATCCACATTTGTCTTTACTAATCATCTTAACATACCTTAAGAGTTTACTATCCTTCTTTATTTTCTTGGCCAGTTTGCCCTTGTACTTCATCTTTTCGCCCCATATTTCCCTTTTTGTTACCTTCTGTTGTCCTTTGAAAGTTTCCCAATCCTTTGGCCACCTGCTAGTCTTTGCTAAGTTATACACCTTTTGTTTTAGTTTTATTCCATCCCTAAAGGGCCTGTTCCACTTGGGCGATCTAATCCGCCAGTTCTGGCGAGTTTGCCCTCGACTCATACTCACAGCATGGTCCACTCAAGGTCGTAGGAGGTCTTCGTAACTCTCCTTCATGCTCAAGAGTGGTCTCCACGTACTCGAGGCCTCAGCTAGGGCACGGCGTTTTTTTCAATATGTTAAAAAATGCCAGCGAGTAAAAAAAGGTCGCCATGGAAAAAATTGATACTTTTTTTACTTGTAGATTTAGTCGTATTAGGTCGGCATGTTAGTCGTAGGTAATCAAGGGTAGTCGTAGATAATGGTCATCATAGTCGAAGGGAGGTCGAAGGAGATCGTCTTCACTCTCCACTATTCGGTGTCCAATTTTCCCGAATTTAGTCGTAGCTAATCGAAGCTGGTCTTCAACATAGTCGAAGGAGGGCGAAGGTCTTCTACATAGTCGAAGGAGGTCTTCAACATGTCATTTTTTCAAACTCTTCTAAACTCGCCAATTAGGTCGCCCAAGTGGGACGGCCCCTTAACTTCCCTTGTCAGCCACGGTTGCCTCTTGCTCCCCTTAGAATCTTTCTTCCTCTTTGGAATGAATAGTTAAATGTCGCATATATTGTGACTTTAAAAGTTGATGTGAGATCACTGGACTAAATACCACCAGCTGCAAGAAATGGTAATAGCTCAGTAAATTAATAAAGTAAGACTGCATTGAATTATGCAGGAAAACCTGATGGTGCTGTTCTGTGAACATCAAAAATTGAATATCTCAATCTTCAAAGGACTTTTCCAAGTGTTACAGTAATCATACTATCAAATGTAGTAGATCGTGTTCTAGGCAATGGTGTTGGCAGCAACAGTGGTGTCCATTTTCAAACTAGCATAAAAATAATGTTTCATGAGGATTATTATCAATCTGTCTATTTTTCCAGTTAATGCAATATTTCACATGATGCCTTACAGCTCTAGTAACCCAGATTCAATCCTGAACTCCTCTGCTGTTGACATGGAGTTTGCAATTTCTCCCTGTGCCCAAAAAATCAAATGCTGGAGTCACAAATCGAAGCGGGCATCATTTATGGAGGGGAATGGACAGATGACATTTTGGGTCAGGACCACCTTCAGACATTAGTCTGAAAACATAGTGTATCTATTTCCCTTCACAAATACTGGCTGACCCACAGAGTTCCTCCTGGCGTTCCCCCTGGACTTGTTTTTTTGCTCAGGATTTCAGCATCTGCAGTCTCTTGTTTCTCTGACCATGTGGGTTTCATCCAGGTGATCCTTTTCCCCCACATTTCAGTGACATGCAGATTAATGGGTTATTTGATTGCGTTAAATTACCTTTGTGTGTGCAGGTGAGTGGTGGAACCTGGGGAGATAATATCTGGGAAGACCTGTTGGCCAAAGGACCCGTTTCCATATTGCATATTCCTATGACTCTCTAAAATATATTGAAGAGAGTAATTTTCTAAACCTTACCGTTTATCTGCTGCTCAGAAATGAATTATTTATGATGCTAATCTTCAAAATAAAACTAAATCATGCAAATGTATTCTATTTATTCTGTTGCCGACATGCTGTTTGTTATCGAATCAGTGGTGACCAAGAGCCTAATTAATCTTGTTGTTCTCATTTCAGTCTGAAGATTATTATGATATGCAACGATTATATGTGATACTGGGCTCCTGTTTGTTCTTCAAGGTGAGGCTAGTTATTGATCTTAAAAGACAAGACGAGGAAAAGTATCAAACTGTGTCTTGAAGCCTGCACAACAATATTACGTTTAGTTTGTCGGCTTGTACTTGCTAGAATTTAGAAGCTTGAGGGGGGATCTTATAGAAACTTCCAAAATTCTTAAGGGGTTGGACAGGCTAGATGCAGGAAGATTGGTCCCGATGTTGGAGAAGTCCAGAACAAGGGGTCACAGTTTAAGGATAAGGGGGAAATCTTTTAGGACCGAGATGAAAAAAACATTTTTCACACAGAGAGAGTGGTGAATCTCTGGAATTCTCTGCCACAGAAGGTAGTTGAGGCCAGTTCATTGGCTATATTTAAGAGAGAGTTAGATGTGGCCCTTGTGGCTAAAGGGATTAGGGGGTATGGAGAGAAGGCAGGTACGGGATACTGAGTTGGATGATCAGCCATGATCATATTGAATGGCGGTGCAGGCTCGAAGGGCCGAATGGCCTACTCCTGCACCTATTTTCTACGTTTCTATGTTTAGTTTGAGATGCAGCATGGAAACAGGCCCTTTGGCCCACCGTGTCCATGCCGAGCATCAATCACCCATTCACACTAGTTCTATGTCCTACACACTAGGTGAAATTAACAGAGGCCAATTAACCTACAAACCCGCACATTTTTGGGATGTGGGGGGAAGCCTGAGCACCTGGAGGAAATCCACAGGGTCACAGGGAGAATGTGCATACTCTGCACAGACAGCACCCGAGATGTGACAATAAACTGGAAGGGAGGGAACAAGGAAGGACACTATCCCTGCCAAATCATCATCGTTTCAAATCAAAAAGTTATATTATGAATGCTTATACATGTATATATTACTCCTCCCACCCCCCCTTCAATTTGGATGTTCACAAATGTCACAATCCATGCACATTCCTAGAAGGGGGAGGTTGAGCAGAATGGAATATAAAGAGCGGAACAAAACTAATATTGAAATCCTTGTTCATTAAATATTTGGTATACAATGGAACAAAATTTACTGCAAAATAGTGTTATGAACAGTATTTCAATATTGAAATTCCTGTTCATTAAGCATTTGATATACAATGGAACAAAATTTGCTGCATAATAGAGTGTTATGAACAGTATTTGAATATTTCAAAATCGCTAAATACATCATGCTACATCTTTTGCATGTTATTGTAATTCCCCTGCAAATTTCATCCATTTCTCTCACTATTTGGTTGCCTTTCAAAAAAAACAGTAACATAATAAGTTTTTTGGTCCTCAAGTGCTGTATGATTTAACGGATTATATGTAAAACCAAGAATGTTGCTGTACCTAGGTCCATGTGACAATAAAGTATCATTGAACTCTAACCAAATGAATGCCTGACGTCTGGGCGCCCTCATGCTGGAAAGGCTCAGTGGGTGATGCAAATGCTGTCTGATCTGAGTGTTTTCAACATTCTCAGTTGTTCGGGAATGATGTTGAGGTGTCTGTTGAATGGTAGTTTGTAGGTCAGAATAGGTAAGATCAGAATGTGTAGTGAAAACATTGTAAGGGGTAAAGAGATGGAACAGAGGAACATGGAGGGGGGAAAGGATCCAAGCAAGTGTTTTAATTGACAGCTTATCAAAGATTAAGGTCCTGTTGAAAATGCTTAAAATGAAATTTAAAGTTAAATCGGTGTCTCGCGTGATGTAAACCTTACACGTTTACGATAATCATATTTAAGTTTTGACAGACGTCTAACTCCAGAATTGAGCTTCAGAAATGTTGGTTAGCCTCAGTTATGCAAGTTTAAAATGGAAGTGTTTGCAGTTAAAGAAAGAAAAGATGCAACTTGTATAGTGAACAATTTGTACAACTTGCAGAAGTGTTATATACTGTGGTGCAGGAAAATTGTCAATTGCCTTTTAAAACTATTGTTAATCAATGACCTTTGATTTTTATGGCAATTCTTTCTTATCCTTATTCTGATTTTCTCCATTCTATTTTTAAGGGTTATTTGATTGGCAATCATTTGCCCAAAGATGACCTCCTTGACATTGCACTTTATTGCCAACATTATTGCTTACTACCCCTAGCAGCAGAGAAACGGATTGCTCAGCTGGTCATATGGCATGAAGTATTTCCATATAAATACCTTGTATCAAGTAACGAACCAATCATTGTGGGTTACCAGGAACCAAAAGGAAGATACTTTTTGCTGATTGTTGGCTTGGTATGCAATAATTTATGTTTATGAATATTTGATGCAGTTCAGTTCCATTACTAGCATATAAAAGTAAGTTAATATTGATGTATGTTTGGGCCAAATACTTTCATGTGATGTTTCAAGTTCTTAAGTCGTATTTTAAGATGTATGGCTCCCAATCAGTCGTTCAAAATAATATGAGTAATTCTGTATAGTAACAAATGAAGCCCAACTCTGTGCACCATTACCAGCTGCCAATCATAAACACAAGCTCTTTTTATTTAAAAAAAAAAAAAAAAAAAAATCAAATTAAATATCAAGAGTTCAACTTGCATTTTATGTTGTGGGATATTAAATAAAAGGCACATGAAGTTTTTAATCATGAAATCCAAAATTTCACTCTAGTCTACCATCGTCAATAACACTGATAAGATTTTAAATTCTCTTGAGACAACCTTAAACTGAAGTCACCCCCATAAGTAGCATCTCCCTTGAAGAGCGACATAGCAAACGATTTGAATAAAAAAAAAATAATAAGTGTCCGGGGGGGGGGGTGGTGATTGGCAGTCACCGAGGTACGTTGTTTAGTAGAGTGACAGCCGCCGAAAAGGAGCTGTTCCACGAGCCCCAAGTGCTGGTTCGGCAAACGGCAGAGACCTGTAGTGCCTCCCGAAGGTACACAAAAAAGCTGGAGAAACAGTCCATGGTTGGGGTGATGGAGCAGTCCTTGGCGATGCTGAAAACCCTCAGACAGCGCTTGGGCGGGGACAGACTCAATGGAGGGGAGCGTGGAACCGGTGATGCGTTTTAATCATGAAATCCAAAATTTCAATCTAGTGTACCATCGTCAATAACACTGATAAGATTTTAAATTCTCTTGAGACAACCTTAAACTGAAGTCACCCCCATAAGTGCAAAGCTCCTCAGCGTTATGTAGTCTGCTTCGATATTGTGATATCATCTCTGGAGTTGGACATTCTAATTAGAACCTTCTAATGCAAATACCAGAAAAGAACAGAACACGGGGCCAAAACAGACACAATTAATTGTCCTATGTGGGAGGATTTTACAATGAACATAATATTATCCACAGAGCCCCAAGTGCACTATGCTTTGCCAACAATTCTTGAATTTACTTTTGTTGATATTTTTATGTTTTAATAATTTTTTAGCAGAAAAGTCTGTAAATGTTTGAAATGTTAAGATTAATTGAAGCTTCTATTTCTTCAGGGGCACTTTATGTTGTGTGTTGTGCTGGAAGCGGGAGGATGTGCATCCAAAGCAATTGGAAATCCAGGGCCGGACAGCATTTATGTTGACCAAGTTAAAGCAACCTTATTTCAACTTGAGGGACTAGAAGCAAGTATACAAGACAGACTGGCCAGTCCTTCCACCCCACACCTATCATGTGCTGATTGGTTCCTTCCTCCACGTGACAAGTTTGAAAGTATCAGCAGTTCACCTATCATTAGCAAGCTGCAAGGTGCATCTAAATCCACACAATCTCCAACAAGCCGAAGGACATTATTTCGAGACTCCAACCTCAGGATGCAGAAATCTAGCCCTCCAAGGACCAATAGTACATCTGATAATGCTGGTGAAAGACTTGCAGATGCTGGTATGGACTTCAATTCATATTTTACATCAAATAAGATCAGGAAGCATCTGCGTAGAGAAACTCTTGGTTCTGATGGATCTGAGGTCAGTGTAAGTATATTTAAATGTAGGCAAAGGTTTGAAGAGATTAAATAATCATCATATCTATGGATGGAATGTACATTTCAAATCTTGTAATGTTTTGTGTAATATTCGTCTAAAAAAATATAGCATCTGCTAATGTAGACTGGATGAGTAGAGAGGTATTCTGGGCGGAACCTGCTCCTTTATTTTACTGTAGAAACAAAAAGTTAAAGAAGGGTCCCGACTTGAATCGCACCTAACCATTTTCTCCAAAGATGTTGCCTAAACCTGCTGAGTTACTCCAGCACTTTATTTTGCCGCCTGTGAAATCCCAGCAGAATGCCCCATGTCCAAAGAGGAAGTGAGATTCCTCCATTTCCACCTTATTTCCAGGTCAGTTTATTGTCACATGTACCAGTTAAGGTACAGTGAAATTTGATTTACCATACAGCCTTACTAAAAAAAATCAAAACACACAACTACATAAAAGTTAACATAAACATCCACCACAGCAGATTCCCCACATTCCTCACTGAGATGGAAGGCAATAATGTACAATCTTTTTCCTCATTATTCACCCGCGGTCGGGACTGTCGAACCATCCACAGTCGGGCGGTCGAAGTCCCCGCGTCGATGGGCGGTCGGAGCGGTCGAAGCTCCTACGTCGGTGGGGATTGAAGCTCCTGCGGCTTGGGGCTCCCGAAGTCGGTCTCCAACCAGGGACCGCGAGCAACATGATGTTAAAGTCCGCAGGCTCCCGCGGTTGGAGCACCCAAAATCTGTCTCCAGCAAAGGCCACCAACTCCTCGATGTTAGGCCGCAGTGCGGACAGAGATACGATACTGGAAAAAATTGCGACTCTGTCGAGGTATGAGATTCGAAAAAATGACCCCAACCCCCCCACCCCCGACATAAAACAAGCTAAAGAACATTAAAACATACATTTAACACATAATATCAAAGAACAAATAAGGAAGGGGTAGACATACTGTTAGCGAGGCAGCCATTCCTGGCGCCACTCAGTGGTCTTAAATGTCTGAAAAGTTGGCTAATCCATCCACTTCTTATCAAACATAAAATGACCAGGGACTTGGGAGTGCTAGTGCTGGATTCCCAAAAGGTTAATCTGCAAGTCGAATCGGTAATAAAGAAAGCAAATGCAATGCTAGCATTTATTTCAAGATGGCTTGTATACAAAAACAGGGATGTAGGCTGAGGCTCCATTTAGCGCTGGTCAGGCCGCATTTGATTCTCGATCTCACACAGAGATCGAGAATGGCAATTATTTCTTCTGGCTGACCAAGAGATTAGATCCTAATGTTCCCACTGCCAAGCTGAAAGGATCTTTGTGATTTAAGATTGTCCGGTACAAACTAGTGAGGGCCTAGCGATAGCAAGTCAGAAGCTAAATTTGCAGGGGCTGCCTGGCATTACGGTTGGTGGTGTCTGACCTCCCACTGTCAAGGGTTACCCTTAGTGACCAATTAAGTAGAGCTTTATAAATCGTAACCATCCACAATGTATTCAAAAAGACTACAAGTACAAAGTATCCTTTTCACAAAACAGGTGATTCTATTCAGTACCTGGGCAGTTATAAAAGACATGTCTATATTTATGTATCCATTTCCCCCACTTAGTTCGTTCATTTTTCCAAAGATGAGGCAAAAAATTATATTTAGATTTATTTATAAATAAATAAATTCTATTTGGAACTAGCTACTGTACAGATCTTTTGAGAAGATCTTTTCCCTGCCCATCTTTTAGGGTTCCACTCCAACTTGGGTTGCTGTCGATAGCTAAAATGCCTGAAAATCTGCTGCTGCAATGACAAGTCGCAGAACATCAAGGGCATGTCAATGAGAGCCGTAGAGTCTTTAATCCTCTGCATTTAATGAGCTTTTGCTTTATCATGGTGGTAACTTTATTTATCTTCCAAATGTTGATAGTGTAAATGAAGTGTAAATATTAACAGTACATTATTTTCCATTCAATTAACCCGTGCTCTTATTGAGGAACAAATTACGTAACTTAGAACATAATTTTGTCTCAAGATTGAAACATGAAAAATTACATTAACTCATTTAAGAAGGTAAATCCATCAAGTACTGTTTCTAATGGCAATGTTTTCACTTGTTCTATTGTGCAGGATGGTAATTTTGACTCCCATAGTGTGAAAAATCAATGATGAATGAAAAGTACCAGAAAGTGAGGAACATTGTAAAGCAATGTTAATGAAAGGACTTTTACACTGTGGATATTGAATTTGCTGCTAAATTAAAACGACAATGTTTATTTCTCAAATTCATTTTAACAATTTAGTTGAAAATCTAATATAATTCCAGCACAAGAAGAAACAAAGTTTTCCAAATCCATTTTATCTGGGAAGTATGAAGAAAAGCCTTCTTGAGACAGAGACTGAAGAAATGTACAATATCAAAAAGTAAGATTCAAATCATTTACTATATTTTTATGCTATCTTCTCTATAATTATAAAACTCTGATCTTGGATGTGCGTGTGTGTGTGTGTGTGTGTGTGTGTGTACAGGTGCACAACCTTTTATCCGACAGCCTTGGGACCAGACACTTGTCGGATTTCGGACATTTTCGGATTTCCGAATGGAAGATTTTTAGCGTAGATTAGGTAGGTAGCGCGGGCGGCTTGAAAAGTCTGGAGCGACTGCCTCCTCCCCGGAGACCGGGGAATCATGGTAAATCATTGCATAAATGTTAGTCAGTTAGTTTGGAGGGATTTTATGTGGTGGTGGTGGGGTGGGAGAAACTTTAGGGGGAAACTTTAATTCTTAGTCCCCTACCTGGTCGGCGACTCCCAACATCGCGGAGCTGGGGGCTCCGTCCGGCCGCGGGCGGCGCCGGTTGTAGCTCCGACCCCGGCAACTCTACCCCTGGCTGCGAGGCGCTCCAAATCCAGCGCCGCCCGCGGCCCCAGCTCCGCGAATGTTGGGAGAAGGCGGCCTCCGCGCCCTGGAGCTTACCGCACAGCGACCCGGTAAGGCATTGCCCGCTCCCCGCTGGTATCCCAGCGCTGCGACGCCGCCGACTCCCAACATTTGCGGAGCTGGGGTGGGGGGCGTCCGGCCGCGGGCGGCGGTGGATTTGGAGCGCCTCGCAGCCAGGGGTAGAGTTGCCGGGGTCGGAGCTACAACCGGCGCCGCCCGCAGCCCCAGCTGGGAGTTGAGCGGCCACAGCGCTGCGGAGCTTACTGCACGGCGACCCGGTAAGGCATTGACCGCTCCCCGTCTCTCCGACCAGGTAGGGGACTAAGAATTAAAGTTTACCCCTTCAACCCCCCCCCTTCACATAAAAGCCCTCCAAACTAACTGACTAACATTTAAGCAATGATTTACAGATGTTTAAGTGTCTCCCCGGTCTCCGGGGAGGAGGCAGCCGCTACAGTAGTACAGACCTGGGTTGACCGTGGGTCGTTTCGGGTCAAGTTTGGCGCCAAACGCGAGCTTTGGTGTGCCGATGACATCCTGGAAAAAATGGCCGGTTTTCGGAGGTTTTCGGTTTCCGGAACACCGGATAAAAG
Organism: Leucoraja erinaceus; assembly: GCF_028641065.1. Lineage (NCBI taxonomy): Eukaryota > Metazoa > Chordata > Chondrichthyes > Rajiformes > Rajidae > Leucoraja > Leucoraja erinaceus. Next base: position 167,148,715 of record NC_073377.1, read on the forward strand.
GTTGTGCACCTGTATTTGTTTGTGTGTGTGATCACATCTACACGAAGAAACGACGAGCTAACGGGAAAATGTTTACATATTCCGGTAGAGATTTACCCACTGCAGTCAAAAATAGGCTTAGCTGAAAATTTCCTGCTTTATTTCTTCAATAATTAATAAAAATGTTCACAGATCCAATCCAACTTTCAATTAAAAATGACTTTTTTGCTGATGATGTGACAATGGACCTGCCGTCTGCAAGCGTTGCGACTGACGTCACCTCCAAACCCTCCCTCCTCCCCTTGTTGTTCAAAAGTCACCCTGTCGAACTCCCGAGAGCTTTGGTCGAAGCACGCCCGCAACCCGCCCAGACTGCTTCAGCCCAGCCTGTGTTCCTTTGGTCGACACTCGCTCGCCCTCGTGCCTCGGCTTGTGCGTCTCTCTCGGAGTGCGGAGTGGTTAGTGGGCGTGTGTAACGCCGCAGGCCCCCCCCCTGCAACCGCGCATTGAGGGGATGGGACCCAACGGGTCCCACTTGGTCTAGCTATAACATAAAAATCAAGGTGGGTTTCCCTTTGTTTCCAGATATGGTTATGTTTTCTCTTTTCCAAAGTTGTTTTGATTAGTTGGTGACATTCTGGAAAAAATAACAAATAAAATTCTAAGTTTTGATAATAAAAAATTAATTTGTAATCTTTTGAATTTTTTTTGCCCTTAACAAATTTCATAGCTGCTTTAGCCAATTATAATTTATCTAAATTTTTCATGGACTAGCCTTACTCAACTTGCCCCTATATCTACACTAATCCCCCATCCCTGGTCAAATGCAATGCCATTACATCACAGATAAGCAATGTGTAGATTAACAACGTATACATTTAGTGAAGTAACAGTAAAGAAACGAAAAGCTGTGGAACATGGAATTTAGAATGTTAATAGCGCCAGATGTAGAGATTTTGGATTATTTTCTTTACGACCAAAGAGGAATGTGCTTCCTTTTGGAGTTAACATGGAATTTACAAGATAAGGCTATAGTTGAAGTTATGCAGTTTTGAAGTCGGGAGAGCCTATTATCGAATCATTTGGTGGGACATCTGTAGCAGCATATGCCCAAATTTCAGGCCAGTAGTGCCCATAGTCAAAGACCCCACCCAAGACTGAACTTGTAAAGTTGCCCAGGTATCTGTCTCAATTATGTAAGGAATGCTGAAAAACTTGGGAAATAATGAATGTTTGGTCTCAAAGCCAAATAAATTATATTGACTTATAAATTAAATATTTCCCCAAATGAAAATATATTAGTTCATTTGGTAAGAGAGTACTTTAAGAAAATTGGTATCAATACTTGTTGATAGCTTGTTCCCTCATGTTTTTCAGATTGACATCAGGTTCAGAAAATACTCTTTTTCACTATATTTCTTCAGAAACAGTGCAGGGAATATTCATTATGCCAACACATACAGAAGTTGCACATCTCAATAGTTCTCTCCACTCACAACTAATCAAAAACTTCCATCGTTGTTGCTTATCAATACGGTCAGTTTTTCAACACACCTGGGAAAAGCGGGTAAGATTATTTAAAACTATATAATCGTCATTTTAAGATACAGTATTTGTTGCATTTCTACTGAATGGATCTGGGTAAAGTAATTTAAAGGTTAAACAACTGAGTAATGCAGTGAAACGTGTTACCACATAGTTCTTTCATCTGTTTTTGTTTGAGTACAAATGAACATATGATTACTTTCTTATCTATATTGGCTCCATACAAAATAAATCAGCTGAGCTTGTGTTGAATGTTGGTCTGTGACACAGCACCATCATGATAAAAATAACTGCCAGACTTATTAAATGAGACCACGAATTCCATCAATTCAATTATCAATTTTGATTATATTACTTCCAGTTTCAATAGACTTTATTCGGTTTACATACCTGTTAAAGAATAAGGAATCATCTATCAAATGTCCTGTCAAAGAGTTAGTAAGCTTGCCTTATAGTGAGTTTGAATCATAGTGAGTACTAATGTTTTAATCAGGTGTGTTTGCATTAAGCAGTTTACATCATCTTGGCAAAGATCTATTTTATTACTGATTTTATTTTCATGAATCCGCCCAGAAGACATCAGTGTGAATGTAACATTTAGCGGAGTCAGGGGATATGGGGAGAAGGCAGGAACGGGGTACTGATTGGGGATGATCAGCCATGATCACATTGAATGGCGGTGCTGGCTCGAAGAGCCAAATGGCCTACTCCTGCACCTATTGTCTATTGAATGCTAACCTAAAGCATCGATATATCCTTTGAGTCGTAGTCATACAGCAGGATAACGGGCCCTCTCGCCCATCTTGCCCACGCCGCCCAACATGCCCAACGCCGCCCTAGTTCCACCTTCCTGCATTAGGCCCTTATCCCTCTAAACCTATCCTATCCATGAACCTGTCCAAATGTTTTTTTAACTGTTGTGCCTCAACTATCTCCTCTGGCAGCTCATTCCATATACCTAACACCCTTTGTTTATATATTAAAAAAATAAATATTTTTTAAAAAGTTGTCCCTCAGATTCCTATTGAATATTTCCCCCTCACCTTAAACTTATGTCCTCTAGTTAAAAGACTGCACTTACCCATCTATTTCTCTCATACCTCCATAAAATCACCCCACCTCCTGCGCACCAAGAAATAAAGTCCCAGCCTGCTCAAACTCTCTCTATAGCTTAGGCCCTCAAGTCCTGGCAACATCCTCGTAAATCTTCCCTGCACCCTTTCTAGATTGATATCTTTCCTACAACATGGTGACCAAAACTGAACATAATACTCTAAATGTGGCCTCACCAAAGTCTTGTATAACTGCAACATGACCTCCCAACTTCTATACTCAATACTCTAACTATTGAAGGCCAATGTGCCTAAAGCCTTCTTGACTTCTACCTTTGCGCCATTGAGAGCATCCTTACTAACTATATGACAGTATGGTATGGCAACTGCTCTGCCCCGACCGGAAAGCACTGCAGAGGGTGGTGAAAATTGCCCAACGCATCACCGGTTCCTCACTCCCCTCCATTGAGTCTGTCCAAAGCAAGCGTTGTCCGCGAAGGGCGCTCAGCATCGCCAAGGACTGCTCTCACCCCAACCACAGACTGTTTACCCTCCTCCCATCTGGGAGGCGCTACAGGTCTCTCCGTTCCCGGACCAGCAGGTTCATGAACAGCTTCATCCCTGCGGTTGTTACCCTACTTAACTCTGCACCTTGGTGATTTCCCGCTCCCCTCGGACACTCCTTCCCCCAGTGACTGATCTTCCCCCCCTCGAAAATTGCATGATATATATATATATATATATATATATATATACACACACACATATATATATGTGTGTATGTATATATATATATATATATATATATATATATATATATGTATATATATATATATATGTATGTATATATATGTGTATGTATATGTATGTATGTATTGTTCCATTATTCTATGTTTGCACTTCTGGGTGAGATGCTAACTGCATTTCCTTGTCTCCGTACTTGTACCCTGCACAATGACAATAAAGATCGCATCTGAATCTGACTACCCTATCTACCTGGGATGCCATTTTCAAGGAACTGTGTAACTGCACGCCTAGATCCCTCTGCTCTACAACTCGCTAGAGCCTTGGCATTCCCTGTGTAGGTCCTGTGTGGTTAGACTTCCCAAAATGTGACACCTCGTACTTCCATATATTAAACTCCATCAACCATTCCTCAGCTCACCTGCCCAGCCGATCAAGATGCTACTGCAATTTTTGACAACTATCGTTAATATCTACAATACCACCCACTTTAGTGTCACCTGCAAAATTACTAATCATGCCTTTTACATTTTCATCCAAATCATTGATATAGATGACAAATAGCAATGGGCCCAGAACCAAACCCTGAGGCACACCACTAATCACAGGCCTGCAGTCTGAAAAACAACCTACCTCCTGCTTCCTTCCGTGAAACCACTTCTCTATTAAGTTGTTTAAGAAGGAATTGCAGATGCTGGAAAATCGAAGGTACACAAAAATGCTGGAGAAACTCAGCAGGTGCAGCAGCATCTATGGAGCGAAGGAGATGGGCAACGTTTTGGGCCAAAACCCTTCTTCGGAGAGGTAGTGGATGTTGTTTCTATTAAGTTGGCCAGCTCTCCTTGGATCCCAAGCAATTTGACCTTCTCAGAATCACCTTCTCATTCTTAGAATTGGGGCCCCAATAATACATTAATAATATTTCTGGTATCTGAAGATGTGAATAGTAATTTAATATATATGATCTGTAGTATAGATTATAGGTTTTTATTTCAATGTGTTTCAATAGGAAAGGAGATGTCCAGATGTCATACACAATTCAACTCAAGTAAATCTCAGGAAAAATAACACAGGACTTGGTCCAGTGAAGGAACATGGCATCTTATTCCAATGTAGTCCTGAAAACTGGCCTGACCAGAAGAAGCCGCCACCCAAAATGTCCTACTGGGTTATTGGGTAAGTCCGTATGATTAAAAGCTGGGATGTTTGAAGCTCCAATTTCTCAGTTCATTATTTTTCTATATCTCTAATTGGAATTATATCATTGCTTCCCAAATAATCATCTTTTGCCATTGTTCCGTATTGCATCCGTATTAACTAACCAAACTTTAGTTTCCTGAGCACTCTTTCTATATTACATACCATATTCTGTGCATCTCCTATTTAGTTCAACCGGTCTATGTTGGATGTATCTGGAAAGTGTTTGTATCAGAATAAATGTGATGGAGTTGGAGGAACTGGAATAATGAAGTTCTAACATGAGGCAGGATGGGAGAAAGTAAAGTGAAGTTAGCTGTGGAAGTCTGTGGGCTTATGGTTGTTTATGGCTACCTTTTGAGATAGAGAGACCCAGAAAGGTGAGGGAAGTATCAGAGATGGACCAAGTGAAAGTGAGAGCAGGATGATAATTGGTAGCAAAAGTAATTACATTTTCTGGCTGCAGGAAACTGTGCCAGTGTAGTTGTCGATGCACCTGGAAAAATAGCTAAAAGCAGGAGTGCAGTGCTGCCTGAGCTCACAGGAGCGCAACTCCGGCACCTCTGTTTTAAAAAAAAAAAAAATCCAAAATAAACAGCGGGGAATTTTAACTAGCGGGTGTGTGGTCGGGGTAACCTGGTTAAAAGAGGGGGAAGGGGAAGACCCATCACTAAAAAATTAAAATATAGGAGGGGGGGGGGGGGGGGGGGGGGGGGGGGTAATAGGACCCAGCAGAGTCGGACCACGTGCTGTCTGCATGGTGGAGGTTGTGGGCTTGGTGCTGAGCCTGGAACTCTGGTGAGGTGACGGCTCTGGCCCGCTGGTGGCCGGTGGAGAGGCGAGGGTCGGCGGAGTCGCTGGTGGAGTCCCGTGGGGAAATGGAGTAGAGATATGGGTTGGCGGCAGCAGCATCGTTGGTCCTGGGGAGACAGTGAAGGTCGGCAACAGCAGCGGTGGCCCTGGGAAGGTGGTGAGAGTCGGCAGCCGCAGCTGTTTCGGTGGTCCGCGCCTGGGTTTGGCCAGGAAGGTGGTAAGGGTCGGAGAGGCGGTGGGTGTTGTTGCTGCTCCTCGTGGTGGCCATCTCGCCCTCGTGGTGGTCGGGCAGGCTGTGCCGCGGTCCAGCGGTGGAGCTCCGGGCCTGCGGGCGGGCGGTGGAGTCGAGGAGTGTCAATGGAGGGACCGGTCTGGAGGCGGGCAAGCTTGTGATCCTTGGTAGAGTCCAGATAGACAAGGAAGCATTTGTTGAGGGTGTGGATCTGGCATCGAATTAAGTACAGTTGCGGTCCATTACAGGTGTGAGTGGGTGGGTGGTTGAGAGAGTGTGTGTGTGGGTGGGTGAGAGAGGGGGTGGGTGAGTTTGTGGGTGGGTGCAGAGCTGCGGGAGAGACACCTCTGTAAAAAATACATGATTACCGTCTTTTTGGTTACTTGCTAATTATATTTTATGTTAATTAGTCAGTGCCACCGTGCAATATTTTGTCATATTATTAAATGAAGCATTATATGTTTTATTGTACTAGTTATACACCGGGATGTAGTGATAGGCTATAATCTTGTTTAACCCTCTTGGGAGACTAGATTGTCCCCCGCCCCCCCCAAGCAAATCCTGAAATGACGCCCCTGGTTGACAGCGCCGGTACCTAAAAAATTAGCACTGCGCAACACTGGCTAAAAGGGTGAGAACACTGCTTGCACCACCCCTGCTCCTGGCAGGACAAAAACAGCATTATTTTGGGCCTCACCAGCTTCTGCATTCAACATGTCATCCTTCATAATTTTCACCAGCCCCAACAAGATTCTACCACTGGATACAATTCCCCTTCCCTCCTGTTCAACAATAGAAGAGATTGCTCTGGTTCTCTTTTCCATCTTCTGTCTCCACTAACCACTCCATGTCTTATCACATTTTCACATGCATCTAGAGGGACTACAACACTGTTCTTTCACCTCTTTCCATCCCACCTATGAGTGACTTAAACAGTCTTTCCAAGTGAAACACCAATTACAGTCTTACAAGTTATTTGATAATGTGTTTGGCTCTACTATGAAGAAACCAAACGGGATGATCATTTGAATGAATTAATAAGTTTATTGGCCAAGTATACAAGGAATTTGCCTTGGTGCTCCACCCACAAGCGACAACATGGTCTACAGTGACAGTTAGGAATGACACATAAAACATTTCTATAGCATCTCCATTGTGGAGTGATCCTGTCGATTGTCTGCCACTCGGATTGTCCATCAACTTCCACTCTCTTTAGCCTTGTGCATTGTTCCAGTGAAGCTCGAGGAATAACCGTTCGTTTTGTCTGTTGAACGAATATTGAATTCTCCAACTTTAAATAACTTGCTCTTTCTTTCTGTTTGTATCAGGATTGTCCTTTTTTATTTGTCATTTTTGTTTTGTTTTCCTTTCATTTGTATATTGTGAGCTGGGCACATCGTAGTGGGGCAGCCTGAACAATATCAGCCGAACTTGATATTATCAGCACATTAACGCAGACAAAGGAATATAACTGCTCATTTAATGGCTGCATTGCTTCACCTTGCATAGTCCCTTTATTCTGCCCACTGCCCTTCCCCACCTTCCCTGCTGCCAGGATTACCTTTATCAATTCTCATGAAAGGTCTTTGACATGAAACATTAACTATTTCCTTGCCACAAATGCTGCCTGACCAGTTGTATTTTAGGTATTTTCTGTTTTTATCTTGCGAATCCCCGATGGACCCCTGCGGTTTTGTCTGCCCTGCTGTTATTGCCAGATGAATACTGCTTTTTAAAATTATGCATTATTTCACTCGTGGCCATAGAATCTGATTTATTTAATATTATCTTTTGCCCAATAAGATATTATAACATATATCCAAATTTCTTATTTAGCTGTAGGCGTGGTGATAGGTAGCAAACTAGCAAACGTCGCTGACAGACATATAGACACTGGTCTACCACCAGGGTAAGGCTTGAGGGAATGGAACTGGATTAATGAAAACTTAAGCGCATTACATAATGCACATTACTCTGAATTAGCCTTGTTTGTATATTTGCCAAATTAGCTCTGTGCCCAGTATAACAACAAGTAAACACATACATTATGATGCAATCTATCTTTTTATGACTGTAATTTTTCAGCCATGAGTTTGTAAGTAAAGATGTTTTTAGACAAGGGGATAAATCTGTGCTTAATTGGTCATGCTAAATGGGTATGAGAGCATCAGACACGAGTTGTTCTTACTACTGTGAATTGATTCAATTGCTGGAACAAAATGTCTTTAGACTGAGTACATCTGAAGTGAATCTCCTTGCACCCACATTGCTTTTCAGACCAAAAACAAAGTTCTCCTTTGTATCTTGAAGGGCTGAGGGCATGTAAAAGTACATAAATGTTAATGCACAGGACCAAAACTTTGATTTTCCATGACGTTGATCACAGTCATAATAATGTTTCTCTTTTTACCATTGCAGAAGACTTTTTGTAGATCCTCATCCTCAAGAGTTTTACGTTTGTCTCCATGATTCTGTGACAGAGGTTGCTGTGGAGCTTGCTTTCAAACTCTCTTTTGGATTGATTACATAATGTCAATATGATTTTACAAGAACATTTTCTAAGTGCATTTCATTCCAATATTCCAAAATATGTCCATAATTCTGTCAGGACGTTCCATTAACTTGATTCTGCATTCAAAATACTACAAGTATTTTTGACGAACCAGTTCTTTGAAGTACATAACTATTGAGAACACTTAAGATGGACACAAAATGCTGGAGTAACTCACTGGGACCGGCAGCATCTCTGGAGAGAAGAAATGGGTGACGTTTCGGGCCGAGACCCTTCTACAGACAGAAAACTTGGTTGCCCTTGCCTCAGTAATTACAAACACACAATGCACTTATTTTTATTAAATGCAATAATGAAAATGTTGTGATCTATTCAAATCTTTGGCTGCACATAATTTAAATGTAATTACAATCTAAATGGAAGAATATAAATTTGTAATGTTTACATTTCTTACTGGTGTGTGTTTGAACTGACCATAGGTAAATGCAGAATTGACCTATTACTTGAAATGTGCCTTTGAAGATAACTACTTATAATTCCTTTTTGCATAGGTAACATTCCTTAAATTAGTGCAACATACCTTAATGCTTTGGGATATGTAATAAATGTAGCAACTAAAACATTAAGTCAAGATTGTCATTTTGATTTCACAAGTGATTATAAAGACACAAACACTACATCATTCCACAGTTTCAACGAGATGTGGAAGCTCAGCAGTATCAGAAAAATGAAAGAAACAAGCTTTGTAAAAAATACTTTTCCAAATTAATGTTTTTATGGAATGCAATGCAGCATAAATAATGTCACTGCTATTATTTCTGGAAGACTATCTTGCAAGAAAGAATGTTTAATCTTGAGGTGCGAAATCAAATAACCTTATTAAATGCAGATCAAGACCATTTATTGATTTTGTGAGAATGTCATGGCAGTAATTTGAGATGACATGACTAATGGTTCATCCAGTGCAGCTATATGGGTAAAGTTGAGAAATAAAAAGATAATCACCTTGTTGAAAGTGTACTATAGGTTCCCAAATCAGCAATGGGAATTAGAAGAGCAAACATGCTGAGACATTGCAAAACTAATAGGGTTGTCACAGCTGGAAGATTTTAACTTTCCCAATATTGACTGAGGCTGCCATTTTATCACGGGGGTTAGTCGGAATTTGTCAGATGTGTTCAGGAAACATTTGTTAGGCAATATGCAGATGGTCCTACAAGCGAGAGGGGGCAAATCTTGATCTTCTCCTAGGAGATTGGAATAGGCAAGTGATTGAAATGTTGGTGTGCAAGCCTTTTGTGACCATTGACCACAGTTTTATTAGCTTTAAAATAGTTATGGGTAAAGAAAGGGTGGGCTCACGAGTTAAAGTTCTGGGGCATGGCCAACTTTGATGGCATTAGACAGGAACTTGCTAAAGATGATTGTAGTAGGTTGTTTTTGGGGGAAAGGAAAAGGCTGCCCGAAAAAGGGGATTATTTAAAAGTGTGACAGTGAGAGAGTTCAAGGCATGCATGTTCCTGTTAGAATCACAAGATAAATTGAGGCTCTGGTCAGGAGAAAAAAGGAGGCATAGATCAGGAATGGTCTGCTGGGATCAAGTGTATCCCTGGAGGAGTATCAGGGACATAGGAATATATTAAAAAAAGAAAACATGGAGGGCAAAAAGGGGATTCCAAAAGAGATACGTACATTACGGGAAAAGGATATCCAGAGAGAGAATAGGGCCCTTGGAAGCCAAAGCAGACGTCTATGTGTGTAGCTGCATTGAGATGATTAGAATCTTAATGAGTATAAGGGAGTAGCGGAGGGAACTGTCTCAGCGGAAAACAGAAAGGAGAGGAAATGGGAAGATGTAGCCAGTGCCGGAGGTGGTTTGGAATACCTCATCCTGGGTGCAGATGCAGCATGGATGGAGGAATTGGGAGTAGGGGATAGTGTCCTTGCAGGAAGCAGGGTGGGATGAAGTGTAGTCCAGATAGCCATGGGAGTCAGTGGGTTTGTAGTAGATGTCGATCAGTAGTCTGTTACCTGCGATGGAGATGGTGAGGTCTAGAAACGGTAGGGAGATGTCGGAAATGGCCCAGATGAATTTGAGTGCCGGACCATTACCAGCCGTCGCATACAACACATAATCCTCCAACATTTTTGCCACCTCCAATGGGATCCCACCACTGGCTACATCTTCCCATCTCCTCCCCTTTCTGCTTTCCACAGAGACCGTTTCCTCCGTAACTCCCTGGTCAATTTGTCCCTTTCCACCCACACCACCCCCTCCCCTGGTACTTTCCCTAGCAACCGCAGGAAATGCTACACTTGTCGCTTTACCTCCCCCCTCGACTCCATCCAAGGACCCAAGCAGTCTTTCCAGGTGAGGCAGAGGTTCACCTGCACCTCCTCCAACCTCATCTATTGCATCCGCTGTCCCAGGTGTCAACTGCTCTACATCGGTGAGACCAAGAGCAAGCTTGGCGATCGCTCCGCCCAACACCTCCGCTCAGTTCGCATTAACCAACCTGATCCCCTGATGGCTCAGCACTTCAACCCCCCCTCCCATTCTGAATCCGACCTTTCTGCCCTGGGCCTCCAGAGTCCCACCGCAAATTGGAGGAACAGCACCTTTCGCTTGGGTAGTTTACACCCCAGCGGTATGAACATTGACCTCCAATTTCAGGTCCCTTGCTTTCTCCCTCCTTCCCCTCCCCAGCTCTCCCACAGCCTACTGTCTGCCTCTTCCTTTCTTTTTCCCGCTCCCCCTTCCCCCCCCACATCAGTCTGAAGAAGCGTCTTGACCCGAAACGTCGCCTATTCCTTTGTTCCATAGACGCTGCCTCACCCGCTGAGTTTCTCCAGCTTTTTTGTCTCCCATTGTACTATGGTACAATCCTTTTCCCATGCGACTAATGAGCCAGGATTTTGCCATGTGCCTTTTTATGCCTTTTTTGATGATTTCATCAGGATAATGCCTTTTTCATGAACGAGTGCCAAAATCAGCCTTTTTTTTTGCCATTTTGCTAAAAGGTCGTGCTATTTTCTCTAGTCGTACCGTGATTACAATGATGTTTTCTATGTTAACATGTTAATATTAATGTTATTATTAATGTGTTAACATAGTATAACAAGAAAACTTCCCCCACCGAGTCAAAACCGGGGGCTCCACCATCGGTCATTCATTCGTTCTTGCCGCTGCCCGCTGGTTCAGTCCTTTCCAAGATCGATTTAAGAAAGAACTGCAGGTGCTGGAAAAATCTAAAGTAGATGAAAAATGCTGGAGAAACAGCGGGTGAGGAAGAATCTATGGAGAGGAGGAATAGGCATTTTTTGGGTCGGGACACTTCTTCAGACTGATGGGGGGGGGGGGGGTAGGGAAAGGAAAGGAAGATGCGGAGACAGGAGGACTAGAAGGAGAGGAGGGGAGGAAGGAGAAGACGAGGGCTATTTAAAAATAGAGAAGTCAATGTTGATACTGCTGGGGTGCAGACATTCCCAAGCTTGTCTCACTACATTTACTGCTGGCTCCAGTTGCAAATCTGAGTTTTCGACCGGAAGAATACCTATGCCAGGATCCACTTTATAGACTTCAGCTCTGCTTTTAATACAATCATCCCACAGCAGCTGGTGGAGAAGCTGAAAAAAAAAAGCTTTAAGCTGTTAAAGGTGGATACTGGCACTTGCAACTGGGTCCTTAACCTTTTATCACAACAGCAGCAGACAGGGTGGGCAGTCGGACATCAAGAACCATCGCTGTGAGCACTGGCTCACCCCAAGGCTGTGTCCTAAGCCCCCTGCTGTTTAGTCTGCTGACTCGTGACTGTACTGCTAGACTCAGCAACAACTAGATAGGTAGATCCTTTATTGTCATTACGGTCTGAACGAAATTATGTTGCCTGCAGTCATACACAGAATCAATAATAACAAAACATACAATGAACACAAATTAAACATCCACCACAGTGAGTTCACCAAGCATATCCTCACTGTGATGGAGGCAAAGTCTTAGTCTCTGTCTCTTCCCTCCTTGTTCTCCCTCTGCGCTGAGGCGATCGATCCAGGCCGGAGATGCCGTTCTCCAGTCCAGCGGACCTCCGTGGTGATGTCGCCGTCTCCGCTCCGAGACGGCCCGCCACAGCATCAGCTCCGGGCAGCCGCCCCAGCTCCAGGTCCCGCAGTCTCCGCTCCAGGCCGCCGCCCCAGCTCCAGGTCCCGCAGTCTCTGCTCCAGGCCGCTGCCCCAGCTCCAGGCTGCCACCCCAGCTCCAGGTCCCGCAGTCTCTGCTCCAGGCCACTGCCCCAGCTCCAGGCTGCCACCCCAGCTCCAGGTCCCACAGTCTCCGCTCCGGGCCGCTGCCCCAGCTCCAGGCCGCCACCCCAGCTCTGGGTCCTGCAGTCTCCGCTCCGAGCCCCGCTGCATCAGCTCCAGGCTGCCGCCGAAAGCCAGAACGCCGCACCAGCAAGTCGGGCCACCTCTGCCTTAGCCCCGAAGACGGCCAGCCTCTCGTTGGTGAGTCCTGGCTGGCTCTGCCTCCGGAGCCTCGGGGTCAGTCGCAGGTTGGAGGCCGCCAGCTCCGCCATTAGGCCTCAGCACAGACGGAGGCAGAGAAGGGAGATATGACACAAAAAAGTCGCATTCCCTTGAAAGAAGAGACAGAGAACGTGTTCCATCCCCTCTAACACAACCCAACAAACTAAAACTTAACCAAAACAAGACAAAAAAAACAACAGAAAAAAGTAAAGACAGACAGACTGCAGGCGAGCCGCAGCTGTTAACAGCGCCGCCACTTCCGGACATCAACAAGTTCGCTGATGACACAACAGTGGTGGGTCTCATCAGCGACAATAATGAGTCGGCGTACAGGGTGGAGGTGGAGCTGCTTACAGAATGGTGCAGATCTCACAACCTCACTCTCAATGTGGAAAAAACAAAGGAAATGGTGATTGATTTCAGGAGGGTTGGAAAAAAACATCATACTCCGCTGCATATCGATGGAGCTGCTGTGGAGAGGGTCAGCAGTGTGAAGTTCCTTGGACTCAACCTGGCGGATGACCTGACCTCTACGACCAACACCACAGCAGTGATCAAAAGAGCTCAGCAGCGGCTCCACCCCCTCCAGAGACTAAGGAAAGCAAGTCTCCCCACTGCTCATCTAAGGATCTTCTACAGGGGCACCATCGAAAGCATACTGACTTACGGCATCACTTCCTGGTTTGGGAGCTGCAAGGCTCACGAACAATATCAACTCAACAGGATAGTGAAGACAGCCAGGAGGATCATTGGTGCCCCACTCCCTTTCCTGTTGGAGATATACAAGAAGCGGAGCATCAGTAGAGCCATCTCCATCATCCAGGACCCCTACCATCCATCACACCACATCTTCTCTATTCTGCTATCTGGGAAGAGGTACAGGAGCATCAGCTGCAAAACCAGCAGGATGCTCCACAGCTTCTTCACACAGGCAATAAGACTGATTAACGGACAATGTCCCCTCCCCAAATATCGTTCACAAACACATTCAACCTCGTCCATACTTTGAAGCCACTGTCGGTCGGAATGTCTGTTTTTATTCTATTGTAAATTTTAGGCCTGCTTTTTGTTTTAGACATGGTAATTTTAATTTGTTTTTAAAGCCCTTTGTATTTATCCTTTTTTTATTAACTACACTAAATGGAATTATCTGAATGGTGGCCGATTAGGAAAGGAGGAGATGCAACGAGACCTGGGTATCATGGGACACCAGTCATTAAAAGTAGGCATGCAGGTGCAGCAGGCAGTGAAGAAAGCGAATGGTATGTTAGCATTCATAGCAAAAGGATTTGAGTATAGGAGCAGGGAGGTTCTACTGCAATTGTACAGGGTCTTGGTGAGACCACAACTGGAGTATTGCGTACCGTTTTGGTCTCCTAATCTGAGGAAAGACATTCTTGCCATAGAAGGAGTACAGAGAAGGTTCACCAGACTGATTCCTGGGATGTCAGGACTTTCATATGAAGAAAGACTGGATCGACTCGGTTTGTACTCGCTAGAATTTAGAAGATTGAGGGGGGATCTTATAGAAACTTATAAAATTCTTAAGGGGTTGGACAGGCTAGATGCAGGAAGATTGGTCCCGATGTTGGGGAAGTCCAGAACAAGGGGTCATAGTTTAAGGATAAGGGGGAATTCTTTTAGGACCGAGATGAGAAACTTTTTTTCACACAGAGAGTGGTGAATCTCTGGAATTCTCTGCCGCAGAAGGTAGTTGAGGCCAGTTCATTGGCTATATTTAAGAGGGAGTTAGATGTGGCCCTTGTGGCTAAAGGGATCGGGGGGGTATGGAGAGAAGGCAGGAACAGGATACTGAGTTGGATTATCAGCCGTGATCATATTGAATGGCGGTGCAGGCTCGAAGGGCCGAATGGCCTACTCCTGCACCTATTTTCTATGTTTCAATATTGTTGGGCAGAAAATTAGAGATGAAGTTGCATGCAACAAAATATGGATCCCAATGGGCGAGACAACCAATGCTATGGGGAGATATGTTGCCAATGTGGTCATCTGTTCACTGGAGGCGGGTTAACCATCAAAGGAGTATTCGTTGACATCGGAAGTATTGGTGAAGTCAAACAGCTTAACTATTGCTCAGTTGTTTACATCTTCACTTGCTGTACTTTAGCCGGAAGGTATAAAACACGAGAATATACTTCTGTTTGTGACTTAAAATTTGATTCCTCAAAATGTTGCATTTGACGTGTCAAGCTCAAGGATTTCATAGAATTGCCAAGCACAGACGTAGATTATTTCCAAATGTCGATCGCCTAGTTACCAATGTCAAGAAAATCTTCCTCAAAGCACCGTCATGTGTGCAAGGAAATGACACCCGAGATTCCGCTACCTCTTCAGCCCTTTTTTGACTAGGTGGGGTACATGGCTCTCTGCTCTGTGGCAAATTTTGAAAAGATAAAATAAATCGTCAACTGTTCTGAAGAAGAATCTGCTGCAGTGAGGATCGTCAATGAAATCATGCAGAAAAAGTCCCTCCACCGCGTTCTTGTGTATATTGCTTCCAATTTTGCAAACTTCCCACAAGCCATCACTTCCCTTGAGAAACATGGCAAAACATTAGTGAATAACTTGCAGGTTTTCAACAAAGTATCTGCCGATATTCTTAAAGTTCTTGACGATACAGGTAACTACATACAAGGAAAATGTGAGAGAGTGATTTTAGGTAACAAAGATCTTGAAGAATTACAAAACAGCTAATTTTCTCAAAGGTAGTTGTAATTCACAAGATATCGATATGAATATGGATTCTGTGGCTTGTTTCGCGTATGCACCAGTGACCTCAGCTGGGGAAGAAATCATTTTTTCACAACTGAAGCATATTCTGTCTGACAGACGGCATAGTTCACCACCAGATAATTTGAAAAAGATGCTGGCAATTATGAGCAATCAGGCAACTTTGGTCATTTTATGTGGTACACCTTATTATTTTTAACCATATTTTGGTGGTGGAAATAAATGCCTGTTATGCCTTTTTTGTCAATAAATGCCGTTTTTGTGCCTTGTTTGTAATTTTATTTTGCCTTTTTGCCTGCCTATTTCTGAGTTTTTCAGTGTCTAAACATCCTGGCTCTACTAATGAGAGTCAATGAATGTAAGAAAAGTTTGCTGTCCAGACAGAATTCTTCTAGGGGCTTTCATCCACAGACAGCTTCCAGTAAAACCGCACTGAACAATGTTGCAACGTTGGAGTAACTAAGCGGGTCTGCCAGCAACTCAGGAGAAAATGGTTAGGTGACATTTTGCATTGGGACCCTTCTTCCGATTGATTGTCGTGCGGGGAGGAGGGAACCAGGACAAGTAGGGGCTGGGAACAGATGACTTCAGGCAAGGAGGTTCGCTGATAGGTTGATTGTTGGTTGCAGGCGGTGTGAGCTCCAGCGAAATACATTGTTATGAATTGTGCAACTGGTTAACAGACTTTTAGTGGCAGGGGGGAAGGGAGGGTATTTGTAGAAGTTACCTAAAATTGGAAAATTCAATCTTCAGTCTGCCCTGCTGTAAGCTACCCAAGTAAAATATGAGCTTCCCCCCCTTCCCCTCATCTTCCCCCCCCCCCCCCCCCCTTCCCCTCATCCCCCCTCCCCTCCACTTCCTCCTTCTCCTCCTCCTCCACTAAAGGTCCATTAACCAGTTCCACATTTTACAACAATGTACACCATCTCTCGCTACCCATTGACCAATCACGTAACCTCCTTTGCCTGAGGTCATCTGCTGCCAACCCTATTGGTCTAATTTTACTTCTCGCTTCCATTCCACTTCAACCACAATCAGTCTGAAGAAGGATACCGACCCGAAACGCCACCTATCCATTTTCTCTCCAGATGATGCTTGACCCGCTGAGTTACTCCAGGCAATTTGTGTCGATAAGTGTGGGCGTTAGCTGAGAGGATGTTGAAGGCTTTTCTCATGCAGGAGTAACTCAGCGGGACCGGCTGCATCTCTGGGGAGAAGGAATGGATGATGTTTCAGTCTGAAGAAGGGTCTCGACCCGAAACGCAACCCTGTCCCACTTGGCCGTCATTTACGCGACAGGCCGGTAGCGACTGCACGAAATCCTGGCGCGCTGCGCGATACCGCGCGCAACTCCACACTCGTCCACGCCACTCCATGTGCCCGTCCCGCGCTACCCACACGCTACCGTTTCCTCTGCCTATCCTTAGCCCCACGTCCCCCTCCCTTTTCATCTGTGCATTAATTGCCTCATATTGTGTTTTGAATTGAATTCTGTCTTTACTTTGTGTACTAGTCATGTCTCTACTATTTATTTTGTTCCCCTTACATGTTTTTCCTTTCCCGGCTAAATTTTTGTAAGGTGTCCTTGAGACTCTTGAAAGGCGCCCATAAATAAAAATTTTGGCCACCTCGCTCAGAGCCCCCCTCCGCCATATATGTGTGCCGAGGATTTTTCCCGTCGATGAAATATGACAGAGATATTAATGATTTTACAAAATTCTCCATTCTCTCTGCTGCCCCCGCTGGCAGCAGGGGGGACTATAAAACCAGGAAGTGGTGTGCCTCAATCAGTCTCTGCAAGTGGTGTGCCTCAATCAGAGCTATGAATGACACTGACAAATGTCTACAGCACTGTGAGTACCCTTAATTTGGTTTGAAAATGAAAATATGGTTAGAGGTAAATAAAGCACTGCCTGCAAATGGTGGTTTGGGTTGAAGTAAAAAGGCACTCTCCCCCCCCCCCCCCCTCCTCCTCTTCCCCTCCTCCTCTTCCCCTCCTCCTCCTATCCCCCCCCCCCCCCTCCTCCCTCACCCCCCCCCCCCCCACTCCCTCCCTCCTTCTCCCTATCCCCCCCTCCCCCCCCTCTCCCACCCCCCCCCCTCTCTCTCCCCTTTCCTCTCCTCCCTCCTTTCCTCCTCCCCCCTCTCCTCCTCCCCCCTCCTCCCTCTCCCCTCCTCCTCTCCCTATCCTCTCCCCCCTCTCCTCCCCCCTCTTCTCCCCCCCCCCCTCCTCTCCTATCCTCTCCCCCCCCCCCTCTCCCCCCTCTACTCTCCCCCTCTCCTCTCTTTTTTCTCCCCCTCCTCCCCCCTCCCTAACCCCTAAACCCCCCTCCCCCCACACCCCCTACCCCCCCCCTCCACCCTCCTGTGAGATTCAAAAAATCACAAATGCTCTTGAGACAAATTCAGACAAAGAAGTGTTTTTTCTTCTCCCTATTCTTCTGCCCCTCTCCTCTGATGATGTCCTAGAGAGGCACAAAGAAGATGGAGATGCTTTCTATCTTTATACCTTTAATCACTATGGTCACTACCTCATGTCGCCCCATCGAGTTTCGTCCAATCATAACATAAAGCCCACATTCCCACGAGAATGTCCAGGAATGTCTCGGACCATCTCCTGACGTCAAAGACTCCCAAGGCTTCTGCTGAAGTTTTTAGCTGTTTGCTACTTTCTTTATCTAGAATTTCTCTCTGTTCTGTATATTGTTACTTTATTCTACCAGCAGTCTGGCTTCTGCTGATAAGCTAATTTCCTTCTAAGTTATATTTTTCAGAGTTCTAGTATAAATCAACGATCCCTATTAACCCTTTTCTCAAACTCCCCCTCTCTCCTCCCACTCCCTCCTCTCTCTCCCCCCTCCTCCCCTCAATTAGCGTGTGCGGGGGGAAGTTAGAGTGTGACGCTGGATGCCACCTCCCCCCACAACCGCACTTTGGGGGAACAGACCCAACGAGTCTGCACTTGGTCCAGTTATTATTAATTATTACCAGGCGGCGCAAATGACGGCCAAGTGGGACAGGCCCTCTTTACCCCAGCACCTCGTGTCCATCTTCATTCGCTTGTGTGCGGCGTCATACCCAGGTGACGACGTCTGAACGTCACAAAGCGTTCCCCGCGTGACGTCGGTGCTTTCCCGCCCGTTGCGAGCGTCACGTGCCGGGCGATGCCCTCGCGCCCGGTCGCTGCCGCCCGCCCGTCCAACCGCCGCCGCCGCCGCCGCCGCCATCATGTCCGCTTCGGGGTCGAACATCTTCGACTTTTCTTCTTTTATCAAAGACCTCCTGGCCGGGGGCATCGCCGCCGCAATCTCCAAGACGATCGTGGCGCCGATCGAGCGGATCAAGTTGCTGCTGCAGGTGCAAGCCTCCAGCAAGCAGATCAGCGTGGAGAACCAGTACAAGGGCATCATCGACTGTGTCGTCCGCATCCCCAAGGAGCAGGGTGAGCGCAGGCCTGCAGGCAGGGAGGGAGGGAGGAGGCAATCGCACATTCACGTCGTGGCTTCGTCCGTCTGGGTTCAAACGCCAGCCCCGGCCATGGGTTGACTGACGCCTTTACCGTGTTTGAATGTCCGCCCCGGGATCGGCTTAGTCCCCCCCCCCCCCAGCAGGTGCCCGCCGGTCCAAGTAAAAAATAGTCTCTATTCTTCTTCCAAACAAAATATATCATCTCCTTTTCATCTGCATAGTGGTTTATTTGCCCTTTTTTGCGTATTTATGGATTTGTTGCAGTCTTCCTCACAAGAAAATACTAAATAGGGCCAAATAATCCTCCACCCACCACCTCCAATTTAAATTCCATTTGGAATATTTTGGAGGACCAAGAAACCAAGAACCAGGGGTCTACTTGTCCCCTCAAGCCTGTTGTGTGATTCAATATGATCATGTGCTGATCAACCTCAGGCCTCAACTCTTTTGTCAGTCCCTTATCAATTCCTTAGTGTTCCCTTTCTCTAGAAGGACATTCTACATTTTGAACAAACTGAAGGAACTATGGCAGTCCCAGTTGACAGTTGCCAAGTTTAAATCCACCACAATTACAACGCTATTAGTGAAAGAGATTGAGAGATAAATTATTTTGTGTTGTGGAAATATTACTGAGGGCTCATGATCAATGTTAAGTAAGTGGCAACTAAAAGTGACACGGTATGAGTAGAGGATGGAGGCTCTGGTTGATTACTGCGCAAACACCTCATCAGTGGTTATCCCGCGCAGGTCGGAGTGAGTAGAGTAGCGATTATATTTTGAAGTGGGCCTTTTTGACCAAGTTGGGGAGATCTAGTTGCTCAATCCCCTTTTTAAATGACTTAACATCAGGAGCAGCACGTGTGTTGGGTGGTAACCTATTCCATTCACTTATCGTCCTTGGGTAAAGGGAATATTGGTAGCAAAGTTTATTGAAATTTAGCGAGTTGATGATGTTGGGATTTTGTCTTGTTTCATGCCAGTTGATGCTCTGGGATGACGGAAGATTTGATGGCGTGGTTTTGTGAATCTCCTTGTAAATTGCAATAAGTCTTAGCCTGATTCTGCGGAGATCTAGGGTATCCCATCCGAGAGATGTCAGCGTGTTATTCACGCTTGTAGTCATTACATACAAAGCGGGCTGCTCGGCGTTGTACTTTCTCCAGGATGATCTTGTTGTTGTTGTTGAAAGGATCCCATACGGCTCCACAATACTCCAATTTGGGCCTGACCAAGAACTTGTAGGCATTCTCTTTCACGGATGTACTACATGCGTGAACATTTATTTTAAGAAGACAGAGAGTTCTATTTGCTTTGTTAGACACTTTACTAATATGCATCGCCCAACTTAAATATTTGCATAATTCGACTCCTTGAGCTACCCATGTTGTATTCCGATAAATATGGTTTAGTCTTGTGTGAGACGTGCACGGTATGACATTTGGTTGTATTGAATGACATCTGCCAGGTTTTTCCCCATTCCCAGAGAGCATTCCAGATCCTTCTGCAAGGACAAGCTGTCTTCTGGTGTTTTAATCTCTCTATAAATTATGGCATCATCTGCGAAGAGTCGAACTCTGGACGAAACTGCATTTGGAATTTCAGTCTTGTGTGAGACAGTGCACGGTATGACATTTGGTTGTATTGAATGACATCTGCCAGGTTTTTCCCCATTCCCAGAGAGCATTCCAGATCCTTCTGCAAGGACAAGCTGTCTTCTGGTGTTTTAATCTCTCTATAAATTATGACATCATCTGCGAAGTCGAACTCTGGACGAAACTGCATTTGGAATGTCATTGATATACAGTAGGAAGGGCAGTGGACCCATGACGGTCCCCGGTGGTACACCTGATGTCACAGAAGTTTCAATAGACGTCTCTCCCTCCAAGAGAACTCGCTGGTGCCTCCTTGTCAAAAAGATCTCAACCCATTTTAAGAGGTTGCTGTCCAATACTGCATGGTTGAGCCTGTACAGGAGCCGCTTGTGAGGAACCTGATCAAAAACCTTACTGAAGTCTAATATAATCAGGTCAGTCTGACCCGTGCTATCGAGTGACCTGGCTAGATCATCAAGGTGTCCCACCAGTTGGGTTTCACATGATCGACCCTGTCTCAAGCCATGTTGGTGGTTTGTTAGTACCTTGTGGAAGCCAATATGGTCCATAATATGTCGGTGGATTATATGTTCGAGAATCTTGCATGGTATGGAGGTCAGTGAAACTGGGCGATAATTTGCAGGATTTATCCCATTTTTTTTATAGATGGGGACAATGTTAGCATTCAGCCAATCTTCTGGAAGTTCTCCACTATCCACAGACTTCTGATAAATATTTTTGGAAGACTCGAGCTGAGCTTGCTGCACAATTCTTTAAACTCTGGCTGGTATCTGGTCTGGCCCTAATTATTTATTTGGTTTTGTTTCTTCCAATAATTTCTGCACCCCGTTCATTGTTACCTTAAGATCTGTAATTTTTGGAGTTTGTTGTGAGTTCAATGACAGGAATTCATCTAGGTTTTCTTCAGTGAAAAACGAACAAAACTGCTGGTTTAACACTTCGGCTTTGTCTGCTGCCAAAGATACTGTCCGCCCCATCGATGTAAGGCTTGAGATTCCAAATACTTCCTGGCTCATTTTCCTGATGTAATGCCAGAAAGACTTTGTGTCTACTGATTTTAAACATTCCCCTATCACATAATGGATGTTTCTATGTTCTTGATGTGCTTTCCTGATTTGTCGGTCAATTGAACGCCAACATTTCTTGAAATCTGTCAAAAATCTAAAATCCTGAAAGGTGGTTTTCATGCTGCTCTGGGCTGCAACCACAACTTATTGTCTTGAGCAGAGCAGTTGCTATACAAAGAGAAACAAGGAACTGCAAGTGCTAGAGTACAATTGAATCGGCAGCATCTCTGAAGGTCATGGATTGGTGACATTTCGGATTGGCACCCTTCTTCAGACCAAGCTGTTATGCATCTGGTTAGGATGCTTTTTATGGTGCATCTGTATAAATTGGTAAGAATCATTTGGGACATAAGATTGGTGTACTTTCTTGGACATATTGACTATGTGGTTAGATAGGATAAATATTTGATGATATTTACACCGAGGAATCTGAAGCTTCAACCATCTCCCCTTCAGTATTCTTGTCAAATGACATGTATTCCATCCGCTTCCAAAAGTCGATGACCAGTATCTTCATTTTGTTGACATTGAGGGAGAGGTTGTGTCTTTAAACTATGTTACTAAGATCCTTTCTGTTCTCCATCCCATCATTGTTTGAAATTCAGTCTGGTTTGGTGGTGTCGTCTTAACATAGGTAAATGGGGTTAGAGCAGAATTCAGCCATACAGTCATGAGTGTGGAGTGAGTGTAGCATTGTTCTGCGAGCACATCCTTGTGGTGAACAATTGTTGAGAATGACTATGGCGAATGCTGAGTCGCCTATTCTTACTGATTGCAG
The DNA here is from genome assembly GCF_028641065.1 of Leucoraja erinaceus. Lineage (NCBI taxonomy): Eukaryota > Metazoa > Chordata > Chondrichthyes > Rajiformes > Rajidae > Leucoraja > Leucoraja erinaceus. The sequence goes on from NC_073377.1 coordinate 167,170,987, forward strand.
TGTATGGATCAAGATGTTAAGGATTCTGTTGCAGTGAGGGCTGTGGAGTCCTAGGTCCAGGAGTTTGATGTTGAATTTGGTTAGAATCATGTACCAGAAATTTCTGCTTGTAAGCAGGGATTAGGAGCACAACCATGTGGTCAGATTTCCCAAAATGCAAGTGAGAAGTGGAGCAGCAGGCATCTGAGCACAATTAACGATTTCGAGGAGAGAATTTAATGTAACACCTCCAAGTTTGCGGATGACACAAAGCTGGGTGGCAGTGTGTGCTGCGAGGAGGGTGTTATGAGGCTGCAGGGTGACTTGGATAGGTTGGGTGAGATGGCAGATGCAGAATAATGTGGATAAATATGAGGTTATCCACGCTGATGGCAAGAACATGAAAGCAGATTATTATCTGAATGGTGTCAGATTCGGAAAAGGGGAGGTGCAACGAGACCTGGGTGTGCTTGTACATCAGTCACTGAAAGTAAGCATGCAGGTACAGCAGGCAGTGAAGAAAGCTTGTTGGCCTTCATTGCGAGAGGATTTGAGTTTAGAAGCAAGGAGGCCCTATTGCAGTTGTACAGGGCCCCGGTGAGACCGGACCTGGAGTATTGTGTGCAATTTTGGTCTCCTAATTTGAGAAAGGACATTATTGCTATTGAGGGAGTGGAGCGCAAGTACACTAGGTTAATTCCCAGGATTGCAGGACTGACATATGATGAAAGAATGGGTCGACTGGGCTTATATTCACTGGAATTTAGACAGATGAGAGGGGATCCTATAGAAACATAAACTTCTTAAAAGATTGGATAGGCCACATGCAGGGAAAATGTTCCCATTGTTGGGGGAGTCCAGAACCAGGGGTCACAGTTTGACAATAATTGGTAGACAATTTAGGACTGAGATGAGGAAAAACCTTTTCACCCAGAGAGTTGTGAATCTGGAATTCTCTGCCACAGAAGGCAGTGGAAGCCAATTCACTGGATGTTTTCAAGAGAGAGTTAGATTTAGCTCTTAGGGCTAAAGGAATCAAGAGATATGGGGGAAGAGCTGGAACAGGGTACTGATTTTAGATGATTGGCCATGATCATATTGAATGGTGAAGCTGGCTCGAAGGGCCGAATGGCCTACTCCTGCACCTATGTTTCTTTGTGACGGTTCTGTGGCAGTATCCGACGATGTTCGGTCCTCTAGTGTGTTAGTCTGATAATACTTTGGTAGCACACTCTTTAGGTATGCCTGGTTGAAGTTGCCTGCTATGATGAACAAGGCCTCGGGTTACTTCACTTTAAGGTTATTGGTAGTGGTGTACAGTACATCCAGTGCAAGCTTCACAGTCCGCATGTGATGGGATGTACACTGCTGTCAGGATAGTCAAAGTGAATTCACAAGGCAGGTAGTAGGGACAGCACTTCACTATTAGATATTCCAGATTTGGCGTAAAGGAGCTCTACATTATTGCCACATTAGAGCACCGCAAAGTGTTGATAAAGAAGAAGACACCCGCTTCTTGCCTTACTTGAGGACGCCTTATGGCCTATCCGGTGGCAAAATCTGCTGAACCAGTTGTGAGCTATGCCTTTATGTCTTACAATACAGAGCAATCTTCAATAGGTGAGTCTGGCTTTAAGTTCAATAGTTTTAATGTTTTCCAAATATATTGGGAGGAAGGACTTGAATTGTCTTGTTTCAGTCTCATGCAGACCATTGTGTCTCCTCTGCCTCCTGGATGTGGTGTTTCTGGTTCGGCCCCCAGGTTAGGTAGGGAGCGCTCCGGATGGTCAGGCATGGTCTTGGGTCCAGTATTGGTAATTCCGAGGTTGGGCACTTTGTTCAGTTGAGCCTTGGAGTTGGATCAGTTCATGATGTCAGCTGCTCCTGCTAAACGTTGTCTTTGTCCAGCGGCCTTTCGAAGGGTCAACGAGTGGTTGATCTCTTCTGCAGGATTCAAATCTATTTGGGTTTCATTATTGCAAGCCTTTAAATAACAAACACTCCACTGCAGTTGAAAAAATGTTGTTTGCATTGTGTTATAACCTCCTAAGACCATGCGTCAGAGATTCCGGCTGCCAGGTTAAATGCCGGGAGCTGTGATTATGTGTGATAGATACGTGATTATGTGTGATAGATTGATTATGTGTGATAGATACGTGAAGCAAAAGTGCACTGAATGTGAAACATCACAGTATTGTCTAACGAGAAGCATGACTATGAATCATAATCACACACCACAGAAACCTTCACCCTCGACACCTCCCTCCCCTTTCTTGATCTCACAGTCAATAAACTATTGACTGACGTCTATTACAAACCCACTGACTCTCACAACTATCTCCACTCCACTACTTTCGAACCTGCTTCCTGCAAAGACTCTAACCCCTACTCCCAATTCCTCCGTCTGCATCTGCACCCTAGATGAGGTGTTCCATGCTAGGACATCCGAGATGTCCTCATTCCTTAGGGAACGGTTTTCCCTCTCCCATCATAGATGAGGCCCTCACTCGTGTTTCCTCGGTATCCCGCAGCTCCACCCTTACTCTCCCTTCCCCTGGTTGCAACAGAGACAGAAGCCCCCTAGTCCTTACCTTCCACCCCATCAGCCATTGCATACAACACATAGTCCTCTAAAATTTCTGCCTTTATGTGTCAACCTTCACCACGACTTGTCCATATTGACAAAGGTGTCCCATCTCAGCTAGGCTTCAATGCCTGTGTTTTGCCCATATTTTTCTAAACCTTTCCTATCCATATTCCTGTTCAAATAACTTTTAAATGTTGTTATTGTACTTGCCTCAACTAATTCCTCTCGCAGCTTGTTCCATGTACCCACCACTCTGTGTAAAATAGTTTTCCATCAGGTTTTGGTAAAATGTTTCCCCTCTGACCATAATACCACAGCCTCTAATTCTTGTTTCCCTATCCTGGGAAAAACACAATGTGCATTCACCCTATTTATGCTTTTCATGATGTTTACACATATATATATATGACAACCCCTCAGTTTCCTGTGCTGCCAGAAATAAAATCATTGCCTACCCAACCTCTTCCTGTAGCTCTCTCTCCCCCTCTCCCCCTCTCTCCCTCTCTTCCTTGCAACATCACTTCACCCATTCCATTTTAATGGCATCTTTCCCACGAGCGTGACCAAAACTGAATACTATACTCCAAGTGCGGCCTCACTAATGTCCCACCTTTTATACTCAATTCCCTGACTGATGAAGGCCAGTGTGCTAAATGCCTCTTCACCACTTATTTATCTGTGACTCTACTTTCAGGGAACTATGTACTTGTGCAGCTAGTTCTACAATGTTTTCTGGGGTCCTACCATTCACTGTGAAAGTCCTGCTCTGGTTTGACTTCCCAAATTACAACAACTCGCACTGACCTGAATTTAACTCAATTTCCCATTCCTCAGCCCACTTGCCCAGCTAATTAAGATCCCGCTGTAATTTATGATGACCATCTTCATCATCTATTATACAGGTGCACAACCTTTTATCCGAAAGCCTTGGGACCAGACACTTTTCGTAATTCAGAATTTGTCGGTCTTCGGAATGGAAATTTTTTAGCGTAGATTTTAATGGCTGGCTCAGTGGTAGAGCGTTCGGCTCATATCCGCAAGGTCGCGAGTTTGCGCCTTGATCCCAGCAGTTACTCGGTCGCGAGTTTGAGTCTTCAATGTCGTTTTTTCTTGCAGAATAAATGTTTGTATGAAATGCAGTGTAGGAGAGGTGTACTGACTGTGTGGGCAGAACTTTGGAAGTGATTGCCCACCAGTCTAAAAAGCCGCTGTGTCTCCCTGTCCCTGGGATGGCAGGGGGCGATCAAACGGCACAATATCCCCCTCCCCCTCCAACTCCAGAGGAATCCGCTCCCCGATGGGCCGCTACGGCGACAAGTGGCAGTTTGCCCACAGCCCGAGCTGCGCCACCCCAAGAACACCTTGCACACCATCAGCTTCTGCCCCTACATGTTCCTCTGGAGTTTGAGCGGGGCTGGGCTGGAGTTGCTGCTGGCTGTGGGTCTCTGGGATCTCCGTGCTTGCAGTGGGCCTGGGGGTCGCTGTCCCGTTGGTCCTGACGTCTCCGGCCACCCCCCTGGACTGGAGCTGAGACTGGGAACTGTACCGCCCTTGCCCCCTCCCTCTGCAACTGCAAACAACCCCACTCTCCTGCAAGGGCGGTACAGTTCCCGGAGGATAGCAGGTGGCCGGAGACGTCAGGACCAACAGGAACCCGCTCCCCGATGGGCCCCTACGACGCCCCGAGCTGCGCCCCGTCATCCGCAACCCAGGTTCCTCTGTAGTTGGAGCGGGGCTGGGCTGGGCTGCTGCAGGCTGTGGGTCTCTGGGTTCTCCGTGGGCCTGGTGGTCGACGTCCAATTGGTCCTGACGTCTCCGGTGACTGCACTGGCCTGCTGCCATCGCCGACGTGAAGACAGTACAAAGCCCCCGCGCCGGTGCAATGAGCGGGGAGCTGGAGAGGGGAGGGATGGGGTCACACACATGGCCGGGGAGCAGAGGGGTGTAGGTGGGGTGAAACTGAAGGGAGCGACAATCTGCTGCTGCCTGCACGCTGAGTTAAAAAGTTCCCACGCAAGACTCGCGATACACTGTGTATCGTGAGTCTACTGTGGGAACTTTTTAACTCAGCGGGCAGGTAGCAGCAGATTGTCAATTATTAACCCTCCCGCGCAATATACCCTCACCTTCACTTTTATGGATGGGGATTTAGTTCCCCTTTCTTCGAGGACCGACCGGAGGTTCCGCTGTCACCTCTGCGGGCCGCCCTCGGTGAACGTCCTGTCTCCCTGTCCCTGGAATAGTAGGGGGCGATCAAACAGCACAATACCCCCCTCCCCCTCCAACTCCAGAGGAATCCGCTCCCCGATGGGCCGCTATGGCGACAAGTGGCAGTTCGCCCACAGCCCGAGCTGCGCGACCCCAAGAACAAGACGTACCCCTTGCACACCATCAGCTTCTGCCCATACGGGGAGCGTTTTCCTCTGGAGGTGGAACGGGGCTGGGCTGGAGTTGTTGATCTGGGATCTCCGTGCTTGCAGTGGGCCTGGGGGTCGGTGTTCGGTTGGTCCTGACGTCTCCGGTGACTGGCACTGTGCTGCTAGCATCGCGACGTGAAGACAGTACAAAGCCCCCGCGCCGGTGCAATGAGCGGGGAGCTGGAGAGGGGAGGGAAGGGGTCACACACATGGCCGGGAAGCAGAGGGGTGTAGGTGGGGTGAAACTGAAGGGAGCGACAATCTACTGCTGCCTGCACGCTGAGTTAAAAAGTTCCCACGCAAGACTCACGGTACACTGTGTATCGTGAGTCTACCGTGGGAACTTTTTAACTCAGCTGGCAGGTAGCATATTGTCAATTATTAACCCTCCCGCGCAATATACCCTCACCTTCTCTTTTATGAATGGGGATTTAGTTCCCCTTTCTTCGAGGACCGACCGGAGGTTCCGCTGTCACCTCTGCGGGCCGCCCTCGGTGAACGTTTTCAAGGACCTTTCTTCAAGGACCGAAAAAATGTCGCTATTCGGAGGTTTTCGTTATTTCGATCTTCGAATAAAAGGTTGTGCACCTGTACCACCTATTTTAGTATCATCTGCAAACTTACTAATCACCTTACACATTAACTAGCTCTCCCTGGTTCCAATTTGCTCAAACCTCCCAGAGCAGTTCCATGCAGAATATTATCAAAGGCTTTTGCTAGTCCATATAGACACTGTCTATGACCTTGCCCTCATAAATCTTCATGGTAACTTAATCAAAAAACAATCAAATAGGTGATTTTCCACACACGAAATCAGAATCCTCACCAGTAATTTGCCTCCCAAGATGTTTGGCTTGCTGGTCTATAGTTCCCAGTTTTTACTTTGCAGCACTTTTTAAATATGGGTACAACATTCGCCACCACCCTATCTTCCAGTACCTCACCCGTGGCTAACAATGATTCATATATCTTAGCCAGGGCTACTGCAATTTCATCTCTAGCTTTCCACAGTGTCCATCTGATCACGCCCTGGAGATTATTTACCTTCATATGTTTTAGGACATCCAGTACCTCCTTAACTTTAATATGGACTGTCCTCAAGATATCACCATTAACTTTTCAAATCCCCTCCTCATGATAAAAGCACAGGAGAAATATTAATTTATGATTTTGCCCATCTTCTGCAGCTCCATGCATAGATTCTCTCTAGTTATTTTTTTGCACTGAATCTATATAATATATATATATAATATAATATAACTAAAACTCTCATCTTGTTATCTGCAGGATTGCATTGTTTCTCTATATGCGCAAAAACGGTACACAATAGCGTTACGATTTTTGTTCCACCTTACTCACCATTGCCCTGTGCTGCAAATGAAACAAGTTTGTTCAGATCGATAATATATTTTAAAAGTTATTAAGGTTTAAAACAAATTAACTTAAAACAGAGCCCCCACCCGCGCATGCGCAGCTGGGGGAAGAGTTCCCATGCGCATTTGAACTGGCGTCGCAAAGGGCACCCAACGGGTCCCCAGCCGTGCCTGCGCAGTTGGGGCCTTTCCAGAATTCAGATCACGATCTTTTTTTCACAACGGCGACACTGATGAGATGACTTCCATTTTAATTTCTACCGCCGCGGGAATCCACCGCCTTAGCGTGAGGCTGGGAGCTCCAGAGGGGAGAGGCGATGCCGACCGCGGGGGTCCACCTCCTTGGTGCTGGGGCTGCTTCTGCGGCCGGAGGCGGGGAAAGACCACGCCAACAATCTGGGGCCTGGGCGTTGAGGCTGGCTCTGAGGCCGACGGAGGGAGAGTGGGAGGATTGAAGGAGAGGAGGGGGTAGGGAGGGAGAGGGGGAGAAGTGGAGGTAAGGAGGGAGTGGGGGAGGAGGGTGAATAGAGGTGGGGAACAAAGGGAGAGGAGGGCAGTGGGGAGGATTGGGGGAGGTGAGTGGGAAATACAGGGATAGGAGGGGGTATGGAGGGGAGAGGAGTTATAGAGGGAGGGATTAGGGGAGGAGGAGAGGGGAAAGAAGGAGGGGGAGGGTGTTGGGGGATGAGGGAAAATGAGCTGCGCCTGCACAGTTGGGGGCGATGGGTGAGTGCTAGAATATTGTGTTGGGGGAACGGGTTGCGTTGGGGGAACGGATGAGTGGTGGAATATTGCGTTGGGGAACGGGTTGCATTTGGGGACCAGGCCTCCCATGTGACAGGGACCCAATGGGTCTCAGTTGGTCTAGTATATTTGTAAAATCTCTTTGGATTCAGGCTTTTCTGTCAGCCTTGCAATTGAGGATTGCGATATTTGTGGAATTTTAATAAACAAAATCATGGAGAACCACACTAGTTTTCAAACAATTAAATTGTGTTAAAACAATTTCTAGGCTGAAAACTAAACGTGATCATAAATATATATAGAGACAAATCATTGGTGAAATTTATGACATTCTCAGCATTATAGATTATTGTCATTCCACAGAAGTTATTAATATTAATGATAATTGACATAAAAAGGCATGTATTTCCACCACCAATATATGGTTAAAAATGATAATAATAAGGTATACTCCATTAAATGACCAAAGTTGCCTGGTTGCACATAATTACTATCATTTTTTTCAAAATATGTGGCGTTAAACTATGCCGTCTGTCAGACAGAATATGTTTCAGTTGAGAAAAACCTCTTTTTACCCCAGCTGAGGTCACTGATGCATACTCGAAACAAGCTACCGACTCTATATTTATGTTGATATCTTGCGCATAACAACTACCTTTGAGAACTTTAGCTATGTTTTGCATTTCTTCAAGATCTTTGTTACCTAAAATCACTCTCTCACATTTCCCTTGTATGTCTTTACCTACATCGCAGGAACTTTATGAATATCGTTAGTTGAAAACCTGCAAGTTATTCACTAATGTGTCGCCACGTTTCTCAAGGAAAGTGATAGCTTGTGGGAAGTTTACAAAATTGGAAGCAATAAACACAAGATCGTGGTGGAAGGACTTTTTCTGCATGATTTCACTGACGATCCTCACTGCAGCAGATTCTTCTTTAAAACAGTTGACGATTTATTTTACCTTTTCAAAATTTGTAGCAGAGAGTACAGAAGAGAGCCATGTACCCAACCTAGTCAAAATGGGCTGAGGAGGTAGCGGAATCTCGGGTGCCATTTCCTTGAACAACTGCACACGTGACAATGCTTTGAGGAAGATTTTCTTGACATTGGAAACTAGGCGATCGACATTTGGAAACACGCTACGTATGTGCTTGATAATTTTATGAAGTCCTTGAGCTAAGCATGTCAAATGCAACATTTTGGGGTATAAAACTTTAAGCGCACGAGCAGCTTTTTTCATGTACGGAGCTGCATCAGTCACAAACAGAAGAACATTCTCGTGTTTTATACCTTCTGGCCAAAGTACAGCAAGTGAAGCTGTAAACAACTGAGCAATAGTTGAGCTGTTTGACTTCACCAATACTTCCAATGTCAATAAATACTCCTTTGATGGTTGACCTGCCTCCAGTGTACTGATGACCACATTGGCAACATATCTCCCCACAGCATCGGTTGTCTCATCTATTGAGATCCATATTTTGTTGCATGCAACTTCATCTCTAATTTTCTGCACAACAATGTTGAAGTTGCTGTCAACATAATTTTTCCGTAATGATGACTCGCTTGATATATGTTCCTCTGTGTATTTCTCTAAAAAACCTCTTTGAGAGATTTGTTTTCCAATTTCCACAGGGGAATTCCAGCATCAATGCATGCCTTGCACAGATCACTCGAAAACTCAGATTTGCGACCGGAACCAGCAGTAAATGTGGTGAGGAGACAAGCTTGGGTATTTTGCTTGGGTAGTCTACACCCCAGCGGTATCAACATTGACTTCTCTAATTTTAGATAGCCCTTGTCCTCTCCCTCCTCCCCCTCCCCAGCTATCCTTCTAGTCCTGCTGCCTCCGCCTCTTCCTTTCTTTTTCCCGCCCCCCCCCCACATCAGTCTGCAGAAAGGTCTCGATCCGAAACGTCGCCTATTCCTTCTCTCCATGGATGCTGCCTCACCCGCTGAGTTTCTCCAGAATTTTTGTCAACCTTCGATTTTTTCAGCATCTGCAGTTCTTTCTTAAATAGATCTTAGAGAAGACTGAACCAGCAGGCAGCAGCACGAATGAATGAATGACCGATGGTGGTGCCCCCGGTTTCGCCCTGGTGGCGGAAATATTCTTGTATGTTATACTATGTTAACACGTTAATAATAACTAATATTAACGTGTTAACATAGTGAACATCATTGTAATCATGGTACAACTAGAGAAAATAGCACGACCTTTTAGCAAAACGGCAAAAAAAGGTTGATTTTGGCACTCGATCGTGAAAAGAGCATTATCATTGGTGAAATCATCAAAAAAGGCATGAAAAGGCGCATGGCATTCATGGCAAAATCCCGGCTCTACTCATTGCCGCCATTATGTAAGGACTTTGTACGCCATTTAACCATTTTAAATACTTAACAAAAAGTTATGCAAACTTGCATGTATAAAAAGCCATATGCTTCTCTCACTGATTTCCCTAATATATTTTGCAGTAATGTAATCCTTTTGAGTTGTAGCATTGCACGATTATAGCAGCCAACATGTACACAGCAAGCATTCACAAATAGCAATATAGTAAAGACCAGATAATGTTTAGCAATGTTTATCAAGGGATAAATATTTGCCACGGTACCAGTGGCAATTTTAACATGCACCCAAGAGGGCAGATGACACCAAATATAATAGTCCAGAATTTACACTTGCTGCTCTTAGAATACCAGCCTGGAGTTTTTGGTAAGGTTTCTGAGTGGGACTTTAACAAGAATGCCACTAATTGAACTGTAAAAATGTACTATTTTTATGTCAATTTCTTTTTATTGTTAATATTTGAAAATATTTATATATGTTCTGTATTTTTAGGAATTGTGAGTTTTTGGCGTGGAAACTTAGCAAATGTGATTCGATACTTCCCAACTCAGGCTCTGAATTTTGCCTTCAAGGACAAATATAAGCAATTGTTTATGGCAGGAATTGACAAAGAAAAACAGGTATGCTGTAGATGTCGGTAAACTGCAATATTATCGTAAATGCACTACAGGTGCACAACCTTTTATCCGAAAGTCTTGGGACCAGACACTTCTCGGATTTCGGAATTTTTCTGATTTCGGAATGGAAGATTTTTAGCGTAGATTAGATAGGTAGCGCGGGCGTCTTGAAAAGTCTGGAGCGGCTGCCTCCTCCCCGGAGACCGGGGAATCATTGTAAATCATTGCTTAAATGTTAGTCAGTTAGTTTGGAGGGATTTTATGTGGTGGGGGGGGGGGGGGGGAAGGGGGAAACTTTAATTCTTAGTCCCCTACCTGATCGGAGAGGCGGGGAGCGGGCAATGCCTTACCGGGTCGCCGTGCGGTAAGCTCCGGAGCTTACCGCCGACTCCCAACATCGCGGGGCTGCGGGCGTCCGGTCGCGGGCGGCGCTGGATTTGGAGCGCCGCGCAGCCAGGGGTAGAGTTGCCGGGGTCGGAGCTACAACCGGCGCCACCCGCGGCCAGACGCCCACAGCCCCAGCTCCGCGATGTTGGGAGTCGGCTGCCACAGCACTCCGGAGCTTACTGCACGGCGACCCGATAAGGCATTGCCCCCTCTCCGACCAGGTAGGGGACTAAGAATTAAAGTTTCCCCCTTCACCCCCACCCCCCCTTCACATAAAAGCCCTCCAAACTAACTGGACTAACATTTAAGCAATGATTTACAGATGTTTAAGTGTCTCCCCGGTCTCCGGGGAGGAGGCAGCCGCTACAGTAGTACAGACCTGGGTTGACCGTGGGTCGTTTCGGGTCAAGTTTGGCACCAAACGCGAGCTTTGGTGTGCAGACAACATCCTGGAAAAAATGTCCGGTTTTCGGAGCTTTTCGGTTTCCGGAATTTCGGATGAAAGATTGTGCACCTGTATTATGAAAAATTGGAATAAATTTGGTTACAAATTGTTTTTGCTTTTGTTTATTGTGAGCAAAAGCGTACAGGGACAGTACTACATTCCCAAAAATAGTGAACAAAATGTGAAGGGAAACTCAGAAGTTTTACTTTCTAATTTGCGGTTCTATGTAGTTATATCAATGGGAGTACAGATCTTATAAAATGCTTAATTGCACAGGATCCAAGGTTATTTTGTTTTTTCTCTTTCTCACCTTCTACAAATGTTGAGGAATCTTATCAAGGTTGAGCTCCATTCTACTGTTAGACCATGCAAAATTCAAACGGAGGAGGTGGTGTCTGGAATAATGTTTCTGAAAGATGAATACATTTATGGACCTGTCCCACTTTGGCGATTTTTTGGGCGACTACAGGCGACTGCCATAAAGTTTTCAACATGTTGAAAATTTTTCGGCGACAGTGGCGACAATTTTTGTTAACGTAGGTTTTGTCGTAGGTGAATTCCATCAAAATTAGTCCCTGGCAGTCGTCTAAAAAGTCGCCTAAGTGGGACAGGCCCATTAGGGTTTCCTTTTTAAGCATGTATTTGCACAAGTTTCAGATACGGTACATATCAGGTTGTTAGTGATTATGAATTCCTATTAATTTATTGCCTTGTCTTTCTGACTCCCTTATATTTTAGTTCAAATAGACATGAGCCAAGACATTTACTCTTGTCAATGGAATAATTTTTTTGATGTCTTGAAATAAGCATGTGATCTGGTGCATTTAGAAAAGTAAAGCAGTTGCCATGACAAGCTAAGATATAATCCATCAAAATACTTTATAAAAAATAGATGCAGGAGTAGGCCATTCAGGCTCTTCAAGCCAATAGCACCATTCAATATGATCATGGCTGATCATCCAGAATCAGTACCCCGTTCCTGCTTTCCCCATATCCCTTGATTCCGCTAGCCAAAAGAGCTATATCCAACAATCTCTCGTGAATACTTCCAGTGAATTGGCCTCCACTGCCTTCTGTGGCAGAGAATTCCAAAGATTCACTACTGGGTGAAAAAGTTTTTCCTCATCTCAGTCCTAAATTCAATTTAATTCAATTCAATTCAACTTTATTGTCATTGCACAAATGCAAGTATAGGTACAACGAAATGCAGTTTAGCGTCATAGTCATAGTGCAAGATAGTAGAAGTAAAAATAAAAAAACAAAGTTGGCATACAATAAAAGTTTATTAAAAATAAATTAAAAAAAAGACCTATTCCTTATTGTTAAACTGTGACCTATTCCTTATTGTTAAACTGTGACCCCTGGTTCTGGACTCCCCCAACAGTGGGAATGTTTTTCCTGCATCTGGCCTGTCCACCCCTTAAGAATTTTATATGTTTCTATAAGATTCCCTCTCATCCTAAATTCCAGCGAATACAAGCCCAATCGATCCATTCTTTCATCATATGTCAGTACTGCCATAGTGGGAATTAACCTGGTGAACCTACGCTGCACTCCCTCAATAGCAAAAATTACCTTCCTCAAACTAGGAGACCAAAATTGCAATCAATACTTCTGGTGCGGTCTCACTAAGGCCCTGTACAACTGCAATAGGACCTCCTTGCTCCTATACTCAAATCCTCTCGCAATGAAGGCCAACATGCCATTAGCTTTCTTCACTGCCTGCTGTACCTGCATGCTTACTTTTCAGTGACTGATGTATAAGGACACCTAGGTCTCGTTGCACCTCCCCATTTCCTAATCTGACACAATTCGGATAATAATCTGCTTTCTTGCTCTTGCCCTCAAAGTGGATAACCTCACATTTATCCACATTATAATGCATCTGTCATGCATCTTCCCACTTACCCAACTTACCCTAGTCACCCTGCAGCCTCATAGCATCCTCATCGCAGCTCACACTGCCACCTAACTTTGTGTCATCCGCAAACTTAAAGATGTTACATTTAATTCCTTTGTCTAAATCATTACTATATATTGTAAATAACTGGGGTCCCAGCACTGGCCACACCAACATTTAACACCAATGATTGTTGCTAAATCATGTAGGAGTTGTTTAATTATAACTAAGTTTAAACCTTGATAGACTGGAGAGGAGGTTTCTGTTAAAGTTGAAAGCAAATATAAGTAATATATATACAAAAGTTGAATCGATGAGATTTAAAGCATTGTATTAAAAGTCTTGACAGTTGTTGTTAAGGAATCTTTGTGTAGATGTAAGTAAATGTGTTTATGTTGAGTTTAAATATTCAGAAGGATAAAAATGTTTTCATTTCAGTTTGGAAAATGGTTTTTAGCAAACTTAGCGTCTGGAGGAGCTGCAGGTGCTACATCCCTGTGTTTTGTATATCCACTGGATTTTGCGCGAACACGTTTGGCAGCTGACGTCGGCAAAGGTAATGCCAAGGAGGAAATTACTTCACATCAAGCAATCAGTACTCACACCACAAAAACAATAGTGCTAAAGACTTGATAACTACTATGAGTTGAAGAGAAGGCTCTTGAGGAGGGTATTGAAATAATTAAAACTGAAGGTTTAAGGAGTGAAACTGCAGGGAAACAATGTCGAGGTGGTCTGAAAAGTTATTTAAGGAAATATTGACAACATTAGGTAAAAGCAGCTGGGTCAACACATTGATTTAAATAACTAAGGAGAAGCATTGAATTATTTGCTCAACCATATCAGAGTCAAAATAAAATTTGTGAAAATTCACCATGTTCATCGTCATAGAAAGAAATTAGAACACAGGAAAAGAAGAAATGGGTATGTTCTACATTAAACTTGCCTCATCATTCAGTAAGACGGATTCAATGCTCATTACAACTTGGAACGCATCAAATCTATGTCAGCTTCTAGTAGAACACTTTTTATTTCCTTTCCTGGTCCCTTTGGCCATAAACTTTAATATTTCTAAATCATAAAATTTCCTTTTATTCTTTTACCACCCCCACCAGCTGGTAACATAGTGGCACATCTTTGGGGTATGGGGTGAAACAAGAATACCCTGCACAATCTTGGTGAGAATTGCAATCTTCACATAGACAGCACTAGTCAGGTCAGATTGAACCCAAGTCCATGGGGCAGGAACACTAAATGCTGTGCTACCATGTTGCCCCATGTTGTCTATTTTACAATCCACCTTTACATCCCTGATTCCCAGTCCAAAATTCTGTCTCAGCTCTGTATATATTCAACATCTGAGCAGTTACTGCCCTCTTGTGGTAGAGAATACCAGAGATTATCATATGTTAACCCAATCATCCCTGGGATCATTCTCGTAAACCTTCTCTGAACCCTCTCCAGCGCCAATGTATCCTTCCTCAGATATGGGACCCAAAACTGCTCACAATATTCAAAATGCAGTCTGACCAGAGCCTTATAAAGCCTCAGCAATACATCCCTGTTTTTGTATTGTAGCCCTCTCGAAATAAATCAGATTCAGATTCAACTTTAATTGTCATTGTCAGTGTACAGTACAGAGACAACAAAATGCAGTTAGCATCTCCCTGGAAGAGCGACATAGATTATGATTTCAATAAATAAATCTATTTACATGCATACAGTCATAGACTTCCTTTTCCTGTGGGAGGAGTGTCCGGGGGGGGGGGGGGGGGGGGGGGGGGGGTGATTGGCAGTCACCGAGGTACATTGTTGAGTAGTGTGACAGCCGCAGGGAAGAAGCTGTTCCTGGACCTGCTGGTCTGGCAACGGAGAGACCTGTAGCGCCTCCCGGATGGTAGGAGGGTAAACAGTCCATGGTTGGGGTGAGAGCAGTCCTTGGCGATGCTGAGCGCCCTCCGCAGACAACGCTTGCTTTGGACAGACTCAATGGAGGGGAGCGAGGAACTGGTGATGCATTGGGCAATTTTCACCACCCTCTGCAGTGCTTTCCGGTCGGAGACAGAGCAGTTGCCATACCATACTGTGATACAGTTGGTAAGGATGCTCTCGATGGTGCAGCGGTAGAAGTTCACCAGGATCTGAGAAGACAGATGGACCTTCTTCAGCCTCCTCAGGAAGAAGAGACGCCGGTGAGCCTTCTTGACCAGAGTTGAGGTATTGTGGGTCCAAGAGAGGTCATCGGAGATGTTGACCCCCAGGAACCTGAAGCTGGAAACACGTTCCACCTCTGTACCGTGGATGGGGGTGTGCGTGCTGCCCCTAGACTTCCTGAAGTCTACAATGAGCTCCTTGGTCTTCTTGGAGTTAAGGGCCAGGTTGTTGTCAGCGCACCATGCTGCTAGGAGCTGGACCTCCTCTCTATAGGCCGACTCATTGTTGTTGCTGATGAGACCAACCACCGTTGTATCATCTGCATACTTGATGATGGTGTTAGTACCATGTACAGGTGTGCAGTCGTAGGTGAAGAGGGAGTAGAGGAGGGGGTTCAGCACACAGCCTTGTGGAACGCCGGTGTTCAGAGTGAGGGTTGAAGAGGTGTGCTTGTCTAACCTAACAGACTGGGGTCTGTTGGTTAGAAAGTCCAGTATCCAGTTGCAGAGGGAGGGGTCGATGCCCAGGTTTGGTGATCAGTTTTAGAGGGTATAATGGTGTTGAATGCTGAGCTGTAATCGATGAACAGCATTCTTACGTAAGTGTCTCTGTTGGCGAGGTGGGAGAGGGCGGAGTGAAGTACCGTTGAGATGGCATCCTCCGTACTCCTATTCTTGTGATAGGCAAACTGATAGGGATCTAATGTGGGGGGTAGGCAGCCTTTGAGGTGTGCCAGGACCAGCCTCTCGAAGCACTTGGTGATGATGGGGGTAAGTGCAACTGGGCGGAAGTTGTTGAGGCTTGCCGCAGTGGAGTGTTTTGGCACCGGCACGATGGAGGTGGTTTTAAGGCACGTGGGAATCCGATAGCCTGGAAAATTTGCTACTCTGGCGTCAACTCTGAGCTACATTTATAGAGATTTCTTGTGTTATTATTTATGTTTTATAAATGTAGAGGACTCATTGGTCCATCATTTTCAATGTACAATTATTCATTCGGGATACAATCTGGAATCCATTTAACCGTACAAAATAATTTTATGCATCATGTACCAAAAATGTTTTTTAGTCTAGCTGGAATGTTTCTTTAAATTGTAGGTCCGCAGGAGAGGCAATTTACAGGTCTTGCTGACTGCCTTGTGAAAGTTGCAAAACGAGATGGGCCTCGCGGTCTTTATCAAGGGTTTGCCGTTTCAGTGAATGGCATCATTGTATATCGAGCTTCCTACTTCGGATGCTATGATACAATCAAGGTGATTTTAAAAAATATTTATTTTTGGAATGAGTGAAAAGTCTTTTTTAAATTTGTCCTATTCTCCAATCAAGTATTGACACACATAATGATTTCCCTAGTCTGCAGATATTTTCAATTTGTTTTTCAGATTATTTGAGATTCCTGGGTCCCAAGATACCTAACTTAATTCTTAGATGCCCAATGAAATTACTTCAATTTATCTCAGCCATGCATTTTTATCACATGAACTGTGATTTTGTTTAGATTGTTGAACAATATCAATTAAAAGACTGCCTGGAAATGTAGCTATGTAGTGAATATTTTTAGGTGCTAACAATTTCAGTTCCAGACCGAAATCAAGAGAGTGGGGGGGGGGGGGGGGGGGGGGAGAGGAGAGGGGAGGGAGGGAGGGAGGGGGGGGAGAGAGGATGGAGGAGATGGCAGGAGGTGAGAAGAGGAGGGGTGGAGGGGAGCCGGGCGAGTGAGTGGGCTGCAAAAAGCGGAGAGAGAGGGCCCGAGTCTCTGGAAACCCGGAGTGGTTAGCAGCTGGAGGGAGGGGGGGGGGCGAAGGGGCGTGACTTCACAAGCTGCGCCGGCGGCGAAGAGAAAGTTCTTCAGCGCATGAGCGCTGGTGACCTCGAGATCTGCAGAACTTGCTCGTTCTTTCTGCGCCTTTTGAAGAACGGGGGGGGGGGGGGGGGGGGGGGAAGGTGGTGACATAACTCATGGAAAACAGTGCGCATACGCATTGACAGCAGCTGCTTTAATCCAGAGCAGGGGGGGAGAGGGGGGCACGAGCAAAGGCATTGTGAGGTCAGCAGCTGGGCAGCGGTTATATTTTTTAGAAATGTCAGTTTGGTGATAAATTTTAGTAAGAAACTCTGGAAATAATTAACTAAATTTACGGGGGAGGGGGGAGGGACTGGGGGAGAGAGAGAGGGGATGGAGGGGTAGGGGAGGGAGGGAAGAAGAAGGAGAGGAGGTGGTGTGGGGGGAGAAGGAGGGAGGCAGAGAGGGAGCGGGGCGGAGAATTTGAGGGGTGGGGGGGGGCGTCGTCGTCAGATGTGAAGGTGGTTCTTGAACGCAATAATCACTCGCTCCCTCGCTGCAACAAGACAGTGGTTATTTTTCAAAAGCCCTGCGAGCAACGCGACTGGCAGCGCGTGCGGGTAGCAACAGGAGGGTGGGAGCAGGGGAGGCTCTCGGCTTCAGGGCCCGAGTGGGGGGGGGGGGGGGGGGGGGAGCGGTCGGGGGAAAGAGGAGGAGGAGGAGGGGGGAGATGAGGAAGGGAGCAGAGAGAGGAGAAGAGAGTTCGGGGGAAAGAGGTGGGGGGGAGAAGAGAATAGACAGTGGGGAGAGGAGAAGGGGGGGGGGGAGAGTAGGAGGAGGGGGAGAGGAGGAAGCGAGCGGGCAGCGGGGCGCGCATCAACCAAACAACTTCAGCGGCCTCAATCGAGACTCCAGGGGTGGGGGGGGAAGGGGTCATCCGAACGCTCCCGTAGGCGGCTGCAGGATTCAGGCTTCAGGGCCCGAGGAGGAGGAGGGGGGAGTGGAGGAAGGGAGCGGGGAGTGGGGAGCGTAACTAACCGCATTGGAAGTCTGCACAGCTGGTCGCGAGCAGCAAAAGGAATTGTGACGTCAGCAGCTGGCCAGCGGCGATATTTGTAAAAAACAGTCAGTTTGTTGAACAATTTTAGTGAAAATATCGGGAAATAATTGACCAAATTTACAGAGGAGTGGAATAAATCGCTACTGAAATATGTAAAAATGTCCCCTTTTTGGCGTCTGGTTTTCGAGGAGATACGTTTCAAAGGCAAAATGACACACCCACACAGAGTTTTACTAAGTATATGATATGATATGATAGATTTAAATGAGGAATTTAATTTTTGTATTTTCTATAATCAGTCATCAGAAAAAATAAAATATTTTAAGCCTCTTCCACATCCTTTCTTTCCTCTATATGTGGCCACAGTCCCACCGCATAAAATTGGTGTAAACCGTGGTTATGCTGGTTGCATATCTGCCAAGTTATTCCATGGTGTACATCTCTATGACACGAGGACACCAACACTTGCATATTCCTCTCCAAGTCATGCATTACCCTGTCACCATTCCTTCACTGGTGTACAATCTAAACCCTGGTATTTCTTATCCAAGTCTTACAGCCATATTTTTTCACCCCAAGTTCAGAGCAGCAGGATATCACATTGAGGGTGGTTTAATAATCTCATTATTCAAATGTGGAGAAAGGAAGAGGTAGAGTCATGAACATTTGGAGTAGGTAAATGTGGATTCTTTATTCACTTACTGTTTTCTGGAGCTGAGCTTATTTAGTTGGAAGAATCATATAAACACCATGTAATTACCTAAAGCGGTGAATGTAGTTAAGGTCAGTAGCAAAATTTGATTTGGTGTTTGCATAATATGAATAAATCAGCAATCCAATACTTCTTGAACAAGCCCGTCATTTGAGGATCAATTGCTTAAACGTTACCGTTGTAAATGTAGAGGGTATATTTTCAGTGGAAATGCCTGACTGTTAAAACATCCATTCAATTTCTCAGTTTTCATAGCAATCTACTTTCATGTTTTCTTGTTAAAATTATTTTTCTCCTTCCCACAGGGTGTGTTACCAGACCAAAAGAATACTCCTGTAGTTGTGTCATTTATGATTGCTCAAGCAGTTACCACATTTTCTGGGATATTGTCTTATCCTTTTGATACAGTGAGAAGACGTTTGATGATGCAGGTGAGTAGCAAATTTTGAAACGTATTCTTTGATTCTCCAGAGCGGTTGCGTGTTCAGAAGACTGGTTGACTCCCTTCTCTCTTCCTCTCCCCACCCCCCACCCCCCTCATTTGTGTTGATTGATTAATATTAAATGGTAATCAGGGCTCTCGCTTAACTTTTTTTCCCTGTTGCCAGCTGGGCAACCTTGGCAGTTTTTTAGGTTGCCAAATGACAGTTTAGGTGGTCATTTAAGATGGCTTGCATGACGCGTGCGATAATGTGCTCGGATGAAGCGCGTAGTTACCAGTCGGAATTATACTCAATGAAGCATTCACATATTATTTCTGCTTCAAATACAGTCACAAACTACACATTCACCAATCAAGACATGATATATCCCACAATGACATACAGCAAAATTATAAGACAGTATCTCAACTCTTTTTACACATTGCAATTAATGCAATTTCTATTAGTTCTTTCAACTTTCAAACAAAAATGTGGTTGGATTATTCAGCTAATGATCAACCTGTGTCAATAAATCCTGGACTATGGTAACATATATGCGTACGTATAGTTGTGAATGTTGCTCATTAAATAACTACAGTGCTGATACTCCATATTAAAAGCCGTTAAAATGAATTCTGTAATAACATGTCAACGGTAGCAGTGACAATCGAACACTGCGGTTTTAATGTTTCATATGTTCACAATTTAATTAATCCATCTTCATGGATTAAAACAAATAATAACATTGGGAATTAAAACACATTTGATTGCATTCCGTTATCAAACATAGTAAATATTCGCTCTGAAGAATTTCCAGGACAATAGGGTCAGGGAAGGGGGTGTGTGTGAATCAGTGCGGGGTGGATGGATAGATGGCGGGGGGGGGGGGGGGGGTGGTTAGTTAAAGGCAGTTAGAAGGCAGTCGGTGCAGAATGGATGGATTGAGGCAGGTGAATTAGTACGTGTTGGTTGGAGTAGGTAAAATTGTGAGGGGGAGAGCACTGGGGATGTCAGTGGTGTTGAATGGGGGGGGGGGGGGGGGGATACACAAAAGTGCTGGAGAAACTCAGCAGGTAAGGCAGCATCTATGGGGCAAAGGAAATAGGCAACGTTTAGGGTCGAGACCCTTCTTCAGACCCCCCATTGTCCCCCCCCCCCCCCCCCCCCCATTCTTCTTGAATGGGAGGATCAGTACAGGGTGGATGGGGGGGGGGGGGGGGGGGGGGGGGGGGAATCAACGCAGGATGAATGGGGGGGGGGGGGGGGGTCAGTACAGTGTGGAACGGAGTGTCTGTGCAGGATGAAAGGATGAATGAATGAAAGGGGGAATCACTACAGGATGAAAGGGGGAAGGTGCAGGGTAGAAGGAGGGTGGGTCAGTCCGGGATGAATGCGTGGATTAGTACAGGATGGATGGGGGATCAGTACAGGATGGATGGAGGAGGTGCAGGATGGATGGGAAAGGGGTAAGTACAGGGTCAATTGGGGAACCAGTGTAGGATGGATGGGGGGGTGGGGGGGGGGTATGGCGGCAGGAGAATTAATGCAAGGTAGATAGGGTGATCAGCGCAGGATGAATTGATTTGGGGTGAGGAGCACGGGATGTCAGTGAGGACTGAATAGAGGCGGGAATGGGTATCAGTGCGGGATGTAGAGGAGGGATCCCAGGATAAAGGGGTGGAGGGGGCGTACGAGAGAGAGAGAGAGAGAAAGGGGGCGAGGTGGGGAGGAAGGAAGGCCAGCGCTCCTCGGACAACATCGCCCACTGCCTTTGCCATTGGGAATTCCTCCCCACCGCCTCCCTCCTCCGCCAGCCAACGGTGCCGAGCGGTGCAGCTCAAAGATCCTATAACTATAGTATCTTTGGTGCAGCTGCTTCAGAAATGTCGGAGCGATTGACGGGTCCCGCGCAGCGGTGGCAGCAGCTCCATCACCAACTACTCCCTGATAGCGCCCGCTGCTTGCAAACCCGCTAACGGGATAACCGCTTTCAAAACAAACCCTCCCGCACGCCGAGACCTCTCCCGCCTCCCAGCTTCGGCGTGTGGGAGAGTTTTTTTTTAAAGCGGCGAGTAGTGGCAGGCGGGGGGAGGAGGCGATGGAGCCGCTGTCGCGGTCGCTGTGCGGGACCAGTCATTCGCTGCGACCCTTCGTCACCACGCACCTAGTATCTTTCTCACGCAATACAGCCGTCACCGCCAACACAAAGCGTCACGTTCCTTTTCTCCATAGATGCTGCCTGACCCGCGGAGTTACTCCAGTTTTTTGTGTCTATCTTCGGTACAAACCAGTATCTGGTTGCCAAGCCGGGCAAAATGACTCGGTGTTTAGTTGCCCGGCGGCGCTTTGAGTGGTCAGTGGCACCCGGGCAACCGTTAATTTCGAGCCCTGGTAATATTTAGCATGTATTCATTATAGTATAAGGAAATAGCAATATTTTAATTTCAATAGAGAGCTTGAGAGCCCATTGAGATTGGTGCACTGGATGGGGGGGAGGCAGCAATGCAGGGCCGAGGCCAGCGAGCGGGTCGAGAAAGTGAATAAAAGCTAGGTTAATCTTATTGTAAAAACCACGAGGTGTTTTAAAGTGAATGTTATCTTTAAAGATGGCGAAAATGAAGCCGTCAGAATCAAGCGTTGTAGAAATTGATGTTGAGTCGAGCAGTGTAAAAGTGACTGTTGGGGAGTTGCTGTTTTTGAAATGAAGCCCGCCCCATGACGTCACTGGAAGGTGGTGGAATATTCTGTTTCACTCTACCGTTGGGGGGGGGGCATTGGCTATCCATTGTGATTTGACGTCTGCGAGTGGCATTGTGACATTTGAAGCTGTTGGAAAAAGGCTCCCTGAGAAGCAGTTTTTGCCTTTTTTTATTTCAACAATTAATAACTTCGGAAATATAGGTGGGAATGCGAAGGGAAGATGTTTATCGCCACCATGGGAAAAATGCGAGTAGGATGTGTGAAAATGGGAAGGCTGTGTCCTAGCGTTTAGAAGAAGAAAGGAATTAACCATTGGCACACACAGAAACAAACAAGATGAAGACTTTTTAGTTATATAGAGATGGAGATGGCATACGACATGCTCTCCCTGCATCATATCCCCCTGTAAGATCTACCATTTCTGCCAGTTCAGGGTTTCTTTTAAAAATTACAAATTCAATCTTAACTTGAGTGACCTGTGTTTGGTTCACAACTTTATGTAGAATAAATTCATTAAGTAATTTACATATAACATGAACAAGTTATAACACCAATGAAAAACACTACTTGTCCCTCAGAGGTTCATCCTGCAAGTAAATATTGCACGGTCTCTCTTCCTCCTGTTGACTAAAACTTCCCTTGGTTCCTCCTCTGCCTGTCTCTCTGTGTGTCTATTTTCTCTTTCACAGTGATGTTTCCCAAAGACAAAATCTTTTCTTTTTGTCAATATGAAAAAACATTTTCATTGGTCCGATCATATTTGCTACCACAAAACTATACAAAAAAACCTATAAGGAAAACCCCATAATACATCGTGGAATACGAATTTGGAAACAATTTAAAAAAAGTTTTAAAATTGAATAATATACCACTATGCCTTCCCATTGTAAATAATCCTTTATTCAAGCCATCCTTTTTGGATAAGGGTTTCACACAATGGAAAAATTATGGAATTAAAAAGATTGGATATCTTTATGGGAAAGGCACTTTTCTTTCATTTCAAGAGTTACAACAGAATCATGGACTGCACTCAAATAATTTCTTCAGATATCTAAAAAGTAGAGATTATGTTAAATCTAACACACAAGTCTATAGGACTAGGGTACCAGAAATCCTTGATGAATGTTTGAACAAGCATCCAAACTGAAAAATTAATAGCTTATATTTATAACATGCTCCTAAACAACGAGGTACCACCGACGGAACCATGTAGACACACATGGGAAAATGAATTAGGTCATCCTATAACAAAAGATTTGTGGGACGAAAGTTTACAACATATACATCAATGTTCGTTAAATGCCAGACATGCTTTAATACAATTTAAAGTCTTACATAGATTACACTACTCTAAAATAAAACTAAATAGAATCTTCCCACAAATCTCTCCTATTTGTGATAAATCTCTACATCTAGATGCTAATTTAACACATACGTTTGCAAAACATTTCTGGACTGATATTTTTGAAATAATTTCAGAAGTTATTAATACAAAACTGGATCCAAACTCAAAATTAATAATACTTGGAATATCAGAGCAAAGTTTAACAGTCACAACAAGCCAAAGAAATTTCCTCGACTACAATATAATAACAGGGAAAAAATTAATATTAAAATTTTGGAAAGGCCCTACAACCCAATTAAAATGTGGATTGTGGAAATGTCAGAGACCCTATATCTAGAAAGAATTAGACTTGTCTTAATGGACAAACAAGAACTTTTTGATAAAATATGGGCTCCATTCATTAATTATCTGACGGGATAGATTGGCCCAGCACGAAAACCCAACTGAAACTTGAACTCAGGATTGGATGAAAAGTCATACTTTATAATCTACGAACCTATCTCCAATGACGTATTATAAGTAATCCATTCCACCTTTTTTGTTTTTTTGATATTTGTAACTCTTTATTCTCTCTTTCTCTCTTTTTCTATATAAAAAAAACACTTTTATATAGCAGAAGTAATCGACAATTGAAAATTTTAATAATGTATGACTGATGTATATGAAAAGTTTTTTTACTATAATATGTAACTATACTTTATAATATGTCTACTAATAAAAATATTATTAAAAAAAACAAAAAAACATTTTTATTTTATTTGTTACTAGACTTGTACCTTTTCCAAATTGAGTTAGCTATCTGTAAATATACTCTTCTAAGCTTCCCCCCCCAGTCTAGTTCAGTCAATAAAATACTGATTCAAGCACTTGAGCAACTAAACTTTATTTTGGATAACACAACACAAATTCCCCTATATGATACCTAACCACCGCGGGTTCGATCCTTGTATCTGCTTGGCCAAGCCCTTTAGCCTCGTGCAAGCAGACACTCCAAAAGGTCACGCAGTCCCAAGCGCTCTGCCAGAAGATCGACAAAGGACCTCGTGGGGGCTGACGTTTGTAGGTCCCCGTACCTTGAGGGGCCGAACCACATGGGTCTCTTTATAATCCAATCAAACGTATTGATTGTAACAGTACATAATTAACAGTTCCCCAACCCAATAACATAATCTTAAATACATTGTATTCGAAAGATGCTTCGAGAAGGAAGCCAACATAGATGAATAGTGCAACATGTGCCCTGGGATTCAAATAGTTCCTCCAAGGCCCAACATTTCAACCAATCAACAATTAACAGAGTAACCGTCTCGCAATATTATTTATACTATTTACAATGCCCTTTCAGTGATCCAATCAAAATGATGTATTTAAGGTTTGTTTGCAAAATTGCTAAACACTTTTATCAATTTAGGAGAATCAGGGAGAACACCTGGATCCTTCACCATCCTGCATATCAGTCTAAGCCTAGACTGGCTGGCGCCATCCAAAGCCTATAATTTTCAGCTGACACGGGTTAAGCAATTCTAACAAATGCACTAAATAATTTTACTCTAGCCCCACCACACCACCAACAAATTAATTGTTGGCTAGCTACCATTGTTGAAATAAAGTGTTTTTCCTGGAACTTAGGGTTTCAAAGCTAATATCTTATCAGAGCTCAATGAACAGTGTTATGGTTCAGAATGGAAATGTACGAATACAGAATGCATAATCCAAATTCAACTCAAATAAAATTCCATGGAAGACATTTTTTTAAACGGTGGAAGTACATGTTATTTGACAAGGAATTTCTAGAATTTATGAAAACTTTTATTTTGAATGTAAAATTTCTAGTAACTGAGGTAGAAATGGTATTTTGAGAGGGGAGGGGTGGGAGCACATTTGGGTCAGAATCTGGAGGTTAGATTCTGCATGGGTTGTTGTATGTCCATTCTAAAGTAGCAATTATGTATCAGAATTTGCATTTAAGTATTTATCAACACAGTAAGAATTTCAGTGAAACGTGTAATACACATGGTAAAGTTAACACAATATTTAGATAGGTTAGCATTGTGATACTCAATGACACACTGAGAATTTTAACTTTTCATCCACAGAGTGGTGAAGCAGAAAGACAGTACACTGGAACGCTGGATTGCTTTCATAAGATCTATAAAAACGAGGGGTTTACTGCTTTCTTCAGAGGAGCCTTTTCAAATATCCTGCGTGGAACCGGTGGTGCCTTAGTTCTTGTGTCCTACGATGAAATTAAGAAGTTGATCATTATTTTGGAAAACAAATTTAGTTAAGAAAATACATTTGTTTGCAATTCAGTACCTGTTAAATATTGTACATTCAAATGAATGGATTCTTCCTTGGGCAACATCCAGAAAAATGAATTTTAAAATTTTAATTTCCTTTTATTTAAAATTAGTTATGCTTGACTTTAACTTCTGATATCAATTTTCTGGATAAACATTGTAGACATTGGATAGACATTGTTGTTGCAAGTTATTGGAGAAAACAGTCCTTGCCATAACGCTTTTCTAAATAGAGAATGGCACGTATCATCACAGGCCTGTAAAGTGGGATGACACGTATAATGTATGTCTTTGTAAATTGCCTTCTGACTCTTGTAACTGTCAAGGATTTTCTACTCATACATAGTCCTTAACAGACCTATTCTTAATAAAGCTTTTGCCACATTGCAGTAGAATTTTAGTAGAAATCATGCTGTGGCTGCCTCTTATCCTCTTGAACTCCACTACATTAAAATAATTTGGATTGTGCATTTTTTAAGTTTTATCAGTGAGGCATATCAATAGAGCATTTAGGCAGTTTCCAGCATAATTGCAAGAAAACAAAGGAAAAGATTTTACTGGAAAAATGCCCTAAAAACTGAATATACCAAGTTAGCAAAGTTATTTATATTATCTTAGGTAGTTGTTATTCAAGCTATACAGTGCAAACAAAAAATGCTTTGTTCTATTGGAATAATGAACATGGGGTGTTAAATACTTTCTTTAAATTATTGAAAGAATTGGATTTTGTGTTTGTCCAGAATAAATCTTGTAGATAATTGATAATTTAATACAATAATAAAACATATTCATACTGAAAGGTTTATGGAGTATTCTGGTATGTCATATCAACAAAAATCATTTAATTGCTAGCCAATTAGTCTGCTCTCCCTCTTCAGCTACACAATGGAATGCTTTTTCCAATAGTGCTATCGAGTCACATTTACTCTCCACTAACCTGCTAACCAATATTCATGTTCGATTTTTCCTGGACCACTCAGCTCCAGACCTCAAAACAACCCTTGTCCAAATATGGACCGATTGAGACAGTATTTGACTACGACATCCAGGAGCCCTGACAAATCAATGAATGAGGTGGAAATTTGCTCTCATTCATGGAGGAAGTCGAGAGAGGAGGTATAAGGTGTTGCATCTCCTGTGGTTGCAGGCGAAGGTACCTGGCCTGGGTTTGGGTGGGAAAGGATGAGTTATCCAAGAATTTGTGGAGGGAACGGTTTCTGCCAAAAGGAGTGGAGATAGGAGGATGTGACTAGTGATGGGATCCTGTTGGAAGTGGCGAAAATGTTGGAAGATTCTGTGTTGAATGCGACGGCTAATGGCATATAAGGTGAGCACTAGGAGGACTGTGTCCCTATTGCGACGGGTGGAAGGGGGAGAAAGAGCAGGAGGTACTGATGAGACACCTATGAGGGCCTCATCTATGATAGAAATGGGGAAAACTTGTTCCCTAAAGAATGAGGCCATCTCGAATGTCCTGGTATGGAACACCCCATCTTGGGTGGAGATGCTCATACCAAATTGCCCACTCAATAGCCCACTTCTGAATAAATACACATTTCCAAGCCATTCATTCTACATTGATTAAAACCAACTTATTCACTGCAATAAGAACTTATGTTAAATCACCTTGAAATCTGTTTCCTAAAGAAAACACTCTAAACCTGTTTAATGTGTCTGAGGAAGGGTCCCCACCTGAAATATCTTCTGTTCATTCCCTTCACAGATGCTGCCTGAACCCCTGAGTTCCTCAGTACTTTGTTTTGCTCAAGATTCCACCATTTGCAGTTTCTTGTGTCCGTTTAATATTTTTTCAGTATCTATCTTGTAGCATCTCTGATACATATATGTGCTTTGTGGAAACTAGAATGTCATTTTTCAACTGCAAGAAACCAGAAAGACATGTAAGTTTAGCATAAACCTAATTTTTGAATGCAATATTGCGTACAGTTTTGGTCTCCAAATCTGAGGAAGGACATTATTGCCATAGAGGGAGTGCAGAGACGGTTCACCAGACTGACCGCCAGACAGACTGATTCCTGGGATGTCAGGACTGTCTTATGAAGAAAGACTGGATAGACTTGGTTTATACTCTCTAGAATTTAGGAGATTGAGAGGGGATCTTATAGAAACTTACAAAATTCTTAAGGTGTTGGACAGGCTAGATGCAGGAAGATTGTTCCCGATGTTAGGGAAGTCCAGGACAAGGGGTCACAGCTTAAGGATAAGGGGGAAATCCTTTAAAACCGAGATGAGAAGAACTTTTTTCACACAGAGAGTGGTGAATCTCTGGAACTCTCTGCCACAGAGGGTAGTTGAGGCCAGTTCATTGGCTATATTTAAGAGGGAGTTTGGATGTGGCCCTTGTGGCTAAGGGGATCAGGGGGTATGGAGAGAAGGCAGGTACGGGATACTGAGTTGGATGATCAGCCATGATCATATTGAATGGCGGTGCAGGCTCGAAGGGCCGATTGGCCTACTCCTGCACCTAATTTCTATGTTTCTAATATCTTTGGAAACAAATTTAAGCACTTTGTTAGCATTTTTACTTCTTAATCTGACCTTCAGTGCTTTTAATGATCTATGTATATTTACCCCTGTATACCTTTGTTTTACTATCTACTTTCATTGCCTACTTTATAAACATATAGAGAACTTTTGTACGATATTAGTAGTAAGCACAAGGTAGTGATTGTAGGAGATTTCAATTTTCCACACATTGACTGGGAAACACATTCTGTAAATGGGCTGGATGGTTTGGAGTTTGTAAAATGTGTGCAGGATAGTTTTTTGCAGCAATACATTGAGGTACCTACTAGAGAAGGGGCAGTGCTAGACCTCCTGTTAGGAAATGAGACAGGTCAGGTGGCGGAGGTATGTGTTGGGGAACACTTCGGGTCCAGTGATCACAATACCATTAGTTTCAATATAATTATGGAGAGGGTCAGAACTGAACCTAGGATTGAGATTTTTGATTGGAGAATAGCAAACTTTGAGGAGATGCGAAAGGATTTAAAAGGAGTGAATTGGGACATTTTGTTTGACGGGAAGGATGTGGAGGAGAAATGGATGACATTTTAAGAGTACAGAATCTTTATGTCCATGTTCGATTGAAAGGAAATAGTAAAAATTGGAAAGAGCCATGGTTTTCAAGGGAAATTGGACTCTTGGTTCGGAAAAAGAGAGAGATCTACAATAATTATAGGCAGCATGGAGTAAATGAGGTGCTTGAGGAGTATAAAGAATGTAAAAAGAATCTTAAGAAAGAAATTAGAAGATATGAGGTTGCTTTGGCAAGTAAGGTGAAAGTAATCCCAAAGGGTTTCTACAGCTATATTAATAGCAAAAGGATAACGAGGGATAAAATTGGTCCATTAGAGAGTCAGAGTGGACAGCTATCTGCAGAGCCAAAAGAGATGGGGGAGATAGTGAACAATTTATTTTCTTCAGTAGTCACCAAGGAGAAGGATATTGAATTATGTGAGGTAAGGGAAACAAGTAGAGTAGCTATGGAAACTATGAGATTCAAAGAAGAGGAAGTACTGACACTTTTGAAAAATATAAAAGTGGATAAGTCTCCAGGTCCTGACAGGATATTTCCTAGGACATTGAGGGAAGTTAATGTAGAAATAGCAGGGGCTATGACAGAAATATTTCAATTGTCATTAGAAACGGGAATAGTGCTGGGGGATTGGCGTACTGCGCATGTATTTCCTTTGTTTAAAAAGGGTTCTAAGAGTAAACCTAGCAATTATAGACCTGTTAGTTTGATGTCAGTGGTGGGCAAATTAATGGAAAGGATACTTAGAGATAATATATATAAGCATCTGGATAAACAGGGTCTGATTAGGAACAGTCAACATGGATTTGTGCCTGGAAGGTCATGTTTGACTAATCTTGAATTTTTTGAAGAGGTTACTCGGGAAATTAATGAGGGTAAAGCAGTGGATGGTGTCTATATGGACTTCAGTAAGGCCTTTGACAAGGTTCCTCATGGAAGGTTGGTTAAGAAGGTTCAAATGTTGGGTATTAAGGGTGGAGTAGCAAGATGGATTCGACAGTGGCTGAATGGGAGATGCCAGAGAGTAATGGTGGATGGCTGTTTGTCAGGTTGGAGGCCAGTGACTAGTGGGGTGCCACAGGGATCTGTGTTGGGTCCACTGTTGTTTGTCATGTACATCAATGATCTGGATGATGGTGTGGTAAATTGGATTAGTAAGTATGCAGATGATACTAAGATAGGTGGTGTTGTGGATAATGAAGTAGATTTTCAAAGTCTACAGAGAGATTTAGGTCATTTGGAAGAGTGGGCTGAAAGATGGCAGATGGAGTTTAATGCTGATAAGTGTGAGGTGCTACATCTTGGCAGGACAAATCAAAATAGGACGTACATGGTAAATGGTAGTGAGTTGAGGAATGCAGTTGAACAGAGGGATCTAGGAATAACTGCACAGTTCCCTGAAGGTGGAATCTCATGTAGATAGGGTGGTAAAGAAAGCTTTTGGTGTGCTGGGCTTTATAAATCAGTGCATTGAGTATAGAAGTTGGGATGTAATGTTAAAATTGTACAAGGCATTGGTGAGGCCAATTCTGGAGTATGGTGTACAATTTTGGTCGCTTAATTATAGGAAGGATGTCAACAAAATAGAGAGAGTACAGAGGAGATTTACTAGAATGTTGCCTGGGTTTCAGCAACTAAGTTACAGAGAAAGGTTGAACAAGTTAGGTCTTTATTCTTTGGAGCGCAGAAGGTTAAGGGGGGACTTGATAGAGGTCTTTAAAATGATGAGAGGGATAGACAGAGTTGACGTGGATAAGCTTTTCCCATTGAGAGTAGGGAAGATTCAAACAAGAGGACATGACTTGAGAATGAAGGGACAGAAGTTTAGGGGTAACATGAGGGGGAACTTCTTTACTCAGAGAGTGGTAGCGGTGTGGAATGAGCTTCCAGTGGAAGTGGTGGAGGCAGGTTCGATTTTATCATTTAAAAATAAATTGGATAAGTATATGGACGGGAAAGGAATGGATGGTTATGGTCTGAGTGCAGGTAGATGGGACTAGGGGAGAATAAGTGTCCGGCACGGACTAGGGCCGAGTTGGCCTGTTTCCGTGCTGCAATTGTTATATGGGTATATGGTTATGGGCCTTAAGCCCCAAAGGGTGCAGGCACACCTATTAAACGTAACATGTTTCCAATCATTCGTAGCAATTTCTATACATGCATCACAGCTTGGCAACTGCTCTGTGCAAGACCACAATACATTGTAAAGAATTGTGAACTCTGCCAGTCCATCACATCAGCCTTCATCACCATCCAATCTCCTGCCCTCCACCACCCACCCAGGAACTCCATCTATACTTCATGACTCAGGAAAGCAGCCAACATAATAAAGGACCACACACCCTGGTCATTCTCTTTCCCCTCTCCAGTTGGGCAGAAGGTACAAAAAGCTTGAAAGCATGTAGCACCAGATTCAAGGACAGCTTCCTCCCCCTGACCTTTCATATATCAGGGATGAATTCACAATCTTCCAATCGACTGCATTGGATGCCTTGTACTTTTTTAAATTTGCACTTTCTGTAAATATAGCTACATTACATCTTGCACTCTGTTTATTTATTTATTTTTAACATTTTATCACACAGTATTTAAATACATATCACTTTGTTAGCATTTTTACTTCTTAATCTGACTTTCAGTGATCCTTCAGTGTAGAAGGGCTTGCAAGACATCACCAGCTACAAGAGGAACCACCACCCCCCCCCCCCCCCCCCCCCCCCCCCGCTCCTTGGGACAATCGTCAGCTGACCAACGACCTGAGTGAGTTCTATTGCAGTTTCGATAGACCATTACCCATTCCCCCACCCACTACTTCCAGTCTACAAAGACGACCTATCCCCACCCACTCCTCCCCAATCACCACTTTACACTCACAGACTGACCAGTCTGCAAAGACTGGGCCCTTGTCCACTACCCACCCCCACCTTGCTGCCCAACATCAGTCTGGCCACTTCTCCATCACTAACAATGGCAATTGAGGAGGTGGAAAAGCTATTCAGGAGACAGAAAAGCTGGATATCTCCAGGACCGGACAATGTTTCCCCCTCTACCCTCAAGTTCTGTGCCGAACAACTGGCACCAGTCTCCACGGGCATTTTCAATCGGTCCCTGAAACCTGCACTGTCCCTGCCTGCTTCAAAGTCTCCACTATTGTTCCCGTACCCTAAAAGCCAAGGATTACTGGTCTTAATGACCACAGGCCTGTCGCTCTGACCTGTAATCATGAAGACCCTTGAAAGACGTGCTGGCCCACCTGAAAAATATCACAAATTCCCTGCTGGACCCCTTGCAGTTTGCATACCAGGCCAATAGATCAGTGGATGACACAGTCAACCTAGGCCTGCACTTCATCCTCCAGCACCTAGACCGCCAGGGAACCTATACAAGGTTTATGTTTGTGGATTTTAGCTCTGCATTCAACACCATTGTGCCAGAGCTACAACACTCCAAACCCTCCCAGTTGACTGTGTCTGAACCCCTCTGTCAGTAGATCAGCAACTTCCTGACAGACAGGAAGCAGCGTGTGAGGCTGGGAAAGCATATCTCAGACCCACTGACCCTCAGCATAGGAGCACCGCGAGACTGCGTACTCTCCCCTCTACCTTACTCTCTCTACACCAACGACTGCACCTCCACAGACTCCCCTGTCAAGCGTCTTAAGTTTGCGGACGACACAACCCTGTTTGGACTGATCCAAGATGGGGAGGAATCTGCTTACAGACAGGAAGTGACACAGCTGGCGTCCTGGTGCCATCTCAACAACCTGGAGTTCAATGCTTTTAAGACGGTGGAATTGATTGTAGACTTTAGGAGAGTTCCCCCTTAGCCTTCCCCACTCACCATCAACAACATCACAGTCATATCTGTGGAGTCATTTAAGTTCCTTGGAACCATCATCTCCAGGGACCTTAAATGGGAGGCCATCATCGACGATATAGCCAAAAAGGCCCAACAGAGGATGTACTTCCTGCGGTAGTTGAGGAAACACAATTTGCCACAGGCAATGATGGTCCAGTTTTATACTCCCATCATAGAGTCTGTCCTCACCTTCTCCATCATGGTCTGGTTTGGCTTTGCCACCAAGCATGACATCCAGAGGCTGCAGCGCATCGTTCGATCAGCCGAGAAGGTTGTTGGCTGCAACCTTCCCCCCATAAACGAACTGTACACTGCAAGGGCCAGGAAGCGAGCGGGTAAGATCATCTCTGATCCCTCTCACCCTGGCCACAAACTCTTTGATGCACTTCCTTCTGGAAGGTGACTCAGGACTGTCAAAACCGCCACACCCAGACAAAAACAACTTTTTTCCACAAGCAGTAGCTCTTCTCAACAGCCAAAAATTTGTAGCCTCCTTTTGCTCTGGTATTTTATTTAATTCTTCACATGTTTAAATTATAATATTTTATTTTTAATTGTCTACTGTACATCGTGTTGTTACTTGCGAGCAAAGCAACAAGGCAAATTCCTTGTGTGTACAAATAAAATTTATTCAATTCAATCACTCATAAAATGCAGTTACTGCTTTTAATTACTAAATGTATTGTGTTTACTCTGAGATTCATCTGCACAAGAAATTTAGTTGCACCCCAATGTAAATGAAAATAAACTAATCTGAATCTGTAATCCACGAAATGTAATCATGTGTTTGGGAATTGTAAATAATTGCCATAATTTTTTAACAGCCACTAAGCTGCCCAAGCTCATTGAGTAGCTCTCACTAGGGTTTCCATGATATCCCGCAGCTCCACTCTTACTTCTCATCACCTATTCGCAACAAGGACTGGGTCTCCCTTGTTCTCACCTACCAACCCATCAGCTGTCGCATACAGCATATAATCCTCCAACATTTTCGCCTCAAACGGTATCCCACTACTGGCCACATCTCCCATCTCCACCCCTTTCTGATTTCCACAGAGACCGTTCCCTCTGCAACTCTGCTCAACTCGTACCTTCCCACTCAAACCATCCCCTCCCCAGGTATTTTCCCCTGCAACCGCAGGAGTTGCAACTCCTGTCCCTTTACCACCCCCCTTGACTCCATACAAGGACTTAAGTCTTTCCAGATGAATCAGAGGTTCACTTACACCTCCTCCAACCTCATCTACTGTATCCAGGTGTCAACTTCTGTACATTGGCAAGACCAAGCGCAGGTTTCACAACACCTCCGCTGAGTATGCCTTAATCTACCTGATCTCCCGGTTGCTCAGCATTTCAACTCCCCCTCCCATTCCCAATCTGACCTTTCAGTCCTGGGCCTCCCCCATTGTCGGTGAGGCCCAGCGCAAATTTGTCTACCTTCATATTTAGTTTGGGTAGTTTACACCACTGCGGTATGAACATTGACTTCTCTAACTTCAAATACCCCTTGCTTTCCCTCTCCATCCCCTCCACCTTCCCTGTTCTCCCACCAGTCTTACTGTCTCTGACTACTTTCCATCTGACCTCAGTCTGAAGAAGGGTCTCAACCTGAAACATCACCCATTCCTTTTCCCGCTGAGTTACTCCAGCATTTTGTCTACCTTTGATTTAAACCTGCTTCTGCTGTTCTTTCCTATACTCATTGAGTATAATCTTTGCTTCTCTCAACATCATAATCAAAGCTGTCTGGATCCTTATGGAGCACTTGAATCCCTGTGAGATAAATTAGCCCTTTTTGTCTGAGTGGCTTTTATTGGTCACCTGATCAAAGATCATAGAGCAGAGCAAGATAGAGCACTCTTGCAAAATCCCATCCACTGAGATGTAGTACGGAGCGGAATGTCTGCCATTTTAGTATGCCAAACCCGCCGCTCGCAGTGTAATCAGTGTTGTGGGGGAACATTATGTGTGATGATACCATAAAAATGCAGAATATAGCTCATCTGTCAATCCACATATTTTTGTTATTTTGGGAATTGTAAATGTTTTCCTCGTTTAATCTCTCTAATTTCATTATTTTTTACTGTTTCTGCCCATTTCCCTCCATCTTTCCACCCCCCTCTTTAGTGCAGTTTCCCTTGTATTGGTCTTTGCTTCTGACACCACTATGCTTTCACATTGCAGCAATGAACTGAGCTCTATTGTGCCAATTCTACAAACCCAAGGTCTACTCGTCACGTTATCAAT
Organism: Leucoraja erinaceus; assembly: GCF_028641065.1. Classification (NCBI taxonomy): domain Eukaryota; kingdom Metazoa; phylum Chordata; class Chondrichthyes; order Rajiformes; family Rajidae; genus Leucoraja; species Leucoraja erinaceus. Next base: position 167,205,422 of record NC_073377.1, read on the forward strand.
TTTTTCCTCTTTCCCAAACCAAACCTCTGCCAAGGCCTCACTGCTGCCCTGTTTTTAAATTTCCCCTTTCTCTGATCCTATTCACCATTCCTCTTGATCAATATGACCATCACACCATCCTATCTTCAGCTCGAATACAGATTGTTGAATACCACCCTTGATAATCCATCAACTGAATCCCCACCACCCTCTTGTTTAAGAGGGAACTGCAGATGCTGGAGAATCGAAGGTTACACAAAAAAGCTGGAGAAACTCAGCGGGTGCAGCAGCATCTATGGAGCGAAGGAAATCGGCAACGTTTCGGGCCGAAACCCTTCTTCAGACTGATCGGGGGCGGGGGTGGGTGGGGACAAGAAAGGGAAAAGGAGGAGTAGCCAGAAGGCTGGGGGATGGGAGGAGACAGCAGGGGGGCTGAGGAAGGGGAGGAGGCAGCAAGGACTAACAAAATTGGGAGAATTCGATGTTCATGCCCCCGGGGTGCAGACTCCCCATCGAATTCTCCCAATTTTGTTAGTCCTTGCTGCCTCCTCCCCTTCCTCAGCCCCCTGCTGTCTCCTCCCATCCCCCAGCCCCAGCCTTCTGGCTACTCCTCCTTTTCCCTTTCTTGTCCCCACCCACCCCCGCCCCCGATCAGTCTGAAGAAGGGTTTCGGCCCGAAACGTTGCCTATTTCCTTCGCTCCATAGATGCTGCTGCACCCGCTGAGTTTCTCCAGCTTTTTTTTGTGTAACCCCCACCACCCTCTTCCTGGTCCTGGTCACCAATGCACTTGATCTTGATCACAGATTTGACCTAACCTCAATCATTTAACGAGTAAATATTCATTCATTAAACTATTCTAAAAATGGTTGTGTCTGTCATTTTCTTATCCTTCATTGATTTGGTACAAGAAAAGACCATTTGGGCCATTCTACATCTGCTAGCTATTTAAAAGAGCAATCCAATCAGTCCTGGTCCCCTGACCTTTTCCTATGACTTCAGTGTTTCATTTTCAGGTGTTCATCTAATTCTCTTTTCAATATTATTAGTGAATCTGTTTATACTATACTTAAAAGTAATGAATTCCAGATAATAATATTTTCCCCATATTTTTCCAATTGCCTTACATTTATGATTTTTGACCATCATCTCTGGGGCAAATAAGATTTTTTCCTTAATTATTACATGAAAACCTTTCAGAATTTTAACCCATTGCCCCTGTCCCACTTAGGAAACCTGAACGGAAACCTTTGGAGACTTTATGCCCCACCCAAGGTTTCCCTGCGGTTCCCAGAGGTTGCAGGTAGTGGAAGCAGGTAGGGAGACTGACAAAAACCTCCGGGAACCGCAAGGAAACCTTGGGTGGGGCGCAAAGTCTCCAGAGGTTTCCTAAGTGGGACAGGGGCATTACAGCTCTATAGTACAATTTAACTGGTTAGAGTTGTTATCCTATTTGACATAGAAGCAGATGGCCATTATTTTGATTCTATCATTCTATATGATCTACTAGCCTTTTACACCAGTATCATTTTCTTATGCTAACCCCACATCTTTTGACTCCCTTAATATGCAGAAAATTATTGACTGAGCTCCTCCAGCCTCTCTTGGTAGAGAATTCCAAAAAAGATTAACGATCTCCTGAATGAAGGAACTTCCAGCCAGGGAAAATGTTGTTTTAAATTAGTTTAATTACTTTTTGCATTTGCCTCGTCAGTTCTCAACAATTTTGTACATTGCAATGATTCTTCCAGACTTTAAGAGTGCATAAGCCCAATCTCATCTAATTTCATACATCAAACCTACTTTGTCAACTGGTAGAGCTGGTGCTTCGCTGCTGCAGTAACCTAGGATTTCCTGTAATGTTTGTACATTGTTTGCATGTTCTCCCCATGGTGGGTCCTCTGGTTTTCTCCCACATCCAAAGAGATATTCCTTGGTTGAATAATTGGCTCCAGAGGAAACATTATTTAGTTTAGTTTATTATTGTCATATGTACCTAGGTAGAGCAAAATGTTTTTATTGCACATTATCCAGTGGGCGAAAAGACTACATGATTGCAATCAAGCTGCCCACAGAGTACAGATACAGGATTAAGGATATAACATTTAGTGCAAAATGAATTCCAATTAAAGATAGTTCGAAGGTCTCCAATGAGGTAGATGGAAGGTCAGCATTGCTCCTTAGCTGGTGGTGGTAGGATGGTTCAGTTGCCTGATAACAACTGGGAAGAAATTACCTGAATCTGGAGGTATGCGTTTTCAAACTTCTGTACCTCTTGCCTGATGGGAGGAGAGAAGATGGAGTGACCAGCGTGAGATTGGTCCTTGATTATGCAGGTGGCCTTGCCAAAGTAGTGTGAAGTATAGATAGGGTCAATGGGAGGGGTTGTTTTGCTTGATGATCTAACCCTCTATCATAATTTGGCTCTCTTTAATATCCTAAAGATTATCTATGTACGGAGGCAGAGAACATGGCTGAGTGAATATTTATAACTGTCGGAGAGAATAGACACCAATTTTGTGATTAAGGAGAAAATGCGCAAGTTATTGGGTATGATATCCTGAACTCTGAACATCACAGTTGAGGAAGAAAACTTCCACGAGGGTTCTTAAGAAATTTACTAGATGTAGGATTTATAAAGGAAGACCTCACGTGCAGGGTTTGCATTGTGGCAACTTTATACAGTGAATAAAGATAAACTATTTCCAATGGCAAAAAGGCTAAAGGTAACTGACAAAATAACCAGCAGCATCAAGGAGAAACATTCACTCACTGTAAATTGCTAACATCCTGACTGTCTAAAGTGAACTTCCTGACAAAAATGGTAGAAATCCAGTATTACATTCAGAAGAAGAAAAAGAGACCCATCTGTAGGAAAAGGAAATAGATATCAGCATAGAAAGGAAAGTGTAATTAATTGGATCGTTCAGTTGTAACCACGTTCTATGCCACATCATTATCTATCAAAAAGTATTTTCAGCAATGGAACAGGCCAACTTTCCCTACAGGTGTGTATTAGTGCACATGCTCTTCATACCTATCTTCATACCTTGTATTATATACAACATCCTTATTCTTCCTACCTAGTGGTATGCAATGCTTTCGGTATTGATGTTCTTTTGAAATTGATTCTTCAATGTGCAAATGATCAATATGAAATTTGACAGGTACTTGATGGAGAGAAAATTCCAGAGCTCCAAGGATAGAGAATAATTGAACTGGAAGGATTACTATACAGTTTACATTAACTCAAATAGCCAGTTTCTGTTCCATAGCACTTCAATTACTTGTAAATCGGCAAAGCAGAAGGAATAACTCAATACCACAGAGTGTAATTTTGTGAAAAAGAGGAGAATGGATAGAGAGGGAAGATAGTTAAGATTGGTTTGAATAACTCATTTCTGCTGTACTCATTATTTGAATATAAAATACCCACAGGTTTGAGGATTGGCCCCAATGTGTAGGGAGTGGATGAGAAAGTGAGATGATGTAACGTAGAAAGTAGTTGTGCACAAACCATAATGTGCACACTAATCCTTCGATGGAAATTTCCTCACCTGACCTTAAAATTACCCCATGCAATGAGTGCTTTTCCATCCTCTCTGAAATACTATCTTCCTCATTTATTTCAGTATTCGTTGCTGTTCTGGGGCCACACAGTCTTAGAATAAAGGGGAGGTCATTTAAGACTGAGGCGAGAAAAAAACGTTTTCACTCAGAGAGAGTTGTGAATTTGTGGAATTCCCTGCCACAGAGGGCAGTGGAGGCCAAGTCACTGGATGGATTTAAGAGAGAGGTAGATAGAGCTCTAGGGGCTAGTGGAGTCAAGGGATATGGGGAGAAGGCAGGCGCGGGTTATTGATAGGGGACGATCAGCCATGATCACAATGAATGGCAGTGCTGGCTCGAAGGGCCGAATGGCCTCCTCCTGCACCTTTTTTCCACGTTTCTATGTAATGTCACAATCTCGCTCTGTTGTGACATTCACATTGATAGAAACATAGAAATTAGGTGCAGGAGTAGGCTATTCGGCCCTTCGAGCCTGCACCGCCATTCAATATGATCATGGCTGATCATCCAACTCAGTATCCCGTACCTGCCTTCTCTCCATACCCCCTGATCCCCTTAGCCACAAGGGCCACATCTAACTCCCCTCTTAAATATAGCCAATGAACTGGCCTCAACTACCCTCTGTGGCAGAGAGTTCCAGAGATTCACCACTCTCTGTGTGAAAAAAGTTCTTCTCATCTCGGTTTTAAAGGATTTCCCCCTTATCCTTAAGCTGTGACCCCTTGTCCTGGACTTCCCCAACATCGGGAACAATCTTCCTGCATCTAGCCTGTCCAACCCCTTAAGAATTTTGTAAGTTTCTATAAGATCCCCTCTCAATCTCCTAAATTCTAGAGAGTATAAACCAAGTCTATCCAGTCTTTCTTCATAAGACAGTCCTGACATCCCAGGAATCAGTCAGGTGAACCGTCTCTGCACTCCCTCTATGGCAATAATGTCCTTCCTCAGATTTGGAGACCAATTGATGAGCAAGGATGATCGTCAAACTGGAAATCTTAAATGTTGTTTCCCTTCCTCCGCATCCGCTGAGTATTTCCAGAACTTTCCATTTCAATTTCGGGTTTTCTAGCATCTGCAGCGCTGTGTGTGTGTGTGGGGGGGGTGATTTTCAAAAGTCTCACCTACAAAGAGGCGTGAGAAATTCTCGAACAATCTCGGCTCGGCTCGGCTCGGCTCGGCTCGGCGGGGTTGGCGGGCATCTTTACCGCTCTTGCCGTGCAGCCGACTGTTAATAATTGCGCATTGGCCCGCGGCCTCCGCTGCTCTTTATGACTCAGCGACCAGCCCAGCCCAGCGTCACGTGGGCACTGCTGTCTTCCAACCAGCCGCCGGTGGGCGGGCCAGCCGGCTTGAGCGCGAGCGGCGTGCGTCACGACTGCGGCGTTTTTCTGGAGCATTCTACCGGTCGGTGACTGCACAGAGCGGACGTCGTGTGCTGTTAGTACCGGCCTGGCCCGGCGCTCGTCCACTAACGGCTGGCTGGCGCGCTTTAACCCGTCCACTTCTGCTTTATCTCCCTCCCTCGGTGTGTCTTGTGCTGCTGATACTGCTGATAAACTGTGAGTGCTGTGATGTCGGTGGTCGGTTTTGATGTGGGCTTCCAGAACTGCTACATCGCGGTGGCGAGGAGCGGCGGCATCGAGACTATCGCCAATGAGTACAGCGACAGGTGTACACCGTGAGTATTGATGCGGCGACGCCATTGCCCCCCCCACATGACACACGCACCTTCATTAATAACCTGCGGGTGAAGTGAGGCTGGCGTGTAGAGAGAGTTGGGGTTGTTTGGGGGGGGGGGAGGTGGCAGTGATGCCGGTTCTCGCCGTGCTGAGGCTGGGCCTGCTCCAGCTGAGTCGGGGTGAAGGGATGCTGCGCCGCCGCCGCCGCCACCCACCGACCGTCTGTTCACCGCCGCATGCAGCGAGGGGGGGGGAGTGAGGCAGGTGTGGAGCGGCTCGTTTCCCCTCTGGGAGAGCGAGAGAGATCAAGGGTTACTTTACATTAAATAATGTCGATTTGACGGCTTTGTATGCCCGCTCAAGACCGGGTACCTGACCTGAGACCTCTCCCTTGTCACTAATTCTGCGGTCGTCTCGAAGTGACAGGAAAGGAGCATGATGTTCTCCATCCACGCGCGATCCTGGTTCTCAATCCTATTCAGCGCTCAAAAATGAAAATTCGTGGTTGGGGAGTTTTCATTTTTTTAAATTAATAAACTGTTTCTGATATTCCCGTCCTTTTAACATGTTTTCCATTCATTCACGTTGTGAGCCCTGCCGCGCAGTAATAGTTACGCCCTTTCCAATCAGCCCCGCCCCTGATTGTTAAATAAGCCATTTTTAAGGCACTCGTATTTCAGTATTTTGAGCTATCATTTTTTTCATAGATTACAGAACGGGCATTATTTAATGAATGTCGAAAGGCTGAGTTTGGTCTTTGTAGTTGACAAATTGCCAATTGAACATGGTGCTGCTTAGTTTCCCATAAATTTGTACAGGTAATGCGCAACATGCATTTTTGGAAGACACGTGCGCTGTCATTTTCATAATTTGATCTTTGGCGACTGTCTTACTTACACTTAACGAAAGTCCCGGATTCCCACGTGACATTTATTACTGAAAACTTGCCCAATTCATGTGTCATGTTCAAGCAATAAACTTTTTCCTGCTTTGACTTGTCATAAATGCTTTGAACATATTGGGAAGAGTATGTATAGGAGGGGCATATTGAATACTTATGTGGTTTTGGTAACTGCACTGGAACTAAGAAATACAACTGAAATGTCAGTATTTCTTCTAGGATAAGGGAAAGATTGCATTCTAGATAGATAGGTATTGCTATACTAATCTTACACCAGGGGGTGCTGTGATCGTCCAGGTTGTGGAGGAGGATATCTAGAATGTTCTGATGCAGGAAAACAATGCACTGGAAGAATTCAATAGCTGAGGCAGTATCTGGAGAGGAAATGGACAGGTGTAAAGTCATACAGTATGGAAACTGGCACTTTGGCCCAATTTGACCATGCTGGCCAAAATGTTCCACCTGACTGGTGTATATACTATAAACCTGTATATGTCCAAATGTCTTTTAAATGTTGTTATAGTACCTGCTTCAATAAACCCCTCTGGCAGGTTGTTCCATATACCCACCATATTCTGTGTGAAAAAAGTTACCCCTCGGGTTCTTATTAAACCTTTCCCATCCCATGTCCCCTGGTTCTTGATTCCCCTACTCGGGATAAATGCACAGTGTCTTTGACCCAATCTATTCTCCCCATGATTATGTACACCTCTATAAGATCATCCCCATCTTCCTGTGAGTGACCAAAGCTGAACACAATACTCCAAATGTCATTTCATCAACATCTGGTACAACTATAACATAACATCTCAATTTCTAACCTCAGTACCCTGACTGACGAAAAGCTGCCGACCACCCTATCTACCTACGGTGCACTTTCAAGGAACTATTTACCGGCACTCCTAGATCCCTCTGCTGTACAACATTCTCCAAGACCCTGGCATTCACTGTGAAGGTCCTGTCCTGGTTTGACGTCTCAAAATGCAACACTTCACATTGTCTGCATTATACCCCTATAACCATTCCCTAGCTCACTTGCCCAATCGATTGAGATGCTGCTGTAATTTTGATAACCATCTTTGCTTTCTGCAATACCACCCATTTGAGTATCATTTACAAACTTACTAATCATTTTCATCCAAATAATTGATATAAATTATGAATGGCAATGGGCTCTACTGGCCCTAGTCACAGGACTTCAGTTTGAAAACTGACTGTTTTGATCCGGGCCCATTTCTGTTGCCAAGTCCCACAGCATCTATGAAAGCAAAGGGATTGTCAAATCATTGACAGTCCCTTTGCCTCCATAGATGCTGCTGAACTTGCTAAGTTTCTCTGGCAGCATATTTTAGTTTTGCTGCAGAATCCAGCATCTGCAGTCTGTATCTGGAATGATAATTTTAATGAGAAAACGCAAGCTAAAATTTCTCTGAGGGAATCCACCCCTGCATATGCTAAGACTTGGGTTCATGGGTGACAATTAAAATAACCAGCTGCAATATGGGAGATCTTAACTTTCCATGACTCTTCAATAGTCTTGACATTGCAAATTTCTCTACTGAATTTCGGGGCGAGGATATTGGTTTATTGTTATATGTGCTGTAATATAGTGGAAAAACATTTTGTGTGCTGCCCAGACAAATATGGGTACAACCGGTAGCAAAAGAAGAGTATAGAATATACTCCCTCGTTCCCTCTCCCCCAATATTACATCAAATATTTTCTGGAAGTGATATCCACTTCTTCCTGCACCCTGGCAATGTTTTAAAAAGTGTGAGTGTTTCCCAGTCTTGCTATATTTGCTCTTTAGTCAAAATTGGCATGTCATGATTTGCTATTAGTGGGTCTTTGCTGTGTAATAAACAAATTTAATAAATAGGAGCTTGAGTGGGCTATTCAGCCCCTTGAGCCTATTCTGTTCTGCATCAAGATTTTGGTTGAGTCTGAAGAAGAGTCTCAACCAGAAACGACACCCATTGCTTCTCTCCAGAGATGCTGCCTGTCCCGCTGAGTTACTCCAGCATTTTGTGTCCACCTTTTGGTTTTCAGGGCTCTCACTTAACTTTTTTTCCCTGTTGCCAGCTGGGCAACCTAGGCAGCTTTTTAGGTTGCCAAATGACAGTTTAGGCGGTCATTTAAGACGGCTTGCATGACACGTGCGATAATGTGCTCGGACGAAGTGCGTAGTTACCAGTCGGAATTATGGTCAATGAAGCATTCACATATTATTTCTGCTTCAAATAAAGTCGCAGACTAAACATATTCACCAATCAAGACATGATATATACCACAATGACATGCAGCAAAATTACACTACAGTATCTCATCTCTTTTTAAACGTTGCAATGAATGTAATTCCTATTATTTCTTTCCACTTCCAAACAAAAATCTGGTTGGATTATTCAGCGTATGATCAACCTCGGTGAGACCTACACCTCCACTCAGTTCGCAATAACCAACCTGATCTCCCGGTGGCTGAGCACTTCAACTCCCCTTCCCATTCCGAATCCGACCTTTCTGTCCTGGGCCTTCTCCATGGCCAGAGTGAGGCCCACCACAAATTGGAGGAACAGAACCTCATATTTCGCTTGGGTAGTTTATACCCCAGCGATATGAACATTGGCTTCTCCAATTTCAGGTATTCCTTGCTTTCTCCCTTCTTCCCCTCCCATTCCTAGCTCTCCAACAGCCTACTGTCTCTGCCTCTTCCTTTCCTTTTCCCGCCCCCTCCACCCCCCGACATCAGTCTGAAGAAGGGTCTCGACCCTAAACGTCGCCTATTCCTTCGCTCCATAGATGCTGCCTCGCCCACTGATTTTTTTTCCAGCTTTGTCTACCAGCGGGATCCCACCACTGGCCACATCTTCCCATCTCCTCCCCTGTCGACTTTCCGAAGAGACCACTCCCTCGTAACTCCCTGGTCAACTCGTCCCTTCCCACACAAACCACCCCCTCTCCTGGCTCTTTCCCTTGCATCTGCAGGAAATGCTACACTTGTCGCTTTACCTCCCCCCTTGACTCCATTCAAGGACCCAAGCAGTCTTTCCAGATGCGGCAGAGGTTCACCTGCACCTCCTCCAACCTCATCTATTGCATCCGCTGCTCTACATCGGTGAGACCAAACGTAGGCTTGGCGATCGCTTCGCCCAACACCTCTGCTCGGTTCGCAATAACCAACCTGATCTCCGCCTGGCTCAGCACTTCAACTCCCCCTCCCATTCTGAATCCGACCTTTCTGTCCTGGGCCGCCTCCATGGCCAGGGTGAGGCACACCGTCAATTGGAGAAGCAGCACCTCATATTTTGCTTGGGCAATTTACACCCCAGCAGTATGAACATTGACCTCCAATTTCAGGTAGTCCCTGCTTTCTCCTCCGCTTCCCAGCTCTTCCTCAGCCCACTGTCTCCACCTCTTCCTTTCTTCGACCCGCCCCCCACCTTCACCTCAGGCTGAAGAAGGGTCTCGACCCGAAACGTCGCCTATTTCCTTCGCTCCATAGATGCTGCCTCACTCGCTGAGTTTCTCCAGCACTTTTGTCTACCCATTTCACAGAAGTTCTGTTATCCAACTTTCCTCACCCACTCCCTACACATTAGGGGCAATTTTACAGAGACAAGTTAAGCTACAAAGCCAATGCGTCTTTGGGATGTGGGAGGAAACCCACATGCTTGCAGGGAGAATGTAACTAAGTTTATTGGCCAAGTATTCGCATACAAGGAATTTGCCTTGGTGCTCCGCCCACAAGTAACATGACATACAGTGACATTTACGAATGACTCGGAAGACACTAAACATTAATAATAATAAAACATTAATGATAAAACACCATTGATCAAGCATGTGAACCAACAAAATACCAGATCAAAGGGAGGCTATAGATGTTTGGCTGTTCAGTAGAGCAACTACTCGTGGATAAAAACTGTTTTTATGTCTGGCTGTGCCAGCTTTGACAATCCGGAGTCGCCTTCCAGAGGGAAGTGATTCAAAGAGTTTGTGGCCAGGGTAATAAGAGAGGTCCGAGATCTTGCCCGCTCGCTTCCTGGCCCTTCCCGCACTGATCCACATTCCCACCTCTATTCAGTCCTCACCGACATCCCCTGTGCTCCCCTCCCCATCTATTCATCCTGCGCTGATCACCCTATCCACCTCGCATTGATTCTCCTGCCACCCCCTATCCATCCTACACTGGCCCCCAATTCATCCTGTACTTATCCCTCCCCCCCCCCCCCGCCCCATTCATCCTGCACTTCTCCTCCATTCATCCTGCACTGATCCTCCCATTCATTCCATACTGACCCACCCTCCATTTACCCTGCACCGATTTCATAGAAACATAGAAATTAGGTGCAGGAGTAGGCCATTTGGCCCTTCGAGCCTCCCCCCCCATTTAATATGATCATCTTTTATCATCCAACTCAGTATCCCGTACCTGCCTTCTCTCCATACCCTCTGATCCCCTTAGCCACAAGGGCCACATCTAACTCCCTTTTAAATATAGCCAATGAACTGTGGCCCCACTACCCTCTGTGGCAGAGAGTTCCCCAGATACACCACCCCCCGTGTGAAAAAAGTTCTTCTCATCTCGGTTTTAAAGGATTTCCCCATTATCCTTAAGCTGTGACCCCTTGTCCTGGACTTCCCCCCAAACGTCTTTTACTGATCTAGCCTTCGTCTTTTACTTAAGAATTTTGTAAGTTTTTTCCCCCCCTGATCCCCCCCCCCCCCATCCGTCTTTTACTGATTCCCCATTCATCTTTTACTGATCCCCATTCGTCTTTTACTGATCCCCATTCGTCTTTTACTGATCCCCCCCCCCCCGTCTTTTACTGATACTGATCCCCCCATCCTGTACTGACCGCCCCCCATTCATCCTGTACTGATCCCCCCCCCCATTCATCCTGTACTGATCCCCCCCCCCCCCCCATTCATCCTGTACTGATTCCCCCCCCCCCCCCCCATTCATCCTGTAGTGATCCCCTCATTCATCCTGCACAGACCCTCCGATCCACACTGTACCCCTGTACCCCCCCCCCCCCCCCCCCATTCATCCTGCGCTGATCCCCCTCCCTTCCTGTACTGATCCCCCCCCCCATTCAAGAAGAATGGGGGGGGGGAACAGTCTGAAGCAGTCTCGACCCGAAACATTGCCTATATCTTTAGCTTCATAGATGCTGCCTCACCCGCTGAGTTTCCACAGCGCTTTTGTCTACCCCCATTCATTTTACTGATTCTACCCCCATCCCCCATAATTTGTACTGATTTCCCCCCCCCCCCCCCATTCATCCTGTACTGACCCCCCCCCATTCATCCTCTACTGATCCCCCCCCCCCCATCCCTGTACTGATCCCCCCCCCCCCCCCCCCCCATCCTGTACTGATTTTCCCCCCCCATTCATCCTGTAGTGATCCCCTCATTCATCCTGCACAGACCCTCTGATCCAGACTGTACAGCTCCGTCCCATTCATCCTGACTTAAGACTTTTGCCTTCCACCACAGTGAGGAGGTGCCTGGTGAACTCGCTGTGGTGGATTGGTGGATGTTAATTTGTGTTTATCGTGTGTTTTGTCATTTTTACTATATGTAGGACTGCAAGGCAATAGAATTTTGTTCAGACCACAAGGTCTGAATGACAATAAAGGCTACTTGTTACTGTGCTGATGCCCCCCCCCCCCCCCCCCCCCCCCCATTCATCCTGCGCTGATCCCCCCCCATCCATCCTGTACTGATCCCCCCCGTTAAAGAAGAATGGGGGAACAGTCTGAAGAGGGGTCTCGAATGACAAATAAAGGATCTAATCTAATCTATTTCCTTCGCTCCATAATGCTGCTTCACCCGCTGAGTTTCTCCAGCACTTTTGTCTACTTCCCATTCATCCTGTATTGACTGTTTGATAACGGAATGCAATCAAATGTGTTTTAATTCCAAATGTTATTTGTTTTAGTCCATAAAGATGGATTAATTAAATTGTGAACACGTGAAACATTAAAACCGCAGTGTTCGATTGTCACTGCTACCGTTGACACGTCATTACAGAATTCATTTTAACGGCAAATCAATGCTCTTAATATGGAGTATCAGTACTGTAGTTATTTAATGAGCAACATTTACAACTATACGTTGGATTTATCCAGGTTTTGCTTCTACAGTCAGTCATATACGTCACAAATTTGGTCAGGAGATATTTCAGTTGAAATTTTAATGTTAATTCTGAAGTGGGAATGATGGAAACAGCGTTTATCAATAATATTTTTTAAATCTGGTGTATACAAACTGGGTATCTTCATTGCTGTTCACAACACGTACATCTAATCTGAATGTTGGGTATTGTGGTGTTTTGACACCTTTATACATATTACCAAAAGAACATTTGCTGCAGTTATATCCTTTGGCCATCTCTTGTCAGTCGGTGTAATGTTTAACCTCTCAGATGGGTATAGTTGGTTTTAACAGCTATTATCATAAAATGCCTCTAGAAATTTCCTTGCAACCTGTATATTTTGTTATGGATAAATTATGTGGGAAGTGAGAGTGTTTCTGTACCAATAGCAATAACGACCCATGCTATGGCCATGTCATGGTAATTTTCAGTTCTTCACAGAAAACATGCTTGCATCAATCTGTAGTGTGCATGGTTAAGCATAACTGTTACCATGGTCCAGGATTTATTGACACGGGTTGATCATACGCTGAATAATCCAACCACATTTTTGTTTGGAGGTGGAAAGAACTAATAAAAATTGCTTTAATTACAATGTGTAAAAAGAGTTGAGATACTGTATTATAATTTTGCTGTATGTCATTGTGGTACATTATCATGTCTTGATTGTTTGTTTAGTTTGTGACTATTTAAAGCAGAAATAATATGTGAATGCTTCATTGAGCATAATTCCGACTGGTAACTACGCACTTCGTCCGAGCACATTATCGCACGCGTCATGCAAGCCGTCTTAAATGACCACCTAAACTCATTTGGCAACCTAAAAAGCTGCCACGGTTGCCCGGTTGGCAACAGGGAAAGAAAGTTAAGTGAGAGCCCTGATAAATATAAACAGTTTTGTTTTCTCGTTTATAACATTGTTTACAGAGTACTATGTTTACATATTCTGTTGTGCTGCTGCAAGTAAGGATTTCATTGTTCTAACTGGAACGTGAGAAAATAAAACACTCTTGACTTGCGTTGCTAATGTGTGGGATAGAACTAGTGTACGGGTGATCAGTGGTCGGTGTGGACTCGGTGGGCCGAAGGGCCTGTTTCCATGCTGTATCTTTAAATTAAACTAAAAACACTAAAGCCAGAGGAAATCTAAAGAAGGGTCTCTACCCGAAACGTCACCCAATTTCTTCTATTCAGAGATGCTGGCTGCTCCATGGAGTTCCCCCACACAATTAACGCATGGAATAGTCTTCACCCTACCATAGGTACCCAACCAGATGCAATTAAATTTAAGGTAGCTCTTTTTTTTTCCTCCCCAAGAACCCTTTTTTGCTTGTCCAAGTCAAGAGTCAAGAGTTTTATTGTCATGTGGCCCAGATAGGACAATGCAATTCTTGCTTGCAGCAGCACAACATACAATGAAAACATAATTCAGAATAGGAGATAAAAGTTCACTGTGTCTATATACCATAGACCATATATATATACACACAATATATAAACAGATAAAGTGCAATAGGCTGTTATTTTCAGATTTTGGAGTTTGGTGGTGGTGGGTCCACTCCTGTTTAAATTCCATTTGGAATATTTTCGGAGGACCAGGAAACCAAGAAGCAAGAGTTACTTCAGGGAGTTAGATGAGTCAGATTCTGCGTTGGTTTTCAGTGGTCACGGCGAGGCGTCGACCGGACAGCAATGGCGGCCAGATCTCCCACAATGCAAAGGGAGGGAGAAAGTGGTTGACGCCAACCAGTTGCCGTGGCAATGCGCATGTGCAAGGGGAGGATGTGCAGGCAGGCCGTGGCAGTGTGCATGTGTAAGGCGGCCGGCCATGCCGGCAAATGAGCGAGCGGAGACCCGGACATGGATACGGATGGTGGGCGGAGACGGAGAGTGACAGAGAGAAATAGATAGGGGGCCCCGCTCAGAATTAAACCTTGGGTGTCCCGGTTGCTTGTCAAGCCGGCAAAATGGCATGGCATTTAAGTTGCCCTTGGCACCCGGGCAACCACTAATTTCGAGCCCTGTTGATTTATCTTGGATGGTTTTTTTCCTGACCAGGACACATTTCCTTGGTTGTCACCACATCTAGAAATCTGTTGACATCAGTTTGAAATGCAATCATGGATTAAGCTTTTACAGTCCCTTTTTTATTAAACTATTCAAAAAGATTTGCCATCCTTTGAAGAAATCTTTTCTCTCCTTAGTCCTAAATTGATTTTGCCTTGTTAACATTATCCCTGTTCTAAAAAATTCAGCCAGTGGAAACATTCTCTATCTCACTCTGAGAATTTTGTACACTTCAGTAAGTTTTCTTTCCCATCAAAACTCCAGAGACCCAGCCTACTAGTTGCTTTAACCTTGGAACTGGCATTCCAGGAACCATTGTGGTAAATCTTTGCTGCATTTCCTCTATAGCATGTCTGTATATTCGATGAAACCATAATTATAAGCACCATTCGAACCATGGCATAGAACCGTTCAGCACAGGAATAAGCCCTTCAAGCCCACAATGTCCACGTGAACGTGACACCAAGCTAAATAAATCTCTGTCTGCATATGACCCTAAGCCTCCATTCCAGCATATCCATGTGCCTCACTAAGATCCTCTTAAATGCCTCTTTTGTATCTACCACCACCACCAATCATGCAATGTGAATCGGGCACTCTCAACTGTGTTTTAAAAAAAAAAAACTTGCCCTGCTCATCATTTAACATAAAAGTCTGATCTTGGTTGTTGGATGTTTGCTTGCTTGCTTGAACTTTTTCTTTGATTCGCATCTTCTTGAAAACCCGATAATGGTGAAAATTTTACATACCCAGTAGAGATTCACCTCATGTTTTCAAAAATCCCCTCATCTGAAAATTTGATTCATTATTTTTTATTTGTTCAGGTTTTTTACTTGTTTACCGATCTGACATCTTTTTAAAATCTAACGTGCAGAAGCGAGGTGGATGACGTCACAATACCTTTGCTCCTCGTGGCAAGCTGTGCAGAATTTTCAACGCGCAGCCCCACTGTTTTCCACGAGCTGCAAGTTATGTGGCCCAGCCGCCCTTCTCTTTACCGCCCCCCCCCCCCGTGCTGGATTTAAGCCGTGAACGCGTGATCAAGTCGTGCTGCGCGCTCCGCTGGGAGCCCCCTCCCTCCCTCTCTGCCTCCTCAAGGGAGTGGTGAATATTGGGACCTATGGGTGAGTGGTGGAGTATTGCGTTCCGGAACCAGCCCTCCACGGAGCGTCCAGCTGCAGTGGCGCTGACTTTGAACACCGTGGAGCCTGGGATCACTCGCCAAGATTGCCAGTGTCAGAGCTCCGACCAGCACGGCCTGTGGACTTCGAGAGCCGCGGTTTCCGGGGAGGAAGCGCCCGTTCCAGACACTCCAAGCCGCTGAAGAGGGTGCTCCCGACGCCGGCGCTCCATCATCCGGCGAGAGGGCCTGTAATATCGCGCCGCCGTTGCGGCGACTGCGGAGGCCCTGACCACGGGGTGAAAATAGAGGGAGAGGACTGACTTTGCTGTCTTCCCTCACAGTGGGAACCATTCGGGGGTATTTTTTAATGTTTAATGTTAAGTTCTTTAATGTTGTGTTTTATTTTTTTTTTATTGGTGTGCTGCAAATGGCAACTCAAATTTCACTGCACCGGAAATGGTGTATGTGACAATAATTGTCCTTTGTAAAGGCCAAAATACAATATGCCTTCCTAATTGCTTTCTTCACATTTAAGTTACCTCAGTGAATGTGTGCAAGGGCACTAAAGTTACATCATATTACCATTTACCAATTTTTCACCATTTACAGTCATAGAGTGATACCATGTGGAAACAGGCCCTTCGGCCCAACTTGCCAACACGTCCCAGCTGCACTAGTCCCATGTACATGTACCCGTCTAACCTTTTTTTTAAACGTTGGGATGGTCCCAGCCTCAACTACCTCCTCTTGCAGCTTGTTCCATACACCCATCACCCTTTGTGTGGAAAAGCTACCCCTCAGATTCCTATGAAATCTTTTCCCCTTCACCTTGAACCTATGTCCTCTGGTCCTCGAATTTAAAACATAAAATTAATTCATTCATTTTATTGCAACTGAAATGGATGACATTTTTCTACATTGTACTCCATGTTCCATGTTGCCCACTCAGTTTGTTGAACTCTCTGCATCATCATTCTGTTCATGTTCCCACTTATTCCTGTGTCGATAGCAAACTTGCTTGTCTCAACAAAATCATTGCTAAAGATTAAGAATAGTCAAGGTCCAAGTAGCAATTCCCTGTTGTATCCAACTAATCACAACCTATCAATGTGAGAAGGATTTATTTATTCCTACTATTCCCTCAATGTTAACCAATTTTTCATCCATTCTTCATCTATATATTGCTCCTCAATTATATATGCTTTAATCTTGTTAACCAAATTTATTGTGTGGGACTTTTTATCAAAAGCCCTCTGAAAATACAAATAAACCATGTCCATGTGTTCCCTGTAATCAAATAGCTTAGTCAAGTATAATGTTTTCTCCATGTTGACTATGCACAATCATGTTCTAAATACCTTGATATTGTGCCCTTATTGGATTTTGTATTTCTGTAGATTTGCTGCTGACCTTAGATAAACAGGTTAGCAGTTTGCTGTTCCTCGCGTATTAATGCGAGGAACAGCATCGCCATTCAATATGATCATAGCTGCTCATCTAAAATCAGTACCCTGTTCCTGCTTTTCCTCATATCCCTTGTTTCAGAAACAGTTTCTTCCCAACAACCATCAGGCCTTTGAATGCTACAAGTACTAACTAAGCTATGAACTCTTGGTTCGTGGGCTTTTATGCACTAACGTTTTAATTTATTGAACTATTTTTGATTATTATGTTATCTATGTATATAACCTGTGAAGTTGCTACAAGTAAGAATTTCATTTGCTTTCAGTACTTATGACAATTAAACTCTTTTGAAAACAAGGCTGTTGCATCTCTTTCGCTCTTATTTGAGTTGGGAGTTTAACATTTATTCATCTCTTAGGGACATACTTAGATACAAGATGGATTAAAGTATTCTGGCAAATCTGCCATGCTACCCTTAGGATGAATAATTTCAACTATTTATATTTTTCTTTAACCTATTTCATTTGTTTTTACGAATCATTCCTCCTTTAACAATATTTGGCAAATTGACACTAGAAATTTGAAGGCTTGAGTTTTTCTGACCTTTAAGGAAGCACAGTTGAACACCAACATTGAATGCAGTTTTGAGCTTCCTTTTATAGTAAGTGGAGAATAGCAATGGTCTTTGAACCATGCTAGCATCTTGTACGTCATTATATAATGGTGGGGCATTACAAAATTATATTTTCTTTACATGCAATCAGGTAAATTTGATATACTCTTAGATATTACCAGCTTCTTCTTTAAAGAAAGTATTAATTTGATATACAAATGATGAAAACCTATAGTGAAACATTACTTTAGATTGCATTATGGGATATGTACACAACTTTAACTCTAAAGATTATTGTAATATTGGACACTTTTTTGCCTTTGTTTACTGTCCCTTCACGTAACAAAAGAGTGGATAACAAAGAGTAATGCTGCTATACTGAGCCAAAACCTGCCATTGTTATTACAGTCAATAACAGTCTCACATATACCGTATGCAGCTGCAAAAAGAATTAAACAAATTTGTGAAAGTCTGAACATACTTTAATGAAGATAGTGTGATTGTTTTTAATTGACATTTACTTTGTCTTTTTAAATTGGTTTAAAAAAATGTAAATATCCAATGTAGTATAGTTTAGTGATTTTGATGTTTTACTTCAGGGCCTGTATATCGCTGGGACCCAAGAGTCGGGCAGTTGGAGCAGCTGCCAAGATCCAGGTATGGAATTATTGAATCTTAACTTTGAACAAATTATTTTGTGCGTTTCAAGTGTGGGCAGCACGCTGGTAGAGTTGTTGCCTCGCAGTGCCAAAGATCCAGGTATGATTCTGTGCTTAGGTGCTATCTGGATGGAGTTTAACTTGTTCACAGAGGAAACGTGCATTTCCTCCCACATCCCAAAGACATAGGGGTCTGTAGGTTAATTGCCCCGAGTGTAGTGAGTGGATGGTAAAGTGGGATAATATAGAACCACTGTGAACAAGTGTGGTGGATGGTGTAGACTCGGTGAGCTGAAGGGCCTATTTCTATGCTGTATGCCTAAATAAATATTTCATACAAGTCTGACATTTCGATGTATATAATGCTTGGAGAACAAGAGAAGACCCTTAATTTTGTTTTTCACATTATGAATACTTTTTTAATATCACTGCTTTCACTTTATGTTCTAGGCGATGGCTGTATTAAATTCTTTAAAATCACAACATTGTTTTTTTCTCTTTATTGTAATTTGGAAACACTTCAATAAAAGTGTTTCCAAATTACATTTGAGAGATTCTTCCAAGTTGACTCTAAATAACAAGAAATTGTTTGCAGAATCCATCAAACCGTTCATAACAGTGCTGCATTTGTAGTAGCAGAAGTTGCCTTTATTACGTAAAAAATTAAATCGAGAGTTTAATTTGTCAGAAAATGGAATTGCACAGGAGAATTTGTTGTAAGTTGTTTAAAAGTAATGTTACTTGGTATTGACAGATTGTATTACTGTATTAAAAATCATTGAATAGTAAACTAGAGGGGAAACCTATTTCGCTGAATAAAATTATAATGGCAGTTTGTATAAATAAAACATTGGCTAATGATCTCCAGCTAGAAATAGTGTTTGTAGAAATTATTTTTATAAGAGTGATGTGTTTATTTTTGCCATTTTTACCTGATATTCCCATTGTTTTCTGTGATCTACATATTGTTTCTGTAATTGGAATGTTTAAATCCACAGATTGTGACCAATGCAAAGAATACCATACAAGGCTTTAAACGACTGCATGGCAGGGCTTTCGATGACCCATTTGTGCAGACTGAGAAAAGCAAGCTTGCTTATGAACTTCAAAATATACCAAGTGGTAGTGTTGGAATCAAAGTAAGTTTGATCTTCATCAATATCAGGCCACAATTGCTAAATTGGTTGCTCAGAAATATAATAAACACTTCCACAATGCTTCACGGACTGTGCTACAAAACAAAATTTGATACCAAGTCACACAAGCAGCTATTAGACATATGACAAAAAGCATGGTTAGAGGTGGAATTTGGAGTGCCGTTACAAAAATAAAAATAAATTTAAAAAAAACATTTAATTAACAAGAGTCTAATTAAATGGATAGTTGCTTTTGTATGTATTAATATCACCACAAAAAAAAATCACTGATTACAATTGAATTGTAAACGGCCACGTAACCATCAGCCACCATGATGCATATTTTGAATAAAGCTTTAAAATGTTGCTCCTCTTGTATAACAATCTTATATGAAACCGCTTTTTTGGGGGGTTTCCAGCATTACATTCTAACATGACGATGTTGTGTAGGAGTTTGTGCACAGGCTCAGGTCCCATTGTACAAGGGATGCTTCCAGTAGCATAACGGGCTCAATGAGTCAAACTCGTGTTTCGGTGAGCATCACATGAAATTGAATTTCATTAATGGAAGAATAGTACAAGACCTTCCAATTACCCATTTAAAAAAAATCTGCCCTTGAAGTTCCAAAAGCAACAGTTTATTGGGGAGGGGTGTGAGGAAAGAGATAATGAAAGGTTGCTTTTCTCATTAGATAGCTGTGTACACGTTAATCCAACAATTTTCCACAAGTCAAGCCTTAACAATTTTCTATCTAACCTCCAATCTGGATGAAGTCCAATAGGTCAGAAGGTAATTTCTTAGAATCACAGTCCTTTGTAACCAAGCTTTTTGAAATTTCAGTTAATGGTAGTGTCCTGGCTTGGGCATCTACCTATTGGTTTGCTCCAGGGGATTCTTCAGCTTGAGTCTTTACTCATGGCTTTCATAGCATGTTTCTTGATCATCGAGGTAAATTGAATGTTTCCATGATTGGGTCCAAGGGATTTCTGAACCCATTCATACTTTCTATGGCTTTATCATAAAATTATCCTGTATCAATGTCGTATTGAACCAGAATCTTTTTTTCATTATTGGATTTTGAGCAGCCATGATTTATCTTCAGGCTTTCTCAAAATGCTTGATGTATTGAAATTTCATCTATGGTAGATTTGAGGGTTTTTTAAAGTCCGGTTACTTGATCTTAATTGTTTTTGCATGCAGTTAAATATTTAAAACCATCAGTTAAAAAACAGTGCAATCGCCTACCTGATTCTCTCGGTGAGAATTCTTCTGTGGCGTTTATCTACTTGGCCTGTTTGATATAGCTGTTGCTAGCCATGAGTCTTCTCGAACTGTCGCATCTTAAGCGTCTGTCAGCAATAAAAACATTCTTAGCACAGTTTGCTGGAACTTGACTTTTCTTTAGTTGTTAGCAAATGCCACCCAGACATGGTCTATACTAGCATTAATAAGTGTATGTAATTAAATTATTAACTCCTTTAGCACCTTCATTGTACCTTTCTGAGTAATGTGGCATACAATTTATTTGCAGGTACATTACTTGAATGAAGAACGAGTTTTTGCCGTTGAACAAATTATGGCGATGTTACTGAGTAAACTCAAAGAGACTTCAGAAAACGCACTGAAGAAGCCTGTGACTGACTGTGTAATTTCGGTAGGTTGGATTGAAGTAACACCAGCAGAATCTCAAAGCTATCCTAGACTTAGTTCCTAAGATTGAAAACCAGTCAACTACCAGGATGTTATTAATCTCCCTGGATGGAAATGAATAATTCTTCTTCAGAATTAGCTTCCTTGGTGACATCCTTTTATAAAGAAGTTACCTTAATCTAACTGATCAAGATGACAAGCATTTTGACTTTATTTCAAGATGAAGTTCAAGAAATTGTGTAATACTTGGCTATAGTGCATTGTATGTAATGTAATTGAGGAAAACTGTTGGGTATCCAGCAAGTATTGTCTTCATTCTTTGAAGATATTGGTTGATAAACTTTTTTGTATTTCATGCCAAAGTGTGAAAATGTGCTCCCAAATCAATTCTGGCATATGATCCAGGTAAATTAATCACAGAAATTGTGCTGTACTCCAAAGATATACAAGTCATGGGATGCTGTTTTCATTGTCTTTATTCTATTCAGACTATGTATTGGCTCTAAAGAATAACTATTTGCTAATAACATAAGACTATTTTTGTACTAATAGTCTCTTAATGGCACAGTATGAGGCGACAGCTCATCTGTGCCATTTCCCTGTAGAGCATATTTTTTAGCTCATTCCCTGGTTCTCTACAGACATTAAAAAAGGATCTCCCTTGCATATCTATACAGATTGCTGTTTGAATGGCCCAGTTACCCAACAGGTATGTTTAAAACCGACTGAGCTGTGCAACAATTTTTGCCGCACTTTTTACCCTTCCAGTGCCTTCTAAAATTATGCCTGACAGCTACTATACTCCCATTGTCAAACCTTTGCTACAAAGAGATTTATTCAGGTTAAAAGAAAAAAACATGATTTGTCTCTAAAACATCTGTAATTGGTGCTCCTTTAACTAAAACTTTTCCAAATACTTTTTTGACTGGCATTCATTTCCAAAAGCTTCACCACTACTGAGGTTGAACTGGAAGACCTTTAGATGCAAGGCACGTGCCTGCATTAATGTTGAATGTGGTGTCATATTTACTATTTCCCTGTCCTATGGGACCTGTCTGGGATTTGGGAAAGATTGCAAGCCCTTTAGCTTCCAAGCTGTCTTCTGTCAGCAAAGTAAGGTGCATCTCACCTGGACCTCGAGATTTGGGTGTAACCAACATTTGTTATCGATATAACAATTATTCGATCACTGTTACAATTGGGTCTCCTGAGATTTTGCACAAAATTATTCTTTGTGAAGACTTATGTGTGCATTCCAACCATGCCCTTTTACCTCTGTTCAGATTGCCTCCTTAGATCTGAATCTGCCTCTCCCCTCCCACATTATGCACTTACAATTCAAATATTTCCCAGTCTTGAATTCTACTTAACTATACCTTAAAGCTGGTCTTCCTCCTCCCACGTCACACCCCCACTGTTCTGCATTGTAACTAGACCTTGTGAGCACTTCACTAAATGTCTCATGGCCATTTGATCATCCTTCTAAACACCAGCGAGTGCAGGCCCAGTGCCGTCAAACGCTCGTGTTAGCCTAATTATTCCTGGGATAATTCTCATAAACCACCTCTGTACCCTCTCCAATCCCAGCACTTTCTTCTTCCGATATGGGGCCCAAAACTGCTCATGATACTATAAATGCAGTCTGACATAAGACTTATACTAGACTAAGTTGTGTCCCTGTCACACGAGAGGCCTGGTCCCCCAACGCAATATTCCACCACTCACCCATTCCCCAAACGCAACCTGTTCCCCAATGCAATATTCCACCACTCACGCATAGCCCCCAACTGTGCAGGCGCGGTTCATTTCCCCTCATCCCCAGCACTCCCTCCACCTCCTCGTCACCCTCCTTCTTTCCCCTCTCCTCCCCCCCCCTCCCCCCCCTCTCTCCCCCCCCCTTTCCCCCCCCCCCCCCCCCCCTTCCACTATCCCTCCTCACCTCCCCTACTGCCCTCATCTCTCTCCCTCCCTATCCCCTCCTCTCCCTCAATCCACCCCATTCTCTCTCCTCGCCTCCCCAGGAACTCGAGGGTGCCACTCTTTTCCCTCCTTGTATGCCCGGAGCCAGCAGCTCCCGGTGACCATCAGCGCCAAGGCGGCGAATCCCCGCGGGCTTGGAGTAGCAGTAAAATACTTTGTAAAAAAATTTTAAATAATTAAAAAAAAAATCTTACCCGTTTCACTGGTGTGAAAAAAAAGATTGCGATAAAAATTCTGGAAAGGCCCCAATTGCGTAGGTGCAGCCGAGGACCCATCGGGTGGCCTTTGCGATGCCAGTAAAGACGTTCAAAGATCGATCGATAGATAGATAGATAGATAGATAGATAGATAAATTGCTGCTAATTGATACAGACTTTAAAAGTGAAATATGTGAGTAAAGTCATTTATTGCTTACAGACTATAGGTCTATCGTATCCTTATGGGATTCCATTGTTCAGCACTCGAGCATAATTTCATCTGCAATTGTAATGAGTTATTTCACCAAATTTTTATTCATGAAGATTAATGGTGAACTGTGCTGCAAATTGTACGTTGACTTTTTAATTTGTGATGCAATTTGTAAGATGCAAATCTCAACACCCCTTCTACCCAGCTTTCTCCTCCACCAGTCAATCAGTTTGCAATAATAATAGCATGTGTTTCCTGGCATTAAATGATAAATAATACAAACTAATGGATTTTCCCGTTGGAAACAAATTAGTCGTATTTTAAATTTTTTAATAGCTAAAAAATGCAGGGAGAGTAAAATTTGCTACAGATTTTTGTATGATTTTGCAATACTGATACATGTTATGTTTGAATGTTATGTCACATTGACTTATTGGCATCCTGGCATGTGTATATATGACAATTATGTAAAACTATTAAAATCTGAGATTTTCTAAATCTGTTGGCAGGTCCCTAGTTTTTTCACTGATGTAGAAAGAAGATCCATGATTTCTGCTGCTAAGATTGCAGGGCTTAATTGTCTGCGGCTGATGAACGACACTACTGCAGGTAAAAGAAAATGCACTATATCTTGGCCTCTGCTGAGATAAGTGTAAGCAAACTTCATCATAAAGCACTTCTTATTGCTGAAATAAGTAGTGTACATTTTTCATAGAACTTGAACAAATATGGCAGCGACACTTATTGTGTTGGTACAAATTCAACCTATATCTAAGTGAGAACCCAAAGCACTACATCTGTAAGAGGGTAAGTGCAAAGCATTAACTACATATAAATCCCAGTGAAATTATTTATCTTCAAAGTACCAAGGTCTCGTGCAGTTTTAGATTTGTCAGCATTGTTTTTACCGAGTTGAAACTACTGAAAGCTAAAAGCACAATGACTCTTGTGAAGATTTCATACTGGCTCAAGTAATTCTGACCAAGCACTCTTTATTTTCATGTTATTATATGAAAGGATTGATTCACAGCATCTTGCAGTGTATTTTGCAACTGCAAGCTAACGAACGATGTGCCTGTAATTACTTTTAAGGAGTTTTTAAGAAACAAATCCAAAAAAGCTGTCATTTATGATGGGTGGGCTGTGTCCACTTTAGTATGATTCGGTGGGCAATTATTGGTGCTTTTTTATGAAATTTTTTTTGCATAAGATGTTAGCATATTTTAGTGTTTTATTACACAAGCATTCAAGACACGCTGACCTCTCTTGAAGAAGAGGAAATTAACAAACTAATCAAACGTCCAGACTAAACTGAAGACCAGGGTCTGCATGGGTCGTATTCGCTCTTACTCAACAAAGTTAATGGCAAAAGCAGCATCAGTACTGTTACATGAAGAATGGTGCTTGAAGACAGGTGGACAGCTAAAGTCTTTCCTAGGTTTAAAGAAAACAAATTAGGGAATTAGACTTCTCGGTGGTAGGAATGACAGTTAATTGAAGTTGTAATACAACCTGAAACAGTATTATGATCTTGTTATTGGGGAACAACTTTGTATCATCTGAAGTAAGCAAGACCAAGATAATGGCATCTTCACATTTTCAAAAGGTTATCATTAAGCAGTCCTTTATCTGCTTGTTTGAGATGCATGATCCCAATAAAAAAACATAGATTTATAGCGAGAGGGGCATGATTTGATGGGAACCTGAGGCAACTTTTTCACAGACTGGTGGGTATATGGTGCAGCTACCAGAGGAGGTAGTTGAGGCAGGTACTATTAAACCATTTAAAATGTTCAGACAGGTACATGGAGTTCAAGTTCAAGTGAGTTTATTGTCATGTGCCCCTGTGTAGGACAATGAAATTCTTGCTTTGCTTCAGCACACAGAACATAGTAGGCATTTACTACAAAACGGATAAGTGTGTCCATATACCATAATATAAATATATACACACATGAATAAATAAACTGATAAAGTGCAAATAACAGATAATGGGTTATTAATAATCAGTTTTGTCCGAGCCAGGTTTAATAGCCTGATGGCTGTGGGGAAGTAGCTATTCCTGAACCTGGTTGTTGCAGTCTTCAGGCTCCTGTACCTTCTACCTGAAGGTAGCAGGGAGATGAGTGTGTGGCCAGGATGGTGTGGGTCTTTGATGCTG
This sequence comes from Leucoraja erinaceus, assembly GCF_028641065.1. Classification (NCBI taxonomy): domain Eukaryota; kingdom Metazoa; phylum Chordata; class Chondrichthyes; order Rajiformes; family Rajidae; genus Leucoraja; species Leucoraja erinaceus. Next base: position 167,230,909 of record NC_073377.1, read on the forward strand.
CCAGCCTTTTTGAGGCAGCAACTGCGATAAATCCCCTCGATGGAAGGAAGGTCCGAGCCGATGATGGACTGGGCAGTGTTTACTACTTTTTGTACTTTCATGGATATGAAAGGTTTAGAGGGATATGGGCGGGTGGGACATTGGAACCTTCACGTGGTCCGCCCTGTTTTGACCAATGCAATCAACCTGGCGTGCACAATCAAGTAAGATCAAATAGAACAAGTTGTCCTACAAGTTTAGGCTGTGCACGCCATATGCAAGAAGAAGGAGGATATGGGCCAAAGGTGGGCAGGTGGGATTAATGTAGATGGTGCATCTTGGATCGGCATGGGAAAGTGGGCTGCAGGGCCTGTTTCTGTGCAGTATGACTCTTAAGTAGCCAGCAGGCAACTTCTCTGGTAAGAAAGAATTGCATCAGACTATACAGATCTGACACACTAAAGACAAGTTATCATTGGCTATTGAATAGTTACTATTGACCTGCCTGGCAGAGCTTAATTTAGCTTTGTTAGGATAAGAAAGACATGTAAGACTAGTTCCATTATTAATGAAATGCAGCATGAAGCTAGGAGTCTCCCTCTGCAAAGTGATTGTGCAATAGGTTTGATTTCTTCAAAGTGGAAGTGGCCACATTACGAGCACTGCAGTCAATGAAGACATTTAATGAAACAATGGTTCACCTGGAAAATTGGGTCTTTTGGTAAGAGGTTTTCTGGGGCATGTATCTTTTCTGAGAAGTGAAGATGGAAAATTGAATTAAGGCATCGATCAGCATGAGGATGGTCCCAGCAGAATGCTGTGAGAAAAGGGAAATGTCTCTTGGTATGATCTCATTAAAGCTGGTGGAAATTGTAGGATTAAACGTGCAAACTAGTAGGGTGGAAGTGAGAATGGGGAACTTGATCCTTTGGAGAGGGAACACAGTAGATGAATAGGAGATCGAAGCAAAGTTTTATGATTAAGGAAAAAAATCTGAAGCATTGGTGCAGAAGGCTTTGTAATCAAATCAAAACATATTAACAAAGATGATTGGCCACATAATTGGTGATACATTTTCAAATTAGATTAATGAGGGTAGGATATCTAAATAGAGTTGAACAAAGGAACCTAAAGGATTATATATGTAATTCATCAACTGCAGGTTAGTAATTACATTTTTTTAAATTGAAGCATGGGAATTAATTTATTTGGTGATAGCATTGTATAGCATGCCATGTTTGTTAAACCTTGATCGGGGTTGGCTGGGAGTAATGTGCATAGTACTGAACTGTTGGAAAAAGAATTGGAGGCCAGTAGAAAATATAGATTTGTAAAAATGGTACAAGAACGGTGGTATTAAACTATTAAGTAAACAGAACAAACAGAAACGCCTCTCTGGGAAAGAAGCTTATAGAATGGCATGATGGTTATCTTTTAAAGTTATGATAAAGTCATAACTGAAAGTTGGCACCGTTAATATGAAGTTTCTTCATTTAATGAAAATCCCAGGGGATCCAAGAAAAAATGATTGAGCTCAAGGATAGTTAGAATATAGAATAGGTCAAACCAAATGATTTTGATTCTTTTAAGGTGAAGCTCAATAAATAATGGAGTGGTTGGACTGAATGGGATAGGTTTTATTGGTGAGTGTCAGATGAAGGTAGAATTGGCATGAAGAAGCCTATTTGGAACATATACCCGCAAGGCCCACCTCTGCCAAAATGGCTTAGTGCGCTAAGTGACACGCATTTATACGATTTTTACTTCCCTTTAAGGAAGCTGTTCACACTGTATTGCATTGGAATATGCCCTTTTCTGTGTTTGCGTGGAACTCTACTCTCTTGAATGGTACTATAACCAAGGTCATCTCTTCTCTCCTTTCTGCCAATGGGCAGATGATACAAAATCTTGAAAGCACAAGCCAATAGATTCATGAATGACCCCCTTATGGTTATCACTCAAAAGGACCTCCCTTGTGTGAATGACGTATTCCCAATGAAGCTGTTCCTGGGTCTGGTGGTGCAAGCTTATGCCCAACAGGAGCAAGGAGAAGGAATGATCAGGGTGGGACAAGTTTATCATTATGTTGGCTGCTTTTCTGAAGCAGCGTGAAGTGTAGATGGAGTCAACGATGGGAAATCGGGTCTGTGATGGACTGGGCTACATCTACAACTGTCATTTCTTGGAGTCTTGAGCAGAGCTGTTCCCAAACCAAGCTGTGTTGCAACCTGACTATGCTTTCTGTGGTGCAGAAGGATAGATGGAGAGCACATGTTTCCAGTTGTAGAAGAATTTAGAACTAATTTGTCATGAGTCAAAAGGTTTTTCAGTCTAGCGATTCTCTGGAACTACTGCGCTTTCAATATTTTTAAGACAGAATTTGATAACTGCTGGATAGGTAAGGTGATTAAAACGCTACTGTGAATATGAATATCAGGGATATAAAATTGAGATTATAATTAGATCAGCCCATGATTTTATTTAATGGTGAAGGTAACGAGAGCTTACTCCTGCTATCATTTGTATGTTCATCATTGAAGGCCAATTACATGAGGTACCAAGGTTCCTTAATCTAAATTGACTCTTTGGAAGTGAACAACCTGGAAAAATAATAGAAATTCAAATTATACATTTTATGTTGCCCATTTTTTTAAATATATAAAAAGTTAATTTGTGCAATTTTAAATATTCAATAGACCTCTTGGAGATTAAACAAAAGCTGTATTTTCCTTCCTTTTAATAGTACTTACATTTTTTGAGGTCTTTCTTATCGAAGAAAGAAAACTGAATTGTAATGACACTGCTTTTTTGGTAGGGTTTTCTGCACAAGCGTGGGTTTTCATTCACTTAATGAGTGTAGCTATCCGAACAAGACCTGTAGGTCCCAACTGTATCATGTCAGTTGAATGCTCCAACAAAGATTAAAGTTTGGTTCTGATTGGGCCACACTCGGCTGGCCTAGCATCTCGTCAAGGTCAGGACATCTGACTCCAACATTACTGCATGTTCGACATACTACATAGACTTGCTGTAATGGTTTGCTCAGGCATGGGAAAAAATGCAAGGACTTTGTCTTGGGTCGAATCCAGAGCCACTGCAAGCTACGCTGGGCTCACCATTCACTGATTTAGCACTTAAGCGGATCTTTAATGCATTTATGAATCACCATTCACTTGGTCTTATGCAATAATTTCCCTTTTCACTTAATTTTGCTGCCGCATTTTACTACATGCTTGAATTTTGAACATTTTTGTAGAAATTGCTGCAGTTGAGCTCCCATGCATTTACAAGACTGGACTTTATTTCTCATAGCCTTTGCTCAGCAATTCCTGCTAAATGTTCCTAATTGGGAATGGGTGAATACAAGATTGTGGGGCACTAAATTTTGATAATCTAATTTTCAATTTCCCATCTAATTTTAGCATTGGATTTGACAAATATATAAATGCAACAGGATACCTAACTGGTGGTTCTTAACCATTTCTATTTTTTGTTCCCTAGTTGCTCTTGCATATGGCATTTACAAACAGGATCTACCAACTCCAGAAGAAAAACCAAGGAATGTAGTTTTTGTCGACATGGGACATTCGGCTTACCAGGTTTCTATTTGTGCATTTAACAAGGGAAAACTTAAGGTGAGTTAATTAAACTAGTTGAATATTTTTGAGTGTAGATTACCTATAATTAAAAGGTTTCATTATTTAACTAAAAACTAAGTAGTCTTGATTACCACTGTACAACACTGATTGTGGTCCATTGACATATTTGGAACAAAGATTTTCTGTAATGGAAGATAGCTTATTGGTTGCGTCTGTCCATAGAACCAGGTCCCTTCTCCAACTCCTATTTGATCATATTAATTTACTGATTTACACCTGACTTTGGCTGCCATGTGATTTAAAAAAAAAAATTGCCTTGCATTGGTTTTCTTCCAGTGTTCAAATGTTTTTCATTTTTGTAGACTTGTTCATTATCATGCAAATTTTTCTTCATACTGTACTAAAACAAATCATGTTTAATCAGAAATGTTGTTAAGATAGTGCTCCTGTAAAGGTTTGTTACAAACCCTACTCTATATTCCAAAAGTTGTCCTCTAGTAAAAGCCTGTTTGATTAAGAACTACTAAATTGCTTTTTATATCCAGTCATTTCAGTTGTACTACCTAACTCGGGAAAGGTGTATCACAATGACTTGAGTATCATTTTACTGTTTTCATGTTGTTTAATAACTGTCATTTCCCCAACTAAAATGCATCTAAACCAGGTCCCTTCTCCAACTCTTATTACGTTTCATGAGACATCAAGATATATTACATCCAGATAATTTGAGTTAAAGATCTCCCTTATTGACTGGAGAAATAAACATGCATGATGGTTATGTGAGACAAATACACAAAGTGAACAGGAATTAGTGGCACAATAAGAATATTTAGAGTGGGTGGTACTGGAGAGCCTAAGATCATAAGTGATAGGAGCAGAATTAGGTTATTCAGCCCATCAAGTCTACTCCGCCATTCAATCATGTCTGATCTATCTCCCTCCTAACCTCATTCTCGTGCCATCTCCCCATAACCTGTTACACACCCATACTAATCTCCCTCCTAACCTCATTCTCGTGCCATCTCCCCATAACCTGTGACACCCATACTAATCAAGATTAGATATATCTCTGCCTTAAATATATCCTCTGACTTTGCCTCCACAGTCGTCTGTGACAAAGAATTCCACAGATTCACCACCCTCTGACTAAAGAAATTCCTCATCTCCTTCCTAAAAGAATGTCCTGAGCTATTGGGATAGGTTCAGCAGGCTAGGACTTTATTTCTTGGAGCACAGGAAGATGACATTGTCTTATAGAAGAGTATAAGATCATGAGAGGAATAGATGGGTAAATGCACAGTCTTTTAGCCAGATTAGGGGAATCAAGAACCAAGAGGTATAGGTCTATGGTGAGGGGGAAAGGTGAAGGGGGCAAAGATAGGAACCTGAGGGGCAACTTGTTTACATAGTGGGAGGTATATTGGATGAGTTGCCAGAGGAGGGAAGCAGGCAGGTACTATCACAATGTTTAAAAAAAAAACATTTGGACAGGTACATGGATAGGATAGGTTTAGAGATCTGGGCCAAATACTGTCAGGTGGGGCCAGTGTAGAATGGGCATGTTGATCGATGTGGGAAATTTGGGCCAAAAGGCCTGTTTCAATGCTGTATGACTGACATTATTTAATGCGCGTTTCCCCATTATTCATATTATCAACCTAGAATATTTGATAACGTGTTTCATTTAATTTTGTACTCCAATATTAATATAGTAGATACTAAATCTGTAAAAGGTAGCAATGAGCTGATTGTTGCCCTGTAAAAGAGAAGGTAGTGTATTTTCTCAAAAATAATTATAACTTAGTGATGTTGCTTTTTTCCAGCAGACCCAATATTTTTACTTCGATTTAATAATTCTTCAATAAATTACTATTAGCTGAAACATTGGTAAACATAATTTTGCAGGAAAGATCTTCCTATGTGTATATATATATATATATTTTTTAGATTAAGTATTTTTTTTAAATATTAAGTGTTTTGTGTTGGATGATGTTAATTTTCACTTTCATAAAAGCCGTTATTAGAAAACAGTTTTGTGAGCAGTATTCCCTGCAAAGTCTAGTACTTTCCTTCAAATGGCCTTTATAAATGCTTAAAATATGACTCGACTTTCTTGACCATCATAGTATAATTAAGTGAATTTAGGTCTTGCTCTCTGGTTTCCAGCAGGAGTCTCTAATAACCATTTACAGCAACGGCTCTGGCTGCTGTTTTTTCATTCCCTACCTTGGAGGCTGAAAGGTTTATTATATAAATTCTCCAAACCTGAGCAAAATTGGCTGACTCAAAACAGACTATATAAAATTGTTGGGTTTATCCTGTTTAACATGTCTCTGCATCAATCTGATTAAACTGAGCAGTTGGGGACCTAAATTAACTTAAGTGAATGTAATTTGCACATTTGTATTATGAAGGTGTTTGTTTAATTATTTAAAATTCCCAGAAACCTGAATTTCCACAGAAACTTATAATTTACTTAGTTTAAAAAAAAAAAAAATTTTTTGAAAAACAGCATTTTAAAGTTTGCCAGTATTTTTGTCATAGCTTTTTTTTCTGCAAGTTTACAAATTATTCCTGGGGAGCCCAAGTTTAGATCTGTTCCCCAACGCAAGATTCCACCACTCACCCGTTCCCCCAACACAAGCCATTCACCCAATGCAATATTGCACCACTCGCACATAGCCCCTAACTGCGCAAGCGCGGCTCATACCCCAGCACTTCCTTTTCACCCTCCCTCTTCAATCCCTAAAGGTGGGGGGTAGAGAGGGAGGAAGGGAGGGTAGAGCGGGAGAGGCGAGGGGGTAGAGAGGGTGGGGGCACATCTTTTAGTATTATCGAGATGGGTACTGTCGCACCTTTGCTGGCAATTACAGTACTGGAGAAACAGAGTGTTAATTTGGTTGAGTGCAGTATCACTTTTTGGATAAATTGAGACCCTGTTTTTAAAACTTTATGATTCAAAAAGTTCGGACTTAGTGGAATGCCTGAATCTTTACATGGGGAAGGCTGACCCCCCCCCCCCCCCCCCCCCCCCCCCCCCCCCCCCCACCCCCATTGCTGTTTCAAATAAGCTATCAATGGTTGTAAAATTCTGCCTTTAAGTGCACTTTTTAATGCAGTTAATGGTCTTGGCACGTGTCAGTATTCTGAATTATTTTGAATGTTAGCATTTAGCTCTAATGTTCATATTGTAGTAAGAATTGTATGTAGGATATAATTTCCTGTCAATTGACTTCTGTTTTTAAACCCAACAATTATAGGTTTTGGGAACTGCATTTGATCCCCACTTTGGTGGAAGAAACTTTGATGAAGTTTTGGTAGATTACTTTTGTGATGAATTTAAGACCAAATACAAGCTAAACGTGAAGGCTAATGTAAGAGCTTTAATTCGACTACACCAAGAATGTGAGAAATTAAAGAAGCTAATGAGTGCAAATGCCTCTGACCTCCCATTGAACATAGAGTGCTTCATGAATGACATCGACGTTTCTGGAAGAATGAATAGGTAAATATATTTGGTTGTACTTTTTCCATTTTAAATTCCTTTTTAAACTGCTGAAATGAAAGAAAGAGTAAACATTTGGAAGGTTGTTTACAATGTGATGAAACCTTTAGAAACACAGTTATAGGTATGGATGATTTCCCATGACATCAGGAGCTATGGTAAAGCTGAGATCAGAGGGAATCAGTGATTGCTCGCATTGCAGAAAGGAAGGTGATTGTTGGTCAGTCATTTAAGCTCAAATTTCCACAAGGGTTCTGCCAAGCAATGCCCAAGTTCAACCATCATCAGTTGTTGAATCATGACCTATCATAGACAACAGGTGCAGGAGCAGGCCATTTGGCCCTTCGAGCCAGCACCGCCATTCAATGTGATCATGGCTGATCATCCCAAATCAGTACCCCATTCCTGCCTTATCCCCTGACTCTGCTATTTTTAAGAGCCCTATCTAGCTCTCTCTTGAAACCATCCAGTGAACCTGCCTCCACCACCCTCTGAGGCAGAGAATTCCACAGACTCGCCGCTCTCTGTGAGAAAAAGTGTTTCCTCGTCTCCGTTCTAAATAGCTTACTCCTTATTCTTAAACTGTGGCCCCTGGTTCTGGACTCCCCCAACATCGGGAACATGTTTCTTGCCTCTAGTGTGTCCAAGCCTTTAACAATCTTATATGTTTCAATGAGATCCCCACTCATAGAATCACACTGGGAAAGTTGTGTCTAATTACACAATGTTTCATTGCATTTCTAATTCCTGATTAAAATATAATCTGTTCCTGTATGATGTAAGACACAGGCAATATTCAGGCAGATATTGATAATTGGAACTGCTTGCAGCATCAGGAGATGTGTTGATGATAGTGTTCCAACAAAAACAATTGGTGTCAATCCTAACAAGAAGCCTTTGAATGAACAGGGAGTTTCACTCTCTGCTAAACTTCAGATCCAAAGCTTTGAAGAAATATCATCACGTGCAGTATAAAAAGACAATTTCTCATCTCTGAATGGGTATCCGGGATGCCAAGAGTGTTCCAGAACAAGCTGGTGGCTCAATTCGATCAACGAATACCAGGCAACTGCAATAGAGCCTGGAATCCACCATGGGCTACAAACTAAAATTAGGGGTGATCTTTGGCAACAACACATCTCTACCCGGTAATCTCCAATGCCCATTTTGAACCGATGAAACTTTGTTTGCCTGGCCAAAATGGGTGTCAGAGATCCCCTGGTCCTTGCCTTTCACCCCACCAGTCTTCACATCCAACACATTAATCTCTGATACTTGTACCACATGCTACCACCTTCTGGTGATTCGACCACAAGTCACTTTGTAACCCCACCTCTTCCACCTTCCATGGAATCTGCTCCATCCACAACTTCTTAGTTTACTAATTCCCTCCCACCCCAACTGCCCTCTCCCTGGTCCCTCCCACCTCTTCTCTGGACCCATGCCATTTTTTCCTTCTCTGTTTCAACTTTTATTCCTTCCTCTGGGTTCCCATTTGTCACCTTCTATCCTTATCTCACATCTTTTATCTTTTCATCTCTGGTCTTTGACCAACCATCTGGCTATCAAAATACATCACCTCACCTGTATCCACCTATGACTCGTCAGGCATTATCCTGCCCCCTCCTCTCTTCCAGCTTTCTGCCTTCCCCTCACCATGATCAGTCTGAAGAAGGGTCCTGACCCAAAATGTCATATTTCAAAGTTCCCCGGAGATGCAGTCTGACCCGCTGAGTTATTCCAGCAGGTGTGTCTTTCTTTGCAGTTTTCCACCAAGGTGCAGCCCTCCACTGAATATCACCAAAATGTCTTGCTATCTCAGTGGCAATAGTCTGATCTGATTTTACAAGAGTAAATTCTCTAAACAGCCAGCCTGGATGCACTAATCAACATATCTTCAACCTCTCAGTTCAACGCTTTGTTATCCCCATTGGCTTCAAGGAATCCTCCATCACACCAGTTCCCAAGAAAAATAAAGTGACCTGGTCTCAATAATTACATCAACCATAATGAAGTGCTTTGAAAAATTGGTAATACCCATATCTGTACCATTCTCCCAGACAATTTGGAGCCCTTTCAATCTGCGTACAGGGAACATAAATCTCGGAGGGCGTTCTCCAAGACTTATTTTCCCTGTACGCACATTGCATTAGATTCCCTTACAGTACATTCAGCCCTGGATCACCTTGACAATATGAACACATACCATATGCTATTCATCGACTACAGCTCAGCCTTCAACACCTTATTACCAAATAAGTTCATCTCTTGAATCCTAGACCTCTGCCTTGGTGCCTCCAACTGCATCTGACTTTTGAACATGCAGTCCTCAGTCAGTTAAAATTTGAAATTGGTGCTCGTTACTCTTGCTCTAATCTCTATTCTCACGACCATGTGACAAAGTACAGCACCAATTCTGTCTAAGTTTGCTGATTTTGCTGATACCACTGCTGATGGCCAGATCAACATCAATGATGAGATGAAGTACAAGAAAGAGATTGAGAAACTCATTTCATGTTATATGGGCAAATCCCGACAGGTCGAGACTCTTCACCTGAAGAAAGGTCTCAACCTGAAATGTCACTCTTTTTTTCAGAAATGGTGTCTGACCCCCTGAGTTGCTCCAGCTTTTTGTGTATCTTCGGTTTAAACCAGCATCTGCAGTTCCTTCCTACACAGTACTTCTATACATCTTTCCTTAACTCTGATTTCCTTTTCACCATGGCTCACAAATCCATTTCATGCACAAATGCACTTGCATTTCATTCCCCTTCCCACCCCAAACAACTAGTTCCCACCTGTCTCCACAATTTCTAATACTTTTAATGCAGCAAAGTGTACACCCTATGCTTCGAGTAGAGGGTAAATTGGAAATGAATGAGTTGGCAGTGACTAATGGGGTGCCGCAAGGCTCGGTGCTGGGACCACGGCTATTTACAATATACATTAATGATTTAGATGAAGGAATTAAAAGTGGCATTAGCAAATTTGCAGATGGCACAAAGCTGGGTGGCAGTGTGAACTGTGAAGAGAATGCAATGAGGATGCTGGGTGACTTGGACAGGTTGGGTGAGTGGGCAGATGCATGGCTGATGCAGTATAATATGGATAAATCTGAGGTTATCCACTTGGGTGGCAAGAACAGGAAGACAGATGATTCTCTGAATGGTGTCAAGTTAGGAAAAGGGGAAGTTCAACCAGACCTGGGTGTCCTAGTATATCGGTCACTGAAAGTAAGCAGGCAGGTACAGCAGGCAGTGAAGAAAGCTAATGGCATGTTGGCCTTCATAATGAGAGGTGTTGCGTATAGGAGCAAAGAGGTCCTTCTGCAGTTGTACATGGCCCTGGTGAGACCCACCTGGAGTATTGTGTTCAATTTTGGTCTTCTAATTTGAGGAAGGACATTCTTGCTTTTGAGGGAGTGCAGCATAGGTTCATGAGGTTAATTCTTAGGATGGCGGGACTGTCGTATGATGAAAGAATGGAGCAACTGGGCTTGTATTCAATGGAATTTAGATGAGGGGATCTTATAGAAACATATAAAATTATTAAGGGATTAGACACGCTAGATGCAGGAAACATGTTCCCGATGTTGGGAGAGTCCAGAATCAGGACCCACAGTTTAGGAATAACGGGTAGGCCATTTAGAATTTTGTTCGCTAGTGTGTCAGACGACGTATAGCATGCTGTTGGCTTCTGTCCTTGTCCAACATGTTATCAGAATTGGTCGCCCGACTCGTCACAGAGTGTATCGTGTCGTTGTTTCTGGGGATCGTCACAGGAGGCTTCTGTCATGATCCCCATTTAGAACTGAGATGAGGAAAAACTTTATCACAGAGTTGCGAATTTGGGAAATTCTCTGCCACAGTAGGCAGTGGAGGCCGATTCACTGGATGTATTCAAAAGAGTTAGATAGAGCTCTTTGGGCTAGCGGAATCAAGGGATATGGGTAAAAGACAGGAACGGGGTATTGATTGTGGATGATCAGCCATGAATGGCAGTGCTGGCTTATGCACCTATTATCTATAAAGTCTTTTGATGGACTATACCTCGGCTTGTCTTGGCAACTGATTTACTTTTCTCTGCCTGAACATGAGTGGCAAACAGACCCCAGTCCATTACTGGCGAATCACTTCCTTCCATCCAATCCATCTTCATGGTGCATCATGAAGGCTGGAAGTACAGCCATGAGTGCCTGCCACACTGTCCATTCACATTTTTCTCTTCTGACTTGGATAACCAGAAGACCTGATCTCTTGTGAAAATAACTTTCCAAGAAAGATTAGGTGGTATGGATTGCTGCGGCAAAGTAATAATTAATTTCTACTCTATGCAGATTCAAGAATTGCCATGTTCTAATCAAAATCTCATAACCACACTAATATTGTATTTTAGTTGGGCTGTGTTAGTGATGGGAATGGTGCTGTAATTTACCATAATTAACCCAATTGAAATGCTATAAAGCTGGTGATATTGCTTAGTACTTTTAATAGATAAATGTTTATAACTGAAACAGGATACCATTTATAAGTTAATCATAGTCATACAGCGTGTAATTGGTCATTTATTTCCATTCCAAAATACTGTTTCTGTTGAGAATTTTTTTAGCAAGAGTATAACATTGGAAAATTCCTGCCTTTCCTTTTCAGAGTACGGTTTGAAGAATTCTGCACTGGTCTTTTAAGCAGAGTGGAGGCCCCCTTAAAAAGCATTGTTGAACAAGCCAGTAAGTAGATCCCATTGTTTAACTTCTGTTAACTTGGATGTCTGCACTGTTCTTAAATTTCTTCATATAAAACAAAGGATTCTACGTTTAGAGTTTAGGTATACAGCGCGGAAAAAGGCCCTGTGACCCACTGAGTCCATGCCGGCCAACGATCCCTATCGCTACACACACAATAGGGGCAATTTACAATTTTACCAAGCCAATTGACCTACAAACCAGTATGTCTTTTGGAGTATGGGAGGAAACCGGAGCACCCAGGGAAAACTCACGGGGAGAACGTATAAACTTCGTACAGACAGCACCTATCCTGGATCAAACCCGGATCTCTGGCAAAGGAATTGCAGAAGTGTAGATCCATCCGGCTGTAAGGCAGCAACTCTACCGCTGTGCCACTGCAGCACAGGAACGGGCCCTTCGGCCCACAATGTTTATGTCGAACATGATGCCTAGTTATACTGACTCATCTGTCTATACATGATCCATATCCCTCTATTCTGTGCATTTACACGTGCCTATTTAAAAGCCTCTGGAATGCCACTATCATATCTGCCTGCACCACCACCCCTGGAAAAGTGTTCCAAGTGTGCAAAAAAGAGTTTTTGAGTTAAAAAATTTTTTTTTTTAAATGTGCCCTGCATGTCTTCATTAAACTTTCCCTCTCTCACTTTATAGCTATGCCTTCTAGTGTTGGACATTTCCACTCTGGGAAAGGTCCTGATTGTCTATGCCCTCGATACCACTCATAATTTTATGTACTTCTATAAAGTCTCTCAACCTTCGATGTTCCTGAGAAAGCAATCCAAATCTATTCAACCTCTCCCTGTGGCTCAAATCCAGGCAGCATTCTGGTAAATCTTCAGTACACCCTCTGCAAAACCTCCACATCATTCCTGTAATGGGGCCATCAGAACTGCACGCAATATTCCAAATGCGGCTTAACCAAAATTCTATAGAGTAGCATCATGACCTTCTGACTTGTATTCAATTCGAGCAATATCTACTTGTGCCACCACCTTTAGTGCTAAGGGTCTTCCCATTAACTGTATACTTTGCCCCTGCATTTAACCTCCCAAAGTGCATCACCTCACACTTGTTTGGGTTAAACTTCACATGCAGTTTCCCCACCCATTTCTGCCGCTGATCTCTATTCCGCTGTATCTTCTGACAGCATTCCTATGTCTGCAATTCCTCCAATTTTGGTGTCGTCAGCAAACTTACACACGTAAATGTAGATGGGTTGGTGAGTATCACAAACAGCAGAGGTCCCAGCACAGATCCTTGTGGAAATCCACTGCTCACAGACCTCCAGCCAGAATATCTACCTTTCACAACAACCCTCTGTCTTTTATGAATAAGCCAGTTCGTAATCCAGCCTACATTATCATAAGCCTTACTAAAATCCATATATACAACATACATTGCCCTAACTTCATCAATCTCCTTTGTCACCTCCTCAAAGAACACTCAATGAAGATAGTGAGACATGACCTGCTATGTACAAGGCTGTGCTGGTTATTCCTAATTAGCCCATTCTCTTCCAAATCCGTGTATTTCTCATCTCAAAGAATTCTGTCCATTAGTTTTCCTACCACTGGCGTGAGGATCACTGGCCGATAGTTCCCAGGATTCTCTCTTTTCTTAAACAAAGAGTTGGCCACTCTTCAGTCCACTGGGACCTCGGCCATCGAGGCCTCTGCATTCTCCTCTCTTGCCTCCCTCAATAACTTGGGACTTATCCACTTAATAGTCTTTAAGAGCCTTAGGACCATCTCCTTCTAGATCTTATACTACCCTAGCACTTGTTAATTGTTAAGCACTTGGTCAGTACAAGATAGTAAAACATGTTAGAATTTAAAAAGCACAATTTATTTTTGCAAAGTATTCATATGTTGCAAATTATTTTACCTACTAGTTACTGATGTATTTCAAATATAGAATTGCAGTTTGAAGATATCTATTCTGTTGAAATTTTGGGGGGTGCAACAAGAATTCCAGCTGTGAAGGAGAGAATTGCAAAGTTCTTTCACAAAGAAGTGAGCACAACCCTCAATGCGGATGAAGCTGTGGCAAGAGGATGTGCACTGCAGGTAAGTTTCTTGCAAGTGTGTGATTATATAAATTAAAATATGAGCCTTTTTTTGCTGGAGATTGGTTACTGTATCATGTTTGTCATCTTCCCCTTTCTCTGGATTGCATGTAATTTATATTTTGATGTAATTCTCAACGGAAGTTTTCCTGGATATTGTTTTGTAGTTGGCAGCAAAGCAGTGATGATTTAAAATGTACTGCTTGGGGGGGAAATGTGAAAGACTACAGGGGAATGATAGTCAGGTTATTTCTACTAAGAAGCATTATTGAAGTGATGGACTGAATGGCTGATGTGCTGTAAGAATTTGTTATAGTCATGTTGCACAGAAATGGACCATTCAGCCCAATTCATCCACGCAAGAGCTTTTGGGTCAGGTCACTGGAAAGTGCACAGCTGGTGGTTGGATGCTGCCATAAAATTTGCACAGTTGTCAAGAACTGATGGTGTTGGGGTAGCGTGGTGGTGTGGAAGTTATCAACCCACCGGGTGGCGCCAGCATTGGCTGCCTCGCCAAGTCTGTCCTTTCCTTCTTTGTGTTTTAATTGTATGTGTTAAATGTATCGTTTTAGTATTATTTGGCTTGTTTTAATGTGGGGGGGGGGGGGTGTGGTATTGGTGAAGACTTTTTCTAATCTCTTACCTCGACGGAGATGCGTTTTATTATTTTTGAGTTTTTGTTTTTCCCTGTATCGTACCTCTGTCCGCGCTGCGGCCTAACGTTGAGGAGTTGGCGGCCTCTGCTGGAGACCGATTTTGAGAGCTCCACCACGGTCGTCTGCGGACTTACCATCGTGGAGCTTGCGATCCCTTTGCCTAGGAGCTCCAATCATGGGTGCTGGTGTAAATGGACTTCGGGAAGTCCAAGCTGCAGGAGTTTCGATCGTTCGACGCGGGGGGCTTCAACCGCCGGCTGCAGGAGTCTCGATCGCCCTGATGGATAAATCGCCCCGCGGGAGAATAAAGAGGAAGTAGATTGTACATTATTGCCTTCCATCACAGTGAGGGATGTGGGGAATCTGCTGTGGTGGATGTTTATGTTAACTTATGTAGCTGTGTGTCTTGCTGCTTTTTTTTTTTCCATATGGCTGTATGGTAATTTGCATATCACTGTACCTTAGTTGGTATATGTGACAATAAAAGACCTTTGAAGAAAAAGCCTGTTCCACAATGTTGGAGTGATGGGAGGTGAGCAGATGAGAACTTTCATAATGATTACTGCCTGGGGCTGAGAATTGTAACTGGGAGTTTGGGGCAGGTGTGAGCTGGGCCTTTAGAAATCGTGAAAGTAAATTGAGGTCGGGGAGCCTTGAAGGGATGCAGAAGGACCGAGATAAGTAGTGGAGTTAGCTTTAAATGGTTTAGTAAGATGCTGTAGTTCTGGACATGCATAAATTAGTCCAAATTTCCCCCAGAATGCACAAAGACCATTGAGGGTGATTTTTAAAAGAAAAAGTGCAGTATATTTTCAGCAAGTCGCAAAACATATTTGCTTCTACAGAGAAAATCAGATTTTCAATCTCATGAAGAAAAATGATCCAATTCAATTGAATTTCTATATTAACTGTATTGAGCTCTTAATGGAAACAAATCCGGCTCTCTGTTTTCCTCGGCTTTCTCTGAGTAACTAGTAAGGCAAAAGCTATTTTCTGTAAACCCAGTTAAAGGTAGTATTATTGTCTAGTTCAAATTGAATCTCATTTTATTGACAGTAATTGTTTTTCGAACATTAATTGGTGTTGTTACAGTAATTATAATTACATTACTCTTTTTTTGTCTCTCCCTATCCAGTGTGCAATTCTTTCACCAGCATTTAAAGTGCGTGAATTTTCCATCACAGATGTGGCTCCCTTTCCAATCACGTTGAAATGGAAAAATTCAACTGAAGAAGGGCTTGGGTGAGTATCTATAGTTAAGTTTATTAGAAAGCAAACTGCCGAAGAAACTTGGCAGTCGAGCAGCATCCGTGAAGCTAAAGGGATTGTCAATATTTCTGGTTGAGACCCTGAAACTGGCCTTGTCCCTTTGCCTCTACAGATGCTACTCAACTCACTGAGTTGTTGCAGCAGTTTGTTTTTGCTCCAATTTTGTAGCAGCGCCATCTCTTGTCTGTCTTTATTTAAAAATACGTGTAAGTTTATCTATCAGTCAGTGCTTTTCCTGGAATATATTGCTGGGACAGTAATCTTTTCACCATGAAGTCGGAATTGAGGATGTTTATTTATTGTGCAAAGTTCAGTTCCTGCTGCAGCTCTTCAGCAAATGAAATGAGCCATGCCTGCTCGTAACAAGATGTAGTCAATGTTCAGGCATGGACTGATAAATAACAACTAATGTTTGCACCACAAAATGTATGGCATTGCCCATCTCCGTCTAAAGAGTCTATAAAGATTTAAGAAACAGTTGGACAGGTACATGGATAGGACAGATTTGGAGGGTTATGGACCAAGCGTAGGCAAGTGGGACTAGGGTAGCTGGGACATTGTTGCGGGTGAGTTGGGCCGAAAGGCCTGTTGCCACACTGTATCTACTATTTACATTATCTTCAAGCTCCTAGGATTCATCTAACCAGCCATATACTGTAGCTCCAAGAGTTCAAAAGTGTACCCTGCAGTGAGTGACTTTCTTGCGGACACCCCAAAGCCTTTCCGATAACTTCAAATTGCATGTCGGAAGAATGATGCAGCACTCTGCCTGAATGAAGAGAGCTGAAGCAATATGCTAGTGTGACAATGTCCAAACAAATCAGCCTACTTGATTGACATTGTACTGACAACTAAACATTCATTCCCAACATAACCATCACACAGAGACTACAATGTTCATCTATTTATTTGGCCATGCTACTTTGACTGTCCCACATGGCAATTTTTTTCGGCGATAGCCTGCGTCATCAGGGTCGCCGAAGGATGTTGCGACACATGAGGAACACCGCGCGTCAATACGTCATCACGCCGTGACCTTTTCGGTGCCTGATACGTCAGTCAGTGATGCCAGCAGTCACCGAAAAAATCGCCCTTTGGGCAGGCCCTTAAATATACCACATCCACTGGTTCCTTCTCATCTCCTCTGCTGGATGTGCCCATCATGAACTCCAATAGCTTATTCAAACATGATTATCCACGCTGACTGCTTAATTACTGTTCTTATAAACATTTAACACTTGAATACACTTATCCTTGTATAGAATTAACATTTCTTACAATTGGAAAATAGACAAGACAGTTTTAATAGCAGAAACAATGGAGGAAGGATGGCTGGAACAAAAGGAATGTATAACTGGGTTAATGAGTAGTTATAACCCTATTATCTTGTCTTATAACTTAGTAGAAAGGTGGTGTGTGGAAGGAGACCCGAGTGCATATAGTGTTTGCTGCTTTTATTTCAGTTCAGAATCATCTCCTTGTTATGCGTTGAAGGCAAGATCTTCTTCAGCATAGTGGTGAGGCACTGACCAACTTCCTCTCCAGCAATGGCTACACCGACAGCTCAGTGCAAAAGGGAGGCTTGTCTGGAGTGCCGGGGTGTCTAGAGCACACGGGAGTGGTGACCCAGCTCATCAGAGAAGCCAGGGAGAACAAGGGAAACCTGACAGTGCTCTGGCTTGACCTGGCCAACGCCTACGGCTCCATCCCGCACAAGCTGATCCAGACAGTCATGGCCAAGCATCACGTGCCCCGCGGGCCAAGTGGCAGATCTCATCCTGGACTATTACAACCAGTTCAGCATGAGAGTCTCATCAGGGTCAGTAACATCAGAGGGGCACAGACTGGAGGTTGGGATCATCACAGGCTGTACCATCTCTGTGATCCTTGTTGCCTTGGCGATGAACATGATCGTCAAGTCTGCTGAGCCAGAGTGCCGGGGCCCTCGGACCAAGTCAGGAGTGCACCAACCACCAATCAGAGCCTTCATGGACGACCTGACTGTCACCACTGAGTCAGTGCCAGGACGCAGGTGGATCCTGCAGGGGTTGGAGAAACTGCTTGGATGGGCAAGGATGAGGTTTAAGCCAGGAAAATCAAGGTCACTGGTGCTGAAGAAGGGCAAAGTCATGGACGGGTTCTGCTTCAGCATCGAAGGGTCACCAATCCCAACTGTCTCCGAAAGGCCAGTGAAGAGTCTTGGCAAGGTGTTTAACAGCAGCCTGAAGGATACAGCATCTGTCCAGGCAACCTGTCAGGAGCTGGAGAGTTGGTTGAGAGCAGTGGACCGGTCGGGGCTTCCCGGCAAGTTCAAGGCCTAGATTTATCAGCATGGTATCCTGCCAAGGATACTCTGGCCACTGCTTGTTTACGAAGTCCCAATATCTATCGTAGAGAGATTGGAGAGGAAAGTCAGCAGCTTTCTCAGAAGGTGGCTGGGACTGCCCAGGAGCCTTAGCAGCATCGCCCTTTATGGAAATAACATCATGCTCCAGCTGTCCCTGGAGGAGGAGTTCAAGGTAACTCGGGCCAGAGAGATGATGCTGTACAGGGACTCCAGCGACCCCAAGGTGGCTCAGGCAGGGGTGGAGGTGAAAACTGGGGGGAAGTGGAGAGCCGGCAAAGCCGTGCTGCAAGCGGAGTCTCGGATACGCCGCAGAGTCCTGGTGGGAGCTGTGACTCGGGGAAGAGCTGGTCTGGGAGTCTTCCCATCTCCACAGTTTGACAAGGCCAAGGGGAAGGAGAGGCGCAGGCCGGTCCAGGAGGAAGTGAGGGCAGTGGTGGAGGAGGAGAGGTGTACCAGAGCAGTTGGATTGAGGCAGCAGGGAGCCTGGACAAGGTGGGAGCAGGCCATGGACCGAAAAGTCACATGGACTGAGCTCTGGCAGGCTGAACCACAGCGCATCAAGTTCCTGGTCCAGGCAGTGTATGATGTCCTGCCCAGCCCATCGAACCTCTTCATCTGGGGCAAAGTGGAATCTCCAGATTGCCCGCAATGCTCAGACTAGGGGATGTTGGAACACATCCTGAGCTTCTGCCTGACGGCTCTTGGGCAGGGCCGGTACGCATGGCATCGCAACCAGGTTCTTAAACCCATTTCAGAAGCCATCAGCATGGGAATCAGCAGCTGCAGACGAGCACACCCCACCACCCAGATCACCTTCGTGAAGGCCGGAGTGCAGCCGCCAATAGCCACAGCAGCAGGGAATCCGTAAGGAATCCTGGCGACTGCGCAGGACTGGCAGCTTTCTGTGGACCTGGTGAAACAGCTGAAGTTCCCACAGCACATTGCCACGACCAACCTGAGGCCAGACATTCTCCTGGTCTCAGGGGTGACAAAAAACATTGTCTTGTTGGAACTGACAGTGCTGTGGGAGGACCGTCTGGAGGAGGCCCACGAGAGGAAGATGGCCAAGTATGAAGAGCTGGTCATAGACTGCCGTAAGCAGGGCTGGAAGGCAAGGTGACTCCGGCAGCGGGAGGCGGCGGATCAGAAGGTCCGGGCCGCTGAGGAGGAGGATGCTCACCGTCGGGGCTCGGCGTCAGCGTTCCACCAGCCCGGCGTGAGGGCGTGAACATCGGGCCACCCGGGGCGGCGACTGCCGTAAGCAGGGCTGGAAGGGCTGGCAATGGTGTATGCCTCATCTGAGGTTTATGTTATGTTGTGCTGACTTTTTGGTGTTTGTGCCTTTGTCAAATTTTTAATTCAATTTCAATTTTATTTTTTAATATGTTTTATTATTTATTTATTATTTATTTTTATTATTTTTCTTGTGATTTTTTTTAACGATACTGCTGTACGGGAAATTCATTTCGTTGTCTCAAAGTGAGGCAACGACAATAAAATTTGAATACAAGAATACAAGAATACAATGCCCATCAAGGTTGGCTGCAGAGGTTTTGCAGGGCAATCACTCTACAAAGCCTTGAATGCACTGGGCATCAACGGAGTGGCAAGGAGAAGGGCCATCAAGAACACCACAGAGGCAGCAGAGAAGGCCTCGAGATGGCTCTGGATCAGGAGAGAAGGTTCATGGGGTAGAGCGAATGGATCCTTTATCATAGATTCCAGCATTTTTCTTACTGCTTCCGTTGGGCTAAAAAGTCAATATTTCTCTGTTTTCCCTTCCCTCTTATAGTGAGAGCATACTTGCTGCCCTCCAATCTGCTGGGTTCATTCCAGAGTCCTCTTAAATGTAAATTCATAATATAATCTTGAATCTTAAGAGTAATTTAGTAAATTTGTTGTAGAAAAGTTGTTCATAATGCTGGGCCATAATGCAGGAATAGTCAGACAGCACAGCCTTGAGCCCAATTCAGCCATGCCAACCAAGATGCCCCATCTAAGCTGGTCTCATTTGCAATGAGACTCTAATATTACATTTCAGGTTATTTCTCAGTAACTGAATTCTTCGGCCAGCACTGTTACGACCATGTTAACATGTATAACTGATAATTTGTTGTGTATTTATTTGTTGTGTAAATGTGCCTGTAAAAATTTCATTGTTCCGGTCAGTCCCAGTGCATATGACAATTAAACACTTGAGTTTTACTATTTACAGAGAATGTGAAGTTTTCAGCAAAAATCATCCAACACCATTCTCAAAAGTCATTACTTTCTACAAAAAGGAGCCTTTTGACCTGGATGCATTCTACAGTAATCCACGGGAACTCCACTATCCAGATTCCAAAATAGGTAAGACTCATTAGACTCGCCAGTCTCAAGTGTTCACAATTTATTACACAAAAACAAGAATACCCAATGTGATTCTCATATGGGAAGATGAAATGGCATCTTCTGTTCACTGTTGTCAGATTTGTTGCTCAAAAACCTACAGAAACTTTCTTGTGTCCATTCCATCTTTACCACTAGAGGATTTGTATGACTTGCTCATACATGACAAGACTCGCCAAACAGTAAGATTATGAGATATTGTGGTGCAGAAGGTAAATTGCTAGGCTTGAAATCGAGTGCCCAGATGAACAACCGAGAGACATGAAGTCAAATACTACAATGGCAGATGGGAACATAAGTTTAGTTAATTATATAATAGTAATGGTGACAATTAAACAAACAGATTGTAATTAAAATCCATTGTGTTTGTAAGGAAATAAATGTATCTCCCTTGCAATGTTTTATTCTTTAACTACACTTAATGGCCAGCCAATTGATTTGCTTACAGTAAAGAGAAAGACACGATGTGTCCATGAAGCAAAGATCTAAACGCCCAATGCAGTCTTGTCAAAATTACCCAAACTAGTCATCCTTCTGATTCTTTTCACAAACGTATGATGACTGGTTTGTAAATTGGGAAAACTGATTTGTCTTGCGTCTCTTCAGAAAATAAAAATCTCTTGTTTTTCAAAATTGCATCTTAGCCAAATGTCCTGTCCTGCCACCCTGACTGCCCCACCAGAGTTGGCATGATTGTGGTAGACATCCTCAACCTGTTCTTAGGAAAAAAATGTTTGAAATGAATCGCATGGCATTGGGTTGAATGAGTGAGAAAACCACCTTTTTGCCACCTATCGTCAGCTGGAGTATGGTTCTTCCATTTTAAACTATACTTCAAGAAACACTGAAAACAGCAAAGGCACCATGTGCACTCGGGCTAAGGAGTAAATTGCTGCACCAGTAAATATATTGGCTGAATCCTGAAGGACATTCCTGTCAGTGTATTTGTGGCAGGTAACGCAAGTTCCAATAATAATAATAATAATCTTATTTATATAGCACATTTTCAGTCAACTTGCATTGACCCCAAAGTGCTTCACATAATTACATTACATTACATTACACACAGGCAAAGGTGGGTGAAGTGTCTTGCCCCAAGGACACAACGACAGTATGCACTCCAAGCGGGATTCGAACCGGCTACCTTCCGGTCGCCAGCCAAACACTTAGCCCATTGTGCCATTTGTCTTTTATTTGTCTTTAGCATGCTGTCTGCCAAGGACACATCTCTCCATGGCAGGAATAATTGCAATTATTGAGGAGGAAGTCCTATATTCACATGGAAGATTTGTGTATTGCATTATAACTGATATGTTAAATAGAATAGACTTAACAGATCTGGCAGCTCAAAATTGAGTATCTAAGAGGCACTTAGAATCCTTACAATCATGCCAGAATAAGTGACCTGTGCCCTGGCATTTTATTTTTTATTTTTTTGCTCAATCGAGCACAAAAGATCAGTGCTCAATACACCAGTGAAGTGCAGGGTGGAAGCAACAACAGACATTTAAGTGGCGACCAGACAAAGCTGAAACTTAACAAAAATGGGGTGCAATAAACAGTTAAGTGATCTACACTTAAGCTCTAATCTTGCCCCTTCTGGTCTTGAATAGTGGTGGGCAAGTAAACAGTTAGAGAAAAAGAGGTTGCAAGACTGCTGGGTCCCAACATATTAAAGCTGAGTCTCACGTTGCGAGTTGACACAAGAGGTACCCCGAGTTAAATCCCACCACTCTACTTTAATGCAGATGTCCCTATTGCCACTACGTTATTACAACGAGTTAATGTTTCAATTTTTAACCACAAGAGTAAAATTGACTCGTGGAAAATTTTAATCATGTTTTATTTTTTGCAAGAGTTGACAAGTTTCACAAGTACCTGCTGTTAGCGCCACGAATCTCTACATTGCGTCCATGAGTTCCGTACGTTATTACCACGTGTTTTAACTCTGGGTACCTCTTGTGTCAACTCGCAACGTGAGACTCGGCTTTTAAAATTATAGCCAGAATTGCGCAGTGGGTTATCCAACTTGGCTTCATGTCTGGCTCCTCTACCATAAATGTGTGCCTGTAAGTTCACTCCACCATGATACTCAACGAAACAGCACTGATGCAGCAAAGGTTATGGATTAGACAACTTAAGTGAAATGATGATTCACAGTTTGGAAATGGCCTTGCCAGCAGGCTAGCAATTCCAGTAGTATTCCAGAATACTCATATTTGCATGATAAAGTGGAAAGATGCTTAGGTCTGCACAAAAAAAGTAGGACATCTAATACCGTCCTTCAAGTAAGAATTTCATTGTTCTGTTTCGAGACAGATGACAATATAACATGCTGAACTAAGCTCTTGAGTTAATTCCACCCAATCAGATTAGTCATTCGCCAGCGACGTTATGGAGGGTGTCGGCAACAGTTTTGTCAGGTGGCACTTGCTCATGGAAAACTGTTCACCAATTAATTTGGATTTTGCACAACCACGACTTCAGATCTCATCTTAGCAATGGAACAAAGGGCTAAATGTGGAATAAAGAGATACATTCCAGAAGTAAACAAGCAGGACCACCATTGGGAAAGAACTTCCAAGAGAAATATCACATTTATTGCAAAACGATTTGAGTGCAAGAGTAAAAATCTTTCACTGCTGTAATATAGAGTCCTGGTCAGACCTCGTCATAGATGTTAGGGAATCGAGGCATACAGGAGTAGGGCGTTGAGGTAAAAGATCATATAAGATCTTATTGAAATGGTGGATCAGGTGCAAAGGCCAAATTGTCTAATGCACCTGTTTCTATTTTTCTTTTCTAAGAACCGTAGTAGTAATTAATTTAATCCTTGCAATATAATTGTTTTTTTTAATCAGGTCGGTTTACTGTTCAGAATGTGACTCCTCAAAATGATGGTGAATGTTCAAAAGTGAAAGTTAAAGTTCGAGTCAATATCCATGGTATTTTCAATGTGTCCAGTGCATCACTGATTGAAAAACAGAAAGCAGACAGTGGTCAGATTGACGATGTTCCAATGGAAACAGACCAACTATCAAGGGACACAGCAAATGCAAAAATTGATGATCAGGTATGGTGTACAAAATAGTTGGAGTTTTCAGTTTTGAAATTCACATTTTGCATTTTTTTTGCTGCCTTGTTTCTGGAAGTAGAAACGCCAATTAAATGCAAGTTGCTGAAGGAGCCTTGTTTTTTATTAATGTCCTCTGAAGGGTATTATTTGCTTGAACTCCTTTAAATTTCCTAAACCTTCTTTGTTTTTAGTAATTTTCCAAGTATTTGTCTCACCAGGGACTGTCCTGGGGGAATCTCAACTTCAGTCCTGTTCTGCTGAACTGTCACCCTGACGTGTGTGGAACTATGAATATTTCTCAACTGTTGATTTCCAGCTGACTTCTCCATTGTTGCCAACTTAGTACAGACAAATAAATTATCCGGCTCTAAATTGAGACATTGCAAATTGAATGAAACAATAATATCAGATTGAACTAGTATTGAAGGCTATTTTACTAATAGGGTAATAATAGCTGGTTACACAAAAAAGCTGGAGAAACTCAGCGGGTGCAGCAGCATCTATGGAGCGAAGGAAATAGGCAACGTTTCGGGCCAAAACCCTTCTTCAGACTGATCGGGGGCGGGGGTGGGTGGGGACAAGAAAGGGAAAAGGAGCAGGAGCCCGAAGGCTGGGGGATGGGAGGAGACAGCAGGGGGGCTGAGGAAGGGGAGGAGACAGCAAGGACTAACAAAATTGGGAGAATTCGATGTTCATGCCCCCGGGATGCAGACTCCCCAAACGGAATATGAGGTGCTGTTCCTCCAATTTCCGGTGCTGCTCGCTGTGGCCATGGAGGAGACCCAGGACAGAGAGGTCGGAGACGGAGTGGGAGGGGGAGTTGAAGTGCTGAGCCACCGGGAGGTCAGCTTGGTTATTGGCCATCTAGAGCAGCGGACGCAATAGATGAGGTTGGAAGAGATGCAGGTAAACCTCTGTCGTACCTGGAACGATTGCTTGGGTCCTTGAACGGAGTCGAGGGGGGAGGTAAAGGGACAAGTGTTGCATCTCTTGCGGTTGCAAGGGAAAGTGCCTGGGGAGGGGGTGGATCGAGAGGGAAGGGAAGAATTGACAAGTGAGTTATGGAGGGAGCGGTCTTTGCGGAAGGCAGATATGGGGGGAGATGGGAAGATGTGGCGAGTGGTGGAGTCACGTTGGAGGTGGCGAAACTGATAGTAATATCAGTAGTAATAGCTGTTGCAGCAATTCCCAACTAAATTAACTATTGCACCAAAGTTACTGATGCTTTACACTAATTGGCTATAATTTTGATCAAATAACAATGGAATTGCCAAGTTGAAGGATTTCATTCTGATTTACTTTAATACCAGTTTTTAAATAAGAAAGCAGTAATCTAAAAGTTGTTTACTGTGGTTTCAAGAATAGAAAGCAATAGAAGTTGCAACAGAATCCCGGCGTTAAAATTACTCATAACATTCTAACAAGCAGAATTTGGTGTTTCATTAGGTCAGCACAAATTTGTAGTATAAGGGCAATAAACGGATTAAGTGAAATGATTTTGCATTCAATCCTTGGTGTTAACAGAAGACTTCATCAGAATTTGAACAGAGATAAGTGTTTAAACCTATGGTTGTACATGGTAATTTGTAATTACTTTGTTCAACCTGACAAATTTTAAATTTAAATAATTAATTTTATTAAAATGCATTGCGCACTTAATGAATTGTTTATTCCGTGTAAGTCAAGTTTAAATTTCGGAGGATTAACACAGTGAATACTTGCTCGTTTATATTTGTTACATTGATGTTTTATTAAAAACAAGTGTGGACCCGTTTGGCCCGCTCCCCCAACGCAATATTCCACCAAACTACGCATGCGTGGCTACCAGGTTCAAAGTTGTGCCGTTGACGGCAGAAATTAAGTTAAAGTTAATAAATTTGAAGAGAGGACCCGTGGAGGCGTATGTAAAATAAAAGACAAATTACCCGTGAGGCAAGGCAAGTACACGTGAAAAATCAAACATGCCGCTTTTTTTAAAAAAAATGAAATTTGGGACCCCATTGTGACGTCGAACGCGGCTGACAGGCAGGACCAGTGGAAAAGTGGTTTGAAAAGTGTTTTTTATAAAGTTTAAAATGTCAATAACATTTCTCGTCCCCCACTCCCTCTCCTTACGACAATGTAACAAATCTCCCATTGCACTGGGTGGAACACTGCTGAGGGGCAGATTATGTAAATGAGATCCTATTGTGACATAGCTGCTAACAGATTTTTTTCTCAAACTGGATTTTGTAAAGTTAAAAATAATGTAAAATATAGCATCAATCTGAACGATACTTGATAAAAACACACCACAAGACAATTGTGATTAAGATGGTCAAAAAATCGTAGTGCTATCGTATACCGTTTTGGCGTAGTTCCAGGAGTAGATATGCACGCAGACAGAATCACAAACAAGATGAGAGTTTTAGATATTATTACATATTATTGTATAATATAATAACCTGTATGCTTGTTTGCTATTCTAATCATTGTATTTATATTAAATTGTTTTCTTTTTAAGGGCACAATGCAAGTTGATCAGGAAGAAGTACATTCGCAGCAAAAAGATCAAAATGAAGAGCAGAATGATGTTTCTCAAATTCCAAGTACAGATTCTGAAGAAAAAGTTGGTAAAACTACACACTTCTCACACAAAAATTCCAGTTTCTATGATATGTCTTTCATAACTTTAATTTTCTGCAGAATGACCCAGCTGTAGAAAGTAAAGATCAAAAACCCAAAATAAAAGTGAAGAGTGTGGAATTGGTAATCAAAAGTGAACTTCCCAAACAGCTTGTTCAGGATCATCTCAACAATTATATTGAAAATGAGGTATGTTCCCTGTTGGATGCTCGCTATATTTTTAGAAAAAATATTGCCCATAATTGTGAATTAACCATTTTGTTAACTGCTTTATTAATGCCTAAACGCTGGATATACAGTGCATTCAGAACGTATTCAGACCCTTTCTCTTTTTCCACATTTTGTTACTTTACAGCCTTATTTTTAAATGGATTAAAATCTTTTTTTTTATTTTTTTTTATCATCAATCTACACACAATACCCCAGAATGAAGAAGCGAAAACAGATGTTTACAATTTTTTGCAAAGTAATTAAAAAGAAATAACTGAAATATCACATTTATGTAAGTATTCAGACCCTTTGCTATGACGCTCAAAATTGAGCTTAGATGCATCCTGTTTCCATTGATTATCCTTGAGATGTTTCTACAACTTGATTGAAGTCCACCAAATTGATTGGACATAATTTGGAAAGGCACACACCTGTCTATATAAGGTCCCACAGTTGACAGTACATGTCAGAGCAAAAACCAAGCCATGAAGACGAAGGAATTGTCCGTAGATCTCCAAGACGGGATTGTCTCGAGCACAGATTTGGGGAAGGGATTAAAACAATTTCTGCAGCATTCCAGGTCCCGAGCAGCACAGTAGCCTCTATCATTCATAAATGGAAGAACTTTGGAACCACCAGGACACTTCATAGAGCTGGCAGCCCAGCCAAACTGAGCAATCGGGGGAAGGGCCTTGGTCAGGGAGGTGACCAAGAACCCGATGGTCACTCTGACAGAGCTCCAGAGTTCCTCTGTGGAGATGGGAGAACCTTCCAGAAGGACAACGATATTTGCAGCATTCCACCAATCAGGCCTTTATGGTGGAGTGGCCAGACAGCAGCCACTCCTCAGTAAAAGGCCCAAGACAGCCAGCTTGGAGTTTGCCAAAAGGCACCTAAAGGACTCTCAGACCATGAGAAACAAGATTATTTTGTCTGATGAAACCAAGATTGAACTGTTTTGCCTGAATGCCAAGCGTCACGTCTGGAGGAAACCAGGCAGCGCTCATCACCTGGCCAATACCATACCTACAGTGAAGCGTAGTGGTGGCAGCATCATGCTGTGGGGATGTTTTTCAGTGGCAAGAACTGGGACACTAGTCAGGATCGAGGGAAAGATGAACGGAGCAAAGTACAGAGATCCTTGATGAAAACTTGCTCCAGAACGTTCTGGACCTCAGACTGTGGTGGAAGTTCACCTTCCAACAGGACAACGACCCTAAGCACACAGCCAAGACAACAGCCAAGTGGCTTTGTGAGAAGTCTGTGAATGTCCTTGAGTGGCCCAGCCAAAGCCTGATTGAACTTGAACCCGATTGAACTGAGCAAGATGCTATGAGAATGCAGGGTGACTTGAACAGGTTGGGTGAGTGGGCAGTTGCATGGCAGATGCAAATTAATGTGGATAAATGTGAGGTTATCCACTTTGATAGCAAAAACAGGAAAGCAGATTATTATCTAAATGGTGTCAAGTTGGGAAAAGGGGAAGTACAACAGGATCTGGGGGTCCTTGTTCATCAGTCAATGAAAGGTACAGCAGGCAGTGAAGAAAACAAATGGCATGTTGGCCTTCATAACAAGAGTAGTTGAGTATAAGAGCAAAGGTCCTTCTGCAGTTGTACAGGGCCCTAGTGAGACCACACCTGGAGTATTGTGTGCAGTTTTGGTCCCCTAATTTGAGGAAGGACCTTCTTGCTATTGAGGGAGTGCAGCGTAGGTTCACAAGGTTAATTCCCGGGATGGTGGGCTGTCACATGATGAAAGAATGGAGCGACTCGGCTTGTATTCACTGGAATTTAGAAGGATGAGAGAGGATCTTATTGAAACGTACAAGATTATTAAGGGTTTGGACACGCTAGAGGCAGGAAACATGTTTCCGTTGGGGGAATCCAGAACTAGGGGCCACAGTTTAAGAATAAGGAGTAAGCCATTTAGAACGGAGACGAGGAAACACTTTTTCTCACAGAGAGTGGTGAGTCTATGGAATTATCTGCCTCGGGGTGGTGGAGGCTGGTTCTGTGGATACTTTCAAGAGTGCTATATAGGGCTATTTAAGATAGCGAAGTCGGGGAATATGGGGAGAAGGCAGGAACGGGGTACTGATTGTGGAAGATCAGCCATGATCACATTGAATGGCAGTGCTGGCTAGAAGGGTCGAATGGCCGACTCCTGTACCTATTGTCTATTTCTGGAGGAACCTGAAAATAGCTGTGCATTGACGCTCCCCATCCAACCTGACAGAGCTTGAAAGGATCTGCAGAGAAGAATGGGAAAAATTACCCAAATACAGGTGTACCAAGCTTGTAGCGTCATACCCACTTGAGGCTGTAATCACTGCCAAAAGTGTCTCAACAATTTATACTGAGTAAAGGGTCTGAATACTTATGTAAATGTGATTTTTCAGTTATTTCTATTTAATTACTTTGCAAACATTTCTAAACACCTGTTTTCTCTTTTTTATTATGGGGTACTGTGTGTAGATTGATGAATTTAAAAAAAAATTAGAATCTAGAAAAAAAAATATTTTAGAATAAGGCTGTAACATAACAAAATGTGGAAAAGATGTGGTCTAAATACATTCTGAATGCTCTAATATCTTGAAATTCAAGAACCAGCTGTGTGAATAAAGGGTATAACTATATTCATCTGTTGCCCTTACTCTTGCACTCAAATCCTTTGTTGCCCAAGATTGGAGTGTGATGCTGTCTTGAAATATACCAGTTTTTTAATTGATTAGCTTTGTAAAACTTGAAAAGTTAAGAGTCCATTGCAAAAGCACGGACTAGAGTCGCATATGGGACAGGTTGATCAAGAATGACAACTAGACTGATTTGCTGTTATCCTGCAATGAAATGGATTATTATGGCAATCCATTATTGTTACTCTAGTTTGATATTTACAGGAATGGATGAGTAAACTTTTCCACTTGAATGATACAAAACTGTTGAAATGGCCAGTCTAACTTCTGTCTTCGCTGGACATTTCCAGAACAAAAAAGATTTAGGAATGTTCTCGGGGGGGGGGGGGGGGGGGGGGGGGGGGGGAGAAACATTTTCATTGACTCTTGGGGATCATTGACCCATGATCTTTCAAAGTGAAACATGAAGGGAAGGCACCGAGCATTTTGTATATCTATGGGACCACAGAGGCAGAGTAAAGAACCTCCCAATCAACACCCCTACCTGCCTAGTAAAACACTTGTAACAGAGACTGCCAATTGTGCCTCAAATTTAGCAGCTACCTTGGCATCCTAAAGAATTGGAGAGGAAACTAATCACTCGTGACCTTGAATGCTGTATCAGAACCTCTACACCTCAAGCCGTATTTGCCCACAGTGGAATCAGTCTGATTTATTAAAGATAATATTCATTTCATATTTCTCTTTTTTTTTTTGTTAAGTATATTGATTGATAAATACCAAAGGCTAAATTTATGTGTTTGGGAGAGTATTGCAATTATATTAATTAAAATGTGTGAATGCTAATATTGTCAACTTTTTCAGGGAAAGATGATCATGCAGGATAAGCTTGAAAAAGAAAGAATTGATGCCAAAAATGCTGTCGAAGAATATGTGTACGAGATTAGAGACAAATTGTCTGGACTTTATGAAAAATTCATCAATGAAGCAGTAAGTATCAGTTCTATACGCTAGTTAGGCTACAGTGAGTGGTACGATCAGCTGAGAAGGTTGTTGGCTGCAACGTTTCCCCCTCCCCCCCCCACCCCATTGACAAACTACTGTGCAAGGGCCAGGAAGCGAGTGGGTAAGGTCATCTCTGACCCCTCCCACCCTGGCCACAAACTCTTTGAAGTACTTGACTCTGGAAGGTGACTCCGGACTGTCAAAGCTGCCCCAGTTTTTTCCATGAGTAGTAGCTCCACTCAATAACCAAATGTTGTGTGTGCGTGTGTGTTTAACTTTAAGATAGATGGCATCGAGGAACAGCCCGATGTTGCTTTGTCCACTTGGCCTCTTCCTCGTCCCGCTACCTCCACCTTCTCCCTGTTGTTGCCAACATACTCCATCTTGGAAGATGTCTGTGATTTAGGGGGTGGTGGGGGAGGCGGAGGTGGCAATGGTGGAGCGGACAAAGTGATGGGAGGAGGAGACAGTGGAGTGAGGAAGGAACAAGACACAGGAAGAAGTGACAGCTGGCGAGGGGGCCCAAGGTGACAGTGTCTTGTCCAGGCAGCAGCTCGAAGAAAGCGCTATCCCCAGAGGCTACAATGTTAGCCACAACAGCCATGTGAACCGGTGAAGAAGGGATCACTGGTGCAGACCAGCGGCATTGGCGCCATGTTTTAAGATGAAACACCACAAAGTGCTGGAGGAACTCGGCAGACTTAATTATTGTGAAGAAGCGTACCAACGTCACCTATCCATGTTCTCCACAGATGCTGCCTGGCCTGCTGAGTTATTCCAGCACTTTTTGTGTGTCTTAACCATCACCTGCAGTTCTTATTTTCAACTACATATGTTAATAACTTACTTGGTTATACAGGTGCACAACCTTTTATCCGAAAGCCTTGGGACCAGACACTTGTCGGATTTCGGACATTTTTGGATTTCCGAATGGAAGATTTTAGTGTAGATTAGGTAGGCAGCGCGGGCGGCTTGAAAAGTCTGGAGCGACTGCCTCCCCCCCGGAGACCGGCGACAGATAGCACAATGGGCTAAGAGTTCGGCTGGCGACCGGAAGGTAGCCGGTTCAAATCCCGCTTGGAGTGCATACTGTCGTTGTGTCCTTGGGCAAGACGCTTCACCCACCCTTGCCTGTAATGGAATGTACGGCGGCAGGCGCGGGCACACCGCGACACCCTGTGTCTCCCTTTCAAGGGAGATGCTAAAAATGCATTTCGTTGTCTCTGTACTGTACACTGACAATGACAATAAATTGAATCATTTCATTTTTCATTTTTTTTCATTTCATTTCATTTCATCATTGTAAATCATTGCTTAAATGTTAGTCAGTTAGTTTGGAGGGATTTTATGTGGTGGTGGTGGGGTGGGTGAAGGGGGAAACTTTAATTCTTAGTCCCCTACCTGGTCGGCGACTGCCAACATCGCGGAGCTGGGGGCTCCGTCCGGCCGCGGGTCGCGCCGGTTGTAGCTCCGACCCCGGCAACTCTACCCCTGGCTGCAAGGCGCTCCAAATCCAGCGCCACCCGCGGTCGGATGCCCGCAGCCCCAGCTCCGCGAATGTTGGGAGAAGGCGGCCTCCGCGCCCTGGAGCTTACCGCACAGCGACCCGGTAAGGCATTGCCCGCTTCCCACTGGTATCCCAGCGCTGCGACGCCGCCGACTCCCAACATTTGCGAAGCTGGGGTGGGGGGCGTCGCTGGATTTGGAACGCCTCGCAGCCAGGGGTAGAGTTGCCGGGGTCGGAGCTCCAGCCGGTGCCGCCCGCAGCCCCAGCTGGGAGTTGGCGGCCACAGCACTGCGGAGCTTACTGCACGGCGACCTGGTAAGGCATTGACTGCTCCCCGTCTCTCCGACCAGGTAGGGGACTAAGAATTAAAGTTTACCCCTTCAACCCCCCTTCACATAAAAGCCCTCCAAACTAACTGACTAACATTTAAGCAATGATTTACAGATATTTAAGTGTCTCCCCGGTCTCCGGGGAGGAGGCAGCCGCTACAGTAGTACAGACCTGGGTTGACCGTGGGTCGTTTCGGGTCAAGTTTGGCGCCAAACGCGAGCTTTGGTGTGCAGACGACATCCTGGAAAAAATGGCCGGTTTTCGGAGTTTTTCGGTTTCCGGAACACCGGATAAAAGGTTGTGCACCTGTAGTGGACAATCGGCAATAACGGACATAATTTCTTCTCTTCTCCCCCCCCCCCCCCCCCCCCCCCCCCCCATGGTACCGTTAGAGTGAGTGTTTACTGTATAATGCTTTGCAAGTCTATTTATTGTTTGTATATAGATATCTATGTATTGTTGAAGCATCCTTCAGAGAGACACTATTCCCAAGTCAGAGGTTTTTTAGCAAGTTAATGTAGCTGTCTTTTTGAGACTTTTTTTCAGATAGCATCTGAGATTTTCCTAACAAGCTCTTATCATAAAGCTATTTTCATCTTTTTTTACATCTTTACCTCTTTATTTCTTTATTCCTGCAATACTTTTTTTTAAATTTTGCAAGTACTTATTGTAATCATATTATAAAACTTATATCATATTATAAAACCAAGATGCCCGAACGGCTCATTCTTGAAGCCCATTTTGCGGATGACTGCGCCCTCATGGCTCACGAGGATCTGACCTCCAGTTCTTTGTGACCAAATTTGCGGAAGCAGCGCAGGCGTTTGGTCTCAGTCAGCTTCAGCAAAACGGAAGTCATCCACTGGCCGGCTCCAGACTCTGCAGCACTGCCCCCTATGTGACATATTGACAGCACAAACGTGAAAGCCGTTGACTCCTTCAAATACTTGGGAAGTGTAATATCATCTGATGGCTCCTTGGACATTGAAATCTCAACGAGAATCAGCAAAGTCAGTCAAGCACTTGGACGATTGTGAACAAGAGCCACCACAACATCAAGCTGTCGACTAAACTCAAAGTGCACAAAGCAGTTGTGCTTTCCAGCCTGCTCTATGGCTGTGAAACGTGGACCTTGTATGGGAGTCACATACGTCAACTTGAAGTTCCGAATGTGCTTGTTACGGTCCATCATGCCATTTGCTGACAGGAAAAGTACCCAACCTAGAAGTATTGGACAGATCCAGCTTCACAAGCATCGAGACAATGATCATCAAAGCACAGCTCCGATGGACTGGGCACGTCATCAGGATGGATGAAACCCACATGCCTCGACAGGTCTTCTACGGTGTGCTCTCCCAGGGACAATGGAACCATGGGCATCCCAGGTACAAAGATTGCTTCAAGGACCATCTCCACTGTTGTGGTCTTGCGCCCAAGCAACTGAAAGCCTGCGTCAGCGACAGGACACACTGGCGCGCAGCAGTGCGAACAGCAGCCAGCAGCTTTGAGGAGCGCCGCCTAGAGCCATTTACTAAAGCCAGGTAGAGGAAGAAGGTTGCCACCCAGAACCCGCCAGCAATGACCTTCATCTGCCCCCACTGTCCTCGAAGGTGCGCTTCACAAATTGGACTCGTGAGCCATGTCACAACTCGCCAGAATTGAGACTGCACAACCCGCCATTGGCGTTACCAATGGCCACCACCATTGTAAATTATAATATTAAAATTATAAATAGGTTCAGCTTATTTATATGGATATTAGATCTTTCCAAATTACTAGAAGAGCAGGAGAGTTCTGGTGCTGTGCCAAAATGTATCTAAAATAACAAATTGGTTATGTGACAGATCATTCTAAATACAAGCTGCTTTGTTGAGAAATGTTTCCCCAATATTTTTTAGCTTCTGGGAAGTAGAAATACAAATTGATCATAATGATATTCTAAATTACAAAATGTATTGAGATTCCTTCCTGATTGCACATATGAAATTGTAATGGGACTAAAGCAACATATTTATTCAATAATTTAAAACTTTTTCATGGGGTACTTAATGCTGTTTCAAGTACCATATAAAAAAAACATATAACCATATAACAATTACAGCACGGAAACAGGCCATCTCGACCCTTCTAGTCCGTGCCGAACACTTGCTCTCACTTACTCTCACCTAGTCCCATCTACCTGCACTCAGACCATAACCCCCCCCCATTCCTTTCCCAACCATATACCTATCCAATTTATTTTTAAATGATAAAAAGTACAGTGTCCATTGTAACCTAACTGAATAATGATCGATGTTAGTAATCTACACATTGTTTTTACTGCATTGAGATGAGTTGTGGAAATGAATGAACATGCAATTATATGATACTTTTTAAAACCTTTATGTCCTAAAGCACTTTAAGAAAAGTATGTAACAGAGGTTTTAATGTAGGAAACTTGACAGTACATTGGCACACAACATCTCGCAGTGCAATTAAATATTAAATGATCTACCTTTGGAACTGGCTGAGTAATACCTAGTTCAGCCTTTGTCACAGAACTATGTCGTAAAATTTTTCAGAAATGTCATTTAAAAGATCAAAGCAGATTGTATTGCACTAAATAACCTTCACGTGGAAAATTTATATGAAATCCTATTTGTCTTTTGCTTTTCAGGATAAACAAAAGTTCACACAGTTGTTGGAAGACACTGAAAATTGGCTGTATGAAGATGGAGAGGATCAGCCTAAACAAGTCTATATTGATAAACTAAATGACCTAAAGGTACAGCTACTGCATCTTCATTCAAAGTATTTCTGATGACATTTGTCAGATGCTGAAAATGAAATGAGTTAATAAATAATGCTCAAACTTGTCTAATCTTTTGGATCATTAATTCTGTAGAGAGCAAGTGTGAGGTGTTGTACTTTGGGAGGTCGAATGTAAGGGTAAAGTATATAGTTAATGGTTCTTGCGTATGGCGTGCACAGCCTAAATTGTAGGACTACTTGTTCTATTTGATCTTACTTGATTGTGCACGCCAGGTTGATTGCATTCGTTGAAACAGGGCGGACCACGTGAAGGTTGCAATCTCCCACCCCAGTTAATGGTTGATGTACAGAGGGTTCTTGGAGTCCAAGTCCACAGTGGCAACACAAGCTTGGGGCATTGAGTACAGGAGATAGGATATCATGTTACATCTTTATAGGACTCTGGTTAGGTCACATTTGGAATATTGTGTGCAGTTATGGAAGGATGTGGAGACCTTGGAGAGGGTGCAGAAAAGGTTACAGAAAAATCGTGGTGGTTTTGGCGTGGGTACAGAAGCGGTTTACCAGAATGGTGCCTGAAATAGAGGACATTACCTATCAGGAGAGGTTGGGCAAACTTGGATTGTTTTCTCAAGCATGTTAGAAGTTGAGGGGACACCTGATGGGTATATAAAATTATGAGAAGCATAGATGGGGTAGACAGTCAGAACGTTTCTCCCAGGATGGAAATGTCAAAGACTAGAGGGTTAGCTTTTGTTTAGAGATACAGCATGAAATGGGTCCTTCGGCCCACCGACTTCATGCCGACCAGCGATCACCCCTACACTAGTTCTATCCTACACACTAGGGACAAATTTACCAAGTGCAATTAGCCTACAAACATGTAGATCTTTGGAATGTGTGAGGAAACTGGAGCATGCTAATGCAAGTCTACATTGTTGAGGCTGTCTTTCTTTAGATAGCATCTTGAGTTTTTCTTAAATTCTTATCAGAAAACTATTTTCATCTTTTTTTTTTTTACATCTTTAGCTTTTTATTTCTTTACTTTACTACAATACTTTAGCTGGTTTTTTTTTTTTAATTTTACAAGTATATAATTTGTTGTTCAGCTTATTTATATGGATATTAGATCTTTCCAAATTATTAGGAGAGTTCTGGTGCTGTGCCAAAATGTACCTATAAATTGGGGTGACCAAAACTAGACTGGTTGGTGTTTTTTGGATTTTGTGGTAAGTGGCTGTGAAAAATTGACAGCTACATATAATGGTGATAATGTATCTAAAATAACACATTGGTTATGATGTGACATATTCTAAATTCCAAATTCTTTGGAATGTGGGAGGAAACTGGAGCACCCGGAGGAAACCCTCACAGTCACAGGGAGAACGTACAAAACTCTCTACAGATAACATCCATAGTCAGGACTGAACCCGGGTCTCTGGCACTGTAAGGCATCACTGCCGCCCTTATTTCAAGGTGAGGGCGGCAAAATGAATGCTGGGTGCCTGGAATGCACTGTCAGAGGTGGTGGAAGTGGCAGGTATGATAGTGGCATTTAAAAGGCTTTTAGTTAGACGCACGTGGTTATACACTAGATGGAGGGATAAGGATCATATGTAGGCATACAAGATTCGATTAACTTTATCATGTTTATCACCAGCATTGTGGGCTGGGTGGCCTGTCCCTGTGCTGTACCGTTCTATGTTCTGGGCAATGAGCGATATTTTTATATTTGCATATTTTCAAGATCAATTGTCATTCATGGAGTACAAATGCTTTTGAACTTTTGCTGATCAACAATACTTAGCCCCGAGAATTCATTATTTTGCTGTTATCTTGCACATAATGACTCTACTAGCAGATGATGCTCGATACAATTTCAGCACTCATTCAGTTTAGACTGGGAAATTCCTTGTTGTGCGCAATAAAAAATATTGAAGTGAGGTGCATTTTTAGTGAATTTATGTTAGTTTTCTTTTGCAGTTTCTGGCCAACGCGACACACTATTTGGTATAGTTTTACCTTTCTGAAAAGTGCACAGTTGTTCTGAGATTACACTTATTCCAGTCATGCCTGCAACAATTTGTATTTTCACTCATTGCTGATCGCCAGCAAGTAAATGAAGGTTAAGAGTGTACTAAGACAACATCCTTGGGAAACCAGAAGTAGGAAAGGAATCCACTGTAGGTGATTCTCTGCCTCCGACTGCAACCAGATGAGTGGAATCCTGTCCAGGGCCTTAAGAAAAGTAGTGTAGTTAAATATGATAAAGTTTAGGAGGGTGGTTAAGACTTGATGGTGTATTTGGGGGGGGGGGGGGGGGTGTCTGCAAGCATAATTTACAGGCATAAGTGTTAAGAACTAGGAAGGGAAATTGAGTGGCAGTGCAATCACAAACCATGTTTCTCGGGGTATCTAAATCTAAATTTTATTAGTTATTTAAGTTATGACATTGGATGGAAGCTGCAAACCCAAATCTCGTTGCACTTATGTGCAATGACAATAAAATATATTATTGTTATTATTATTATCAAAGGGCTATTAGATGGGTCAATATTTGTGCTGAGAAAATGGAAAACGTTTTCAGTGCTGTGGAAAACAAATGTTGCTTGGTGGGTTGGGAAAGGGGATGCAAGCGAGAGGCAGCTGATTGGATAGCACACTTTAATTGTCAATGCACTTGGAAGTGTAGATGGATAAGGTAGGGATGAAGTTTAAGACTACCAATTTCAACAAAGAATGAAGGAAACCCCTGGGATAAAGGATGCCTTCTGGTAACAGAAGGAGTGAGTGCTTTTGTGGGCCAACTTGGATGTCCATATTTATTCAACTGTAATTTGTAAATAAGGGGTGGCATTTTAAGGGCTGCGCAGAGACAATGACCAGGGTAAGAATAATGATTTTAATGCGTGGGGCATCAAAATTTGAAGTGAATGTCTGGCTGTACAGATCTGTGATTGTAAAAATATTATGGTGAATGAAGGATCAAAGGTCAGACAGTTTACTTTTAAAAAGTGTAACTATTTAAGTTTAATTTTCTGGAGTGAACACATAATATCTATGGGGGGGGGGAATAAATGTAAGAATCAATACAAGAAATTGATTGGAAATTAGCCTTGTCTATATTTGACAATAAGTAGCAATGAGACCCGTGAGGTATGGTCACCGCATTCCTGCAAACATAGGTCTGGAAATGTATAAAATAAATGAATGAAGGATACGAGGAATGAGAATCGTGAGAAAGCATGGTGAATTGAGATGTAGATTGAAATTGCTGAGTTTCAAAGTTTCGAAATGGAATATGAGGAAAGCAAAGCATTTAACCACTTTTTCAAAATATATTATAGAATCTTGGCCAACCTGTTCAGGATCGATACAAGGAACATGAGGAGAGACCAAAAGCATTTGATGAGTTGGGTAAAAAGATCCAGCTTTTCATGAAGACCATAGATGCATTTAAAAATAAGGTATTTTATCATAAATGTAATACTTTGAAACACAATTGCAGTATTCCCCTTCATGACTTCTTCCCCAAAAGAACATACGATTCAAAGTTCTGCACTAAGCAATATTAACACAAAGTTGGTATAAGGTTGTTATAAAGCCAGAATGTCATTTCATTGATAATGGCTTATGCCTACAGTCTGAATCGTCTATTAATTTGATTTTGAGTAACATAACAGTTGAAAAATGGTATTCTGATTTTTGATAGATTCATTCCAACATCCTAGTAATTTACAATTTTTGATATTTAAAATATATATTTCAAATAGGATGAAAACTATGAACATATTGATGCTGCGGAGATGGCAAAAGTAGAAAAAAATGTCAGTAGTTCCATGGAGTGGATGAATAATAGAATGATTGCACAGAACAACCAGATGGTGTTCCAGGACCCCATTGTGAAAGTAGCTGAAATAATAAACAAAGTGAAGGTAAGAAGGAATAATTTGCATTTGACTGATCAGTTGGTGCTTTGAAACTACAGCTAATCCTCATTTTAATGGACCCCTATATAACAGGTTTTGGATGTAGTGACGGACCTGCCGATACCACCCCCAGCTCGCAATGCCTTCCCGATCGGTTAGAGCAGTGATTCCCAACCTGGGGCCACAAATTTCAGGGGGGCCACAGAAAGACTTTGGGATTTAGGGGGCCACCAGCTCGATGAAGGAGGCAACAGAGCTACCACCCTGTTGCCTCCTAAATTTCAGTTCTAATAAATTTAAATCTATGCAGTTGAAATATATTTTTAATGTCTGATTATAAATGGTTGTTTTATTGAACCCACAAAATATTTCCCTTCATCCAGGGGGGGGGGGGGGGGGGGGGGGGCACAGAAAAATTAAAAGCTATGAGCTAAAAAAGGTTGGGAACCACTGGGTTAGAGCTCCGGCTTCTGACCCCATCTCCGCCTTGCAAGGTGCACCAGCCAGCCCTTCATCGACTGCACGGTCCGGCTGGAGACAGCATATTCTTCGGGCCACTGACAGGACGTGCTTAGACATTGCAGGGCTCCGTCCCTTTCATCAGCTGCTGCACCTTGGTGTCGGTGGTGGCTTTGTCCACTGCCCACTTGACTGCTGCCTCCTACCCTGGGGTCACCAACATACTCCACCTTGGAAGTGGCAGCAGGTGAGTGAGGATAGGAGCCCCACGGTGATCAAGCTCATCTTGTCGTTGGTAGCGACCTGACCCCAGGGCTTCATCCGTGTCACTGATACGTGCGGTGGGTGAAGGACTCGCTAGTGCAAACCAGGGTCTCTGCTCCTAGTTATCAGGTGAAATGATACAAAGTGCTGGAGTAACTCAACAGACTGAATCAATCTGAAGAAGGGTCTCAAAGCCCACTTTCCATGTTCTCCAGCAATGCTGCTCGACCTACTGAGTTACTCCAACACTACAGCAATAAAGGGCACCATCTCCCCCTCCCCCCCACCGTTATACGGTATTGCTGTATCTGGAATCCATGCAGTGTTCTTCTTAATTGACTGTTGTAGCTGAAGAACTCGCTTGTCATTAGAGTTGCCTTATTGCTGTTTGACTTTCGTATGTAAACAGCAAAATGTTGGAATATTGTATTTTGGCAATAATAGAGATCGAGCTAAATCAAAGGGTGGACTGGCAAAGTAATACCCGACAATATTCAAAAGGGGAGGAAAAGTGTAACTTTTTATGCTGCAGGACGTACTAATGCCAGTGGATGTAGTTCCAGGGATTACGTTGAGCATGTTTCAGTTGTTGGTGAGCTTTTGGGAATCAGTCATCTATTGGGAAGAGGGCTTAATTTAAAACAAACTAAAAAGGTATTATGAACCTACACTTTTCAGGATACACTGAAAGGCTGTTAGGGGATACCAGATATTTTTGAATGCAAAAAACAAAATCACCAACGCAAATACAATTTACTGGAAATAGATGAAACTCGTGCTCTCTGTGGTGTGATAATGTTTCAGATTGATTATCCTTTTATCATATTTATGTAAGAACAATCTACATAGATGAAGGTCAAATATGTTAAGGTAATTGGCTGAAAAAATTATGCAGCATTGTTATAATCTTGAAAGCAATGCTATCATCGTTTGTCAGACAGATTTAGTGATGACTGGAAAATAAATTTGATATACTTGGTGGAAAATTGGCATATCTGTGGTGAAAGAGGGAGATGGTACTCGGATAATGGAGCTAGTAAGAGTAGAATGGTGTGAATTATGATATTTAATTGAATGATCAATGAAAAAATCTGGAAAATATGAAAAGGTAGCAGGAAAGAGTGCAGAGAAGATTTACAAGGATGTTGCCAGGTCTCGGGGGGCTTGAGTTATAGGGAGAGATTGGACAGGCAAGAACTTTATTCCGTGGAGAGCAAGAGGCTGAAGGGTGATCCCATAGAGGTGTATAAAATCATACGGGAACTAGGATGAATATGCACAGAGTCTATACCCAGGGTAGGGGGATGAAAAACGAGAGGACATAGATTTAAGGTGAGAGGGGCAAGATTTAATAGGAACCTGAGAAGCAGTGTGATATGTGGAAGAACACGCTGACATTTAGGGTACGCTAATAACATTTAAAGGATACATGGATAGGTCAGGTTGAGAGGGCTATCGGTCAAAAATGGGCAAATAGGTCTAGATTAGATGGGGCATCTTGGTCGGCACCGATGAGTGGGAACGAAGGGCCTATTTCCATGTTGTGTATCTCAAAAATGTAAAAATTGTATTTAAAGATTAAAATCTGAACTAGGTGTATAGTACAAAGTATTGCAATGAACACTTTGGATTAAGGCAAGTTTTCATTGTTCTTCTCAATTTACTAATTTATTTAGGAACTGGAGTCAACATGTGATCCCATTGTTAACAAGCCAAAGCCCAAAGTGGAACCACTTCCTGAAAAGGATAAAGCCAATGGGCCATTGCATGAGGAAAGTGGGATTGATCTAAAGCCTGAATCTGCAGCAGCAGGTGGTGACAACCCCAAACCAACTGAGCAGCAAAAGCCTGTGGAAACCCGGAATTCAGAAATGGAAGTGGATTGAAAATAGCCTCTTTTATATTTAAGAAAAGTCCCTTTGGCGTCATCTCAGACTGCAATTTCTGTTGTACGTCTAGTTTACATGGCACATTCAGTTTTTTTTCTCAAATGTACCTGGCTCGGTTTCTTTGGTATTAAAATGGTGAAACCTCAAATCCTACCAGATTGATTTAAATATCGTAATGCTGTTAGCTGCCGATTTCTTTATTTTGTATCATCTTTTTAGGGTTTTTGTATCTGGTTTACAAGCACTTGAAGAGTCAGTCACTCACCCCCTTTGCAACTCTCCACTTCATGCCTTAATTCTATCCTCTTTAAATTGGATATCTTCAAAATATAGCAGCCACGTGTGCAACATTTATAATTGAAAAATGGCCTGGATTATTGTAGTGTTTAAACATTGGTGTTTTATTTTACAAATGCTCCAATGGATTGTCGACTGGGATCTGTGAACTTAATTATTTAAACTCTCACATACAACATGTATTTGTATAACCAAGGTTACTTTCCTCAACTATTAAATGACCATCTTTAGCTGATATTCCACGTATAATTGAATGTTTTTCCAGATGCACTGGAACATAATTCCTACCCTGGTAAATTATAAAAATATTGAATTGTAATAAAGATACATGAGCTGTTCTTAGCAATATTATGCAAAATAGGCAAAAATCACACGGCCTGTTAATGGGAACATTTTAACGGGTGCTTTGCAGAAATTTATAAGAAAAGCCAGTAATTGCAGTCAAATATATTCTTTCAAATGATGTTAAATGTCTTGCACTGGGGGACAAAGGCTGCTTGTGCTTCAGACATCAGTTGAAGCTATGATATTTTGGTATTTATGGCTAGCTGTTAATTTCACAGGACTGTAAACATTGGCATCTGTTTTCCAGCTTGATAATTTTGGTCAATTGGTTATGCTTTAAAGCTTGTGAGACTTGGTATAGCAGGAATGTAATTGTTCTGTTCATATATGCCCATGAATTCAAATCCTAGATATGGGGATTCCTATGGTAACCATTATAATTTGTTTTGTTAATCCTCTGTATGTAGCTGGCTGCATGAGTAATGCTCATGAACAATATCTGAGAAAGAAATTAGAAGCACTCCGTATGAATTTCTTTAGGTTCGTAACTCAGCTCTCCAGGAATGAAAATTAAATTCCGATAAAGTATTAAACGTATAGAAAAAGTATCTTTTTTTAAGTAAAGTATGCAGTTACTGCCATCTGGGTATTAATATCCAAGTCTAGCTCTGTTTATTGTTGTAAGATTAGATCAATACGTCTCCACCTCCAGAATGCAACAGGCTACACAAATATGGAAAACTTGCTCATCACTCACCAACATTGTTTTGCTCTGGATCTCAGTAAACTCTTGGCTTGTTCTGATTAATTATTAATTTAATCCTAGCATAACTGCAGGCATTGTACACGTGTAGGATAGATACAAGCTATGGAAATGTCTTATAAACAAATGTTAATGTAATGTTGGCAGACAAACAAACCTTGTGTTTGTCTGCCAATATTACATTAACATTTGTTTATAAGACATTTCCATAGCCACTTGTTAACAGCTGCCAACCGCTGTGCTTTATACATCTGAAATTTCTGGGGGGGGTTTTTTAAGGTCTGGTGTTGCATCTCTTGGACATCACTTAGAAGCCGAGGACAGGAATATTCCCTAGTGTTCATATATAGTTTATAGGTACCATAAGCAGATGTATCCTAATGGAAGCAGATTATACAGGTAGTGAGAAGTATGAATGGGAAAGACTGTAACTGCAGGTACTCTTGTATTAAAAGCTGTGGCCATCTGTACGGAAGAACATGCCAAGACCTACAGGCTACAGAATAAATACAGAACCTTTTCAAAAACCAAAACTGAATAGATTAAGTTAAAGTCCTGCAATCTTCACATATCCAGTTGCAAATGATGATGGGCCATTTCAGCCAGAATGTATACTGCACTATCACAGAACCTTGACTAGTAAATTTGATTCACACATAAGAAATGACTGACACCACAAGAGAAAATATGGGTTATTCTTCCTTTAGTATCCTGGATGCAACTTGATGCAAGAACCACCCAATTAATTTCAACACA
This sequence comes from Leucoraja erinaceus, assembly GCF_028641065.1. Classification (NCBI taxonomy): domain Eukaryota; kingdom Metazoa; phylum Chordata; class Chondrichthyes; order Rajiformes; family Rajidae; genus Leucoraja; species Leucoraja erinaceus. The sequence goes on from NC_073377.1 coordinate 167,274,245, forward strand.
AATATACAGATGTCCAGATAGATCCTCAAAAAGCAGGGCATCTAGTCTAGCTATCCTCCACTATCACCATCAGTAGGAAATGCAATATTAGTGACTATATTTGAAGAGTATATCTAGAATCCTATTTATAGTGATTTAAAATATCAATATCAATCACAGGTTATCAATGTAATTTATAAATACTGCCATGTTCTACTTTGGGGTTTCAGGGCTCTGAAATGATGTTATTAACAGGGAACAGTTCTGTTGCTGGATCAGGCTTCAAGATCTTCATTGAAGTGTCGGCCAAATCATGACAATGCAGTGACTGATATGCAGCCGGCCTTCCATAAACTTGTTGTTTTTCAATATGCTTCCGCTTCTGTTCCTGCAATCTGAAAGGAAAAGCATGTTTTTGTAAATAGTGGAGAGGTCACAGTGATCATCTTTCTTGCATTTACATTTTGGATGTCAAGTCAAGTCAAGTTTATTTGTCACATACACATACGAGATGTGCAGTGAAATGAAAGTGGCAATGCTCGTGGACTTTTGTGCAAAAGACAAACAACAAAACAATTTATAAACACAATCATAACACACATATTCTTTTACATAATAAATTATGGAAGGAAAAACGTTCTGTAGAGTTAGTCCCTGTGTCAGTCGTATAGCATAAAAATGGTACATACTGACCCTATTGCCTACCTACACTAATCCAATTTTCTTGCATTTGCTCTGTCTCCTTCAAGGCCTTAGTTCTATTTGTACCTACAATGTGTCTCTTGAATTATATTGTTTCATACTCCAACCTCTGGCAGTGAATTCCAGACAGGAGCCACTGTGTAAAGCATCTTCCCATTAAATCCCCTTTAAAACTCCTACCCCTCACTTCTAACCTAAACCCTCTTGTTTTTTATACCCCTTCCTTGGCAAAGAAATATTTTGACTAACTACCTTATCTGCACACTACTTCTGAGTGGCCTAACTAGTGTTTTGTAAAGTTGCCTCAGGCCAAATATGCCACGTGCATGTTCATTACCTGATTTCCCTGCTGCCTGCCTTAAATAAAGGAACAACATAAGCAATCCTCCTGTTTTCTGGCACTACACCTGTGCCTAATTAAAATGCAAAAATGGCCATCAGGGCCTCCAGCTACAGTGCATTCAGAAAGTAATCTAACCAGACCCCTTCACTTTTTCCACATTTTGTGACGTTAGAGCCTTATTTGAATATGGATTAAAAAAAATTTTTTTTAAATATCATCAATCTACACCCAATACCCCAGAATGAAGAAGCGGAAACAGGCGTTAGAAATGTTTGCAAGTTAATTAAAAATAAATAACTGAAATATATTTACATAAGTATTCAGACCCTTTGCTATGATGCTCAAAATTGAGCTTAGGTTCATCCTGTTTCGATTGATTATCCTTGAGATGTTTCTACAACTTGGCGAGTCCACCAGTGGTAAATTAAATTGATTGGACACGATTTGGAAAGGCACACACCTGTCTATATAAAGTTCCACAGATATCGGAGCAAAAACCAAACCATGAAGACTAAGGAATTGTCCGTAGACCTCCGAGACAGGATTGTGCCAGGACACAGATCTCAGGTATGAGATTTCTCCGCGGATTTTGAAATTTGTTAAAAAGGAAAATATGTCTAAATCTCTAAATGGCTTTCCACGAGACAGTGGGACTGATGATCGAGGGGAAGGGATTAAAACAATTTCTGCAGCATTGCAGGTCCCGAAAAGCACAGTGGCCTCTGTCATTCTTAAATGGAAGAACTTTGGAACCACCAGGACTCTTCATAGAGCTGACTGAGCAATCGGGGAGAAGGGCCTTGGTCAGGGAGGTGACCAAGAACCCGAAGGTCACTGACAGCTCCAGAGTTCCTCTGTGGAAATGGGAGAACCTTCCAGAGGGACAACTATATCTGGGGCACTCCACCAATCAGGCCTTTATTTATGGTAGAGTGATCAGACGGAAGCCACTCCTCAGTAAAAGGCACATGACAGCCAGCTTGGAGTTTGCCAAAAGGCACCTAAAGGACTCTCAGACCATGAGAAACAAGGCACCTAAACAAGATTTTCTGGTCTGATGAAACCAAGATTGAACTCTAATGCCAAGTGTCACATCTGGAGAAAACCAGGCACCACTCATCACCTGGCCAATACCATACCTACAGTGAAGCATAGTGGTGGCAGCATCATGCTGTGGGGATGTTTTTCAGCGGCAGGAACTGGGAGATTAGTCCGGATCGAGGGAAAGATGAACAGAGCAAAGTACAGGGAGATCCTTGATGAAAACCTGCTCCAGGGTGTTCTGGACCTCAGACTGGGGCGGAGGTTCACCTTCCAACAAGACAATGACCCTGTGCACACAGCTAAGACAACGCAGGAGTGATTTCATGACAAGTCTATGATTGTCCTTGAGTGGCCCAGCCGGAGCCCGGACTCGAACCAGATCAAACATCTCTGGAGGGACCTGAAAATAGCTGTGCATCGACATTCCCCATCCAACCTGACAGAGCTTGAGAGGATCTGCAGTGAAGAATGGGAGAAATTACCCAAATACAGGTGTGCCAAGCTTGTAGCGTGATACCAAAGAAGACTTGAGGCTGTAATCGCTGCCAAAGGTGCCTCAACAAAGTACTGAGTAAAGGGTCTGAATACTTATGTATATGTGATATTTCAGTTGTTTCTTTTTAATTACTTTGCAAACATTTCTAAACACCTGTTTTCTCTTTTTTATTATGAGGTATTGTGTGTAGATTGATGATAAAAATAAAATAATTTAATCCATTTTAGAATAAGGCTGTAACGTAACAAAATGTGGAAAAAGTGAAGGTGTCTGAATACTTTCTGAATGTACTGTATCTCTTATCTTACCTGTCATCATAACCTGAGAAAGATCTCATTAATCTTTAATGGGGTTTAATTAAACAATATGCCCCCAATGACATCTTAACTCTCCTCGATACATATTTCAGGCAGATACAAAATGCTGGAGTAACACAGCGGGACAGGCAGCATCTCTGGGTATAAGGAATGGGTGACGTTTCGGGTCGGGACCCTTCTTCAGACCTGAAACGTCACCCTTTCCTTCTCCCCAGAGATGCTGCCTGTCCCGCTGAGTTACTCCAGCATTTCGTGTCTACCTTCGATTTAAACCAGCATCTGCAGTTCTTTCCTATACTTGTTCCAAATTATCCATATACTACTCACTTCCTCTAATAACAAAAGCAAACTGCTGGAAGAACTCAATGTGTTAAGCAGCAACTATGACCAAAGAGATGGTCGACATTTTGGGTCAACAGACAATAGACAATAGGTGCAGGAGTTCAGCCCTTCGAGCCAGCACCACCATTCAATGTGATCATGGCTGATCATCCCCAATCAGTACCCCGTTCCTGCCTGCTCCATATATCCCCTGACTCCGCTATATTTAAGAGCCCTATCTAGCTCTCGAAAGCATTCAGAGAACCCGCCTCCACCGCCCTCTGAGGCAGAGAATTCCACAGACTCGCCACTCTCTGTGAGAAAAAGTGTTTCCTCGTCTCCGTTCTAAACGGCTTACTCCTTATTCTTAAACTGTGGCCCCTGGTTCTGGACTCCCCCAACATCGGGAACATGTTTCCTGCCTCTAGCGTGTCCAAGCCCTTAACAATCTTATATGTTTCAATGCGATGCCCTCTCATCCTTCTAAACTCCAGAGTGTACAAGCCCATCCGCTCCATTCAAGACACTGGCTTCACAGATGCTGCTTTAAGAGGATGCACAATTTCTCTGGCTACCCTCTTGCTCCTGATGTACCAATGAAATGCCTTGGGATTCTCCTTGATGTTAGACAAGGATATCTCTTGGCCTGTTTTTGGAGCCCGATATCTTTATTAAATTCTCTCCTACTCTATATTCCACAAATAACTCCCTCAATCCTAATTGTCCATGTCCGCTATATGTCTTTTATTTCTTGATCAAACCTTTAATACACTCCAGCTTTAGGTTTCTGGGCACTCACATTTCAGAGGACCTCACATGGTCCACCAACACCGCTGCGCTGGTCAAGAAGGCACAGTAACGACTGTTCTTCCTGAGGACATTAAAAAAGACTGGTCTGCCCCAACAGCTGCTGACAACGTTCTACCGCTGCACCACAGAGAGCATATTAACGTATGGCATCTCTGTGTGGTATCTCAGCTGCACGGAGGCGGAGAGGAGAGCTCTTCAGCGCGTCGTCCACAGAGCGCAGAGGATCATTGGGACAGAGCTACCAGCCTTGGAGGGCATCTACCACACACGGTGCCTCAGGAAGGCCGTCAGCATCCACAAAGACTCCTCACACCCTTGTAACTGACTGTTCGAACTACTTCCCTCCGGCAGACGTTACAAGGCCTTCTACGCCCGAACCTCCAGACTCAGGAACAGCTTTATTCCCAGAGCTATAGCGGCTCTGAACCGGCCCTGCTGAGTGCCCCCCACCCCCCTGGACTGTCTCCCTCGGATGGTCACGTCACACAGACACATCTGCACTTTAGTCTGTTTGAACTGTTTTGACTATTTTACTGTTCTTTTTACAAACCATGTTCTCGGGATATCTAAATCTAAATTTTATTAGTTATTTAAGTTATGACATCGGATGGAAGCTGCATACCAAATCTCGTTGCGCTTATGGGCAATAACAATAAAATATATTATTATTATTATCAAAGGTATATTGGTATCCCCTCCCATCCCTTTCTCCACTACATTGACGGTTGCATTGGGGCTGCAATCGTGCAAAACATGTTGATCTAAGTAACTTTACCACTAACGTCCACCCTTGAACTGTCTCTGACAGCTCTCTCCTCTTTCTTCATCTCTCTGTCTCCATTATAGGGGACAAACTATTGACTGATGTCTATTATAAACTTACAAACTCCCCCCCCCCCCCCCCCCCCCCCCCCCCCCCCGGCTATTGCAAAATGCTAATTTCAACTCTCAAATTCTCCACTGCCGAAACTGCACTGAAGATGAAGCTTTCCATTCTAGAACATCCGATATGTCCTCTTACATTAATAAATGTAGTGTGTGTGTCGTTCCCCCCCCACCCCTTACACTGCTATAATGCCTCCCATCCCCCTGCCAAATTAGCTTAATTATCCCTCAGTAGCGTGATCAAACCTCAACAATGAGATTGGCACCCTTTTAGTTTAGGTACATCCCATACTTCTTGTACAGATCCCACCTACCTAGGAAGTGATACATATCATCCAAGTACATGAGGTCTCCCTGTACTAGCTCTTTAGCCACAGGTTCATCTGTCCAATCCTCCCATTTCCACCCCCTCACTTGCAATGTGGCACAAGGAGTCATCCTACAATGATGACCCCAGAAGTCCTGCTTTTTGAACCTTCTGCCGTTTTCATTAAGATCACTAGCAGGAACTTCACCCTTCGTTCTGCTTATGTTGTTAGTGAGAGAATAATGTTTCGTATACAAATTACCTCATCTTGATAACAGAATCCACCTGTTCTATGTCTTTTGTAACTTCTTGATATTTCGTTTTGAGTAGGAACAGTGCAGTCTCCGATTTACTTCTAACCTAGATCAGGTTGAAATCAAATTGAGAAAATGAAAGAAAGAAACAATTTCCGCACTAGCCCAGTGACCATACTATAAAGAATTTCATTGACATTTCAATTCTATCACTGCAATAGATCAAAGGCATGTGACCTTGTTGTCTCTCCACTCTGCACTACTTGGACAATAAGACTATGTAGGTCAGGCTGTCGTTCATCTGCTCAATCCTAGGTAATTGGATCCTCGACTTCCTCATAATCAGTATGAATTGGCATTTAACCATCAATGCAGGCGTACCCCAGGCTGTGTTCTCAGCACCCTGCTCTCACCATCTTCATGACTAGCCAGACACAGCTCCAATTCCATTCACCAATTATACCACCGTTATTGGATGAAGAACCGCTTGCGATGATTCACTCCAGGAGGGAGATTGCCAGAATAAATATTACTTTCAATGTTAGCAAGACCAAGGAATTGATTGTGGACTTTAGGAAGGCAAAGCAGGGATCCATGAACCCGTCTTAGGTGAAATGGCAGTGAAGAGAGTCAACAGCTTGAAGCTCTATACATATCTCTGAATGTCTGTCATGGGCCTGGAACATTGATGCAGTCGCAGAAATGCTAATTAGTGCCTCAAAGTAGCTAATTAGTGCCTTCTTCATTCCTGGGCATTCCAGTAGCCGAACTTGGACACGCTGGCGGCAGGAAACATGTTCCCGATGTTGGGGGAGTCCAGTGCCAGGGGCCACAGTTTAAGAATAAGGAGTAAGCCATTTAGAACGGAGACGATGAAACACTTTTTCTCACAGAGAGTGGTGAGTCTGTGGAATTCTCTGCCTCAGAGGGCAGTGGAGGCAGGTTCTCTGGATCCTTTCAAGAGAGAGCTAGATAGGGCTCTTAAAGATAATGGAGTCAGGGGATATGGGGAGAAGGCAGGAATGGGGTACTGATTGGGGATGATCAGCCATAATCACATTGAATGGCGGTGCTGGCTCGAAGGGCCAATATGGCCTACTCCTGCACCTATTGTCTATTGTCAGTTAGTATGCTCTATATTGTCCACGGATAGAGAATTCACTGACATATATAATCTCAGTCTTCCAGGAAATTTCTGAGGAGATTATGTATGTCAGTGAATACTCTAACAAAACTTCTATCCGTGTACTGTAGAGAGCATACTATCTGATTGCATCATGGCTTAGTTCGGCAACTAGAATGCCCAGGAATGAAGGAGGCTACAGGGAGACTGGACAATGCCCAGTCCATCTCCGCACCATCAAAGGCATCTATAGGTGATGTGCCTCAAAAGGACAGCCAATATAATCAGATCCACACCATCCTGGCCACACTCTCATCTCGCTACTACTATCTGGAAACAAGGAAGTACAGGAGCCTTGAAACCATGACCACCAGGTTCATAAACAGCTTCTTCCCAGCACCTCTCAGGCTCTTGAATACTACATATAACTAACCTCACCAACTTTCACCTTCTATGGACTGCGTCTTTGGTTGCACAGCAGACTTCAATGATAGCATTATTATGGTTACCCAGTATTAAGTTTAAATTTGTGTGTTGCAATCATTATATATTTATGTGTGCGTTATTGTGTTTTCAAACCTGGTAAGCTTAAGCAAGTAAGAATTTCCGTGTACTATTGCCAGTACATATGGCAATTAAACTCTTGATTCGACACTTAGTCCTTCATTCTGATGTACAAATTTGAAGAATGAATTCCCTTTCTGTCTCTTTCCCTTCACTGTTAGGTCAGGTAGATTGCATCAATTACAATATATCGTAGATACCATTTAATATCTTTTTTATATGTTCCTTCCAATTATATATTTATTGGAATAGCATTTTAAGGTGCTTTTGATTAGCATTGTAGAAAGTGCTTTTGATTAATTATTGAAGAAAGTGCATGAGGGTCAATACTGCAGGGGGGAGGGAGGGGAAGATATTTTGTTTCTGCAGAACAGAATCTCCCCTCCGTCAAATCCTTTTGTCTTTTGAATCCCAATCTACCCACAGATTACATCAATATCATGATTTGAAGGATATGAATTTACAGACCAGTGCTATTTACAACATCAGAAAACATTCATACTTACTCTCTCATTAGTTCCGCCATCACATTGTGAATTTGACTCCTTGGTGATTATAGATTGCCCCGGATTATTTTCTGAAAGGCTTCTATGAATATTCCACGGTTTACCTTGGCCAAAGACACCTATAGAAAATTAAAATATTTTCCAAAACTGTACAATCCAAGTGAGAACCTCACCGTGCTGTGGCCATTGCCCTCTTGTCATGAGAGGGATAAAAGCGACCTTTCTCCATGTGAATAGGTAGCTGGTGCACCATCGGTGGGCGATATCTCATCTGGGAACCATCTTTCAAAAAAATTCATTGCAGCTGGTTTTGTTTCTTTGGTAACAATCCAGCGCTTGGATAAGCATTACAGATGGACCTCTTTTGACTTAAATGAGGTCATGCTTATTAAAAATGACGTAAATAAAAAGAGTACAAACTCCATCCTGAACATCTCTCACCAACAAGTAAATTTCATGCCGTCAGCTCATTGCTATTTATAATTTAAACAGTTCCCATTTGCATAAGAGTCAAGAAGTAGGAACTGGGTAATTGACAATAACCCCAACAATTACACTAAAAAAACCCTTTTATATGTGATTACGGTCTGGAATTTAACGGCAAGCATCGGAGTGGAAGGAGAATCAGTTGTATTGTTCAAAAGGGATTAGATCGAATTTCTGAGAATCTATAGAGTGAGGAACCACCTGAATATCGACCTGAAATGCACCAAATAGCCTCATCCCATGTTATAAACATTGTTCCTTTATGATTTCTTGCTCATCAAGTCAAGTTTATTTGTCACATACACATACGAGATGTGCAGTGAAATGAAAGAACTTGTTCTTGGCCAACTTGTTGCAACTATCAATTTAAATAGATCGTTAAAAATCTGTTGAGTCTAGATAAATGCAACAACTATATAGCCTCAGCAACTTAACCATAGTTTTGATATATGTTGGATTGCCAAATTTCTCTTCAACCCACACCCATACATGTTTTTGTTGAAGCTAAGACAACAATCGCTTGACACAAGAATTACTTTGATAGTGATGTACCTTCAGGACAGTTTGAGATTTCAAGACATTCAAGACTGCCATCTCTAAAATGTGGCCAATTCTTATAGCAGTAAGTGAACTAAATCTTAATCATGTTTTTTTAAGTTCCTGTTTCCTGCCACTTCAAGGAACAATTTCAGTTTATTTGCTACAAAGTTACATTTTCACCAAACCTCGGTGACAATTATTTAGGATCAATTTGCCTTTGTCTTGGAATGACATCAACTGATGTTTATAAGATTTATTTTTTAATTATTTAATATTCAAGGAGCATTAGCAGATTTAATTTGACATCCAGCCAGACACGGAGATATTAAGGCCATGATCAAAAGACAAGAGTGGCAGATAAGTGATGGGTTTGTTTAAATATTAACTTTCAGAGAGATTGTTTAAGAAGGAACTGCAGATGCTGGAAAATCGAAGGTAGACAAAGGTGCTGGAGAAACTCAGCGGGTGCAGCAGCATCTAAGGAGCGAAGGAAATAGGCAACGTTTCGGGCCGAAACGTTGCCTATTTCCTTCGCTCCTTAGATGCTGCTGCACCCGCTGAGTTTCTCCAGCACCTTTGTCAACCTACAGAGAGAGCTAAGAGCCTAGGTAGGAAAAGATAGTCACGGGTAAAGTCCCAGAGGATTGGAACGTAGCCAATGTTGGTCCTTTGTGTAAGAAGGGAAGTAGAGAGAATCTTGGGAATTATAGGCTAGTCAGCCTCATATCAGTGTCAGAGAAGCTATTGGAGAGGATTATTCGGATAGGAGTTATTCCCATTTGGAAGAGAATATGTTAATAAAGAACAGTCAGTATGGTTTTGTATGTGGCAGGGAGTGACTTACTAACAATCAAGTTTATTGAGGAGGTGGCAACGTTGATCAATGAGGTGGATGTTATTTACATGGAGGCCAAAATATGCCAAGTCGGCAGAGAAAGGACACAATTACAGTTCTCACTGTTACAAATTCCCATCGACTATTGAAGTGAAGATTTGAGGAAATATAATAGACCATTACTCGTCCCCTGTAGCGGGTTCTGTTACTCAGAAGTAGGGGTGTGGGGAACGCAAGTAATGGAGCAAAGTATTGAACATTGAGTGGAAATCTAAAAATATTGCTGATGCCGGTAAACTCAAATAAAACCAGAAACTGCTTCAAAATCCCAGCAGGTCGGGCAGCACCTGCTAAACCCCTCATCACAACATGAAACGTTTTTACTTCCCACCGATGATCTGCTGAGCGTTTTCTGTGTTTTTAGATTCCCAGTGCCTACAATTTGTCACTTACATGTTGCATTCACTGCCACCTCTCTTTCAGGAATGTCTAACCTGAATAAGGTATTTTCTGCTCCTCAGTGGGATTTCTCTACTTCTCTCTCGCCTTGCAGTGAAGCGTTTTAAAAACTCAAATCTCAGCTCTGTTTCACTTCCCACAGATGTAGCCTGATCTGTTGGGTATTTCCAGCAATTTCTGTTTTTATTGAGCATTTTTTTTTTAATTTTTTAATTTAATTCTTTATTTCCAACGGAATAATCTGTAGCCTCCCTTTGATCTGGTATTTTGTTGGTTCACATGCTTGATCAATGGTGTTTTATCATTCATGTTTTATTATTATTATTAATGTTTAGTGTTTTCTAAGTCATTCGTAACTGTCACTGTATGTCATGTTGTTACTTGTGGGCGGAGCACCAAGGCAAATTCCTTGTATGTGAATACTTGGCCAATAAACTTACTTACTTACTTACTTAAAAGAATAAAAAGCAAGTGTGAAACAGCAAACAAAAAACAAAACAAGAATATTTATAAAGTGTCATAAACAATATCTATAAATAAATGAAATTGTATGTGTCTGAAAAGGAGCAGGAAGAAGCCAAAGCTAATTAATTCCCACCCCTTATTCAACTGCATTTACAAATGTAGCAGCTATACATATCTATGTACACCAAATTATTTACATTTATACACTAATCAAATATTTACAAAGCCATACAAAGAAAGAGGGAAAAACATAAAAAAAGAAAAAGCCCTTCTATACTGTACAGTATCTTAGTCATATATACAACCCATCACCCTTCCCAATACAATCCGTATAACAAATATCCCACTCACAACCACCTATCCTCATCCCTAAATCCTTTAAACAAAAGTGTTTTTGTACATCTTTTTAAACTGAATTATGTTTGTGTTAACTTTTATCTCCTGTTCCAACCCATTCCACAAATTCACCCCACAGATTGTTATGCATTGATTTTGATAGATGTAAACTGCTGGCTCTCTACTCTCATTTCAATATGGATCAAGTTGTACAACATCTGTACGCAAAGATAACCAAAAGGTAATGTTCAGAGCAAGACTTAGTTCATCTGATGCGTACCTACAAACTCTCCTTTAACACTCCACAGCTTCACAGTACAATCCACAGAGGATGTAAACAGGAATCGATCTGCTTCCACCAGCCCAATACTGTTATCAAAATGAGAAGGGAAAGTTGTAAATGACAATTTAAAATATACCTTCACATGATTGTTGAATAGATTAAGCAAAGAGTTATATGACCATAGATAGACACAAAAAGCTGCAGTAACTCAGCGGGACAGGCAGCGTCTCTGGAGAGAAGGAATGGGTGATGTTTCGTGTTGAGACCCTTCCCAAACCAGCATCTGCTGTTCCTTCCTACACAGATATATGACAATCATCTTCTGGTGCAATTGTAGGATAACCTTCCCACGTGACTGGTCCACATTGATAGAATATATATTAAGAGCCTGCAATCAAATAAAATCCATAAAAAGCTAAAACAATTGCATCTAGGGCAATATTCCTGAACCAAGTCAAAGTATATTCCCAGGAATGATTGGGCTAACATATGATGAGCATTTGACAGCACTGGGCCTGTACTCGCTGGAGTTTAGGAGGATGAGGGGGAAGGACCTCATTGAAACTTACCGAAGTGAATGGCCAGGATAGAGTGGCCATGGAGAGGATGTTTCCACTAGTGGGAGAGTCTAGGACCAGATGCCACAGCCTCAGATTAAAAGGACGTACCTTTAGAAAGGAGATGAGGAGGAATTTCTTTAGTCAGAGGGTGGTGAATCTGTGGAATTCTTCGTCACAGATGCCTGTGGAGGTCGTCAATGGATATTTTTAAGATTGTCAGATTCTTGAATAGTAAGTGTGTCAGGGGTTATGGGGAGAAGGTAGGAGAATGCGGTTGAGAGGGAAAGATAGATCAGCCATGATCTTCAAAATGTTTCAGTACATCCTTTTTGAGTCGCAAACAATTTGTTAATCTAGCACATGGGAGTCACTGAGGTGTACATAAAGTGTAAAGGGCCTGTCCCACTTACGTGTCCCATGGCACGCAAATTACCCGACCTCGTGGTCGCGTTGAACCGAGATTTCATTCACCCGCACAGCCGAATGGTGGAGTAGATGATGCCCTAATTCTGCTCCTATAACTTACAAATTTATATTAAGATTTTAAACTAAAAGCAAATCTTGCAATTATGGGAAATCTAAAATGCTAGTAATATTTGAGTATTAGGACCGACAGCAAATGTGGGCTGAGAAATATAATCATAGTTTCCTGGTGATAAACTTTATCAGTTATCCTGACATATCAATTCTGTTTCTCTCTCCATAGATATTGCCTGATCTGTTGAGCATTTCAAGCATTTTCAGTTTTTTATTTCTTGTATTTTTAATGTTCAATGTTTCAGTACATCTTTTTGAATCATAAAACTTTAATATTGTTAATCTAGCACAGGGGGAGTCACTGAAGGTGTACATAAAGTGTAAAGGGCCTGTCCCACTTACGTGTCCTTGGCACGCAAATTACCCGACCTCGTGGTCGCGTTGAACCGCGATTTCATTCGCCCGCACGGCCATCTGGAGCGCGTGACATCATTTGAAGACGGACACAAAGCTGGAGTAACTCAGCGGGACCGGCAGCATCTCTGGAGAGAAGCAATGGGTGACGTTTTGTGTCGAGACTCTTCTTCAGTCTGAAAAGAAGGGTCTTGACCCGAAACGTCACCCATTGCTTCTCTCCAGAGATGCTGCCAGTCCCGCTGAGTTACTCCAGCATTTTGTGTCCATCTTCAATTTTCTTGGCCCCGCTCTGGGAGTAGAAGTGGGGGCGGATCCGGACCACAACGGCCGTGAGCCCCAGGCCGAGTTCGGCGATCGTTTGCCGGCTTCTGCTGCTGTTGGAGGTGAGACGTTGCGTCGTGCCAGGGTCTTGGGCCTGTCCCACTATGGCCGTCAGTTCCGTGACAGACCGTTGGTGAGAGAAGATTTCGTTCACTACAAAAATTTCAGAGCCCCGCGCGATGTCGCGCACAACTACATACCCCTCCGCGCTTCTCAGTGGGACCGGCCCCACGCGGCCATACGGTGTAGCGAGCTGTCCTCACTAATGGTCATGCTAGTTACTGTAGTTCTATATGCGGACTGATAGGAATATACAATGTTAAAATATTATGCGGACTGATAGGAATATAACAGAAATGTAAGGAAAATCCATTTTGTTGTCTCTTATGAGATAATGACAATGAATTTAATACAGTCTCAATACAATATTAGTCAGTGAAGTCCACTTCCTAGCACATTTCCCTGCTTTAACTAGAATACAGAAAGTTTAAATATCCATCTGTATCATATCTTCAGTTTCCACAGATCTTTTTCTGATGTTACTGCAGTACATTTGGTGAATTATTGTAGTGGCTCACCCTATGTAGAAGACCACTGCACAAGTCTACAGGACCCATCTCCAAAGCCCACCTCCCCAAATGGAAACTCAGGACAGAAGGCAGATCAAATAAAGACTCAAAACTTACACATGGGAAGTGAGCCAACAGCTTTCCACCATGGAATATATTCCAAAAATGAATGCAACCTGGAATACAAATAAATCATCATGATCTGAAATGGCTACATTGACCAATGATCAAACTATGTTAAAGTAACGTTTCTCAAAAATATAAAAACACAATTTGCACCAAAGCTCTATGTTGCAGGTCATATTTAGCAACACATGTTTGTATGTTGTATTATGTTAAAGCTATTAAACCGTTACTCCTTGATTCCCCTTCACTGGGAAAAGGAATCTGTGCATTCATCCTATCTATCCCCTTCATCTATGAGATCACTGCTCAGTCTCCTGAGCTCCGAAGAATAAACCTTTGGTCTGCTCAACCTTAACATATAGCTCAGGAACTTAAGTTCTGGCAAGTGAGACCACACCTGGAGTATTGTGTGCAGTTTTGGTCCCCTCATTTGAGGAAGGACATTCTTGCTATTGAGGGAGTGCAGCATAGGTTTACAAGGTTAATTCCCGGGATGGCGGGACTGTCATATGCTGAGAGAATGGAGCAGCTGGGCTTGTACACTCTGGAGTTTAGAAGGATGAGAGGAAATCTCATTGAAACAAATTGTTAAGGGCTTGGACACGCTAGAGGCAGGAAACATGTTCCCGATGTTGGGGGAGTCCAGAACCAGGGGCCACAGTTTAGGAATAAGGAATAAGCCATTTAGAACGGAGACAAGGAAACACTTTTTCTCACAGAGAGTGGTGAGTCTGTGGAATTCTCTGCCTCAGGCAGGTTCTCTGGATGCTTTCAAGAGAGAGCTAGATAGGCTTATAAATAGCGGAGTCAGGGGGATGGGGAGAAGGCAGGAACGGGGTACTGATTGGGGATGATCACATTGAATGGCGGTGCTGGCTCGAAGGGCCAAATGGCCTACTCCTGCACCTGTTGTCTATTGTCTATTGTCTACCCTCCATTATTGCCCATTTGTTTCTCATTGAAAGTAGCATCACAAGTACAAGCTGTACAAGTAGCGAGATTGGTAAAGAAGGTGTATGGTATGTTTGACTTCATCGAGTGGGGCATTTAGAATAACAATCAGGAAGTTGTGTTACAGCTTTTCTTTTTACAACGTTGGTTAGGCCGCGTTGGTGTATTAAGTACAGTTCTGGTTGCTCCATTTCAGGAGGGATGTGGAGGCTTTGGAGAGGGTGCAGAAGATTTTCACCAGAATGCTCTCTGGATTAAAGGCTATTAGCTATAAGGAGAGAGCGTGGGAAGGAACTGCAGATGCTGGTTTAAAGCGAAGATAGACACAAAATGCTGGAGTAACTCAGTAGGACAGGCATCATCTCTGGATAGAAGGAGTGGGTGATGTTACCGGTCGAGACCCTTCAGTCTCGACATAAACGTCACCCATTCCTTCTCTCCAGAGATGCTACTTGGCCCGCTGAGTTACTCCAGCTTTTTGTGTCTTTGGACAAACTTGGATTGTCTTGTCTGGAGGCTGATGGGAAACCAATTAGTTTATACATCTCTGAGAAAGATAGAGTAGACAGTCAGAATCTTTTATCTAGGAGTGAAACATAGAAAACAGGTGCAGGAGGAAGCCATTCGGCCCTTCGAGCCAGCATCGCCATTCATTGTGATCTTGGCTGATCATCCCCTATCAATAACCCGTGCCTGCCTTCTCCCCATATCCCTTGACTCCACTAGCCCCTAGAGCTCTATCTAATTCTCTCTTAAATCCATCCAGTGACTTGGCCTCCACTGCCCTCTGTGGCAGGGAATTCCATAAATTTACAACTCTCTGGGTGAGACAGTTTTTTTCTCACCTCAGTCTTAAATGACCTCCCCTTTATTCTAAGACTGTGGCCCCTGGTTCTGGACTCGCCCACCATGGCTTTAAGGTGAGAATGGGTAACTTAAAGGAGATGTGCAGGCCACGTTGTTCTGCAGAGAGTGCCTAGACCGTGCTGCCAGGGGTGGTGATGGAAGCAGAAACGACAGTGACATTTAAGAGGCTTTTTTGAAAGGGACATGAATATGCAGGGAGGGAGTGAAGGTATATGGGTCATGTGCAGGAAGAAGGGATCAGTTTATTTAGGCATCTTGTTCAGCACAGGCATCAGGGGGAGATAGTAATATTAGGATTTAGATATATAGATCTTTAAAAGTTGTTTCTTAATAAGCTTCAAAAAGTGTTACTAGGTTTTTATAAATATGAACATATTCAAACAGAAGCACAGGCAGTATTACATTTAAACGAGTCAGCTATTTTATTGTTACAAGAATATGATCCCTTGGTTACAACAGGGAACAAGAAACCAAAAGCCCTTTCATTAGAATTGATCGAGAGGTGTAAATAAAAGTCAAAGGTTTTGAAAAGAAAAGAAGAATACAAAGCATCGAAGAATCTTTTTAAAGCAGATAGTTGATCAAACACTAAGGTAAAATAGAATGCAAAATAACTCTTGAAGGAACATTTTTATATTTCTTTTTAATAATATTTTTTAAAGATGATAAGAATGGGACTAGGCCATACAGTGCTAAAGAGGTGTTTGCCCATTCATCATCTCTCCATGTAACTTATGATGATGAAGTTTACTCATTTAAAAAATCATAAATTGCTAAGTCACAGGAGCAGAATGAGGCCATTCGGCCTAGTGAGTCTACTCCACCATTCATATAACAATTACAGCACGGAAACAGGCCATCTCGACCCTTCTAGTCCGTGCCGAACACATAATCTCCCCTAGTCCCATATACCTGCGCTCAGACCATAACCCTCCATTCCCTTCCCATCCATATAACTATCCAATTTATTTTTAAATGATAAAAACGAACCTGCCTCCACCACTTCCACTGGAAGCTCATTCCACACAGCTACCACCCTCTGAGTAAAGAAGTTCCCCCTCATGTTACCCCTAAACTTCAGTCCCTTAATTCTCAAGTCATGTCCCCTTGTTTGAATCTTCCAGTGGGACTCTCAGTGGGAAAAGCTTTTCCATGGCTGATCTATCTTTCCCTCTCAAACCCAACCCCCATCTCTCCATAGCCCTCCACATCCTTACTAATCACAAATCTGTCCATTTCTGCCTTAAAACTACCCAATGACTTGACCACCACCATCTGTTGCAATGAATTCCACAGATCCATTGATAAAAATGTTACATTGTCCAAGATGGCGATATGCAGCGTACTGCCCTGCCAACTACAACATTCTGAAGGGTCAGAAGATCCACGATGCTCTGACTAAAGACATTTCTCCTTAGCTTCTTTCTAAAGGTATGTCCCTTTATTCTGAGGCTGTGGCCTCTGGTCATATACACTCACACTCGTGGAAACATCCTCTCCAGGCCTTTCACTATTCTGTAAGTTTCAATGAGGTCCCTCCTCTTTCCCCTAAACTCCAGTGAGTACAGGCTCAGTGCCGTCAATCGCTCATCATATGTTAACCCAATGATTCCTGGGATCATTCTCGTAAACCTCCTCTGGACCCTCTCCAATGCCAGCTACATCCTTCCTCACATATAGGGTCTAAAACTACTCACAATACTCCAAATGCACTCTGACCAGTGCCTTATAAAGCCTTGGTATTACATTCCTGTATTTGTATTCTGGAAATAAATGCTAGCATTATATTAGCCTTCCTTGCTACTGATTCAATTTGCAAATCAACCTTTTTAGAATCCTGTACCAGCGCTCCCAAGTCGCTTTGTAGCTCCAATTTCTGAATCCTGTCCTCATTTAGAAAATAGTCTACTATAAAAATGCATGACTGCACAATTTTCTATACCATATTCCATCTGCCACTTCTTTGCCCACTCTCCCAACCTGCCCGTCTGCAGAGTCCCTGCTTTCTCTATATTACCTGCCCCTCCATCCATCTTCAGAATCAGAATCAGAATCAGAATCAATTTATTTGTCATTTGGACCCCTGGAGGTCCAAACGAAATGCCGTTTCTGCAGCCATACATAACACACAAATAGACCCCAGACACAACATAATTACATTTAACATAAACATCCATCACATAACTGTGATGGAGGCCAAATAAACGTATCTCTCCACTGCACTCTCCCCCCCCCGATGTCAGAGTCAAAGTCATAGCCCCCGGCTGGCGATGGCGATTGTCCCGCGGCCATTAAAGCCACGCCGGGTGGTGTGAGGTCGCACACCGGGTCTTGATGTTGGAGCCCCCTTGTGCGCTCGCCATGGTCCGCGGCCATTCCAGCCGCGCGGGGCAGCGGTGTCAGGCCCCGCTCCAGGAGCTCTTCGACCCCGCAACTCGGGCGGGAGAAGTCGCCGTTGCAGAAGCCCCGAAAAGCGGTCTCCCTCCAGGGACCCGTGGGCTCCCGGTGCCGCCGTCCACAGACCTGTAGAGAGCCTCACTCTCCAGCAGCAGCAGCAGCAGCAGCAGCAGCAGCAGCAGCAACAGCAGCAGCAACAGCAGCAGCGGCAGCAGCAGCAGCAGCAGCAACAGCAGCAGCAACAGCAGCAGCAGCAGCAGCGCTCCTCCACCGCCCCGGACCCGGCCAGCTCCGCGACGGTGAGGTGAGTCGACACCTGAGTCCCCGGTCTCTTCCTGTTGGAGGCCGCTCCTCGTTACGGCCTCAACGACGACTGAGACCCGACGAGAAAAGGTCGGGTCTCCAGTGCAGGGAGAGATTCAAAAAGTTTCCCCCCCCCCCTCCCACCCCCACCCCCCCCCCCCAACACACACCCACACATAAAATAACAAACACTACATAAAAACACAGACAAAAATAATAAAAACACGGACAGGCTGCAGAGGCCGCTGCTGGCCAGAGCCGCGCCGCCTACCGGAAGTATCATCTTCGTATCATCCATAAACTTGGCCACAAAGCTTTCATTTCCTCATCCAAACCATTGGTATACAATGTGCCCCAGCACCGACTCCTGCAGAACGCTGCTAGTCTCTGTCAGCCAACCTTCTGCCCACGCTAGTATCTGCCCTTTGATACCATGGCCTCTCATCTTCTTTAGCAGCCCCACATGTGGTGACTTATCAAAGCCTTCCGAAAATCTAGGTAAACAATACGCACTGACTCTCCATTTCATCTATTCTGCTATCTATCTCCTCAAAGATTTCCAACAGATTCGTCAGGCAAGATCTCCTCTTCACAATAGCCTTTTTGACTTTGGCCTATTTTATCATGTGCTTCTAAGTACTCAGAAACCTAATCCTTTATAATGGACTTTAAAATCTTGCCAATCACTGAAACTTTTTAAAATCTCTTACCTCGAGGGAGATGCGATTTTTTTTTCCCGCATCGTATCTCCACCCACACTGCGGTCTAACCGAGGAGTTGGCGGGCTCGGCTGGAGACCGACTTCCGGAGCTCCAACTGTGGGAGCCTGCGGACTTACCATCGTGGAGCTGGTGGTCCCTGGTTAGGGACCAACTTCGGGATCTCCAAGCCGCAGGAGCTTCGACCGCCCCAATCGCCGGGGGCTTTGATTGCCCCAAACACGGGGGCTTCGACCGCCGGTAGCGAGAGCTTCGATCAGCCCGACTGCGGATAGTTCGACTGCCCCGACCGCGGGAGAATAGAGGAGGAAGAAGATTGCCTTCCATCACAATGGGGAATGTGGGAATCCACTGTGGTGGATGTTTATGTTAACTTTTATGTAGTTGTGTGTCTTGTTGCTTTTTATATAGTATGATGGTATGGTAATTTAAATTTAATTGGTACGTGACAATAAACTGACCTTTGAACCTTTCAAATAAGGCTAACCGGCCTATAGTTGCTTCCTTTTCGCTTCGCTCCCTTCTTGAACAGCGGAGTAACATTTGCAATTTTACAATCCTCTGGAACCACTCCTGACTCTAGTGATTCTTAAAAAATCACCACTAATGCCTCAGCAATTTCTAAAGCCCCTAATAAAGGTACCATTTTCATTCTAATTCTGAGGCCACTGGGTAAAGGTACTTTTCTCCTCATCTCTTAGCACCCTGTTACTTTTTTAAAAGAGTTAATGATGCTGGTCAAAAATGGAGGAAGAAACATCAAATTCCAACCTCGAAGCAGAGAAATGGCACATTTAGAAAGGTTACAACATTTCAGTTTTAACCACAAAAATGTGAAAATGACCGTGGGCTATTCTAAGTTACAACCTAAATAGGAATATTTCGCTAAGTGACGATAAATCAGAATTTAAAAAAATAACTATTATATAAATCAATTAAATAAACAATACAGATTTTATAGCCAGCTCCTGAACCTGACCCAATTAATTGAGGATGAATATGAGAAAGGACTTATTACTGGTGCTGCTTCTGTAGACCTGTCAGTGGCTTATATACAGAGAACCATCAAATACTTGTGCAAAAGCTATCCAATCTCACAAAGAATGCAAACCTGACAGCTCTGATCCAAAACATGCTGGAGAATAGACGCTTCTTTTTAGACCTCAGGGGTGATCGCAGCAGACGGCGCAGACAAAAGAATGGGCTTCCTCAAGGCAGTGTTCTTGCCCCTCTGCTTTTTAACATTTACACCAATGACCAACCCATCCACCCAAGCAGCAGGAGCCTCCTGAATGCTGATGACCTCTGTATCACATCTCAGTGTCAGTCCATCGCAGAACTTGAGAAGCGTTAGACAGCCTTACCAATTACTACACCCTAAATAATTTACGGGCAAACACAGACAAATTAGCGCCTTCCACCTCGGCGAATGGCAAATTAACCGTTCACTGGTATGGCTAGAGTCTAGCCTACTCAGCCAAACCCATGTGCCTAGCAGTTACGCTGGACTGCACCCTAAGCAACAAAGCCAATGTTATCAAGACAAAGGCAAAGATGGGAGCCAGAAACAACATCGTGAGGAAGCTGGCCAACTCTAAATGGGGATCTGATCCAGGAACCATCCAGAGTGCTGCTCTTGCACTGCGCTATTCAGCAGCCGAGTCTGGGGACATACTTCACACATTGGATCCGGTGCTAAACGCAGCATGCAGAACCATCTCTGGTTGCTTCAAACCCACACCAGTTGATGCCCTGTGCCTGCTATGTGGTATTGCACCACCTTCAATCACATGAGCAGTCTCCTCAAAAGTGTAACACACTAAACAGGAGGATGATCCTCGTCACCCACAAGTCCAGGCTCCGAAGAGGGTAAAATCCAGAAATAGCTTCCTACATAGAAACATAGAAATTAGGTGCAGGAGTAGGCCATTCGGCCCTTCGAGCCTGCACCGCCATTCAATATGATCATGGCTGATCATCCAACTCAGTATCCCGTACCTGCCTTCTCGCCATACCCCCTGATCCCCTTAGCCACAAGGGCCACACCTAACTCCCTCTTAAATATAGCCAATGAACTGGCCTCAACTACCCTCTGTGGCAGAGAGTTCCAGAGATTCACCACTCTCTGTGTGAAAAAAAGTTCTTCTCATCTCGGTTTTAAAGGATTTCCCCCTTATCCTTAAGCTGTGACCCCTTGTCCTGGACTTCCCTAACATCGGGAACAATCTTCCTGCATCTAGCCTGTCCAACCCCTTAAGAATTTTGTAAGTTTCTATAAGATAGCCTCTCAATCTCCTAAATTCTAGAGAGTATAAACCAAGTCTATCCAGTCTTTCTTCATAAGACAGTCCTGACATCCCAGGAATCAGTCTGGTGAACCTTCTCTGTACTCCCTCTATGGCAATAATGTCCTGTATTATTCAGTAACGTTATTCAGACAATAATGTTTTGGGGTTGAAACATGCGATTCAACCCCTGAAAGATATCCCTGTAGGATAGATGTTTGGGTGCCAGACCTACAATCAAAACCCCACACACTGACACTATACCCTGAGGAGTCTCTTCCATTGGGAGCGAAACAGACAAGGCCAGTCCGGCTCTGCCTCAAACGCCTCACAACATGGGTCGGACGGAGCAAAGCCCTCATGCAGAAGTGGGGGTAGAATAACGATGGGCCAACTGAAGGTTACTGCAGGGAGACAACCCCTACTTACCTGCCCCCTCCTCCCAAATCCCTGCAAGATGTCAAGGTGCCCATTTGCCACAACCTGCGTTCTGCAGTGGGTTGGAAACATGACGAAGATGAACTGAAATAAACAGTTATAGGAACTAGTGATATATAACAATGTCCAGTTAACGTTGCTCTTTACCTCTAGGTCCACTCGCAACCAATGTTGCTGATGTTCTCTCGCATGGTGCCCGTGAACTAATACACAACAACTTATTAATACTCAAGTCCTCATCTGCAAAAAAACCAAAAAAATTGATTACACACAATTCCTTCATTCGTGCTTTTGGCTTATTCAACCAGGAAGCCAAAAAGTTTAGATGCACTAACGGGAAAAGTCGGCAGAGGTGATTTTAAGATGTGATATGCCAGCGTTTTCTTGCCCTGGAGGAGGCGCTGGTGAGCTGTCTTCTTCAACGGTGTTACATTTCACCTATCAGCCCACACCTGGATATTGCCCAGGTCGTTAATCATTTGGTTGTGGGGGACTGCTTCATCACCTGAGTAGTTACAAATGGTGCAGAACATTTTGCAATCAGCTGCAAACATCCCAACGTCTGACCTTAATGATTCACATGTGGTCATCGATAAAGTAATTGGTGAGCACTATCCTGAGGAATCTCTGTCCACTGACAGCATTTTGAGTTAATGCAACTTCCAGATAACATATGTAGAACCTTAATACCAAGTGTGCTCAATATCACCTCTTGAACATTCAGATCTGAGCCAGTCCAAGTGCCCTTGCTCGCAGCTATAAATATGTAAGCTAGTATGGTGTACTGTACAGAAAGTGGCCACACAATGCACTAAATTGGCATTTTCAACAAACACTTTCACACCTACCTTTGTCAAGTCACTTTTATTTCTATAGCACATTTAAAAAACAACTCTCGTTGGCCAAAGTGCTTTACATTGGTGGAGGTACTAACGTTACACAACATTGGTTCATAGATTAAGTACATACATAAATACATACATATAGCCCTCACTCAGAGGACGTCAAGAAAGGCTTGAGAGTAAAGATGAGTTTTAAGTCTCGACTTAAAGGAGTCGATGGAGGGGGCAGTTCTGATGGGAAGGGGGATGCTGTTCCACAGTCTAGGAGCTGCAACCGCAAAGGCGCGGTCGCCCCTGAGCTTATGCCTAGACCGCGGTGTGTTCAGTAACACCAAGTCGGCCGATCTGAGGGACCTGGAGGTGGTGTGGTGGGTGAGCAGACTTTTAATGTAGGAGGGGGCAAGCCCATTGAGGGCTTTGTAGACATAGAGGAGGGTCTTGAAATGTATTCAGAACCGCACAGGGAGCCAGTGGAGAGAGGCCAGGATCGGGGTGATGTGGTCCCTTTTTCGGGTGCCCATCAGGAGTCTCGCTGCGGAGTTTTGGACCAATTGCAGGCGGGACAGGGAAGATTGGCTGATGCCAGTGAAGAGGTAGTTGCAGTAATCGAGGCGGGAGGAGATAAATGTGTGGATGATCTTTTCGGGGTCATCAATTTTAGCTATCGTCCGAAGCTGGAAGAAGCTAGCTGTTACCACTGCATTGACTTGTTTGTCAAATTTCAATGCTGAGCCAAATATCACGCCAAGGGAATATTTAACAGCTGAAGGGAATGGAGGACGAATAAAACAAAGCGTTTATGTTCAGTGTCCTTGAAGTGTGTTTATTATATTGGGATCAAGGCGAGGATCTGACAATCAAGAAGAGGTTTCTCTTTAGTTCAGAACCTATATCATGTGATTGGGGCTGTGAAATGTGTGAAATCTACAAAATGTGGCAGCTGCCTCGTCTGGGGTAACTGGAGACCAAGAGGTCCAGTAAAAACCACTCTGATCCTGAGGCAAGGCTGGAGCTCTGAATGCTGAAGGAGTGAGGTCAACGTTGAATAACCGAATCATTATTTGAAGCAGAGGAGAGGTGATAGGCATAATGTAAAAGACTATGGGAGAGATGGAATTAATTTTGTATTGCTCCAGTAAAACAGCCAACAAGGTGCTCATAGAACTCAGCGGGTCCGGCAGCATCTGTGGAGGGCACGGACAGTTGACGGTTCGGGCTGGAAACCTTCTTCAGACTCGAAACATCGCCTGTCCATTCCCCCCTCCCATTCCCAATCCGACCTCTCTGTCCTGGGTCTCCTCCATTGCCAGAGTGAGCAACACCGGAAATTGGAGGAACAGCACCTCATATTCCGCCTGGGTTGCTTGCGTCCGGATGGCATGAACGTTGAATTCTCCCAGTTTTGCTAGCCCTTGCTGTCTCCTCCCCTTCCTTAACCCTCGAGCTGTCTCCTCCCATCCCCCCGCCCTCGGGCTCCTCCTCCTCCCTTTTTCCTTCCTTATCCCCCCCACCCCTCCCATCAGTCTGAAGAAGGGTTTTGGCCCGAAACGTCGCCTATTTCCTTCGCTCCATAGATGCTGCTGCACCCGCTGAGTTTCTCCAGCATTTTTGTGTACCCTCCACAGATGCTACCTGACCCGCGGAGTTCCTCCAGCACTTTGTGTTTTGCTCAAGATTCCTGCATCTGCAGTTTCTTGTGTTAGCCAACACAGTTTAGTTCGACCAAATGGCCTCCACACAGTATAAGCTTTAAAGCCTCATGAAAATAAAATGCAACATTCCTTTGAAATAGTATTTCTGCAGCACAGCGACAGAGATGGTGTTAAATATTCTTTTCAGCTCACGATATAACACGTATTTCCACACATTTACATTCTAATTCAATTAAAAAATATATTTTAAATTTCTGAAACCACTATCTTTTCAAGGAATTTGTTTAAGAAGGAACTGCAGATGCTGGAAAATCAAAGGTACACAAAAAAGCTGGAGAAACTCAGCGGGTGCAGCAGCATCTATGGAGCGAAGGAAAAAGGCAACGTTTCGGGCCGAAACGTTGCCTTTTTCCTTCGCTCCATAGATGCTGCTGCACCCGCTGAGTTTCTTCAGCTTTTTTGTGTATCTTTTCAAGGAATTTTGCCTGGATCCCCAAATGGTTCATTCCTCTTTCATTTATTCAACAAAAGCTGCCAACGAGAAACTGAAACACATTCTCCAAATCATCTCAAAGTAATTCAAATACTACACCTGACAATTCCTGAAAGTTTGTGTTGGTTGGAGAAAGGAGGCGAGAGAAAATGAAACTAGAAACGAAATTCCAGACAATAACTTCACCACCATAACTTGAGGTGGCCAACAGATTGGCAGCACACAGAACTACAGACAAAATGTCATCCTTGTGGCCATTTTCCTGTAATCATTCAAATAGGTGAACAAGAAATTAAAATCATTGAAACTACTCATACAGATTGAGAAAAACACTATTACATTATGGCTTAATGGTTCAATATGGTAAAATCTTACCTTTGACTACTTCCACCAACTATTGCTAGTACTACTGCTTCTACTACCACCGGCACTATGATTAGTAATATCTTTGCAAAGAGCTCACCAATTAGTATCAGAACAAAACCAACGCACTCATTATCCATGTGAATTTGTAAAGAATGCTTGCATTTCTCAAAATAAACAGCCATGCTCTAACAGTGCCTAGATGAAAAAATTCCCCCCTTATTCTACAAATTGGTCCACCTTTCTGTATAACATCTATTTAATTCTACGGCCCATAGTTTTATCTCCTTGTTTCAAAATATGTACTACTACACTTTGTTTTGAATCAGTTTACTTAAACCTAATTTCATTATTTCCTTGAAGAGGCATTACAATCCAGTCCAATCTGGTGAGGGCGGCCCGACTCGGGGCTGAGATGGTGCTCCGGTGTCAGCGGCACGACTCGGGGCTGAGACGGTGTTCTGGTGGCGGCGACCTGAATCCGGGGCTCGGCCGCAGGCCAGTGGACGACATCGTCGGGAGCTCGCAGGTCACAGGCTGGTGCCTGTTTTCCGGAGCTCCCGTGACAACAGTTGCGTCCGCTGTACTGGAGGGCGGCAGCTTCGACCACCCCGGGCCACGGAGCTTGAACCAGCCCGTTCGCGGAGCTCGGTTGAGCCGCGGGACTGACTACCATCGCCCGGTGGGGCATCGCCTCAGCGCAGAGGGAGAACGAGGAAGGAAGAGACAGTGACTTTAATACTTTGCCTCCATCACAGTGAGGAGGTGCCGGGTGAACTCACTGTGGTGGATGTTAATTTGTGTTTATTGTGTGTTTTGTTGTTTAAAACTAGAATTTCAAATTCTGAGAATTGTTCATTTTATACAAAGTTACAAGACATAAAGATTACTTAAGTACTTAAGGGGAGAAGACAGGAGAATGGGGTTGAGAGGGAGAAGTAGACCAGACATGATTACAAAATAAAATGTATTAATTAAATTTGTTGTCAGACCCTTAACAGCTTAAGCAGTTCATAGGGTGATGATCCACCGTGGATGCCAAAAGCAAGAAACAATATGCATACTGGTACCATTTTATTTCCAGAAGCACTGGTTATAGTTTACATTCAGTGATTTTTAATTTGGCTGCAGTTTGATTTGCCAATTATTTTAGGAAATGTTGCATAAATGTTGGATTCTTTGTGAATTATGCATCATAATAATTGGCTACATTTTCTCTCACTTTCTGGGCAATTCTTATTCATTGGTCCTGGTGAAGATAGTAACAAATAATTACAAACTTCAGAATTTTATATAGAACTAGACCAAGTGGAGACCCGTTGGGTCTGCTCCCCCAATGGTGTGATCCCCCAACCCAATATTCCACCATGCACCCGTCTCCTCCAACGGAACTGAACCCGTTCCCAAATGTAAGATTCCAGCACTCCCCTGCCTCCCTCAGCAGTGGATTGAAAACAAATTCCAATTGCACCTCCCCTGCCTGCTGCAGCAGTTCCAATTGCAATACCAATTGGCCCTCCCCCTCCTGTTGAAGCACTTGGTGTGATATCCCATTGAGGTGAAAAGTTCAGAGTGTTCCTGTCTTGCAACTTTGTATTGAAGTGTGTTGGAAGCTGATAGGAAGGAGCAGCCATCAACGAATCAAAAGGCAGAAAGGCAGCCGGACGGACAGACGGCAGGCGGCAGCCACAGAGTTTTATACTTTGCGGGGTCGAAGAGATCCTGGAGCGGGGCCTAACACCATTGCCCCGCGCGGCTGGAACGGCCGCGGGACTTTGCGAGCGCACACCGGGGGTTCCAACACCAAGACCCGGTGTGCGACCTCGCACCACCCGGCGTGGCTTCAATGGCCGCGGGACAATCGCCATCGCCAGCCGGGGGCTATGACTTTGACTCTGACATCGGGGGGGGAGAGTGCAGTGGAGAGATAAGTTTTTTTTGGCCTCCATCACAGTTATGTGATGGATGTTTATGTTAAATGTAATTATGTTGTGTCTGGGGTCTATTTGTGTGTATTGTATGGCTGCAGAAACGGCATTTCGTTTGGACCTCCAGAGGTCCAAATGACAATTAAATTGACTCTCACTCTCACTGACTCTCACTCACTTTATATAAAGATAGATAGATAGATAGATAGATAGATAGATAGATAGATAGATAGATAGATAGATAGATAGATAGATAGATAATGTAACCAGTTCTTACAGTCTCCTTTTCCCAGTGGAGTAATGGGTACTGAGTATCGCAATTATCTTGAATATCCTAGAAAAGAAAGCATGAATTGGGTCAGAACAGAAACATTTCAAACAATTATGTATACAACTTATACCGACGCAGTCAGACTCGGTTTTAAGAAAAAGTTTAATTGAATATAAATATGAGCTATAATTCTAACTTGTACATACCGGGAAAACATTGATTCTTTTGTCCCAACCAACAGATATGATATATCTATGATAAACAGCAAGAAAGATGTGGAAATATATGGGTTATGTTCAGAAAGCATTTCGTATTGTTTGACAAATAAATTATATAGCGTGCACTTACCCATTTTTAAATATTTCAGTGTAAATGCAGTCAGTAACTTCTTCAGTCCTATTCCCAACTGAAAGATCAAATGATCAAATTAGTTGATAGTTTCTGATGTGCAAAATTAGAAATCTAGCACTAATTGTCAATGTTACCTTGTTTCAAAGTCTGTATACATTGGCCATTCTGATAGTTCCACTTCTTCACGCTTCCATCTCTGCTACCTGTTATCAGCCTAGAAGGAGAGAATGCTGTGAATCTTAAAATATGCAACAGGCAATTGGAACACATCAATCAATGGAATAGTGTAATGATCCAATTAATGACCTTTTATACAATGTTCACAAATATTTAATGAATGAAAGATGTAGTCCACAGAACACTGTTGTTGTTTTACTATGTGACCCACTTGTCATTAAGCAAGGCACTTACAGTGAATGCCACATTTAATGGATTCATTAAAAGTGGGTGAGGTACCTAAACATATCCCACCTAAATTTCCTTTTTTAAAGTTTCCTTCTGATTAGATAATGCACGTAACATTCTACAGTATATAAAATATTTTTTTTAAATATCACCCCCTTTAATATTAACATTTTGGAAAAATCCAACAATCCCCACAATTAAAATGTGGATTACGGAAATGTCGGAGACCTTACACTTGAAAAAAATTTAGACTTGCCTTAATTGACAAATCAGAATTATTTGCTAGAATATGGTCTCCATTTATTGATTTTCTAAAAGGGTAAACTGGTTCAACACGGAAGCTGGACTGAAACTTGAATCCAGGACTGGTTGAATAATGTTATAATCTACGGACCTAGCTCCAAAATTGTGTTTAAGAGGGAACTGCAGATGCTGTAGTATCGAAGGTTACACAGAAAAGCTGGAGAAACTCAGCGGGTGCAGCAGCATCTATGGAGCGAAGGAAATAGGCAACATTTCGGGCCGAAACCCTTCTTCAGACTGATCGGGGGGTGGGGGTGGGTGGGGACAAGAAAGGGAAAAGAAAGGGAAAAGGAGGAGTAGCCAGAAGGCTGGAGGGTGGGAGGAGACAGCAGGGGAGCTGAGGAAGGGGAGGAGACAGCAAGGACTAACAGAATTGGGAGAATTCGATGTTCATGCCCCGGGGGTGTAGACTCCCCAAATGGAATATGAGGTGCTGTTCCTCCAATTTCCGGTGCTGCTCGCTGTGGCCATGGAGGAGACCCAGGACAGAGAGGTCGGAGGCGGAGTGGGAGGGGGAGTTGAAGTGCTGAGCCACCGGGAGGTCAGCTTGGTTATTGCGGACCGAGCGGAGGTGTTCGGCGAAACGATCGCCCAACCTCCGCTTGGTCTCACCGATATAGATCTGCTGGCATCTAGAGCAGCGGACGCAATAGATGAGGTTGGAAGAGATGCAGGTAAACCTCTGTCGCACCTGGAACGACTGCTTGGGTCCTTGAACGGAGTCGAGGGGGGAGGTAAAGGGACAAGTGTTGCACCTCCTGCGGTTGCAAGGGAAGGTGCCCGGGGAGGGGGTGGACCGAGAGGGAAGGGAAGAATTGACAAGGGTTATATTGGTAATCTCCTTTGTTTTTTCCCCTCCCCTCTCTATTAGTTTATAGTTTCCCCTTTTTTTTCTTATTTCTTTTCTCTCTATTGTTCTATCTTTCAAATTTTTTTAAATAAAAAATAGAAGCTTTGTATATATGTAATTGGTAGGCAAATCGTGTCTTGGCTATTATATGTATAGAAACATAGAAACATAGAAATTAGGTGCAGGAGTAGGCCATTCGGCCCTTCGAGCCTGCACCGCCATTCAATATGATCATGGCTGATCATCCAACTCAGTATCCCGTACCTGCCTTCTCTCCATACCCCCTGATCCCCTTAGCCACAAGGGCCACATCTAACTCCCTCTTAAATATAGCCAATGAACTGGCCTCAACTACCCTCTGTGGCAGAGAGTTCCAGAGATTCACCACTCTCTGTGTGAAAAAAAAGTTCTTCTCATCTCGGTTTTAAAGGATTTCCCCTTTATCCTTAAGCTGTGACCCCTTTGTCCTGGACTTCCCTAACATCGGGAACAATCTTCCTGCATCTAGCCTGTCCAACCCCTTAAGAATTTTGTAAGTTTCTATAAGATCCCCTCTCAATCTTCTAAATTCTAGAGAGTATAAACCAAGTCTATCCAGTCTTTCTTCATAAGACAGTCCTGACATCCCAGGAATCAGTCTGGTGAACCGTCTCTGCACTCCCTCTATGGCAATAATGTCCTTCCTCAGATTTGGAGACCAAAACTGTACGCAATACTCCAGGTGTGGTCTCACCAAGACCCTGTACAACTGCAGTAGAACCTCTCTGCTCCTATATGCTTCTAATAAAAATATTTTAAAATATATATATATATATCACCCTTTACACATCCACAAGTACAGCTTCATTCCTAAACATCCATCTTACCAGCAACCTAAACCTTCACATTGATGTAGTGATCAAGAAAGCACAGCTTTCTTAGGTATCTGAACAAATTCAGCATATCCACTAGGATGTTTCCAAATGTCTATAAAGTGTTATGTACTATATAAACTATTCTGTACTGTATAAAGTATTCTGACGGGATGCATAATCAATGATGGCAACTGCCCTGCTAATGACTGCCTGAACCTGCAGTGAATGGTGAACACAGCCCAACCTGTCACAGGCTTTTCACTCCTTTCCATCCAGTCCATCTTCACGGTGCATTGCCACAGGAAAACTGGAAGCCCAGCATCAAGGATGCTTGCAACCCTGGCCATTCTCTTTTCTCTCTTCCACTTCTGAGAGGAGATACAAGCCGTTGATAGTTTGATGTTCAGACTTAAGAACAGCATCTTCCTCACTGCTATTAGACTCCCGAACCAATCATCTTTCTCACAGCTCCTTTCCAGAGGGGCTCACATGTACTCTTACTCTGAACTCTATATCACTTGGTTATTCCATTATTGTACTTTAATATATGTTGCAGTACTTCAGATTGCATTACAATCTTGCAGCATTCTGTTATAGACAATAGACAATAGACGACAGGTGCAGGAGTAGGCCATTCAGCCCTTCGAGCCAGCACCGCCATTCAATGTGATCATGGCTGATCATCCCCGTTCCTGCCTTCTCCCCATATCCCCTGGCTCCGCTATTTTTAAGAGCCCTATCTAGCTCTCCCTTGAAAGCATCCAGAGAACCTGCCTCCACCGCCCTCTGAGTCAGAGAATTCCACAGACTCACCACTCTCTGTGAGAAAAAGTGTTTCCTCGTCTCCGTTCTAAATGGCTTACTCCTTATTCTTAAACTGTGCCGGCCCCTGGTTCTGGACTCCCCCAACATTGGGAACATTTTTCCTGCCTCTAGTGTGTCCAAGCCCTTAACAATCTTGTTTTGTGCTCTTCATTATTACATTTATTATTGTTCATTAGTGTATGTAATTTGTTTATTCTGTACGTTTCATGTGAACAAGGAATCTCATTGCACCCTGCTGTACACGGTAACAAACTAAACTCATGTTTTCTTGAGCAATTCCACTATCATGAATTCCATCTGATTAGAATTTCAACGTCATGTCATTAAAACGAGCTTAGACAACATTAAAAATATAGTTCACAATGAATGTCCTTACTGGATTGGAAATTCTAATATGTGTTGGATAAAAAGGGGGACAGAAGATACAGTGAGATCAAAGTGCAACCAATTTGTATGTAGAAATCACTGAAACATGACAATGCTCTTTTCTAGAATATGAGAGTCAGTAAAAGCACAACTGAAAAATGGGAAAACATTTGATCTCAATGGTTTTATTATTAATGCATATCAGATTTTAAATTCTCTAACACAACATGAGTTTTACCAGCAAAATACAAATTAATGTCCATCCCTAAATGCTCTTGATAAGTTGATATCCTCCCTGCTTGAACCACTCCAGTCCTTATGGTGAAGTTACTCTCATGTTATTGTTAGGGATGGAGTCGCAGAATTTTGACCCAGTAATGATTAAAAATTGAAGATATGTTTACATGGAGAATGATACGTGATTGGAGCTTTCCACCCTGTTGCAACTCTTATTTCTCTATGTCGCAGAGTTCTAATGTTGAGCAGATCTGCAGGACCCACCTTGGCAAAGTACTACAGCATATTTAAAAGACGGAGGTAGTCAAAAATCGAAGGTACACAAAAATGCTGGAGAAACTCAGCGGGTGCAGCAGCATCTATGGAGCGTAGGAAATAGGCAACGTTTCGGGCCGGTTTCGGCCCGAAACGTTGCCTATTTCCTACGCTCCATAGATGCTGCTGCACCTGCTGAGTTTCTCCAGCATTGTTGTGTACCTTCGATTTTCCAGCATCTGCAGTTCTTTCTTAAATATTTAAAAGATGGTATTGATTGCAGCCATATGCAACATCAGTGGGGGAAAAAAATTAATCTCCAGGATGAGCGTCTGTAGCTCTGGGTGTGTTTCTTGCATTTTGTTGATGGGACACATAGCAAACAGAGAGTATTCAATTATTGGCTACATAACTGGCGAACAATAAACTGTTTGGGTAGTTACAAACCAAATTGCTAATCACAGAATACAAATCTTCATTTCATTCTTGTAGCTACTATAATGTGCCTGACCCAGTTCGGTTTCTGGTCAATGGTGACCCTCCAAAGATGTCGGTGATAATATATACAGGAAAGGTAATGCTGTTGAATACCAAAGGAAGTGGTTGCATGCCTGTTTGAGATGGTCACTAGTGGCATTTGGAATAGGAAGCCAACAATCATGAAGGGTGAAGGAAAGGGAACTCTTGATGGCAATTCGAAGCAGTGGGATGATTAATAATCAAATGACATAGAATGGTAAATCGGAGGGGAGGAAAACAAACAAAATGAAAGATGAGGAAGATCAATAAGTAGAAGGAAAATAAGCAATCTGGAGGATGTATCAACCATTGGGAAGAGTCAAACTCAAAAGGCAAGGGTGAAGGTGGCTTTAGTAAGGAGGATCTAGACAACAATTAACAGGAGCGAGGCTTGCTACTTGGAAGGATGTGTTGTCAAAGACAAGGCTGGGTAAATCTCTCTCCCATGACATCACAAAGAACCCATGGTCCACAGAGTGTATGGTGGAATAGATCACTACTGAGCTTCCGAATATGCAGGAAATGCAAAAACATCGATATCTTATGTTGCCAATTCTGCTGCGAGATATATCTGGAGATCTATCCCTGAAGATTTCTTCATATGACAACCTCTTACCCACTCCATAATCAGTATTAGCTCAAACATATTGGCAAACCCACTATAGAAGCATTTAAATCTGTCAAGGTGTACCTTCTTTCACTGATGTCAAAAGTCATGCATGTGATTGCAGCATCTCCATGAGCTGTGGTGAATTCGAGTACAGGGGAGCCAGTATCCAGATCCCACACTTTCACAACCTCAGTGAACAAGTAAAGGAAGGTTAAAATCATAAGAACCTTGTTATACTTTATAATCTACGAACTTATCTCCAATGACATATTGTGGCCAAGGGGATCAGAGGGTATGGAGAGAAGGCAGGTACGGGATACTGAGTTGGATGATCAGCCATGATCATATTGAATGGCGGTGCAGGCTCGAAGGGCTGAATGGCCTACTCCTGCACCTAATTTCTATGTTTCTATAAGTAATTTCATTCCACCTTTTCTCTTTTTTGATATTTGTAATTCTTTTTTCTCTCTTTCTCTCTCTTTCTATCTATATATAAAAAAACACTAGAAGCAGAATTAATCGACAATTGAAAATTTTAATAATGTATGATTAATGTATATGAAACGTTTTTACTATGATATGTAACTATACTTTATAATATGTTTGCTTCTAATAAAAATATTTAAAAAAAAAAAAGAACCTTGGAAATCCTTCAACTCTTAATATCGATGTATGTTTTATTATAGAGCGAAAGTCATTAATGTATAGATCTGATCTTAATATATTATCCTGCTTTTGCTTTGTCATCGGTTTATTGGCTTAGAGAAGTGATTACAATTTAAAATGGTAAAAATTGAAATTTCAAGATCTGCTTACAATTACGTGGCAGATTTATTGAACTAGCTTATAAGTGTAATAATACTGAATTTCCAAAACCAGTAAACTTAATGTCAATGGATTAACTATAAACTAAGACAGTAAATGAGAAAACAACAGCTGAGGATTTATATCGGCATAAATACAAGACAATGGAGGCACACATTTCAGACACGTACAGAAGAAAACAAATAAAGGATCAGGATATTAAAACACCCCAATAAAACTACATCAGAGAGAAGATGGTCAAAGTGATGACAAGACCTCGAAAAGGATTTGAAACGGAGGGCAAAGTTTTCATAACTTCTTCAAATAACAAGGCATGAGGAACAAAGATGAATATTCTAATAAAATAGACATTTTCAGATGGCATTTATTTCCAAATATGATATGAAACTACAGAACGACTGGCAATCCCAATGGTGAAATCACAGGATGCTGGCAAACTATTAAAGATTGGAAGCAAGCTAGTCTGGTACCCAAGCACCAACATTAACAAATGGTGACAAGCAACCACTGATAAATGAGTCCTGTGTCAATTCTACATAATAAACTAAATTGATGTATTGTAAGAAACTTGATATTAAGTTAATTAACACTTTTAACATGGATTCCAAAATAAAAAAATCCTATATGACCAAATTATTTTGAACAAGACCGACAAATACATAATGCCCAGACTTACAAAACATCAGGTGGCCAAGATTCAAGCTAAGCCCAAGGAATTTGTAGGAAACTAGCTGAAAAAATGGAAACAATGATTTCAATAGTGCAGCTGTAAGGGTCAATGATGGGCAATGGGAGAAAGCAAAGGCTGGAACAGTAGCTTTCAAATCACTACTGTTCCTAAATGATTGAAATTATTTGGATTCAGAAACACAATGTACATTGGTCAAACAGGAAGAGAAAGTAGAGACAGCTTAGAAATGACAGATGTGGATAAATAGCAGAATTATGATGGACAGAAATAAATGCAGATGTGTAAAATACTGCACATAGCGAGAAAAAAAACGCTATCAATTACTCCAAGAATGATGGTGAAATTGTCAAAGATAAAGTTGAAAATGACTTGGGAATCTCCGTTGATTCCCCACCTAGAGAATCAATGAGAACAAAATCACATGTTTTGCAATAATATATTTTAATTTATTAACAGTGGACATAGCCAGTTGTTTAAGCATTTCCCCATTGGATGAAATGGGATTGTACAGGATACATCACGTGATGCCCGTTACAGCCACAATGCAGTGCAAAGCTCAGTGCCTTACAGACCAAAGATCCTATAGCGAGCAAGATAGTCCGATCGACGAAAAAGACGTAGTACGGTCATGGGCAGATTCACGGGTAATTTTCGGCCCCATTTCCGTAACCGGCTTCCGTCTCCGCACCAAAGGTCCCGTAGGATACTAGTGCGGAGACGGAAGCCGGTTACGGAAACATCCTTGTAAAAATAAAAGTTAATTGGTAAAAATCTTCTCCT
The DNA here is from genome assembly GCF_028641065.1 of Leucoraja erinaceus. Classification (NCBI taxonomy): domain Eukaryota; kingdom Metazoa; phylum Chordata; class Chondrichthyes; order Rajiformes; family Rajidae; genus Leucoraja; species Leucoraja erinaceus. Next base: position 167,309,150 of record NC_073377.1, read on the forward strand.
AATTTTCAGAATTGTAATTTATTAACACAAACTGTTCCCCCGCAATGTTGATTACACTGCGAGTCGGGTCGGGTCGGGTCCGGTCCGGTCCGGTTACGGAAATGGATGAAAATAAGGCCCACGTTCCGTTCCTTTGCGTACTACACGTCAGCCCATTGCATTTAGCAGATGTGGTCTATCTTTCTCCGCTATAGGATCTTTGTTACAGACCAGATTAGTGTCAATCAAAGATCATAGCTCTATGATGTTTGGTGGCCATTGTGTTAATGAAATTGGGCTGCCACTGATGCAGTTTCAGCAAATCTGTTTCGATCCTGATGCAGGGTACTGTATGTTAGAGTTCTTCCTGCGCCCGTATGGGTTTCTTCTGAATGCTATGGGGTTTTTCCACATCCCAAAGATATGCTGGAAGGTTGATTGGCTACTGTAAACGTACATGGGTGTCAGGAAGATCAAGGGGAGTTGCTGGGCATGTGGGGGAGAGTAGTTTATAGAGAATTGGGTGGATGGGTGGAGGATTTGTCCAACACCAACTGAAAATTGCAGACCCATAGAAAATGGAAGTAAAATAGTCAAATATAAAAAAGCATTATACTTTAAGTACTTGGATACGCAATGGATCAGAAGGAAAACATAGAAGTATAAATTAAACAATGTCAGCATCAATATATATTGGATAAACACAGATTTTCCGGCACCTTCGGTTCCAGAGCCTTTCTGGATTATCCATTTTTCTAGGCATCCAGAGCTCACATGACAATGAAATGACAACACAGCCCTGGCCCTCATTAGACACCCCTCCCGTGTCTCTAATGCACCATGAAATTCCAGAAACGGTAACAAATATATACATTGTAAACAGAATGTCCTTTATAGTGAGGATTTACTGTAAACGGACCAGAGTGATGTCTGTTATTGTCGTTGACTGCAGATGATGGTTAATAGGCAAAAGGACACAAGTGCTGGAGTAATTCAGCAAGTCAGGATCTTTGGAAAACATTGATAGGTGCCATTGGGACCCTTCCTCAGACTGGTCCATAACAAGAGGATTTCAGTATAGGAGTAAAGAGGTTCTTCTGCAGTTGTATAGGGCTCTGGTGAGACCACATCTGGAGTATTGTGTACAGTTTTGGTCTCCTAATTTGAGGAAGGACATCCTTGTGATTGAGGCAGTGCAGCGTATGTTCACGAGATTGATCCCTGGGATGGCGGGACTGTCATATGAGGAAAGATTGAAAAGACTAGGCTTGTATTCACTGGAGTTTAGAAGGATGAGGGGGAATCTTATAGAAACATATAAAATTATAAAAGGACTGGACAAGCTAGATGCCGGGAAAATGTTCCCAATGTTGGGCGAGTCCAGAACCAGGGGGCCACAGTCTTAGAATAAAGGGGAGGTCATTTAAGACAGAGGTGAGAAAAAACTTTTTCACCCGGAGAGTTGTGAATTTGTGGAATTCCCTGCCACAGAGGGCAGTGGAGGCCAAGTCACTGGATGGTTTTGAGCGAGAGTTAGATGGAGCTCTAGGGGCTAGTGGAGTCAAGGGATATGGGGAGAAGGCAGGCACGGGTTATTGATAGGGGATGATCAGCCATGATCACAATGAATGGCGGTGCAGGCTCGAAGGGCCGAATGGCCTCCTCCTGCACCTATTTTCTATGATTCAGTTGGCCGAGTTACTCCAGCACTTGGTGCCGTTTCATTTTAAAACTATGCACCGACTCAACTGGTCTGCACCAGCGAACCCTTCATCACCGGTTCACATGCCTGTTGTTGTGGCTCATGTTGTAGAGCCCCATAGGATGCGCTGTGTTCAGGCCGCAGCTACTGACAGCACGTGCTCTGGGGAGAAGCAGATGGCCGTGCTCAAGCGGGATGCGGACAGAGCCGCTGCTGACAGCAAGAAACAGCAGGAGGTGAGCGGTGCTCGCTGGTGCACCTTGTGACCTGGGAGTGGAGTCAGAAAACAGCCAGGGAGACGTGAGTGCCGGGGTTGGGTTGGCAGGTCATTCCATTCACATTCAGTTTATAATGCCATCAGTTGCCTGAAAATCAGTGTTCAACCTGTCGTTGATCACAGGAACCGCTGGATCAACACATTCTCATTAAAATGGTTTGCCTACTTACAGATTCTTCACAGCAAGTGACTATTTGTCTCAGTAACTTATTGTAAAGACAGCATAGAACCGGTTCATTGTGTGATACACCTTTATTCTGTTCCTCACTGCAGATAAAATACAATTAAATCCATTAATCTACATTACCCATACAAATCTTCCTTGAAACATAATCCATTTGATTTTTAGCAAAATTAATTAAGGACTATATCCAAAATTCAGTAGGGCAGATCATATAAATATTATTCTATTAAGACATCAAATTTACTACACTTTTATATAGAAGGTACAGGAGCCTGAAGACTGCAACGTCCAGGTTCAGAAACAACTTCTTCCCCACAGACATCAGGCTATTGAACTCAACTCAAACAAAACTCTGAACATTAATAGCCCATTATCAGTTTATTTGCACTTTATCTGTTTTATTTATTCATGTGTGTATATATTTATACAATGGTATATGGACACACTGATCTGTTCTGTATTCATGCCTTCTATATTCTGTTGTGCTGAAGCAAAGCACGAATTTCATTGTCCTATCTGGGACACATGACAATAAACTCTCCTGAATCTTGAATCTCTTGGAGAAATCTATTTCAATTTCTTATGTCCATTTCATATATGGCTAGTACTGATGCCCTTAATAATTCCAATGTACACTGCTTACCTGCTTTGGAGTCGGAGCAGTGCAAGTGCATCAGTTGCAAGATAGAGTGCCTTCAGTTCTTGAGAATAATAACAAGCAGCCAGATCCCCACTGATTTTGCTCGCAATAGGTTTCACAGTAACGAGACATATTTGATCTTCAATATCCCATACCTTAAATACCAACATCAAATTCAATGAGTTCTAAAGAAGCATTCAGTGAGATGATTAATAGAATTGATCAATGCACAGGGGAACAATTAAGGTATTACAAAAACAGGAAATACGGGAAGAACTCAGCATATCAGGCAATAGTTGGAAGAGAAAGAGAACTGATCATTTATTTTCCTTGTTGCAATGCAAATGATATTACTGTGCCTTATGATTCAACCCACAAATTATGGAGAAAAGTTCCAAGATGTAATAAGAAAGATTGTTAAGGGCTTGGACACGCTAGAGGCAGGAAACATGTTCCCGATGTTGGGGGAGTCCAGAACCAGGGGCCACAGTTTAAGAATAACGAGTAAGCCATTTAGAACGGAGAAGAGGAAACACTTTTTCTCACAGAGAGTGGTGAGTCTGTGGAATTCTCTGCCTCAGAGGATGGTGGAGGCAGGTTCTCTGGATGCTTTCAAGAGAGAGCCAGATAGGGCTCTTAGAAATAGCGGTATCAGGGGATATGGGGAGAAGACAGGAACGGGGTACTGATTGGGGATGATCAGCCATGATCACATTGAATGGCGGTGCTGGCTCGAAGGGCCAAATGGCCTACTCCTGCACCTATTGTCTATTGTCTATATTGTAAAAGGGAAAAAGATTTCACTTTACAATGGACCATAACTGATCTGCATAGCTATTGCTTCAGTGAATGTATCATTCAAAAGTATAATTTCTTTGACTTTCCTGTAGTTGCCAATTAATTTCATGTCTAACCAAAAAATGTTGGTTTCCAGTTCGCTAATTGATGCTGTCTGATATGAAGAATAAACGTTTTAAATAAAACATCCTGAAACTATTCCCAAGTATTATATTTGGCAATTTAAATTTGGCACTTAAAATAATCTCTTTAAAGCACCATGAAATAGCCAAAATGTTCAAGGGATTTTTAAAATCTGGTTACATTGACCGATGTAATTTATCCTACTGAAAGTTTAATGTGTTTTATCTTGACTTTGAAATAATGATCAAATAATCAGAGAGTTGGGACTGCTCTTTCTATTCCACATCATCAGAAATTATAGAAATGGGTTATTGGGCTGTACAATATTTGGACATTTTTTAAGACATCAGCTCATGATGATAAATCTGTCTTTAATCTGGGATATAAAATGATTGATGGGTGAAGTAATTTCACTTTTTTTAATTAAGTAACATAACCGAGACATAATTCAGTCATAATTCCACAGTATCTTAAAAAAATTTATAGTAACATCTCAATTTCAGTAGACGACTGCAGATGCTAAATTTCAAAAGGTGTTTTGCTCCCACACAGAAAAACGATTTGAATTTTATAATACTTATCTAAACACAATCTCCCAGAAAACCAATCCCATTTGTCCATTTCACTTTCTATTTCCATGTAGCTCTGTAATTTGTTCTCTCTGACATGTGATCACAAGCTCTCCTTTGATGCTTTCTTGCCGTTAGCCCAAGCTAACGGGTAATTTACTGTGCACAATCAATCCACCCAAAATATTATGCCATTAATATGTGGCGTCATTTTAAAAATTGTACAGAAGTGTTCACCTTCTTCATCCTCTTGGTGACAAACATGGTTCTTGTTTACTTCCCATATTTGAGGATAGTTTCAGAATGGGCTAAATAAAGTTATAGATTATTTGTACTAAAGATAAAAAAGAGTCACTTTTCAAACCTTAATTATCTTGTCCAATGCAATTGAAAATAGTCTATGAGTTCCTTCATCAATATTGAGAAAGATAACGGGTGAAATGTGTCCTTGTAGCATACCAATTGGTCGTCTATGATAAAAGGTCAAGATATCAACCCGAGGCAAGACTAATCCCACATGCACCTCAATATCTATCACATTCCTTATAATGTTTTGTTATAAAGCTTCATAGAGGTTCCTTTGGTTGAGACACATGACACCAGGTTCAAGAGAAGCCAACTAGATGAACATCGCCTCCACATCCATCTTGTTAAGATCCTTAAGAGTTTCAATTAGATCATATCTCAATCTTTCACACTCAAGAGAATTCAAGACGAATCTGCTTAACCTCTCCTCATAAAATAATCGTCATTCCAGGAATTTATCTGAATCTTCATAGGATTCTCAGTCAAAGCAAGAATGCCCTAGGGAGACCATTATTTCATCTGTGTCTTACCATGGCTCTACATATTTATAGCAATATGTCTCTACCCCTATACTTAAATCATCTTTCAACATATCATTTGACTTCCTAATTGCTTGCTAAATTTGTGGATTAACTGAGTGTTTAATGTCCAGGATCACCCCAGATTTCACACTGCCACCCAACTTGATAACACCCCAGGGACTTACATACATTTCATATAATAACCTCATCCAAATCCATGATAAAATATGTGAACAGCTCTGATCCCCATGGCACCAAATACACCCCCCCTTCACAAGTAAAAAATAACCTGTTTTTCTGTCCAATTCTGCAGCATACCACTCAAATAACTGTGCTCAAATTTATTTAATAATCTCCAAAGTAGCCCCATATACAAAGACCTCTTGAAAGACTAAATACGCCAGATTTATTGGTTCCAATTTTTTTATTCTGCTAGTCACAACCGCAGAATGCTCTAACAAATGAGTTTAACATTATTTCCCTTTCATATATTCATGTCAATTTTGTCCAATGCTATTAGTATTCTCTAAAGACTAGTATTCTCTAAAGACTCTAAAGACTCTAAAGGCTAGGCGGCGCGACTCTGGTCAGCAGCGGCCTCTGCAGTCTGTCCGCGTTTTTATTATTTTTTGTCTGTGTTTTTATGTAGTTTTTGTTATTTTATGTTGGGGTGTGTGTGTGTGGGGGGGGGGGGGGGTGGGGGTGGGGGTGGGGTGGGAGGGGGGGGGAAACTTTTGAAACTCTCCCTGCACTGGAGACCCGACCTTTTCACGTCGGGTCTCAGCTGTCGTTGGGGCCGCAACGAGGAGCGGCCTCCAACAGGAAGAAGCCGGGGACTCAGGTGCCGACTAACCTCACCGTCGCGGAGCTGGCCGAGACCGGAGCGGGTGGAGCGGTGGAGGAGCGTTGCCGCTGCCGCTGCTGCTGCTGCTGCTGAGTCGGAGGCTGCTGCTGCGGGTCTGCGGACGGCGGCACTGGGAGCCCGCGGGTCCCTGGAGGTAGACCGCTTTTCGGGGCTCCTGCAACGGCGACTTCTCCCGCCCGAGTTGCGGGGTTGAAGAGCTCCTGGAGCAGGGCTTAGCACCACTGCCCCGCGCGGCTTGGAATGCGGGACTTTGCGAGCGCACACCGGGGGCTCCAACATCAAGACCCGGTGTGCGACCTCGCACCACCCGGCGTGGCTTCAATGGCCGCGGGACAATCGCCATCGCCAGCCGGGGGCTTTGACTTTGACTCTGACATCGGGGGGGGAGAGAGTGCAGTGGAGAGATAAGTTTATTTGGCCTTCCATCACAGCTATGTGATGGATGTTTATGTAAAATGTAATTATGTTGTGTCTGGGGTCTATTTGTGTGTAATGTATGGCTGCAGAAACGGCATTTCATTTGGACCTCCAGGGGTCCAAATGACAATTAAATTGACTCTTGACTTGACTCTTGACTAAAGCCCTATCACCAATTCATTAACCCCAGATTACAGCATTTTCTCTGTAACTTTTATTTTCTTAAATATCAGATTCCCTTTCGCTATCTTCTAATCCGAGAAACACTCAGAATCTTTGAAATTTATGGCGATGACAAACACATAATTTACTTTAAGTAATAAAAATGAAACAAATAGTCTTTATGAAGCATATAAGATTGTTAAGGGCTTGGACACGCTAGAGGCAGGAAACATGTTCCCGATGTTGGGGGAGTCCAGAACCAGGGGCCACAGTTTAAGCATAAGGAGTAAGCCATTTAGAACGGAGACGAGGAAACACTTTTTCTCACAGAGAGTGGTGAGTCTGTGGAATTCTCTGCTTCAGAGGGCGGTGGAGGCAGGTTCTCTGGATGCTTTCTTCTTTCTTGGTTTCTTGGTCCTCCAAAATATTCCAAATGGAATTTAAACTGGAGGTGGTGAAGGGAGGGCTTAAGCCAGAAAGGGTTATTGGGAAGAAAGAGCTACTTTAAATTTAGTTGCATCTGGTTTTGGTAACTAAGAGAGAGCTGGATAGGGCTCTTAAAAATAGGGGAGTCAGGGGATATGAGGAGAAGGCAGGAACAGGGTACTGAATGGGGATGATCAGCCATGATCACATTGAATGGCGGTGCAGGCTCGAAGGGCCAAATGGCCTACTCCTGCACCTATTGTCTATAGAAACATAGAAACATAGAAATTAGGTGCAGGAGTAGGCCATTCGGCCCTTCGAGCCTGCACCGCCATTCAATATGATCATGGCTGATCATCCAACTCAGTATCCCGTACCTGCCTTCTCTCCATACCCTCTGATCCCCTTAGCCACAAGGGCCACATCTAACTCCCTCTTAAATATAGCCAATGAACTGGCCTCAACTACCCTCTGTGGCAGAGAGTTCCAGAGATTCACCACTCTCTGTGTGAAAAAAGTTCTCCTCATCTCGGTTTTAAAGGATTTCCCCCTTATCCTTAAGCTGTGACCCCTTATCCTGGACTTCCCCAACATCGGGAACAATCTTCCTGCATCTAGCCTGTCCAACCCCTTAAGAATTTTGTAAGTTTCTATAAGATCCCCTCTCAATCTCCTAAATTCTATAAATGTGTCTATCCTTCCATAAATGTGTAGTTCATGGGCCCTACTTTAGATGATCGAATATGCAGCATTTATAGTGAATCATCTGCCTGAAACATATTGCAACATATATATATATATTTCAACTTGATGACAGTTGTGAGGTATATAAAATCACATGGAAATATACAGGGCCAATGATATTGCATGTCTCTACCATTTCCTTACCGGGGGAGATGAGGGTTCCAGAGTCGAACAATTTTGTCTAGTCCACCAGTAGCAACCAAATTATTTTCTTTGCAAAAATCAAAGGTTTTTGCTCCTTTTGAAATAATAAATACCGTCTCATCGCAGCTCAATCTCTTCTGCTGCACGGCCACTGTTGGCTGAGGTGGGCCATTCCTATTATGAAAGGCATCTTGAATTTCATTCATCTTCTGCTGAAAGTTCTTTGTGCTCCTCACACATCCTAGAGATGTTCATTATAAAGCACAACGTTAAAAAAGCACTTAGCTTGTAAATCCTTGTACTTGTAGTAGTCACTGCTGTTGAATATGTTTATCATATTTTTTGTTAAATCTTGGGATATGGGGGTTAAAAGATCATTGATGAAAGGCTGTCTCTGTGCTTTATTTCAGCTTCCAATCAGATTTACAGCAGTTCTGTTTTTAATCTCAATATATCTGGCACTTTAGAATTTTGCTTTTGAATCCAAGTAACAATAATTGTGGAATATAATTTACACGTATAGAAACATAGAAAATAGGTGCAGGAGGAGGCCATTTGGCCCTTCGACCCAGCACCACCATTCATTGTGATCATGGCTGATCGTCCCCCATCAATAACCCGTGCCTGCCTTCTCCCCATATCCCTTGACTCCACTAGGCCCTAGAGCTCTATCTAACTCTCTCTTAAATCCATCCAGTGACTTGGCCTCCACTGCCCTCTGTGGCAGGGAATTCCACAAATTCACAACTCTCTGGGTGGAAAAGCTTTTTCTCACCTCAGTCTTAAATGACCTTCCCTTTATTCTATGACTGTGGCCCCTGGTTCTGGACTCGCCCCACGTTGGGAACATTTTTCCTGCATCTAGCTTGTCCAGTCCTTCAATAATTTTAAGGTACACAAAAATGCTGGAGAAACTCAGCGGGTGCAGCAGCGTCTATGGAGCGAAGGAAGTAGAAGAAAAAAATTATAATTTTATATCTTTCTATAAGATATCCCCTCATCCTAAAACGCCAGTGAATACAAGCCTAGTCTTTTCAATCTTTCCTCATATGACAGTCCCGCCATCCCAGGGATCAATCTCGTGAACCTAAGCTGCACTGCCTCAATCACAAGGATGTCCTTCCTCAAATTAGGAGACCAAAACTGTACACAATACTCCAGATGTGGTCTCAAAACCTTCGTGTAATTTTTCAAAAACCTATCAGCTTGCACATGTACATAGAGCTAAATGGTGTCAAGCTCAACATCACCTCAGGAATTCTCCATACTCTCACTAGTTATGTTGCCCGATCAACATCTGAAACCAAGTCAAACTACCTGCAAACATGGCACTGCACTGGCCTTGATACAAGCTGCTAATTCCAGAAGCCATGTCCTCAGAACTCGCATTGACCAGCTGGCAGGTGTATTCACACACAACTTTAACTGAGGTCACACCTGCTTTAATAATACAATTAACATCCCTATGCCACAGAAAAGCAAGGCAGCGTGCCTTAATAATTATCATCCAGTGTCTCTGATATCAACCATTACTAAGTTAGATAAAAAAGCTGGAGAAACTCAGCGGGCGAGGCAGCATCTATGGAGCGAAGGAATAGGTGACGTTTCGGGTCGAGACCCTTCTTCAGACTGATGTAGGGGGTGGGAAGAGGAAAGGAAGATGCGGAGACGGTGGGCTGTGGGAGAGCTGGGAAGGGGAGGGGAAAGAGGGAGAAAGCAAGGACAACTTGAAATTGGAGAAGTCAATGTTCATACCATTAGGGGTGTAAAATACCCAAGCAAAATATGAGGTGCTGCTCCTCCAATTTGTGGTGGGCCTCACTCTGGCCATGGAGGAGGCCCAGGGCAGAAAGGTCGGATTCGGAATGAGAGGGGGAGTTGAAGTGCTGAGCCACCGGGAGATCAGGTTGGTTATTGTGAACTGTATGAACGTATAGCACAGGAACAGGCCCTATAGCCAACAATGTTTGTTCTCATCCACCTGTATGTGATCTATCTCTCTCTATTCCTTGTACTTTCATGTGCCTATCTAAAAGCCTCTTAAACACAACTTTATATCTGCCAACACCACCATCCCTGCAGCACATTAAGGCCCTCACCACTAAAAAACAATCTCCATTACATCCCCCGACCCCACCGACCCACCACTTATTGTTTATTGAAACTCTGCATGTAGCTGAAACCTTCTAATCTACAGTAGGCAGCATTTTGGTAAGCCTCCTCTGCATCCTCTCCAAAGCCTCCACATGCTTCCTGTAATGGGGTGACCAGAGCTGCATGCAATACTCCAAATGTGAACTAACCAAAGTCTTATGTAGTTGCAGTGTACATCATGTCTTCCTGCCTCTTAATCCCAATACCCCTAATAATGAAGGCAAGCAAACCATACGCCTTCTTTACCCGATCTACTTGTGCTGCCACCTTCAGTAAGCTGTGAACATGGATCTTGATCTCTTTGCACATCAATGCTGTATAAAGGTTTTGCCATTAACTGTATACGTTCAGCCTCACAAAGTGCAACACCTCACACCTGTTCGATTAAAGTCCATCCATTATTTCTCCGTCCATTTCTGCAGACAAACTATATCCCACTGCGTCTTCTGACAGCCTTTCTCACTGTCTGCAAATCCTTCAATGTAGGTGTTGTCAGCAAACTTAGTCAACAACCCATCCACATTTACATTCAAGTTATTTATATACAGCACAAACAACAGAGGTCCCAGTACAGATCCCCATGGAACTCCACAGGTCACAGGCTTCTGGCTAGAATATCTATCGCCCACCACAAGCCCCTGCCTTCTTTCAGCAAGCCAGTTCTGAATCCATACAACCAAGTCACCGCGAATCTCATGCTTCTTAATTTTCTGGATCGGTCTACCTTATCAAAATCCTTATTAAAATCCATGTAAACAATATCCACTGCCCTGCCCTCCCCTCATTAATCTCCTTCATCACCTCCCCAAAATAAATCTGTCAAGTTAGTGAGACACGATCTGCCTTGCACAAGGCCATGCTGGCTATCCGCAATTAACATAGTCTCTTCCAAATGGGATTAAATCCTATCTCGAAGAATTCTCTTTGATAGTTCCCCAACCACTCACATGAGGCTCACCGGCCTACAGTTCCCTGGATTCTCTCTACTTCCCTTCGTAAACAAAGAAAAACATTGGCCACTCTCCAATCCTCTGGGACCTCGCCTGTGGCTAGATCCTTGCCAAGGCCCCCACACTTGCCCATACTTTATCATTGCCATTTTTCTGACCCTGACTTAACAATAATATCCTTGAAATCCCTTTCTATCCCTTTGTCTTCTTCCGATATAACTATTCTAATGTTCTCATTCGCTTCCTATCTTTCACTTACCAAAAACTTTTTCCCATGCAATATTAGTTTGCCCATATTCTATATGTTGTTCACTCATCATCCGTGTTTTCTGATCCATACTGCTTCCAATTTTAACAAAATATAAAATTTAAAAATCATTGTTCTTGATTTTTAATTCATCCATGGTCTTGCCTCTCCCTTAATCGTAATCTTTAGACTTTAGAGATACAACACGGAAACAGGTCCTTCAGCCCACCGAGTCTGCATCAACCAGTGATCACACTCGTACACTAACACCATCCTACATATTAGGGACAATTTTACAACTTACTGAAGCCAATTAACCTACAAACCTGTGTGTCTTTGGTGTGTTGGAGGACACCAGAGCACCGTGAGAAAAACCAGACGGTCACACAGAGAAAGTAAAAATTCCATACAAACAGCACCCATAGTCAGGATCAAACCCAAGTCTCTGGCGCTGTAAGGCAGCAACTCTACCGTGCACCATAGTGCCACACACATAGTTCTCACACCTCTTAAAATCTTTGAGACCTCTTCAACCATAGTTTAATTTTCTTTTATATTATACTCTGGAATTCCTTAAGTGCACACCTCTATTTCAACCCCTTTAATAAGCTTCTTTTACCTGTTTCCTTGACCAAAGTTTGATTATCTTTCTGATGTCTCTTTCTGTGAATCAGTCAAACCTATTTTTAATACTAGGGAGCGAAGGAAATAGGTCTGAAGAAGGGTTTCAGCCAGAAACGTTGCCTATATCCTTCGCTCCATAGATGCTGCTGCACTCACTGAGTTTCTCCAGCTTTTTTGTGTACCTTCGATTTTCCAGCATCTGCAGTTCCTTCTTAAATACTATTTTTAATACTGTTATCTTTCAGATCCACTTAGAATTTTGACTGTGCTCAAAGCATTTAATCATTGGATGCAGTTACCTATAACTAATGCAGTTTCCTCTTCATTGCAACTTGATATAACTGCTTTAACAGAACGTATGTATTTAACCTGCAAAATAAATGTCAGGTATTAGATATTTTTCAAATTGATTTATAGTTTTAATTTGCAAGAAAGATCCTTAATTACAATACCAATCATCATCCAACGCTTCACCTCAGTCACCCAGTCATCGTGAACTTTCCAACATATATAGGTGATTTGCCTGCCATCTGTGAGTTGCTCAATAGTAACACTTGGAATTCCATCAACTGTTGGGCCCTTTGACCAATTCCTGTAAAGATTCAGATTCAATCTTTAGATTCAGATTCAGATTCAATCTTTATTGTCATTGTGTACAGTACAGAGACAACAAAATGCAGTTAGCATCTCACCCAGAAGAGCGAACATAGAATAATGGAACAGTAATATATATATATGTACATACAGTAGCAGTAGTGCAATTTTTTCTGGGGGAAGGTGGGGGGGGGGGGGGGGGGGGGGGGGGGGGGGGGGGGGGGGGGGGGAGGGGGGGACTGGCAATCACCAAGGTGCAGAGTTAAGTTGTGTAACAGCCGCAGGGAAGAAGTTGTTCCTGAACCTGCTGGTCCGGCAACGTACTTTTAAAGTACTTTGTGAATTAGTATTAATTATATCATTTGTTGAAGCAATAAACATGAGATATTCTTGCAAAAAAAAAGGGCATGTTGAAATATGTGTTTTTCCCGTTCATGATTTATTGCTAAAACAACAGCCTTAAGGCTTATTTTGACTCTTTAAACAGCCATTCATCACATTGTACATCTCTAGTTTTCTATGGCTAAAGGATTTTTGATTTGATACCTCTGTGTAAATATAATGATATCACTTCCCCTCATTCACTTTAATCACTTCATTTTAAATGAAACCAAGGAGTCTTGACAATACAAAGCCACCATTTAATACCTGATGTGATAAGACAAGAAATATAACATTTATGGAAATGGAACAAAAGTGCACAAAGTCATAATGCTTTAATATATGCGTCCTGTCCATAGTAAATCAAATAATTACGTTTATAAGAACAAGATAATTATTTTTTTTTATTAATTTCAGCTGAGGGACCAGCAAAACCAAGAGAAGTGGCATAAATAACTGCCTGCATCATTATCATATCTTAACAAATTCTATTGATCTTATGTCAGTTACAGCAGCATATTTGGAGAATTAATTTCTGGGTAATGAGTTACTCTGCTGTTAATATGTTCATTGTGCTTTTAATCTTTAGTGATGATTTGCCAACAACACTCCTGGCACATCCATTTCATGAAGTCTGTGGACCAATCTTGGAGAAGGTTCAAATCTCATTGGAGGCTTGATGCTTTGTGCCTGAATTTCTAACTCAGTAATTGCAAAGTGCCAGAAATTGATTGTTATATATTCATTGTGGATGATATATAAAGTTAGACATTACATTCTCACATACGGAATTACATATAAACTGTATTTGTTTCCCCTACCTCAGGCATTCCTTCATCATTGACACCAGGAAGATGTGGACACATCCCTGTGAAAAATAGAACATTGTTTTGATATATTTTCTGTTCTACCACCCAAAAACAATTAATCGATTCCCTAGGAGCTATTTTTCAAAAGCTTCCATAGCAACCAAAAGATTAATTTAACAAAATTAATTTTCTTAAACACTGAATAAAATCTTGATTTGGATCAAAAAAATGACAGGAGTCCCTATGCTCAGTTTAAGATAACTAGTTTTAAGAATATTTTTATGTTGTCTGCAGTTTCTATTAAAAAACAATTCTTCAAGTCAAACATGGGCAATAAAACCTGTTGGATGTGTCCCATTATATTTCCCTCGTCTGGTCAATTAATAGTCATCCATTGAGGGCAGCAAGGGCACAGGATATAATGTTGGTGGGGATTTCAATAGACTGTATTAAGTATGATTTTATAATACCACTACTGATTGAGCAAGCCAAGTCCTGAAGCAAGTTGAGTTGAGAGTGGCACGGTGGTGCAGCGGTAGAGTTGCTGCCTTACAGCGCTTTCAGTGTCGGAGACTCGGGTTCGATCCCGACTACGGGTGCTGTTTGTACGGAGTTTGCACGTTCTACCCGTGACCGCGTGGGTTTTCTCCGAGATCTTCGGTTTCCTCCCACCTTCCAAAGACGTACAGGTTTGTAGGTTAATTGGATTTGTAATATTGTAAAATTGTCCCTAGTGTGTGTAGGGTAGTGTTAATGTGCGACGATCGCTGGTCTGCGCGTACTCGGTGGGCCGAAGGGCCTGTTTCCGCACTGTATCTCTAAACTAAACTAAACTAAACTAAACATGGGAAAAATGAATGTGTCGTGTGTAGCCGCCAACAAGCTAGATTAAGAACAGGGCTCAAAAATTTTATGCAGTGCTGTGGGCCTTTAGCAGTAGTAAAAATATATCCCAATCATAATTTATAACTTTCTGGCTCATCATTTTTCCCATTTCATCAGCATCATTATATCACATGACCCACTCTTATTAAATGAAAATTAGAAGAGACCACAACAGGTTGTGCACAAGATAAATCTAAAACTGAATGTCAACCTGGCGAAACTCTAAAACAGGACTGCACACATACTAAACAGATCCAAGCAAAGGCTGGCAGTCCTGCCACGGCAAGTTATGAATAGGTGCAACCTTTTTCAACTAGAATCGGTGAGCAAATTATTATTTTTGGAGTGTTCCTGGTATAGCCGTTATAGCAGATGCCTTTCGCAGATGCCTGGCGGTGCAGGCTCGAAGGGCCAAATGGCCTACTCCTGCACCTATTTTCTATGTTAATGATGTGAAGAAATGGCTCATCTGTAGCGCTGAAAGTCTGTCAATCACTGCAACTCCAAGGTCCATGATAAAGAAAGCAAATATAAATGAAACTTGTCCTTCTAGAGACCTGAGATTTGCAGATAATGTACATATGTGGTGCATGTCAGTCACTAACACATTTTACATGAAGTTCGAAAGTGGCACTGCGCCATCATTTGCATATGTATATTGGATTGGATTGGATTCAATTTATTGTCATTGCACTTTTCAGTGCAACAAAATGGTTTAGCCTGCAGTCATAACATAGAATAAATAACACACACTCAACACAGTTTAAAGTCCCAAAGTCATTGTCTCTTCCCTCCTTGCTCTCCCTCTGCGCTGAGGCAATCCAAGCCTCCGATGTTGTGACCCCACCGGGTGATGGTGAGGAAGTCCCGCGGCTGAATCCGTGCTCCACAAACGGGCCGGTTCAAACTCCGCGGCCCAGGGCAGTCTAAACCGCCGAAGCTGCCGCCCTCCAGTCCAGCGGACGCAGCTGTAGTTGCGGGAGCTCCGGAAAACACAACTCGAGCTCCCGATGATGTCGTCCACTGGCCCGCGGCTGAGGCTCCAAAGTCGGGTTGGAAGTTGGGTCGCCACGCAACCACAGCCCCGAAGTCGGCCAGCCTCGCGTTGGTAAGTCCTGGCTCTGCCTCCGCAGCCTCGAGATCGGTCGCAGTTGGAGGCCGCCAGCTCCGCGATAGGCCTCAGCGCAGACGGACACGGAGACGAGGATACGGCAGGAAAGGTCGCATCCCCCCCGAAGGAAGTCAAAAAACATGTTACACCCACCCCCCTACACATACACAACTAAATAAACCAAAATAAACTGTAAAAACGGGATAAAAGAAAACAAAAAAGAAAAGACAAACGGACTGCAGGCGAGAAGTGAGATCGACCGATTGACCAAATGGTGCCAGCACAATAACCTGGCCCTCAACACCAGCAAAACCAAGGAACTGATTGCGGACTTCGGAAGAGGTAGGATGGGGACCCACAGTCCCGTTTATATCAACGGGTCGATGGTGGAAAGGGTACTCATATTAGAAACATAGAAATTAGGTGCAGGAGTAGGCCATTTCGGCCCTTCGAGCATGCACCGTAGGTACTCATTTTATGACTGCAACACCTGCTTAGTGCCTACAACTTTTTGATCATTCTGATTTGTTTATGTTTGTAAAATGTCTTTCATAAAATATTAGAAACCACTAGTTCTTCAGGGGACCAGGTTAAGATTATGCACCTAATGGATCTGGAAACTGGAAATGCATCTGGAAACAAGAAGTCTTCATTCGGAACCCAAGGCAGATCAAGACATTTTAATCAACTGAACTGTGAGAGGACATTCACCTAACATATTAATGTTGTTTTTCTTCTTACAGACATTACCTGCATTCCCACTATTTCTGTTCATTTCAACATTTTTTGTTTATTTAGATTTCTTTAGTACTTTGCTTTTGGACTATGGCAGCGGCTGTGAACCGGCCCTGCTGAGTGCCCCCCATCCCCCCTGGACTGTCTCCCTCGGATGGTCACGTCGCACAGAAACATCTGCACTTTAGTCTGTTGAACTGTTTCGACTGTTTTACTGTTCCTTTTACAATCCATGTTTCTCGAGATATCTAAATCTAAATTTTATTAGTTATTTATGTTATGTAGATGGTGTAGAGCAGGGGGCTCAGTATGCAGCCCTGTGGAGAGCCGGTACTGAGGCTGAGGGCCGTGGATGTATGATGGCCCACTCTGACTCTCTGGCTGCGACCCGACAGGAAGCTATTTATCCACGTACAGGTGGAGTGTGGAAGTCCCAAGTCCCCCAGTTTGTCCACCAGTTTGTGGGGAAGGATGGAACTGTTTTACTGTTCCTTTTACAATCCATGTTTCTCGGGGTATCTAAATCTAAATTTTATTAGTTATTTATGTTATGACATCGGATGGAAGCTGCATACCAAATCTCATTGCACTTATGTACAATGACAATAAAATATATTATTATTATTATTATTATACATTATGGATTGAAACATTTACTACTGTTCTAAACATACCTGTTCGTCACCATATAGAATTATGCACTGATCCTCTCCCGTGGGACTGGAGAGAAACGAGATTTAAAGATCGTGGTAAGCAAATGTGAAACACTAATGTACCAAATCTTAAATAGACAATAGACAATAGGTGCAGGCGTAGGCCATTTGGCCCTTCGAGCCAGCACCGTCATTCAATGTGATCATGGCTGATCATCCCCAATCAGTACCCCGTTCCTGCCTTCTCCCCATATCCCGACTCCGCTATTTTTAAGAGCCCTATCTAGCTCTCTCTTGAAAGCATCCAGAGAACCTGCCCCCACCGCCCTCTGAGGCAGAGAATTCCACAGACTCACCACTCTCTGTGAGAAAACGTGTTTCCTCGTCTCCGTTCTAAATGGCTTACCCCTTATTCTTAAACTGTGGCCCCTGGTTCTGGACTCCCCCAACATCGAGAACATGTTTCCTGCCTCTAGCGTGTCCAAACCCTTAACAATCTTATATGTTTCAATGAGATCCCCTCTCATTCTTCTAAACTCCAGAGTGTACAAGCCCAGCTGCTCCATTCTCTCAGCATATGACAGTCCCGCCATCCCGGGCATTAACCTTGTAAACCTACGCTGCACTCCCTCAATATCCCTCAAATATTTATTTTTTTATTGTTCCCATCTGACTCCATTCTTTAAGATCCAGTCATAGCCAGGAAATCACCTGCTACATCTTCTCTCACCACCCCTGCAGTTTTATCTCCAGAATTCCTCCACCTATGGTCCATTTATGTGCTGCCCCTCATCAGTATCTGCAAACAAAGTATCAGGTTCCACTCATGCACTGATGCGCCGTTCTACCACACTTTCGCTGTATCTGTTTTGCTATTCTGCCTGACTGACTGAGGAAGGACATCCTTGTGATTGAGGCAGTGCAGCGTAGGTTCACAAGGATGATCCATGGGATGGCGGGACTGTCATATGAGGAAAACCTCTAAAGACTAGGTTTGTATTCACTGGAGTTTAGAAGGATGAGGGGAAGTTTTATAGAAACATATAAAATTATAAAAGGGCTGGACAAGCTAGATGCAGGGAAAATGTTCCCAATGTTGGGCGAGTCCAGAACCAGGGGCCACAGTCTTAGAATAAAGGGGAGGTCGTTTAAGACTGAGGTGAGAAAAAACATTTTCACCCAGAGAGTTGTGAATTTACGGAATTCCCTGCCACAGAGGGCAGTGGAGGCCAAGTCACTGGATGGGTTTAAGAGAGAGTTAGATGGAGCTCTTGGGGCTAGTGGAGTCAGGGGATATGGGGAGAAGGCAGGCACGGGTTATTGATGGGGGACGATCAGCCATGATCACAATGAATGGCGGTGCTGGCTCGAAGGGCCGAATGGCCTCTTCCTGCACCTATTTTCTATGTTTCTATGTTTCTATGACTTCTAGTCTTAAAAAAGCAGAAATCTCAACCTAAATATTGAGAACACCACTGAGCTGGTTTGGTTCTCAAAGCAATGACTTTATAATTAGTGTACATAAAGGTGTACAAGAGCAGCGATATAAAAACATAAATGCTAAAAACATTCAGCAGATCAAAAGCATCGGTGGAAAGAGAAAGAGAAAGAGTTGAGATTGAAGATTCTCTGTCAAAATCATCCAGTGTTTAACTTGAAATGTTAACTATTTCTCTTTTCATAGATGTTGTCTAATTTGATAGGCTCTCTGGCATTTTCTGTTTTTTTAATTATTTTTATATACAAAGAGGTGCTGTGTACAAATCTTCCAACATGACAAGATAAGATAGCAAAGCATTTAAAGGCTCGGTGCTGGGGCCGCAGCTATTTACAATATATATTAATGATTTAGATGAAGGGATTCAAAGTAACATTAGCAAATTTGCAGATGACACAAAGCTGGGTGGCAGTGTGAACTGTGAGGAGGATGCTATGAGTATGCAGGGTGAATTGGACAGGATGGGTGAGTGGGCAGATGCATGGCAGATGCAGTATAATGTGGATAAATGTGAGGTTATCCACTTTGGTGGCAAAAACAGGAAGGCAGATTATTATCTAAATGGTGTCAAGTTGGGGAAAGGGGAAGTACAACGGGATCTGGAAGTCCTGGTTCATCTGTCACTGAAAGTAGGCATGCAGGTACAGCAGGCAGTGAAGAAAGTGAATGACATGTTGGCCTTCATAACACGAGGAGTTGAGTATAGGGGCAAAGACGTCCTCCTGCAGTTGTACAGAGCCCTAGTGAGACCACACCTGGAGTATTGTGTGCAGTTTTGGTCTCCAAACTTGAGGAAGGACATTCTTGCTATTGAGGGAGTACTGATTGTGGTGATCAGCCATGATCACATTGAATGGCGGTGCTGACTCGATGGACCGAATGGCCTACTCCTGCACCTATTGTCTATTAGTAAAGAATATGAGATTTGGGGTTTTATAATAAACCTACTGGCATTCGCATCCTGTTGTTATTATGTTCAATGTATATTGAACAGCAGTTCAATCCAGAAGAACTATCATCCCTAATTTTGGCCTCCACACTTTAGAAAAGATGACAAAGTTTTGGAAAATGTGCAAAATGGTTTCAAGGCCGAGGTGTCTCAGTACCTTGGATAAATAGAGAGATTGGTGTTTGTTATCACCCATCTCCATCCCTGTCAAGATTGGATCAGCCATGATCATCTTGAATGACAGAACAGGCTTCAGGAGATGAGTGGGGTACTCCTGCTTCTTATGTTCTTCTACTGAAGCCGTTTCCATGTCTGTTACCTCCAAATGTCCAGTGCTCTTCCAGCTACTTTCCCAATGTCCACTCTCCCAAACTCTGCTATCCTTATACCATCGCCCAGAACATTTTATTCACCCATCACACCGTGTATATTGACCCTACACTGGCTCATATTGGTGTTTTCAAATTCTTCCATGGCTTTTGTCCTCCCTTAATTTCAGAAGGACAAAGGTTAATTTCCAGAAATTCCATATTCTTTGAATTTGTTTTATTATACAGTATGCCCACTGTTCTAATCATTGCTGACAAGCCACTAGCTGCCAGGACCATAAGCTCTGGAATTTAATTTTCTCATCTTAAAATATTAATGAAAGCCCTTTTTTACATTCAAGATCAGTTATTTGTCCCTATTTTGTTTGATATTATTCCACATACATTTTAGCAATGTCTTAATATAAGTTGGTGTTTTTCTGCATTTGTAATTGATGACATAGCTATGAATGGAAACTTACTGCACATGCACAGCTGATGAGAAGGCTACTTAAACTACCACAGTGATGGTGATACAACACAGCAAATGGAAGGAGAGCTGCATAATTGGGATTTTGCCCTAAAATAATGAAATATTGACAAGGATTTCAAAAATGCTTATGTGTAAAACACATCTATAATATTACCAAACCACCCTTATCAGTTTGAAGAAGCGGTTCGACCCGAAACTTTGCCTATTTCCTTTGCTCCATAGATGCTGCCTCACTCGCTGAGTTTCTTCAGCATTTTTGTCTACCTACTATAATATTACCTATTTCTTCATTTCCTTAATGTCATTTTTAATTTAATTTTTAATTTTAGATCAATCAATATCTGCTGGTAATTTATGGTTCAGCATATAATACATCTAATTGAATGGATAGAAAACTATGAAGGCAGTCTCCATCTGGAATGCATTATCAGAAAGAATGGTTGAAGCTGGTTCGCTGACAACTTTAAGTGTACAGATGAACACTTGAATAGTTTAGGTATAGAGAGCTCTGGACCATGTCCTGGGGGAAGGGGTTAATAAGGAAGGGGGTCTACTTGTCGGCATGGACTAGTTGGGTCAATTGGCTGGATGATTCTATGATTGATTCTCTTAACTCATTTGCAAAACCTTGTCTCAAGGCTATGGCATTTTTAGAATGCAGTTAACTATTATGAGAAAGTAAGAAATTAAGACATTCTTTGACTTTTCAAAGTAAGAAATAAATGAAAGGTGATATCGCTCAAAGTTGCTCTTACCCATCACCTGGATGTTAACTTTAACTGGCCATCAGACAGCCCAAAAAATAATGCTATTTTAAATTAAGTTAAAATCAAAGGGCAGCCTTTCAGGCCAATATTAACATTCTTCGGGTTAGTTTTACACGGGGTAGAACTTACTATACTCAACTACAGAAAAGCACACCCTTCTGCAAAGATTGATTTTATTTTCCAGTTTCTATTTCAGTCTGCATGGTTGGGTTGACAACCCCACAGGAGATTTCCCTCATCAATTGGGGCTACTTTTAAACAGAAGAAACAAGCTAAATGCAAGGAATAGGAAACTGCAACTACACAAAGGGACTCAAAATGCTGGAGTAACACAGCGAGTCAGGCATCTCTGGAGAATATTGATGGGTGACATTTGATTCTTCAGATTGATTGTGGGGGAGGGGGGGAAGAAAGCTGGAAAAGAGGATCGACAGGCCAAAGCATGGCAAGTAATAGGCGGACACAGGGGGTTGGGGGGTGAGTTTGATAGGTTGAAAAAAACCTGGAGACTAAAGCTTTAAGGGCCTGTCCCACGAGCATGCGACCTGCATGCGGCAAGCACGACCAAACCGGAAGCGGGAGCCTCGCGGAGGTCGAGTGATCCACGTACTGGGCCGGTCCCACCAGCATGCGCCTGCATGCGGCGAGCGTGACCAAACCGGAAGCGGGGGCCGCGCGGAGGTTGAGTGAGTGACGTGAAGTTCGTGTGAAGTCTGCGGGAAGTTCACGCGTGATGTACGGCGTAGAGGCGCTGTGCATGCCCGTCGAGGCGGTGCGTAAGGCGTCGAGGCGGCTGCGGGCCGGCAGGCCGTTGCCGTGCGGAAATTTTGAACACGGTCAGTTTTTCGGTGCCCCGCGCAATGTCATGACCAGCTCCGCACAACTCCATACGGCTCCGGCGATCGAAGTGGGACCGGCCCCGCGAGGCCGTACGACTCAAGCGACCACGTTAGGTCGCGCTTGCCGCATGGAGTCGCATGCTCGTGGGACAGGCCCTTAAGGATTGAAGAGTTGTAAATTGTGACGGTAAAGGATGCTGGAGGGGGGAGGGTGGAGAATTATGTGTGGGTCCATCTGAGGCATAGGGGAGGAGGGGCAGGAAGTGAAAAGGACAGGAAGAGAAAGGGATGGGTGTGGGAGAAAAAGGGAAGGGAGGGGGGTTATTAGAGGTCCCTAAAATTGGAGAATTCAATATTCATACAGTTGGGTTGTATGATACTCAAGCTAACATGCTAATTTTTACCGGAAAATATACTTGTTTTTAAATTCATTATTTTGTATTTATGTATAACTTGTAGCTTTATTTTGGAGTATAGCTTGTGTGCAGGCCTCACCATAGAATGATGGCTTGCATCTCAATGGTCTACGCCATGTATAATTTCATCTACTGCCCTTCTCTGGCACAGCAGGATATCTTGCAGTTGCAACAGATGAAGGCGGAAATATAAATACCACAGCGAACATCCTAGGATTTAGCAAGTGTAGCCAGCACATGGAATCTAGCTTATATACAGGAATGGACATATTCTTGACAGCAATTATTTTATGAGCAATAACATTACCTGTAATCCAGACGAAGTGGCATAGAATCAAGTCCGATTATTTGACAATAGGGTTCAAAATTGGAGAGCTCATAGATGCGGATTTCTCGATCACTGGACATACAATAGAATGATTTATTAATATATATTCAGTGACAACATAATATGCTTCAAAATTTCAATATTTTCTAGAATGACCAAAATGTCTTAAAATGATTGTGAGACTATCTCTATATTATTGGCTCTAAATTAATAGATATAGTATAAAGTAAAACTGCATTAACCAACTATTCAACCTCCTCCAACCTCGTCTACTGTATCCATTGTTCAAGGTGTGAACTCGTACATCGACAAGACCAAAGATAGACTGGGGGACCGTTTCGCTGAGCACCTTCGCTCAGTCCGTCTGGGCCTACCTGATCTCCCAGTTGCCAAACACTTCAATTCCCCTTCCCAGTCCCACACTGACCTTTATGTCCTGGGCCTCCCCCATTGTCAGACTGAGGCCAAACACAAGGAGGAACAGCACCTCATATTTCACTCGGACAGCTTATAATTAAGCGATATGAATATTCAGTTCTCTAACTTCAAATAACCCTTGCATCCCCTCTCTCTCTGTCATTCCTCCACTTGTCAATGCACTAGTTTCAGTCATCTTGTTGAGTCTCATTGTCTGTAACTTGGTTTCATCTAGCCCACAGCTAATAATGGCCTGTTTCCTTTATCATCGATACTTTTTTGCATATATTTCATTCATTTGTTTTATATCTCTATATTACCATGTATATCACTTGTTTCCCTTTCCCCTGACTCTCAGTCTGAAGAAGGGTCTCGACCCAAAATGTCACCTATTCCTTTTCTCCAGAGGCGCTGTCTGGACCACTGAGTTACTCCAACTTCTTGTGTGCATACAATAATTTCGATGGTTGCCATCTGGCTCACCAGGTGTTGATCTCCCTTTCACTCACTGGGATTTCAGTTCCCGTACTTCTTTACATAGAAACATAGAAAATAGGTGCAGGAGTAGGCCATTCAGCCCTTCGAGCCTGCACCGCCATTCAATATGATCATGGCTGATCATCCAACTCAGTATCCTGTACCTGCCTTCTCTCTATTCCCCCTGATCCCTTTCGCCACAAGGGCCACATCTAACTCCCTCTTAAATATAGCTAATGAACTGTGGCCTCAACTACCTTCTGTGGCAGAAAATTCCAGAGATTCACCACTCTCTGTGTGAAAAATGTTTTTCTCATCTCGGTCCTAAATGATTTCCCCTTATCCTTAAACTGTGACCCCTTGTCCTGGACTTCCCCAACATCGGGAACAATCTTCCTGCATCTAGCCTGTCCAACTCCTTAAGAATTTTGTAAGTTTCTAATTTTGTAAGTTACATACTGGGTCCTAGTTTCTGTGGTCACCAGAGCCCTGGTTCCTGCATTCTCTCCAACTCAGTTGTTCTGTTCATCACACTCCCGTGAAAAGTACCAGGTGCACTTGAAAGTGTAATGTTCTACTGAGTGGCATCATCAAACAAAGTGAAATAGATGTATATTGGAGTATTAATAGAATCAAACGCCAATCATCTAGAATATCCAATAATCTGGCACCACCAAAATCCTGAGCGGGCCAGATTAATGATGTTTTCCTGTATGTGAATATATCATAGAGCCAAAGCTCCTATTTAAGGTAATATTTTCAAATGTTTTCATGAAATATCTTCTTGTTACACAACACTAACAAAATGCCTAATGATAAAAGTACACACACAAGGATGTGTTTCCATCATCAATGCCCACGGATGGGATTATGAGTGAGGGAAACAAATGTTGATTCTATGTAATCAAATCTATTGTTATTCTCTAATCTATGAGGTTCAGGAGGTCAAAGGATGTAACTTGCTTTTCCTTTCACTGTGAGAGCACCAAAATGACTTAGTGCAAAGATGTTGGATATATCAATAAATTGGCAATTCATAAAAAAGTATGTTTTGTGTTGTAGCTTCATGTTTCGATGCAGCTATCATTTACTTGTGAGGTGTGTATGGCTAGACCTAGTTGTGTGGTTTCTCCTTTTTTTCACCTCATTTGCAGCTTTAGTAAAACATGCATCTCTTGGAGCTAGGAAGTCAAGTACCTAGCTGAACTTGGGTACAATGGCATTCCTGACGAACAGCTCAACATTCTGCATCAACATCAGGACTCATCAATAGTCCACAAAAGACTAAACTTCCACATTTCTCTACCCCCACCCCCAAATAGTACCAAGAAAGTGTGGAAACATTATTATAGCTTCCGAATGAGTTCTCATGAACAGAGACCAAATTTTCAAATCAATATGAGCAAGTATCAAACCAGGAGTATGATATTAACACAAGGATACATTTATAATGTTATATTGTAAATAAATTATTTAAATGTTTGTACCATGTTCCAATCATCAATTTGTTGTATTGATTAATTAGAGTGAAGTCAGTGATCCATTTAAACTTTCTGTTTTCTTCCTGTAACTAAAGAGAAATTACAGTTCATAATTAGAAAATGTGTATATTTCCCTTGATGTTCGTTTACTACATCAGATACATTTCCATTTGAATTAGTTTGTTTATTACTTTTATTGGCTGGTTTACAAAAAAGTACCTTAGAAGAACACAAAATTATTCTTGCTCCCCTATTTTCCCAGCTTACAGGCTAATTTGATTAACATCTTGCGGGAAAATCTAATAAGATATCTGTGGTAATTGGCAAATTGATCATTGGTCAAGCTTACAAACCCCAAACTGTCTATCATTTGAATTAATTATCATGTGCAAAATGTGTTTTTTGTTAAAATTTTGCAACAATAAATGGAATAGCAGTATGAGGTTTTCAGTATTTGCTCCAAATCAACATAATTTAAATAATTAATCTGCTAAACTTCCACATTTCTCTAACAGATGCACAAACATTATTAATCATTGTATGTATGCTGTTTGAAGGGGAACTGATAAAATACATCCTACATAAAGTAGGACAATATGAAACAATAGCAAGACCAGAAAATAATTTTAACACAAAGAAAAAGTTACAAATGAAAAAGTACACTCCATATAATAAAATATGTTTTCTCACATTGCCTCAATCACAAAAGCTCCCTTGCCCATCCTCAATCACAAAAGCTCCCTTAGCCTGCCATCTCCTCCATAACACCTCTCTGCCCTGGAAAACAGATCTAATGTTTCCATAGTACTACTCACAAAGAGAGATCTACTTTTCTTAAACTTCAGCGCTGATGACCAGAAGGAGATCAGACCATCCTGTCCCATAAGCATAAAGCTATTTCCTGCAGTGGGTAAAATGCGAAGGACTGATTCTCGGTGAGGGATTTCTTTGATGATTGCTGGAAGTTGAAACATGGCATCTTTGGATTGTTTTCGTGGTTTTTCCTTCTTTGAAATCTCCAGCTGCAAGATTTTATTGTATTCATCCTGCACAGAACATAAAAACATTTTTTTTTAAAACAATGAGATACTAGCGTGTGAACAAACGTATCTGATTTTTTTTTGGCTAAAAAGTTAACAATGAGATACATAGCATAGTTAGGTGAACAAGGCCATATCTGATTTTGTTATCCCGTACCTGCCTTCTAATTTGGCTAACACAGTTAACGAGAGTTCCAGAGATTCACCACTCTCTGTGTGAAAAAAAAAAGTTCTCATCTCGAAAGGATTTCCCCCTTATCCTTAAGCTACTGTCCTGAATACTCACTATCCTGTCTGATCTATACTCTGTAAAGAGTCAGAAGGTGCTTTTTCCAGCTTGTCTGGGGAAACGAGAACAACCTTGGATTGTTTTGAATCTTTTGATAAACACGCATTCCTTTTGAATTATCGTCATCGTTTAGCCCATGGATGTTGGAGAGATGTTCTCTACAATATCAGTATGTTATGGTTCTGAAGGAAATGTTGACATAATAAAATTAGAACTACATGCAGAGGACTGTTCGTTAAATTTAAAGACTTGGCGATCTGCCAAGACCTCTTTCAAATTATGGATCCAGATGATGAAAAAAGTGCCAAGCTAGATGAACCACGAGGTGGTGATGAAAGACTAATTAGACAGACAACTTAAAGAAACTAAGAAAGAGGAAAACTCAATATGGGAGCAAGTTAATGAGTCCATCGATAGCTACAGAAAACTTGTATCGAGAAGAAACAGATAATTCACATGCTGCCTGCTTGAAAGGAACCGAGGAGAGAAAGGAATTAAGGAAACAGGTTACCAGATTAATTGAAAAACAGAAGAAACTAATGGAATCAGAACAGAACGTGATCAAGGTGAAATCTAATATGAGCCAACTATTGAACCTCTGCCAGGAGGTTGGAAAGAAACAAGATGTACTGCTGAGTTCACAGCCGTCTCGGGAAGAACGCAGAAGACACACCCAATGGGAAGAAGACAAGAAGAAGATATTCAATGGTTTCATGAAAAGGGCAGAGAAGTGGTTATCTGAAAGTATACCACAACTTATGAGCTTAGTAGCTGGAAGTGCAAAGCAACAAGGTGCCAGAATGGAAGATGAAATTACACAACGAGATAATATCTCCAATATATCTCCACGAGGATCAAGAAATAAATGTGGTTCAACAGCCAGTTCGGCATCAAGGGCTTCTGCTCGATTGGGAGTTGATCTAGCTGCTCTCTCAATAGAAGCGGATGCCATGAAGAAGAAACATGAAATAGAACGGTGGAAAGAAGAAGAAGAGCTGAAGCGACGAGAGGAACAACTGGAACTAGATCGATGAGAAATCTTGGCCACATGGAGGAAATGAATCTTGCAAGTAATACTAGAATCATCATTAGCAAGTTGCCCAGAAGACTGAGAGAAGTGGAGAGACGAAGCAGGCAAAATAATGGATAAGAGGAACCAAGTAGCCAGGCTTGGTCTTAGTTTGGAGGAGGTTTACCCTTCGACCATGCGATGCGTAATGGAGACAAGAGGAGTTTTCTAATGTTTAAAGCGATAAGCTGGAGTTCGATGAAGATTATAGTAACGAGTCGGATGAAGTTTGGATGTACCTTATTGTTTTCATCAACAATAAATAACATTAATCAAAAGACTGTGTTTTGGAAGACTTATCTATGAAGAAGCTCTGAAGGTCTCTGATGGTGAGCTCACATGCTATCCATTTAGCAGTTAGAGGGTTAATTTCTCGAACGATATAAAAATTGGCCGCTACACTTACCTTGTCAGAGATGCGATTGTTTTCCGGATCGTATATCCGGTCGCTCTGCAGCCTAACATCGTATAACTGGAGGCCTTGCTCGGCACTGACTTTGAGCCACACCGCAGGGACTTACCATCGGAGCTGATCCCTTGCCTGGGATCGATGCTCCAACTGCAGCCTGCGGATTTCACCATCGCTCGCAGTCTCGGTAGAGACGGACGTCGGGAAGCTCCAAACGTCGCAGAATGTTTCGACCGGTCCCGACCCGGGGTCAGATCGCCCGGCGTGGGAAGCTGAGATTCCCCCCTGATGCAGGAGCTTGATCGCCCTGACACGAGGGCACAAACGCCGCCAACTTCTGGAGCCAAGATCGCCCCATCAACGGAAGGCTTGAGGTCCCCCGACCGCGGGAGAACAAGGAAGGGAAGAGATTGAATCTTTTTTTGCCTTCCATCACAGTGAGGAATGTGGAGGGGTCACTATGGTGGATGTTTATGTTAAAATGTATTTTGTGTGTTCTGTTGCTTTTTATTGGTATGACTGTATGGCAAATGAAATTTCTTATATGTTGCAAAACATACTTGGCTAATAAAGTATTATTATGATTATGATTAACCCTCATAAATTTTTAATAAATGTATCTAGATGTTAGTCTAGTTGGTCTACATATTTTGTATTTATATCTTAAAATGAATGCTGACAAAACAGGGTTTATGACTTATCAATGTATAAACAGAGTTTATCAAGAACCAAACTGCCGCATCTATATTACTAAAAGTCTGATCTTGACCACTTCCTGTTGTTCTGTATATTGATTTTAGAAAAACGTTGCCACTTACGGCTGTGATTTTTGGCCATCTTACTCAGAGTCCCCCTCCGCTGCGCAGGACATGAGGATTTTTCCCATCAATTAAAAATAAAAGAGTTATTAGTGTTTAAAAAATGTTGAGATTCTCTCTCCTGAAGGCCATGCCCACTCCGGAGGGACTATAAAGTGTTGAGTGCCTCAGTCAGTCTCTGCAAGATGGGGGAGCGAGAGGGTCACGTCTCTCAGTCTGAGCTGTGAATAACACTGAACACATGTCTACTAAACTGTGAGTGGTTTTACTGACCTGTCAGTGCACTTAATGTGGTTTGAAAATATAGTTTGGAAATGCTAAGCTTTTGGTTTGGAAATGTAAAATGTAAAAGCTACAGTGGCTTGCAAAAGTATTCATACCCCTTGAACATTTCCACATTTTGTCATGTTACAACCACAAACGTAAATGTATTTTATTGGTATTTTATGTGATAGACCAACACAAAGTGGTGCATAATTGTGAAGGAAAATGATACATGGTTTTCAATTTTTTTTACAAATAAAAAATTGAAAAGTGTGGCGTGCAAAAGTATTCAGCCCCCCTGAGTCAATACTTTGTAGAACCACCTTTCGCTGCAATTACAGCTGCAAGTCTTTTGGGGTATGTCTCTACCAGCTTTGCACATCTAGAGACTGAAATTTTTGCCCATTCTTCTTTGCAAAATAGCTCAAGCTCAGTCAGATTGGATGGAGAGCGTCTGTGAACAGCAATTTTCAAGTCTTGCCAGAGATTCTCAATTGGATTTAGGCCTGGACTTTGACTGGGCCATTCCAACACATGAATATGCTTTGATCTAAACCATTCCATTGTAGCTCTGGCTGTATGTTTAGGGTCGTTGTCCTGCTGGAAGGTGAACCTCCGCCCCAGTCTCAAGTCTTTTGCAGACTCTAACAGGTTTTCTTCCAAGATTGCCCTGTATTTGGCTCCATCCATCTTCCCATCAACTCTGACCAGCTTCCCTGTCCCTGCTGAAGAAAAGCATCCCCACAGCATGATGCTGCCACCACCATGTTTCACAGTGGGGATGGTGTGTTCAGGGTGATGTGCAGTGTTAGTTTTCCGCCACACATAGCGTTTTGCATTTAGGCCAAAAACTTCAATTTTGGTCTCATCTGACCAGAGCACCTTCCTCCCCCTGTTTGCTGTGTCCCCCACATGGCTTGTGGCAAACTGAAAACGGGACTTCTTATGGCTTTTTTTCAACAATGGCTTTCTTCTTGCCACTCTTCCATAAAGGCCCGATTTGTGGAGTGCACGACTAATAGTTGTCCTGTGGACAGATTCTCCCACCTGAGCTGTGGATCTCTGCAGCTCCTCCAGTTACCATGGGCCTCTTGGCTGCTTCTCTGATCAATACTCTCCTTGCCTGGCCTGTCAGTTTAGGTGGACGGCCATGTCTTGGTGGTTTGCAGTTGTGCTATACTCTTTCCATTTTCGGATGATGGATTGAACAGTGCTCCGTGAGATGTTCAAAGCTTGGGATATATTTTTATAACCTAACCCTGCTTTAAACTTCTCCACAACTTTATCCCTGACCTGTCTGGTGTGTTCCTTGGGCTTCATGATGCTGTTTGTTCACTAATGTTCTCTAACAAACCTCTGAGGCCTTCACAGAACAGCTGTACTTATACTGAGATTAGATTACACACAAGTGGACTCTATTTACTAATTAGGTGACTTCTGAAGGCAATTGGTTGCACTGGATTTTATTTAGGGGTATCAGAGTAAAGGGGGCTGAATGCTTTTGCACGCTACACTTTTCAGTTTTTTATTTGCAAAAAAATGTGAAAACCACTTCACAAATTATGCGCCACTTTGTGTTGGTCTATCAGATAAAATCACAATAAAATACATTTACGTTTGTGGTTGTAATGTGACAAAATGTGGAAAAGTTCAAGGGGTATGAATACTTTTGCAAGCCACTGTATGATGCCTTTGGTTTGGAAATGCAAAAGCTATGTTGCCTTTGGTTTGGAAATGCTAAAGCTGTGTTGTCTTTGGTTTGGAAATACAAAAGCTGTGTTGCCTAATTAAAGTTCCCTTGCCTAATTAAAGTTGCCCTGCCTAATTAAAGTTGCCTTGCCTTCTATATAATTAAAAGTCTAATCTTGACCACTTCCTGTGTGCGTTTTATATTGATTTTAGAAAAAACGATACCACGTACTGCTGTGATTTTTGGCCATCTTACTCAGAGTCCGCCTCCGCTCATCAGGTGCCGAGGATTTTTCCCATTTTTTTAAAAATTCAATTTAATTCAATTTAATTGTCATTTGGACCCCTTGAGGTCCAAACGAAATGCCGTTTCTGCAGCCATACATTACAAACAAATAGACCCCAGACACAACATAATTTACATAAACATCCATCACATCGCTGTGATGGAAGGCCAAAAAAACTTATCTCTCCACTGCACTCTCCCCCCCCCCCCCCCCCATGTCAGAGTCAAAGTCAAAGCCCCCGGCTGGCGATGGCGATTGTCCCGTGGCCATTAAAGCCTCGCCAGGTGATGCAAGGTCGCACACCGGGTCTTGGTGTTAGAGCCCCCGGCGTGCGCTCGCAGAGTCCCGCGGCCATTCCAAGCCGCGCGGGGCGGTGATGTAGGCCCCGCTCCAGGAGCTCTTCAACCCCGCAGCTCGGGCGGGAGAAGTCGCCGTTGCAGGAGCCCTGAAAAGCGGTCTCCCTCCAGGGACCCGCGGGCTCCCGGTGTCGCCGTCCGCCAGACCCGCAGTTGCAGCCTCCGAATCTCCGGATGTCGGGACGCAGCAGCAGCAGCAGCAGCAGCAGCGCTCCACCACCGCTCCACCCGCTTCCGGACTCAGCCAGCTCCGCGACGGTGAGGTGAGTCGGCACCAGAGTCCCCGGTCTTCTCCTGTTGGAGGCCGCTCCACATTGCAGCCCCAACCGTGCAGGGAGAGATTTAAAAGTTACCCCCCCCCACATACACACACACACATTTGATGAAAAATAAAAGAGTTATTAGTGTTTAAGAAATGTTGAGAATCTCTCTCCTGTCAATCACGCCATGAATGCCATGCCCCTTCTGGTGGGAGGGGGGGAGGGACTATAAAACCCAGAAGCGTGGGCGTGGCTCAGTCTCTGCAAGATGGAGGAGGGAGAGGTCACGACTCGCTGTCTTTAGTGGCCTTGCATCCTGTTTGAAATGGTATGAAACTGCACTTGAATTTGGTGGTCTTGCACCCTGCTTGAAGTGGCAACAAACTGCACTTGGATTTGGTGGCCTTGCACGCTGGTTAAAATGGAATTTCAAGGAATAGCCGTGAGTCAACTGCCAGCCCACCAGCCGTGAGTGAGTGAGCTGCCAGCACAACAGGCTTGAGTGACTGAGCCGCAAGCCCAAGAATCCATTCTGCCCATTCTGTCCCCCCCCCCCCGCACTGGCCACCAATATTGGAATTGGTGGAGAGGTGGAATATTGCGTTGGGGGACCAGCCCTCCCGTGTGATGCTGGGACCCAATGGGTCCAACTTAGTCGAATTGTATATAAAAATGTGGGATTATGTGAACCAATGTAAAGTACTTACGTAGGACTCTCACATTTAAATCAGAAAATGATGGAATAAAGTCCCATTCCAAATCAGATGGATCCAAAACAAAAAGTACAAACTTCACCCATTCATCTACACCATCAAAATCAATATCTGATTAGCTCACTTCTGCAATTGCATTAGTAAAACAAAGTTAAAGCACTTTTAGAAGCCTTGTTGGTATAAATGTGGTTGTACTATATTAGAATTTGGTTTTTGTTTCCATATTCTCCATATTTAAGCCAAATTTTGTTTATTGATTTCTGCTCAAACATATGGTCCATATGTATAGCTGGCCCCTGAAAACCCTTAATAAAGTTTTCCATTTTGGGTTTTTTATACATTCATGAACATGAGTTGACAAATCACAAGCTTCTGGAAATGATCAACCACCCAGGTCAACATTGCATACAAGATTAAATATAAAGGTAAATGTATGAGCCTGTATGCAAATGCAAGGCTGGTATTATGTTGCTGTTTCTTTAAAGACCTCTTTAAGACTATGGATCCAGAAGATGAAAAAAGTGCCAAGCCAGATGAACCACGAGGTGGTGATGAAAGACCAATTAGACAACTTAAAGAAACTAAGAAAGAGGAAAACTCAATATGGGAGCAAGCTAATGAGTCCATCGATAGCTACAGAAAACTTGTATTGAGAAGTCTTAGAATAAAGGGGAGGTCATTTAAGACTGTGGTGAGAAAAAACGTTTTCACCCAGAGAGTTGTGAATTTATGGAATTCCCTGCCACAGAGGGCAGTGGAGACCAAGTCACTGGATGGATTTAAGAGAGAATTAGATAGAGCTCTAGGGGCTAGTGGAGTCAAGTGATATGGGGAGAAGGCAGGCACGGGTTATTGATGGGGATGATCAGCCATGATCACAATGAATGGCGGTGCTGGTTCGAAGGGCCGAATGGCCTCCTCCTGCATCTATGTTTCTATGATTTGCAAGGATGTTGCGAGAACTTGAAGGCCTGAGCTATAGAGAGTGGTTGGCCAGGCTAAGATGTTATTTCTTCGAGTACAAGGGGTGATCTTATAGAGGTGTATAAGACAGTGAGGGAAATAGCCCGACAGGATGTGCTCGATAACTATGGGGCTTCCTCCCCCTCATCATCTGCTGCTTCCTCTTGTTAGCCATCGGTTTGTCCACTCCCCGCTCCACGTCAGATGTAACCACATCAATGGTTACATGAGGCAGTATGACTCACTGAACCCTTGCTTCCACGAGATGTATAACAAGCTCCATTAATGCCTGTCCTTGAATTCAATTCTTGAATTGTAACTTTTACAACTCTATTCTCAGCCCAAATGACCCATGCCAGTATCGTGTTCTGGACAAGCTTCTTCCCACCCCGCCATCTAATTCCTAATGTTATGTTATAGAAGTATAGTCTACTGAGCCTGTCCTGTTCTCAAAATCATGTTATAATTCAGGGCTTCTCTCCCTGCCCAGATATACCTTTCACAAAAAGTCCCATCCACAATTTGTCCCTTATTTTTGAAATATAATACTGTCAAGTATGCCCAAATTCCCAGGAGAATGTTTCTGCTCTACACAATCATTCTTTCACCTTCTCGTATGAGAATGCAGATGTTATAATCTGGAGGATTATATGCTGGAGGAACTCTGCGTGTCAAACAGCATCGGTGAAGAGAAAGAAATTTAGCTCTGCGTAAAATAGTTTCTCTTTAGTATACTTATGGCTTTATATGAGACTTTCTTGCATTAATGATTTCCAATTCTAGTCCAATCCACAGGTGGTATCATTTATTTCATATTTAAGCAAGCACAATTATAATTTGAAATACCTCAATTTGTTTATTTTTTTCTTCATATCTCGCATCATCTTTGCAAAACTCAGAATTTTCAGAATTGTTTCTTTATCTTTAATTTAATGTTCCATTGTTATATAACACTATCAACATAAATGCATGGCAAACTATGCTGGGATATACATACCTTTAATGGTTACTTACTGTAATGCAAATCTAGCACTATAATCATAAATTGAAAGTACTTACCGGTTTATCTTGGCATAATTTATTCATCTGAGAATTCACCTCTAAAATTTCCTCCATTGCAAGTTGACCAAGTGTTTATAAAGCATAATAAAAAAATCCCATTTCAAGCACAATGTTGTTGTCACTTAAAAACATCACTTTTAATGTCTTCATAAGTTGAATGCAGCTATGGCAACAGTCAAACAGAAAAAAATCCTGCTGAGCCTGGTCATGAATATTAAGTTCCTTTTCATGTTAAGCATGTATTTAAAAAAAATCACATTTTACAATGCACACATGCCAACTTTATTGTGTGAAGTTGAGATCTATATAGTTACTCTGACATTTGATCCATTTCAGTTTTACCTCCTAATTGTGAATTGTAATCTCCCTAATTTTATAAAATAGTTTTATTCAAGTGCATATAATAATGCAGTTACTGTGAGAAAGCAAGGTCATCATCGAGTCCCTCTGACAAATAGTCATCAGCCTTGGAGCTTATTCAATTTCATTCTCAATCAATGATGAATAATTTTCCATGGCAGAGATGAAACTAAGTCAGACGGGGCCAATTATTTCCTAATTTGACATTTAAAAAAAAGCAACAAATGGATTTATAAAGAATTCAGATAACTAATTCAGAAAGATCTGGATGCCTTAGTGCATGATTCACGAAGAAGCTATCATGCATGTATAGCAGGTGATTAGGAAAACTAATAGTATGTTATCATTTATTATCAGGGAAAATTTACTACAAAAACAGACAGGCTACAGTAATTGAGTGACACAGCATGGAAACAATCCCTTCAGCCCAACTTGCCCACACCGGTCAACATGTCTCAGCTACACTAGTCCCACCTGCCCGCCTTTGGCCCATATCCCTCCAAACCTGTCCTATCCATGTACGTGTCTTTCTGTTTCCTGAGCATTGGGATAGTCCCTGCCTCGACTACCTCCTCTGGCAGCTTGTTCCATACCCCCATCACGCTTTGTACGAAAAGGTTACCCCTCAGATTGCTATTAAATCTTTTCCCCTTCACCTTAAACCTATATCCTCTGGTCCTCGATTCACCTACTCTGTGCATTTACCCGATCTATTCCTCTAAATAATTTATACGCCTCTATAAGATCACCCCTCAGCCTCCATTTTAACCATCTTGCGAGTAGGTGTTTCTGGAAAGTGATCGATTGGAACGTTGCATTTGCGGTGAATTTGAATTGGCATATCAGCAGGAAAGACACTGCTGGTTCGTACGGGGCCCAAATGACATTTTCTCAACGTAAAATTAGATTAAAGCCATCCCAAGAAGCAAGATGATATGTAAAATAAACGACTACCCTTTCTTTTGTACCGTTCTTGCGATCCGTCACGTTGAGGGCGTTGAGGGCGTTAGAAGTCGCTTTTTATTTTAATTAAATTATTAAATTGTCCAGCAAATTTTTTTTTAAATAAACTGCGAACGGAAGTCCAATCGATTTTTTTTCATCAGTTAGCACCCCGAGGAAATCCGACAGCCTCCGACAGGAATTACAAAACTGGATTTTAATCCCCCCCCCCAAAGTTGTGCACACGGCCAGTGGCAGAACTGCAGCGCTGCTGAAGGTAGGTATTGTAACATCGCTACCCTATGTACCTGCAACTACGCCTTCAAGGAACCATGCATCTGGATTAGGTACAAAACCATGCTGACTATCCCTAATCAGCACTTGTCCATCTAAATGTATATACATCCTATCCCTCAGAATGCTCTCTGGTACCTTTCCAACCAGATGTTAAGCTCATTGGCCTATAGTTCCCATCATGTTCCCTGCAGCCCCTAGGAAACTAACCGAAACGTCACCCATTCCTTCTCTCCAGAGATGCTGCCTGTCCAGCTGAGTTACTCTAGCATTTTGTGTCAACCTGTAGAACTACTTGTGTCACATCCTTTCATATTGAAAAGTGACTCCAGCTCAACAATTAATCTCAGAACTACAAAAGCTCTGTGTATTTTCAGATCTAAGGACTTATCTCAGAGCTTCAAAGCTGGTACTTACACAATTTATCTCCATCATCTCGACAGCTGATAGAAATACTGCATATTTTTAGAAAGGAAGATAGTAATGTCTGAATTCAGAAGACCTCATCATTACTTTACTGCAGCAATAGTAACAATACTGTAGAAAATACTTAATTGTACCATAATGACTACCAATAATCAAGTTGATTTGCCGATCCTAGCCTTGCCAGAGGAAGCTAGGACAGCACAAAGATGTGAATGAGAAGTTTAGCAGCATTGGATGCGTGCGTACAGAAAGAAGGTGAATGTATGTAATCCTAATTGATGTGATTAGTTCAACAAAATAATTTGAAAATACATTTTATGATGACATGCTTCTAAATTTTACATGAAGTAGATGTGACAACAGCAGTTTGTCAACCCAGATTCCACAGAAATCTACATAGTGCCAATTAATGACATATATCGTTAAATGGACTCATGTGCATCATTAATAAAATCTCTAACAAAGTCAAGATCTTCCTCAAAAAGCAAAAACTCAAAGGAAATATGAAAGAAGATAGATTATGGAAATTCTCAGAAGGTTGGTCAATGTCTGTGGACACAGTAACAGAGTTAACATTTCAGGTTAGTGATCTTTCCTCAGAATTAGATAATGAAATGTTTTAAGTTGCCGAGAAAAGAGTGAGATGGAGAAAACAAACAGAATATCTGTGACATAATAGGGCCAAAGATAAACTGGTGGAGGCTTCTGAATTGCAACTGATCTGTCTGGAAGATGAGTCAAGAGCAGATGGTCAATAAGAACAGGAGAGGCAAGAGACAAAACACCACAGTTGCTAGTAATCTGAATAAGACAATTATGGAAATATCTGTAGGTGAAAACAGAATTGTCCAATGTTGAGGTCTGTTGGAACATGTAAGAGGTCAAAGTCACTCAGGGCGAGAAATGGGAAATTAAAAGCGACAGGCTAGTTCAATTTCGAGTCAACAGTCCACTTCACCTATATGTTTCAGCTAATCAATGAACCCACGGGGGCAAGAGAGACCATAGGAAGAGATTGAAAGATAGACAGAATATGGGGGACAAAAAAATGTGGGGAAACACCAAAATGCAGAATGTCTGTGTGAAAAAGATTGGGAGATAAAAATGGTGCAACCAAACAAGATAGAGAGGAATGTGCAAAAAAGAATAGAGTAACAAAGAAGTGGACAAGTAATAGGATGGATAACAAATGATAATGCGTTTGTGCGCCAGAGAGAGAAAGAGAGAAAAATAAAACAATATATTAGGAGAGGGCAGCCACAGAATTAGGTAAAGAGCACCAGAATGTTTTACCTGCCCTACTCAGCACATAGAATATCCAAGGCAAATTCAGCTTTTAATGGCATAATGTATAAAGAGAATGTCGTAGCTGCTTGCCACGTATAGCCATCTAATATGATGTTACTTACACTTGTTTACAAAGGCAAATCACAGTCATTCAAACTCGAGAGAAATAATTCAACAGGAAGCATTAATATTATGATTTTTTTTTTATTATACTAAGAAACAGCTGAAGGCTCACAAGTAATGTCTTAAACAGTAAAGGAACATAAAAAGATAAATATAAGTGTTCTTAATGTCAAAAATAATATAAAAATGGAAGTCATCATTTGCATGGCAGGACACTTCAAGAAAAAAAGAGCAAAACCATCAAATGCAAAACAAAAATAACATTTCAGTCCAGGCAAAATATTTCACAACAAGAAAACTAATGGATTTTGAAATAATTTTTAAATGTGAGGTTATCCACTTTGATGACAACAGGAAGAAAGATGATTATCTGAATGGTGTCAGGTTATGAAAAGGGAAAGTGCAACGTGACCCGATTGTCCTTGTACATCAGTCACTGAATGTTAGCTTGCAGGTACAACAGGCAGTGAAGAAAGCTAATGGCATGTCGGCCTTCGTAATGAGAGGAGTTGAGTATAGGAGCAAAGAGGTCATTCTGCAGTTGTACATCAATCTCGTGAGTATTCTGAAGGATCGTGTATATACAGGCATTTGGATGGGCAAGGGCTGATTAAGGATAGTCAGCATGGTTTTGTACGTGGGAGGTCGTGTCTCACAAATCTGAGTGATTTTTTTGAAGACGTGACCAAAAAGGCTGATGAAGGCAGAGCTGTAGATGTTGTGTACATGGACTTCAGTAAAGCATTCGACAAGGTTCCGCACGGTAGGCTGCTCTGGAAGGTTAGATCGCATGGGATCCAAGGAGAGATAGCTGAATGGACAGCAAATTGGCTCCATGGAAGGAAGCAGAGGATAATGGTGGAAGGTTGCTTCTCAGACAGGATGCCTGTGACTCGTGGTGTGCTTCAGGGTTTGGTGCTGGGCCCGTTACCGTTTGTCATCTACATCAATGATTTGGATGAGAACATACAGGGCAGATTAGCAAGTTTACTGATGATACAAAAGTTAGTGGTTTTGCATATAGTGAAGATGGTTGTGAACGATTGCAGCAGGATCTGGATCGATTGGCCAGGTGGGCGGCGAAATGGTTGATGGAATTTACTACAGAGAAGTGTGAGGTATTGCATTTTGGAACATCGAACAAGGATCTACACTGTAAATGGTAGGCCTCTGGGTAGTGTTGTAGAGCAGAGGAGTCTTGGAGTACAGGTGCATGGTTCCTTGAAAGTCAAGTCACTGGTAGATAAACTGGTCAAAAAGGCATTTGGTACTTTGGCCGTCATCAGTCAGAGTATAGAAGTTGGTATGTCATGTTGCAGTTGTATAAGATGTGAGACCGCATTTAGAATATTGTGTTCAGTTCTGGGCACCATGTTATAGGAAAGATATTGACAAGCTTGAAAGGGTTCAGAAAAGATTTACGAGGATGTTGCCAGGACTACAGGGTGTGAGCTATAGGGAGAGATTGAGTAGGTTGGGTCTCTATTCCATGGAGCGCAGGAGGATAAGGAGTGCTCTTATGTGTATAAGATCATGAGAGGAATAGATCAGGTGGATGCATAATCTTTTGCCCAGAGTAGAGGAATCGAGGACCAGAGGACGTAGGTTCAAGGTGAAGGGGAAAAGATTTAAAAGGAATCCGAGGGGTAACTTTTTCACATAGTGGTTGTAAGGAACAAGCTGCCAGAGGAGGTAGTTGAGGCTGGGACTATCCCATCATTTAAGAAACAGTTAGACAGGTACATGGATAGGACAGGTTTGGAGGGATATGGACCAAGGGCAGGTAAGTGGGACTAGTGTTGCTGGGACAGTTGGCCGGTGTGGGCAAATTGGGCCGAAGAGTCTGCTTCCACACTGTATCACTCTTTGACACACCTAGAGTATTGTGTGCAGTTTTGGTCTCCTAATTTGAGGAAGGACATTCTTGCTATTGAGGGAGTGCAGCATAGTTTCACAAGGTTAATTCCTGAGATGGCAGGACTGACATATATGATGAAAGAACGGAATGACTGAGCTTGTATTCACTGGAATTTAGAAGGATGAGAGGTTGTCTTATAGAAACATATAAAATTATTATGGGATTGGACACGTTAGATGCAGGAAACATGTTCCCGATGTTGGGGGAGTCCAGAACCAGGGGTCACTGTTTGAATATGTGGTAGGCCATTTAGAACTGAGATGAGAAAGAAAATCACAGAGGGCTGTGAATTTGTGGAATTCTCTGCCTCACTGGATCTTCTTCTTCTTGCGTATGACGTGCACAGTGTAAAGTTGTAGGACAACTTGTTCTATTTGATCTTACTTGATAGTCCACAAGCCAGGTTGATTGCATTCGTCGAAACAGGGCGGACCATGTGAAAGTTGCAATCTACCACCCTCCTCACTGGATGCATTCAAAAGAGAGCTGGATAGTGGAGCTCTTCGGGCTAGCGGAATCAAGGGGTATGTGGAGAAGGCAGGAATGGGGATTGGGGAAGATCAGTCATAATCACATTGAATGGCGGTGCTGGCTCGAAGGACCGAATGGCCTACTCCTGCACCTATTGTCTTTGTGTCTATGCGCTATGTTGTTTGTGATTCGTACATCGTAAAAACAAATATCACACCCCTCAAAACATTGTTTGGGTAAGTAAGTGTGCGAGGAAACATTAATTGCAGCTGCAGTTCATTGCTTCTCCAAAGTAGACAGAGAGTGCTGGAGTAACTCAGCGGGACATGCAGCGTTTCTGGAGAGAAGGAATGGATGACACTTCGGGTCATTTGAGATCCTTCTTCATTCACTTTCCCGATGAAGTAGTTTTTAATAGACACAGAAAGCAGAAACAACTTTTTTTTTTAATCTCCGATGCGAATGTTTCCACTCACTTACACACTTAACGTTAAGTAACTACAGTAGACTGGATAGACTCGGTTTGTACTTGCTAGAACGTCAATAATGCCTTACTTTTGATGAAATGCAGCGAGCAAACGCGATAATTCCCGAAATTTTCAATATTTATATCTCCACGGCGAATGTCCGCTAACCACTTCCGCTGTCGTTGCCCCTTCAGCTCCCTCTTGTATTTACCTTCGTTTTTATCTATCTTCTGGACTGTAAAGTAAGTTAACTGTGCCTCACCGTCACCCCGACTGGCAGTTATTTACAGCTCAAAAACGGGCCATTTTCGCGGTTTTTAACGGGTGTGAAAGCGCGCATTTTCAGCATCGATGACATGTACCGGAAGTGACGCTTGTACCTCACTTCAGACGCTTGTCTGAAGAAGGGTTTCAGCCCGAAACGTCGCCTATTTCCTTCGCTCCATAGATGCTGCTGCACCCGCTGAGTTTCTCCAGCAATTTTGTGTACCTTCAATCTTCCAGCATCTGCAGTTCCTTCTTGAACACGCTTGTACCTCAGTTGGATTTTGCAGTCACGTGGGTGAGGATCTATGCTCCAGTGACCTTTCGTGAAATCACCCTATAGGGTGATTTCACCAAAGGTCAAATGAGCGTAGATCCCCCCTCACGTGACCGAAAATTCTGACTGGAGGACATCTCTCAGTTTGGTACATGTAAGTGAATGGGGAAACACGCACTTTCCCACCCGTTAAAAACATGGAAAACGGCCAGATTTGACAGCTGAAATTTGTCTGTGCTAGTCGGGGTGACCCTGAAGCACAGCAACCTAAATTTTTTCAGGCAAAACAAAAGATAGAAAGTGAACGCTGTACTGTTTGATACCCAAAATGGCGCGGCCCATAATTACAAGAGGGAACTGAAGGCTTTGGGTCGACGCTGAGAAATGTGCCGCGGAAAGTGAACAGCTGACAATTGCACGTGGCGATTTTAAGATCCAAAATATCGGGAATATTATCGCATTTGCTCGCTGGGATATTTCACCTCAAAAGTAAAACCTATATAATGCCTTAGCCGTTTTTATGAAATTCAGCGAGCAAATGCGATAATTCCCGATATTTTGGATCTTAAAATCACCACGGCAATTGTCAGCAGTTCATTTCCGCGGCTTTCTACCTTCAGTTCCCTCTTGTAATTACCTCACTTTCTATCTTTTGTTTTGCCTGAAAATTTAGGTTGCTGTGCTTCAGGGTCACCCCGACTAGCACAGAAAATTTCAGCTCAAAAATCGGCCGTTTTCCATGTTTTTAACGGGTGGGAAAGTGCGTGTTTCCCCATTCACTTACATGTACCAAACTGAGAGATGTCCTCCAGTCAGAATTTTCGGTCACGTGAGGGGGGATCTACGCTCATTTGACCTTTGGTGAAATCACCGTATTCGGCGCTCGCCACCAGAGATACTGGAGGAGCCTCATCTATTTGGTTCCCAAAATGGCGCGGCCCATGACCGTACTACCGCTTTTTCGTCGAGTGGTCTATCTTGCTCGGAGGCAGACAAAAATGCTGGAGAAACTCAGCGGGTGCAACAGCATCTATGGAGCGAATGAAATAGGCAACATTTCGGCCCGAATCCCTCTTTGGCTCCTCTAGTATCTTTGGTCTATAAGATCTTTGCTTTGGGTCGACGCTGACGGCGGCGTCAGGCAATGCCCTCATGTGCGCATGCGTGCTAGTCGCCCCCCCCCCACAGGCGTCACGTGACACGCGATCGCAGACACTTTCGCTAAATCGAAACGTATTAATCTTTCGTTTATCCTGACGGGGATATATATACACCTCTAATTCCAAAACCTATATCAATTTTTTCCATAGCCGTTTTTATTTTTGTTATCTCTCGTCCGCCCTCCCGCCAGGCGGTGACGCGCGCGGAGCCTCGCTGTCAGTTGAGCCCAACGGCGGATTTTTCAAAAAATGGGGCGGTTGGTGCGCGGCGCGAGCCGGCGTGCGGGGGGGGAGGGGGAGGGGGAGCGGCGGCAGCGGTGACCAACCGTGACCCGTGACCGTGACCCGCGCCCGGCGGCGGCGGCGGCGGCAGAGGCAGACCAGCATCAGTCGCGGCGGCGGCGGACACACAGCGATCAATTGGCAATGGCGACCGTCTGCATCGGCGAGAAAATAAAGGTACCCCGCCCCCCTACTAATATGCATGTGATGAGGGAAAGAATTGCAGATGCTGGCTGTGGTTCAACACCGAAGACACACACAACGTACCGGAGAGTAACTCAAACGGGACAGGCTGTCTTTGTCTGTGGAGAAGGGTCTCATAGAAACATAGAAAACAGGTGCAGGAGTAGAGGCCATTCGGCCCTTCGAGCCTGCACCGTTCGCCATTCAATATGATCATGGCTGATCATCCAACTCAGTATCCCATCCCTGCCTTCTTTCAGATTCAGATTCAATTTAATTGTCATTGTCAGTGTACAGTACAGAGACAACGAAATGCACTCTCCATACCCCCTGATCCCTTTAGCCACAAGGGCCACATCTAACTCCCTCTTAAATATAGCCAATGAACTGTGGCAGATAATTCCACAATTCCACAGATGTCTCCACGAAACATCAGCCATTGCTTCTCTCCAGGGATGCTGCCTGCCCCGACTGAGTTGACCCAACATTTTTTGTCTACAAAAGTCCTGACACTCTTTCCTCTGTGGACAGCATTCGTGGATACACTGGTCGGGGCTCACCCCCTTTGCCAGCTCTCACGTTAGACCCCTGTCCGTGTTGCCAAACGCCACCCATTCCTTCTCTCCAGAGATGCTGCCTGTCCCGTTGAGTTACAACAGACAACAGGTGCTGGAGTAGGCCATTCGGCCCTTCCAGCCATTCAATGTGCCCATGGTTGATCATCCACAATCAGTACCCCGTTCCTGCCTTCTCTCCATATCCCCTGACTCCGCTATCCCTAAGAGCTCTATCTAACTCTCTCTTGAAAGCATCCAGAGAATTCCACTCTCTAGGTGAAAAAGGTTCTAAAAGGCTACCACTTATTCTTAAACTGTGGCCCCTGGTTCTGGCCTCAACATTGGATGTTTCCTGCCTCTAGCGTACCCAAACCCTTAATGATCCTATATGTTTCAATAAGATTCGCTCTCCTCCTAAATACCAGAGTATGCAAGCCCAGCCGCTCCGATCTCTCAGCATATGACAGTCCCGCCATCCCGGGAATTAACCTTGTAAACCTACGCTGCACTCCCTCT
The DNA here is from genome assembly GCF_028641065.1 of Leucoraja erinaceus. Lineage (NCBI taxonomy): Eukaryota > Metazoa > Chordata > Chondrichthyes > Rajiformes > Rajidae > Leucoraja > Leucoraja erinaceus. The sequence goes on from NC_073377.1 coordinate 167,352,869, forward strand.
ATAGCAAGAATGTCCTTCCTCAAGTTTGGAGACTAAAACTGCACAAAATACTCCAGGTGTGGCCTCACTGGGGCCCTGTACAACTGCAGGAGGACATCTTTGCTCCTGTACTCAACTCCTCTTGTTATGAAGGCCAACATGCCATTCACTTTCTTCACTGCCTGCTGTACCTGCATGCTTACTTTCAGTGACTGATGAACAAGGACCCATAGATCCCGTTGTACTTCCCCTTTTCCCAATTTGACACCATTTAGATAATAATCTGCCTTCCTGTTTTTGCCACCAAAGTAGATAACCTCACATTTACCACATTATACTGCATCTGCCATGCATCTGCCCACTTACTCAATCTGTCCAAGTCACCCTGCATCCTCACAGCATCCTCCTCACAGTTGACACTGCCACCCAGCTTTGTGTCATCTGCAAATTTGCTAATGTTACTTTTAATCCCTTCATCCAAATCATTAATATATATTGTAAATAGCTGCGGTCCCAGCACCGAGCCTTGCGGTACCCCACTTGTCACTGCCTGCCATTCTGAAAGGGTCCCTTTAATTCCTACCCTTTGTTTCCTGTCTGCCAACCAATTTTCTATCCATGTCAGCACCCTACCCCCAATACCGTGTGCTCTAATTTTGCCAACTCCTATGTGGGACCTTATCAAATGCTTTCTGAAAGTCCAGGTATACTACATCCACTGGCTCTCCCTTGTCCATTATCCTGGTTACATCCTCAAAAAATTCCTGAAGATTGGTCAAGCATGATTTCACCTTCGCAAATCCAAGCTGACTTGGACCGATCCTGCTACTGCTATCCAAATGTGCCGCTATTTCATCTTTTATTATTGACTCCAGCATTTTCCCCACCACCGACGTCAGGCTAACTGGTCTATAATTCCCTGTTTTCTCTCTGCCGCCCTTCTTAAAGAGTGGGACAACATTAGCTACCCTCCAATCCACAGGAACTGGTTCTGAATCTATAGAAAAAAATTAACACCAATGCGTCCACGATTTCTAGAGCTACTTCCTTAAGTACTCTGGGATACAGACCTTCAGGCCCTGGGGATTTATCAGCCTTCAGTCCCATCAGTCTACCCAGCACCATTTGCTGCCTAATGTGAATCTCCTACAGTTCCTCCGCCACTCCAGATCCTCTGGCCAGTACATCAGGAAGATTGTTTGTGTCCTCCTTAGTGAACTGATCCAAAGTGCCTGTTCAACTCATCTGCCATTTCCTTGTTCCTCATAAGAAATTCACCCATTTCAGTCTTCAAGGGTCCAACTTTGGCCTTAACTAGTTTTTTCCTCTTCAAATACCTAAAGAAGCTTTTACTATCCTCCTTTATATTCTTTGCTAGTTTACCTTCGTACCTCATCTTTTCTCCCCGTATTGCCTTTTCAGTTATCTTCTGCTGCTCTTTAAAAGTTACCCAATCCTCTGGCTTCCCGCTCATCTTTGCTATGTTATACTTCTCTTTTATTTTTATATTCTCCCTGGTCGCCCCTTGCTCCCCTTGGAATCTTTCTTCCTCTTTGGAATGAACCAATCCTGCACCTTCTGTATTATTCCAAGAAATACCTGCCATTGTTGTTCCACTGTCATCCCTGCCAGGGTATCTTTCCAGTAAACTTTGGCCAACTCTCCTCCCTCATGGCTCCATAGTCCCCTTTGCTCAAATGTGGCACCGACACCTCCGATTTACCCTTCTCCCTCTCACATTGTAGATTAAAACTTATCATATTATGGTCACTACCTCCTAATGGCTCCTTTACCTTCTCCCTGGTAGCCTCCAGTACAAGCTGCTCTAAGAATCCATCATGGAGGCACTCCACAAACTCCCTTTCTTGGGGTCCAGTCCCAACCTGATTTTCCCAGTCTACCTGCATATTGAAATCTCCCATAACAACCATAGCATTACCTTTGCGACATGCCAATTTTAACTCCTGATTCAACTTGCACCCCATATCCAAGCTACTGTTTGGGGGCCTGTAGATAACTCCCATTAGGGTCTTCTTACCTTTACAATTCCTTAGTTCTATCCATACTGACTCCACATCTCCTGATTCTATGTCACCCCTCGCAAGGGACTGAAATTCATTCCTCACCAACAGAGCTACCCCACCCCCTCTGCCCACCTGTCTGTCTGTCAGTTCCCAGCCCTGGTCCTCTTGCAGCCATGTCTCTGTAATTCCCACTACATCATACTTGCCAATTTCTAACTGAGCCTCAAGCTCGTCCACTTTATTTCTTATACTTTGCGCATTCATATACAACACTTTGACTTTGGTTTTCACCTCCCCTCTCACAACGGTCACTATTGGCTCTAACCTTACTCTCTTATCCCTTCTCGAACTTTCCTTACCATTAATTCGGGAGTCTTTTGTGATGTTTTCTGTTCTCATTTCCCCTTTAACTCCATCTTTATACTCCCAATTTGTCAATCCTTCCAGCCCCCCCACTATTTAGTTTAAATCCACATTGTGCAGCACTAGCTACTAAATCCACATGTGTAGCACTCTAGCTTTTTGTGTCTATCTTCGGTTTAAACCAGCATCTGCAGTTCATTCTTACACACTCTGACTGACTGTATCTTTTGAGGCGAAAGTACGGTGTTTTGTGTTTTGCAACCAGATGTCTTGTGCTTCCAGATACCAAAGTCAATCCCTCACTAACCCAAATCACAATTCATTTTATGTGATACCTACCAAAGATTCTTTTATATCCACATATAACTACATTCTACTTTGTTATTATTTCACAAAATCAAGAAGGTTTGTTAAATATGATCTTAAAAATCTGCATTGGGTGTCTCTTACTCTAACTCTAAATGAAAAGCAGAAGTTTAACTAGACTCTCCCCATCATTTGTTCAAAATAACATTTATACTTTTCATGATAGTTTTAATGATGAAATTAACCCACTCTTGCTTTAACTATTTGTGCAATCGTACCCTAGATGCTTCTGTCTGCTTCATTTATGTCCATCCTACAAAATTGTATTGCCAATGATGTTCAATACTTAGCTTTGGCTAGATCTTACACCATGCTGTCTTTGTCCTGGGGGGGGGGTAAGCGGAAACTGAAAATGTTACATGATCTGCCTCTTGCCACGGATAGATCTTCAGTATAGAAACATAGAAACATAGAAATTAGGTGCAGGAGTAGGTCATTCGGCCCTTAGAGCCTGCACCGCCATTCAATATGATCATGGCTGATCATCCAACTCAGTGTCCCGTACCTGCCTTCTCTCCATACCCCCTGATCCCCTTAGCCACAAGGGCCACATCTAACTCCCTTGGCTCTTAAATATAGCCAATGAACTGGCCTCAACTACCCTCTGTGGCAGAGAGTTCCAGAGATTCACCACTCTCTGTGTGTGAAAAAAGTTCTTCTCATCTCGGTTTTAAAGGATTTCCCCCTTATCCTTAAGCTGTGACCCCTTGTCCTGGACTTCCCCAACATCGGGAACAATCTTCCTGCATCTAGCCTGTCCAACCCCTTAAGAATTTTGTAAGTTTCTATAAGATCCCCTCTCAATCTTCTAAATTCTAGAGAGTATAAACCAAGTCTATCCAGTCTTTCTTCATAAGACAGTCCTGACATCCCAGGAATCAGTCTGGTGAACCGTCTCTGCACTCCCTCTATGGCAATAATGTCTTTCCTCAGATTTGGAGACCAAAAAGCTGCATTCCCTGTATGCTATGTTCGCCCACGACTTTTCAGTTAGTGCAGCCCTCCCCGACAAAATTGTGCTGATTCTCATGTTGATCCCAAGAACAAGATCTTTGCCATACCTCCTCTCGGGTGGATGCAGAGTTAAATGCAGAAATTCTGCATTATTTTTTGTGCCAAACCGCTTTAATATTACTGTGCAGATGGTCTTTGGCATCTATCTAAAGCTGCTTTGTTTGGCTAATTGTGGTTCTTTTGGGCTCCTCATGTTTGTTCCACCATAAATAAGATCATGTCTGATATTTTGCATCAGTCTCTTGATTTCCCTAATATCTAAATTGATATGTTTGTTATCTGCTTCTTTGTGCTACTTATTGGTTTGTTACTCCAGAAGGTCTATTTTTCAAGGATTATGTGACAGTGGATTTTGTAAGAGGAGCAATTGAACGACCGAAGCATTATAAGAGGCAGTTCTGATAAAATATGTAAAATATATTAGAAACTACAGAGGAAAATGTGATTTTATTCAAGCAATTGAATATTGAGATGCGGAAGTTTAAATGTTTTATCTTTTCCGATGTGCATTGAAGTGCACAATGGTTATGTTTATGCCACCAAGAGTTCGATACCTGGCAGCTTTATTACAAACTCGTTGCTGACTATAAAAGCTTGTTCATAAATTTAACCTCGAATTTGAAAATTATTCAACTTTTAATTCGAGTAGCATGATAACGTACTTTGATTGTTTTGTTAAAGCGGCATTATAAATACTCTAGTAACTGTTGCGGTTTCGCTTGGTGAGGCTTCGAAGAACACGTAATTAATACTTAAGGTCTGTTGCTTGGCGATGAGAAGCCGTTTAATGTTAACGCGGGAATAAAACCGGGATTGGGTTTTATTGACTCAGTCTCTTCCTTTGAATCAATTCAATATTTCGCTGGTCCGTCCTTAGTCAAAGGGAAACTGGTTAAGTTCCCGTCGGTTGTTCTAAAATGCTTGATCGAGTGTTGAATTGCATCTTAAAATGCAAGAGTACAATGTCCAGCAATTTTAGGTTGTCAGTTGCAGATGATGAAAATGCCATTACGGTAAGGAGCATTTGATTTCTGAAAACCTATCAAGAGCGTTATTTGCACCTGGCTTGGCAGTTACCGCTGCATTATTGCTAGGACATTAAGAGTATTACTAACATCGGTGACTAAGCGAAGTTTTCGAATCCATTATTTTTCAGGACTTCAAGGTTTTAACGCTGCTCGGGAAGGGCTCGTTCGCTTGTGTTTATCGAGCAAAATCCGTGAGCACTGGTCTGGAGGTGGCAATAAAAATGGTAAATTTACCTTGAGCGGTATCATGTTTTGTCATCGTTGTATGTCAGTGGCAGTCTTGACGTCCAGCTATTTAGTTAGGCTCGCATTATTGGAATTTGTTTTTAAATGTTTTTATTTTGTAAACATTATGTGTACAATAATCCCAGTTGGGTATTTGACAGTAAAGTTTGCCTTGAATGTTTGATTTGAAACGTCCTAAAACGTCGTTGTTTCTCATGGGTTGTTCGTTTCTTCAGTCAGTGATATAAGAACATTTTCCAGTATTTCTGCTATTGGAATTCTTAGACCCTTTTTAATCAACTTGTAATTAATAACAATTCTTGGACAACTTGGTTATAGCCATATTTCCAAATGTTTTTTTCTCATTGCTGAGTGCACATGGCTAGAATAATCTTTCCAATTAAATAATGATAAATCCAGCTAAAAATCGCAAGCATGGTGTGACTTATTCAGAATCCATATGCTGCCAGAGGTTTTAACATCCACTTGCTGGAGGAAATTAAAAGTAAGATAGAATAACAATCAAGTACTTGAGGGGATTGCCAAATGAAACACTGTTGTTGTCTTTTACAGAATACAAAGTTGCACCTATTTCTTTGAGAAACTGGTCTCTGTTTTTTAGCATCATTGCATTGGAAAAAAATGTCACTTCTAACTGTAATAAAAAATAAATTCAATGCTGGTAACTTGAATCTATTTATGATGAGAAATAATCTTCACATTTGCATAAAAATATTTGTAAATAATTTTGTACTCGAGTGTATTTTCCCCCCAAAGTTTTAAAATGGAAAGAAATTCATTTAAATGTACATTATATGGAAATTATATGGTTACAATGTTTCTGGATATCTTGATGGATATGGTCGTCTATTTCTAGATTGACAAAAAGGCCATGCACAAAGTGGGAATGGTACAGAGAGTCCGCAACGAAGTGGAGATTCATTGTCAGTTGAAGCATCCATCTATCTTGGAGGTAAGTACAGTTGTATGAGCACCTTTCTCGTGCATCTAATGTACTAGAATACTTATGGGTGATTCTTATTTTCTTTCAGCTTTACAACTATTTTGAAGACAACAATTATGTCTATTTGGTACTGGAAATGTGCCACAATGGAGAGATGAGCAGATATTTAAAGAACAGGAAGGCTAATTTTGCAGAGGATGAAGGTACTACTATTTGAAAATATTTATTAGGAACATATCAATGAATTTCAACGGTCGTAAGTGATAGGAGCAGAATTAGGCCATTCAACCATCACATCGGCTCCGCCATTCAATCATGGCTGATCTAACTCTCCCTCCGAACCGCATCCTCCTGCCGTCGCCATAACCCTCGACACCTGTACTACTCAAGAATCTATCTGTGTCTGCCTTAAAAATATCCATTAACTGCCTCCACAGCCTTCTGTGCAAGGAATTCCACAGATTCACCATCCTCTGATTAAAGAAATTCCTCCTAGTCTCTCTTCATAATGTTCATGACTCCCTTAAAACCTTCACCTTATCTCCAACTTGTTTCCTTGTAAAAGCTAGAATCTGCTGGCATCTCCCAAATCTATACCTACATGTCCTACAGTTCCTGGTCTGATACCATCTAAACATTGCCACAGCACTGACACAGCCATTATCAAAGTGCCAGATTATATTATACTTGACTGGTGCCATGGTACTCATTCTTTTCAATACCCTGCACTTTGGGATGTTAACATAATTATTTGGAGATAATGGGGAATGAATTAATGTGTGAAGGAAGGGGGAAATGTTTCAGAATAAACTGTGTGAAATTGACGTTCATTCTGTTCTTCTTTTAAAATATAACACAGCTCGACATTTCATGCATCATATTATTACTGGAATGCTGTACCTTCACTCGCATGGTATATTGCATCGGGACCTCACTCTTTCTAATCTTCTACTTACAAGTGACATGAACATAAAGATTGCCGATTTTGGATTGGCTGCACAGCTCAAAATGCCCAATGAAAAGCATTTCACCATGTGTGGCACCCCCAATTACATTGCACCAGAGATCGCGACTCGCGGTGCTCATGGTCTTGAATCTGACGTATGGTCTCTTGGGTGCATGTTTTATACTTTTCTGGTTGGAAGGCCACCATTTGACACTGACACTGTTAAAAACACACTAAATAAGGTGATGCTGGCAGATTATGAAATGCCAACATTTATTTCAAATGAAGCTCAAGATTTGATCTATCAGCTGCTTCGAAAAAATCCAGCCGATCGCATCAGTCTTTCTAGTATATTGGACCATTCGTTCATGATGAAATGCCCTACATCCAAAAGTAAAGATCCAAGATCTGTAGAGAACTCGATGGATAGTGGGCATGCCACAATTTCAACTGCATTTACCACAGGAACTGGATCTTCAGGCACGAGTGCGTCAGGACGCCTACATCAGAGGACAAAACAAGTCATAGGACAGTTTCTTCCGAATAAAATAGCAGTCATCACTTCACACAATAGTATTAATGATACTTCATCCCAAGGATTCAGTGCTGTATATAATGATGGAAGAGTACAAAATACTGAAATTAACAAAAGTGGTAGAGGAAGAGCTGTACAACATGGAGACGATGAACGACCTCACTCTCGATGGCTTCGAAGGGCACACTCCACTGATAGATCTGGTAACTTTCAAAATCAGATTCCAGAAAAGCCAAACAGCAGCATGGAACGTTGTCAGTCTGTTGATGCACTGTCACAGTCAATCAGACATGGAGTGCACAATCCTGCAAACTTATATCGAGATGATTATGCAAATATTCCACAGTTTAATAAAGGACTTTCAGATAATGTTGGGACTCGTGATAAGCTCGCTATGTCTCCTCCTGTTAAGCAGTCCACAAAGTAAGTACTTTTTTTTACCATTATATAATATTGGTGACTTAAGTCATTTGATGATTTAAACTCAGATATGGAAACTTAAACTCAGGCTACAAGATGGTGAGATAGAATAAATGAAAATAAATTTGAATCAATTATACTGGTTTTCATAACGGAAAACATACCAGTAGGATGTATGTTAAAAGCTCTACCTAGTGTTCAGAACAAAGGGCTGTCTTGATAATTACTCTGGAGTGACAACATTTAATTTTCCACAATGCTGAAAATATTGAAGGATCAGCATAGTGGCACGGTTTTCGAACTGCTGCCTTGAGGCTTTCCTGACCTCTAGTTCCTTCTGTGAGTTTTCATTTTCTTTATGGGTTTTCTGCCATGTTCCAAAGACATGCGGATTGGTAGTATCATTGGCTCATGTTAATTGCCCTTAGTGTTGATTAGTAGCAGGGTAGAGGAGTAAATGGCAATGTGGAGACTAAAGGTTAAAGGGAATATTAATGTGGAAATGAGATTGCTGCGAGAGCTGGTATAAGCTTGTTGGGCCATAATGGCCTCCTATGTCATAAGGAAATGATGATGAAAATGATTCAATTTATTGTCTTGTTACATACAGAGACAACGAAATAGAGATCCTTGTTAATATACTGTACTTAATGTGTAATATTAATGGTAATAATGTATTGTGAATGTGTGGTGATATTGCTTGTAAAGTATTGGTCAACCTAGTGCATGATTAAAAAATGTCATTACATCTTGTATCATGTTTTTTTCAAGTAAGCTAGAAGTTATTAACAAAGTGTATCTTTTCTAATTTTATTCACAGCCCAAACTTTACTTACCAGCCTATTTCCAGTGGGCCACTCTTAGAGCAGATATCACAGGTCGGGCCAATACAACACTGGTTTGAAAATGGCCAGCCACATCATGGTATGTTGCATTCTTTTTAGAGTTTAGAGGACTTTGGAATGTGGGAGGCAACCAGGGCACTTGGAGAATGTACAAAACTACATGCAGACAGCACCCGTAGTCAGGATTGAACCCAGGTATCTGCCACTGCTGCCACTGTGCCACTTTTGATTTTGTTTTTAAACATATTTTTCTTTCTCCCTTCTTTGATATCCATGCAAGCATTTTTTTTAGTAAAGGCCTGACTGGGGAGAATCTCCCCCTATATTTTGCTGACATAATTTCAAAGCTGATTATGCTATGTCAAAGTCAACCTAGTTGCCCAACTCAGCACGTTAATAAGTGCCATCCTATCCTTTTAAGAACTGTCTGAAACCGCATGACTGAGATGTGGATTTTGCACTGTCCATTGCTGTATGACGTGCTTCCTCTACATAAGCACCATAAATGGTATATGCAATGGTCAACCCACCTTGCCCTTTTTTCTTGTTTGTCGTTAAAGACTCTAATGCTGGTGCAAATGAGATTTGTGAAATATTGGTAGTCACAATTATTTTTGAAATGAAATACAATGTCCTCAGGCTATTCATAGTTGAAACCTAAATATGTTTTTAATTTTCCTGAAGTTAAACCTGTTTTTCTGAATAGCTTCTAGAAGTGTATTACATGGTTAAAGTATGTACAAGAACATACCAAAGTGGTAGTTTAATTCGCCACTGTGAATGGGGGGAGGTGGAAGACCTGGTGAGAATTTGGAGAGAATAAAAATGGGATTAATGTAAATGTATGATTGATAATCAGTATGAATTAGCGAGCCAAATGATATGTTTCAGTGCTGTATCTCTCTAACTCTGATATCAGTACAATATTTAGGCAAATTTATGCAAGTTTCATGTGTATCATTTTGTAGCTTCATTCAGAAAACCAATGGATATCAGCACTACCAATAGTTCTGGTGGCAATTTCCATAGTGAAAGAAAGCAGGTTCTAGATGAAGTCGCAGCAGCAAATACCTGGGCGAGAAAATCCAGCAACACAGTGAAAACTGATGAGCTTTCCCAAAAAGGCTACTTCAGAAAACAAATGGATATTCAGAAATGTGAAGGGGATTCCAGGCAATTAGACACAAAGTATACCCGTCCTCAAGCTTTGAAACAAGCTTTAAAACTGGAAAGGCAGCCTGTTGAAACCCAAAAGAAGACATTACAAGAGTTGGTGTCGCCACTGAAGGCCCACAGACTTAAAGCAATCCGGCAAAAAACCAAGAATGCAGTGGTAAGGACTATAATTTATTCTAGCATTGTTGTAGATTTAACAGGCTGATTAACCTAGTCTATGATGATGCAATATGCAATTCCATCTAGGCATTGCATGACCGTTTTTTCAGGTCTTAACAAAATCTTACATTTGCTCACTGCCCCTCCACTTTTTCTGTTATAAATTCAAATGTCCATAGTTGTAATGGAAACTCCATGCGGCCGGATAATGTTGTACTTTCATTTGCCAGTGTAATTGAATAGGATATTTCAAAATCTTACATTTGCTCACGATTGACCTCCCACTCATTTCTGTTGGGGTGGGGGGGGGGGGGGGAGGGGGGGGGGGGGATGGAATTCCATTGATATACAGATTGCTTGGTAAAATTTGTGAACATTGAGGGTTTGCAAACATGATGATGGATACACAGCAGATACATTTAAAGTATCTATTGGCGTATGCTTTCCTTTGCTTTAATAAATGATAATTCTAATTCAGAGGAAAATCAATGAAATAGTAAATAATAATTTCTGATCGGGGCTCAGATGGAGTACTTAGTCCAATTGTAGAACCTACACGTATGCACTTTTTATATCCATTCACACCATGTGGAGTTAATTATCTAGGCCAACGCATTACTCGAGAGATAGTGTATTAGTTTAAATTATTATTCTGAGCCCTTGACTGGCTGAAGAACCCACAACCTTTGGTTTGAACTTGTGGCTTTCAGACCTACAGAATGAATGCACTATTATGATTATTATCTCTGGCTGAATAGGTGCAGCTTTCACCAGTTGAGGTTAAGATTTGAATATAAGAACCTATGCTAATGTACTATTGCGCAGCATTAAGGGATTGCTGCACTGCTGTCTTTTAGATTAGAGATTAAACCATGGCTCAATTTATTCCAGCGATTATAAAAGATTTGTGACAGATTTGAAGGAGTCTACAGTGTTCTGACCGTTATTTATACCTCAATTAGCATTACTTTAACAAACGATAATCTGATTTTTTGTTTTGAGCACAACTGGATTGGCATGTTTCTAATGTAACCGTAATGCTTACACTTTAAACATTAATGTTCCAAAGCCAGAAGTCTTGAAAAATGTTTTATAAATGCAATATTTAATAATCTGAAGTTTTCTCCAAAGATCTAGATTAGGTGTGAATACTTTAGCAAATTCATTTCTACTATTTTTGTTGATCACCTAAGATTTTGATGTCAAATCAGTCTTCTAAGAATCACTTAATCTGCCAGCAACTATTGGAGGCATCAGATTATTGTGCCATTTCATTGCCGTGCAGATCAATTCTGTTTGGGTAAATAGCCAATATAAAATAACCTGCTGGACAATTACAATTCTTGGAGAAAGTATTTGAAAGAGGGGTATTACGAAGCGTTAAAATAGGGTACAATAATAACCAAAGCTTTCTCAGAAACTCAAATTTAATTCAGTTGGGGAGTTGATTTTTTTAAACCAGCGGTGAAGTTTTGGTGGTTTGAGGCCAGGCCACATTGTGGTATCCTGTTAATTAGCCTACTTCAGAACAAACGCAAGAACACTGAAATAAGTGCAAAACGTATTTACAAGTTTGTCAGAATAATAGTTGCAATTTTCTAGAAGAATTGACAAGCTGGAGTTCTTTTTCAAAAACAAAGAAAGTAGACGGAGATCTTTAGGACTATTAATGAATTACATCAGCTGGGATTCTGATAGAAAGTTTTCTATCGCAGGTATTATCTACGTCTAGAATCCATATTATCAATTATATATATATATATAAGGAGAAATACCTTGTGAATGGTTAAGAAATAGAAATGAATATTTACAAAAAAACTGCTTGAGACGGGTAACGTCTACATTGTAAAGGAAAATAGGCACGAATAAGGAAAAAAAATAAAGGAATGCTGAGAGGCCGAGATGAGGCATATAGAATGGGGGAAAACGTGTTTTGTCTAAACATTGTCACATTGTGTATTTTATGTCATATTGTCTTGATGTGCAGCTATGACTAACTAATGTGTTGTTCAGGTCAGTATTCTTGACTCTGAGGAAGTATGTATGGAACTTTTGAAAGGGAGTGGTGCTCAAGAATGTGTAAGGGAAGTACTTAGAATATCCTGCGATGGAAACATGGTAAGTTAAATGTTTGATCATTTGTTTCAATGTTGTACTTTTTCACATTTATTTTAAATGAGAATACTGGGGAAAGACGGAGAATTCACTAAGTTATAAACTACAGATGATTTGATCATCATTTTATGTATAATTGTATAATTCTGGTTCTTGTCAAGGGATAATGTTTTCTCCTAACTATATTCAACCTAACCCACTGAGCTATAGAGAGAGGTTGAGAAGGCTAGAACTCTATTCCATGGCTGGGCAGTGTATATATTTTACAGGTATACTTCAAATCGCAAAAGAATTACATTTGTGGGAAATATTTCTTTAACACTGGTTAGATCCCATGGGATTCAAGGAAAGATAGCTGAATGGATAGAAAGTTTAAGAAGGAACTGCAGATGCTGGAAAACCAGAAGGTAGACAAAAGTACTGGAGAAACTCAGTGGGTGTGGCAGCATCTATGGAGCGAAGGAAATAGGCAACGTTTCGGGCCGAACCCCTTCTTCAAACTGATGAATGCATAGAAAATTGGCTTGGTGGAAGGAAGCAGTGGATGATGGAGGAATGTTGCTTTTCACACTGGAGGCCTGTGACTAGTGGTGTGCCTTGGGGTTTGGTGCTGGGCGCGTTACTGTTTGTCATCTATATCTATATCAAAGATTTGGATGAGAATGTACACGGCATTGGTTGTAAGTTTGCAGATGATACAAAGTGGGTGGCGTTGTAGATAGTGAAGATGGTAGATAGGGTGGTCAAAAAGGCTTTTGGCACATCGGCCTTCATCAGTCAAAGCATTGAGTATAGAAGTTAGGAGGTTATGTTGCAGTGGTATAAGATGTTGGTAAGGCTGCATTTAGAGTATAGTTCAGTTTTGGGCACCATGTTATGGGAAAGATGTTGAAAGCTGGAAAAGGTGCAAAGAAGATTTACAAATATGTTTCCAGGACCAGGGCCTGAGCTATAGAGAGAGGTTGAGAAGGCTAGAACTCTATTCGTTGGAGCAGAGGAGGATGAGGGGTGACCTTATAGAGGTGTACAAAATTATGAGAGGAATAGATTGGGTAGATGCACGTAGTCCCTTGCCCAGCGTAGAGGAATCAAGAACCAGAGGACATAGGTTCAAGATGAGGGGGGAAAAGATCTAATAGGTAACATTTTCACAAAAAGGATGGTGGATGTATGGAACAAGCTCCCAGAGGTGGTATTTCGGGCAGGTGCTATCGCAATGTTTAAGAAACATTTGGACAGATACACGGAAAGGATGAGATATTGGCCAGATGCAGGCGTGGAACTAGTGTAGATGGGACACTTTGCCTGGTGTGGTAAATTGGGCCGGAGGGCCTGTATCCAATCTGTAATAGTAAGCCAAGTTATGAAAATCAAGAAGGTGGAGAGATTTGAGTTAGGAATAGTTTCATGCAGTGTATTTCTTAGAGCAGAAAGTGGTGCATTGTAGAGAGACATAGATTAGTAAATAGAGAACAAATACCCTAACAAATCAGTGAATTTATATTGAAAATTCACTAACCAACATTCCTAAATCAGGAATACCTACATGCTGTATTATAACCTTGATTCCACTCAATATTTCATTAAATCTAACATTCTCTATACACTCTAGATTCTTAACAAAATAATTTTAAAGATAATTTGTGACATTTAATTCATGTAGATCCATATTTATCATCCTAATGAAGGAAGAGGTTTCCCGATAGACAACAGACCACCATCTCCACCAGAGGAAGTATTTGTTTACAGTTTTGATGACTTACCAGGTACCGATTAGTAATAGTGAATAGATTACTTGATAAAGATGTGATATGTATTAGAGAAAGCTGCCAGAATTATAGTCTCAAGCTGTTTTGCATATAACAGTGGGCTAAATTGAACAAAGGCTACGTTGCTTAATTCCTAATTCAGAAGCCTCAATATGAAACTAAATCCGAGCACAGCAAACAGAATTTGCATTTAGTTAATTAAATAAATCTTGCCTTTTAACGCAAGGGTCTATAATAGTGTCAAGAAATAATCACATTATTTTTTTAAGCTATTTCACTAATATTCTTCAGATATAAAGTCTACTGACCAAATGTGGTAGCTGATTCTAGTTCTGTAACATTGTCGGTGATTCTTAAATGTCCTTAAAAATTCCATGTTATTTAGTTGCATACAGTATTAAAAGCTTTAATTGTTTAAATGCTTCAAGTGATTAAAATGTTTTAAACAAATAGAATATGGCACACTAAGAATGCAGCTCTCCATAGAGTCCTCAAGGATAAATTGAGAGGAGCAAGACGCATGGCTTTCCCAGCGATAAGGCAATAAAGTCTTCTTTCCCTCCTATTTCTCCCACTGTCAGGGGAGCTGAACCATCCGCAATCGCGGCGATCGATGCTCCCGTGATTGGGCCGTCGAAGTTCCTGCGGCTTGGAGCTCCCGAATTCGGTCCGTAACCAAGGGACCACGAGCTCCACGATTTTAAAGTCCGGTCCGTAACCAAGCTCCACGATGTTAGGCCGCAGTACGGACGAAGATACGACACGGAAATAAGTCGCATCTCCATCGATGAAAGAGATTTTTTTTTAAAAGTTTCCCCCACCACCCCCCCACATAATACAAAACTAAAAGTACACTAAAACATACATTTTACAACAAACTAAAAACAACAAAGAAGGAAACCGGGTGACGCCAGCCTGTCTGTCCTTTCCTTTGTTCTTTTAATAGTTTGTGCTAATTTATGTTTTAGAGTTCTTTAGTTTGTTTTATGTCGGGGGGGGGGGGGGGGGGGGGGGGGTAAACTTTAAAAATCTCTTACCTGCAACGGAGATGCAATTTTTTTCCGTATCGTATCTCCGTCCGCACTGCGGCCTAACATCGAGGAGTTGGCGGCCTCTGCTGGAGACCGAGTTTGGGAGCTCCAACCGTGCGAGCCTGCGGACTTCACATCGTGGAGCTCGTGGTCCCTGGTTAGAGACCAACATCGGGAGCTCCAAGCCGCGGGGGCTTCAATTGCCGGCTGCGTGAGCTTCGATCGTCCCGACGGATGGTTCGACTGCCCCGACCATGGGAGAATAAAGAGGGAAGAAGATTGGACTTTTTTTGCCTTCCATCACAGTGAGGAATGTGGTGAATCTACTGTGGTGGATGTTTATGTGAACTTTTATGTAGTTGTGTGTCTTGTTGCTTTTTTTAGTATGGCTGCATAATCACTGTACCTTAATTGGTGCACGTGACAATAAAAGAGCTTTGAAAAGACGAGACAGGCCGTTGGTGGGGCAGCCATCGTCGGCGCCACCTGGTGGTCATACCATTAACCATTATTTGAGGTGTCCACAAATTTAAAAAATGTTGATGTTATACAATAAATGTTTGAGAAAATGTAATATTTTGTTGAAGAATAACGTAATCAAATATGTTTAAGCAAACATTTGTGTATGAACAATATATGTGTAACCGTTGCACTCTGTTGAAAGATCATTAATTTCAAATATTACAGTTTCATTAGATTCAGCTGTTTCCAACTGTTTTTGTTTTATTCAAAATTGTTAATATTCTCGGTATATTGAGTTTGCTTTGGAGTCCTCTTCTATTCAAGTGCATTGAATTCAGTTGTTTAAAAAATGTATTAAAATCCACATCCTGTAAATTATTCCTACTTCATCTTTACTGTTCCATATTGGTTTCAGAAAGTTATTGGAAGAAATACCAGTATGCATCAAAGTTTGTACAACTGGTGAGATCCAAAACGCCCAAAATCACACTGTATACCAAGTATGGCAAATGCATGTTGATGGAGAATGGTCCACAAGCTGATGCTGAAGTCTGTTTTTATGATGGTGAGTTTTAAGTAATTAATAATGATCTGCAACCTATGCTTGTGGTTGCATGCAGATATTAGTTTTCATTTTTATGGAATGAGACCGTTGAAGCATATGTCACTGCTGGCCATAAATATGCTAACTATCCTAATTCTATATTGTAATTAAAAACTTCAACATTATGACTTTTGGCACTTGAAGGGCTAACCCATTAAAAAGTAAATGCTGACGCTTTCTACCTAGTTTGCCCTTTTGTACAGAGTCCCAAGCTCCCAACACCCTCTAAATATAAACAAATTATCAAACTCTTGTCTTTGCATGACTTCAAATGTATTGTTCTTGATCTCTAGCTGATGGGTCCTTCCTTTCTACTTTATCTGTTTTTATACTCAATTAAATCTCTTTTACAGCACCCTCTGTTCTAGGTTAAACTAGTCGTTTTCTTATCCATCAATCCGTCTTCAAAAAAATCCCCATTCCATTCAGCAATCTTGGAAAAGTGGGCAATGTGGTAGACACAGTTTACAAAATAATATAGATGGGATGAAAAGATGTATAACATCTATTACTCATTTTGTTGGGAAGGATTGAAAAACAGAATGATATTAAATGCTGAGCAAATTATTAATTGTTTTACAAAAGGAACTTGGTCTGGTAATATATGAAATAGAAGGTAAACCTGCATTGACAGCAATTAATTAGGAAAACAAATGAATTGGCATTTGTTGTAAGGTGCTTGGAGTATAAAAGTAGGCAAGTCTCTGTGCAATTGTACATGACATTGATGAGACTATGCAGAATATTGTGTACAGTTTTGGAATCTAGCTTAGAACAGATTTTCCACTGGAGGCAACACAAATATATTCACAAGATGCAGTAAAGCTCTAATGCAGCATCCAATTGTTTAGAAATTCTGATGGGCTAGCATCTGGCTCACTCAAAGTAAGTCGAGGGTCCAGACTGCAAGTAAGGTGTGCAGCCAGAGCTAGAACAGGGGTCTGAGTGCTTATATATGGCCCATTTTCTTTAAACTAAATTCAATATTAATTGGAATATACTCTGGAAAACTGTCCAATATGTAAAATTGTAGGGGGGGGCGGGAAATCCTCTACATTTGTACAGAGCCCTAGTGAGACCACACCTGGAGTATTGTGTGCAGTTTTGGTGCCCTAATTTGAGGAAGGACATTCGTGCTATTGAGGGAGTGCAGTGTAGGTTTACAAGGTTAATTCCCGGGATGACAGGACTGTCATATGCTGAGAGAATGGAGCAGCTGGGCTTGTACACTCTGGAGTTTAGAAGGATGAGAGGGGATCTCATTGAGTCCAGAACCAGGAGCCACAGGTTAAGAATAAGGAGTAAGCTTTTTAGAATGGAGACGAGGAAACACTTTTTCTCACAGAGAGTCTGTGGAATTCTCTGCCTCAGAGGGCGGTGAAGGCAGGTTTTCTGGATGCTTTCAAGAAAGAGCTAGATAGGGCTCTTAAAAATAGCGGAGTCAGGGGATATGGGGAGAAGGCAGGAACGGAGTACTGATTGGGAATGATCATCTATGATCACATTGAATGGTTGTGCTGGCTCGAAGGGCCAAATGGCCTACTCCTGCACCTATTGTCTATAAAATGTATTTGCTATTAAAAGGAGGAACATACAATAAGTGCAGAAATTCTGTTGAAATGCCACTGGAATTTTACAGTACTAAATTGATTCCTAGGATGAGATTGTTATATGAGGAGAAATCAAATAAGATTGGCCTATACTCTGGGTACATTTGAAGAATTGAAAAACATCTTGACACGAGGATGAAATTGGATCTGGAGCTTAATGGTTTAGCCTTGGAAGAAGGGAATTAAGCATTTAGGATTTGGATGAGGAGACATTTTTAATTCATAAAATGGCAAATGGTTAGCACTTTCTATGCTGGAGTGCTACCCTTATTTGCTCATTGGGCATTTTCCAAACTAAGATTGAAACGTTTTCATGTACTAAAAGAGAATTAAGCAAATCAGTAAATTGAACAAAAATGGAATTTGAGTTGAGTGATCCACTAAGATGTTATTGGATGATGTAACATACACCTGATGAAATGGTCTACTATTTCTTCTTATCCTTTTAAATCTTCTATATATTTTCTTTAGAGTTGCTCCATCCCCTCTTGAATATGATTACCAGAACTCTGTACAGGACTCCAGTTATGGTCTGAATAGTGTTTTATACAGCTCAGGCATAACCACTCTACTCCTTAAAGTATATCTCTCTGCCAATAAAGTATACCGAATGCTTTCATAACTACATAATCTTCAACTTCTGTCATCTATGGGCATATATTCTAAGGCCCCAATGTTTATCTACAGTTGTCATTGTAACACCATGTTACTGTGTCTCTGGTCATGTTTGTCCTCCTCAAATGCATTGCATCACACTTCAGGCTGAATTCTTGTCACTTTTCTGTCCACTTGGCCAAGCAATTGAAAATGTTCTGCAGTGCACTAATGCCTACATTCATGCAGCCAGTTTTTGTAATATCCAAAGTATCTTGATCAAAGCTCGTACCTTGCAGTCTTATTGTCATGTAAAATAAAGCACAACAAATCCCACTGCCAAAGGCCTTTTGTCAGTAAGGCAACCGTTTGTTTCGTGTTATTTAGCCAGTTTTCTATCAATCTTTTATTTGCATCGCATGAGCTGTACTTTTTTTAATCAGTCAACTGTGCAGCATGTTGTTCAGGTCTTTCCAAAATTAATATTACATTTAACAAATACTCTATTTATCCTCCTTGTGACCTCCAAGTCAATGGACTTGCCCCTTAATCAATCCAAGATGATCATCCCTGTTTGAATAATCGTGATCATTTTTTTAACAGGAGCAAAAGTTAACAAGACATCAGAGATTATTCGTATCATAGAAAAATCTGGGAAATCTCACACACTCCGAGGAGGAAAAATGAATGACCTGGGTGAAGGAATAAAATGTTATATGGAACATGCACAGGAGGTAAAACTATTTTTCTTGAGGTATAGTTAAACTTCAATTATCCAGCATTGTTTGGACTTTGATAGTGACAAACTAGCAGATTTTTTAAAACTATTGGACATTACTCCTATTAATACCCAAGCACTTTTATTTCTTTTATTGGATCACAATGGTATGATAAATTTTCACATGAATCTAATCAGTTTAACAGTAGCAGAAATTATTCAGGAATTCTGGACTCCAACTGAAAACTACCCACCTTTTGCATCCCGAATCTGGTTCTTGCCACACCCAGCCCGTGGTCCAGATTCCAGCCATGATGGCACGCCATCATCTCCAGCCTCGCACCCACAGTTGTACTCTGGGCCCAACTCTCACTTTAGAGCAATGAATGGTCTGGATTTCCAAACAATAGCATGCTGCTTTACCAGAGTTTTACTGTGGTTGGGTTTTTTTTCACGTTGACTTTTACTATTCATAAGTTTTTTTTTTTTAATAAACTTTATTACTCAGAAAAATGGTAATCTTGCTAGGATATACATAACCAAGATCATCACTATATTGCTTTCTGTGTCTTGTGACTAAATAATTATCTTCTTGTGCTATGATTGATTGGAATGAAATAAATAAGCCAATAGATTCAACAATAAATGGAAAGTATTTTCCTTTCATATTTCATTTACCCAAGATGATTTAATTCTAGATCAATAAGAGGAAGCATGAATCTGTTTGGTCACAAGATATTAACTATCCAGTAATGGTCAATCACACAACACAATTCTTTAGGGTAAAAATGAATGTTTCTTAAATTATCTTGGCCATGTATTATTGAAGCCATAGGTTATTTAAAAGTCTATTAAGCTACTTACAATGTTTAATGATGGAGATGGGAAGCAAGAGTACAGAACCTATAGTGGTGAGGAAAAATTGCATTTTGAGGGTGATTATACATTTTTGTGTCAGTACAATTCCAATTAGGAATGGACTATTTAATATTGAGATCACAGTTATGGACACCAGAGTATTTGCTTGTACACTAAAGAACTATTATTGATTTTGGGAGCTGAGCTTTGGGGGGGGGGGGGGGGGGGGGGGGGGGTTAGGATTAATGTGGATATCCTAACCTTGAAAATAAACGGTTTCTAAGTTCTAAGAGCAGAATTAGGCCATTTTGCTCATCATCTACTCTACCATTCAAACATGGCTGATCTATCTTTCCCTCTCAACCCCATTCTCCTGCCTTTGCCCCCATAACCCCTGACAACAGTTCATGGGTTAAAGCTATTCTATTCATTCAAATTTGATATTTAACACGATAATGCTCAACAGAAATCCAATGGCTAGAACAACACATGATAATGTGTAGTATAAAGCTTTTATTATAGAAAATGAGCATAACAATGATATTGAATAGCAATCCTACTTAAATAGTTCTGATCTCGTTTAATGCTTTATATTTCTGTCCCACAGGCTCATCAGACTTGTCTAGAGCTGGAATCAATTATAGCTGCACAAGAAGGTAGAAAGGAAAAGCAGATTTCATTTTTCCCAATAATTATTGGAAGGTAAAATATATCAATTAATCATGGTACACAATTCAGAAAGTTGGAAATAGAAAAACTAATTTGGAAAAATAATTAAAAAAGGAAGGTTGAAAATAACATTTTAAAATTGACTGAATTGTTCACTGACAAATTCTATTACACAAAATAGGCGGCCTGCAAACATTGATTCTACGCTCTCCCCAACTTCAACAGTGGATCGAAAGCATGCAGTGCAGGAGCAACCACTGATTCCGAGCCAGACTGCAAGCATTAGTCCTTCAGTAAGCAGCCATTTATTTATTATTCACAAATTAAACACTTTTATGGCATCTGCATACCAGATTGTTACAAAGGAAAACATGTTAAATGTGTCACTTCAATTCAGAAAGATATTGTATATTCTGTTGGGGAAAGGGTGATCTTGAAGTTGCATGAGTTTCTGACTTCTAGACTGATTTAGATTTGCATGCCCATTGATACTAAAGTGAAAAGTGAATACATTGGTCCATATTGTTAAGAGCTTTCTTGTGATGTGAGCTGATAATTGGTACCTGAAACATGTAAAATATGTTAACCAAATTGTGGATTTAGGTTATTGCTTAGGTGGTTGCAAGAAGCTACAGCACTCTGCATTGGAAGGAATATTTCATTCAGTTTAGACAGCAACAGCATGGATTTTCTTGCAACTTGTCCAGCACTAACTTGCAATCACCTGTGTCAGACACAATGGGCCAATCTTGCTGCTCCTCCAAACTGGGGTGTTTATGATGATTAGGATTTGGACAGGATTGTCTTGAACCACCAGCCTCAAGAACTGGCAGGAAACAAAGCTACGAGGCCCTTTGACACATGTCTCTGGTGTCCAAAAGAAATTTAAACGTTCTTTCAATGGATGCAAATAATAAAATGAAACATCAGTTCAGTGGCAGAAAGGGGTCCCAACCCAAAACATCACCTATCAACAGCGATGCTGCCTAACCCACCAAGTTAATCCAGCACGTTGTGCCTTTTTTTTCTAAAAGGCAATCTGCCATTTGTTTGCATCAGATAAGTGTTTCTATTTTTTTTTTAAAGCAATAAGAGCAGATAAAGCATGTTCATTAAAAACTATTATTTTACTTTGGTTTAAAACAAACTAACTTTCCTCCAACTTTCCTCCCCATGTTGGAGAATTGCCATTAAAATGAATGGGGTCTACAATCATATGTAATAGGCATAGAATCAAAGGTGATTTTGTTTTCCCAGTGTAACCCTGTGGATTCCCGGGAGTGTAAAATTCCATCAATAAATTCCACTCGGTTAAACCCAAAGTTGAAGTGAGTCTGCAAAGTCTGGTGCTTACTTATGTCTAACTTGCCAAATGCCAGCAGTTAATATTAGAACCACTGGTTGCAACTTAGATTCACCCTTATATCCAGGCTTTTGACATGTCTTATTTCTAATTGACCTCTGAATACACTCTTCTTGAATTTGTACCTTCTAAAGACTCTTTAATATGTTATTGAAGTATAATTAAGGAGCCAAATCTAGACTGACTCCACAAAGAAAGAAGAGCTGCTGGAGAAACTCAGTAGGCCAGGCAGTACGTGGAGGGAAACGGGCAGTGGAGACCCATCATCTAGACTGCAAGGGTAGAGGGGAAATAACCAGCGTAAAGAGATGGAGGGGTGGGATAAGAGCTACCATGCGATAGGCCAGTACAGATGAGGAAGGGTTGTTTGGCAGATGTCAGATGGGGAAGGGAAGAGGAGATAGGCAGAATATAAGGTGCTGTTCCTCGTATTCCACCCAGGGAAATGCAAACTAATGTTGTCATTATTTTAAAATCTTTCCTCATCTGCCACTGCTAATTAATGCTATCTATTGCAGTTCCATAGATGAAACAATACCGTTTTTATACCTTGCACTCCACTACCTAGATCCTGTTGCATAAGGAATTTATTTTTAAAATTTAACATTCATTTTGCTATTTTAACTTTTCAGATTTGTTTCTCTGAAGAATCAATTTTAACAACTTTCACTGATGTTAAAAATAAATCTGTACCTTCAACACAGACCGTAATATCTCCAAGTCCAGGACAGGTGCTGAAATCTGTTTTTGTACCTAATGTTGGCTGGGCATCTCAGGTATGACATTTTTAAATCGCTAAATATTCAACTGATATTTTGGTGCTTAACCATGTTCATGAGCAAATTATTTGAATATTGATGAACGATGAATTTTAACTCGGCAAAGTTGCATCTGAATGTTTGCCTCCAGCTCCTGCAGAAGCAAAGTGATATAAATAGCCCTCTAACAGCAGACTTTCCCACTCCCCATTTTCCAATCGATATCAGCCAGCTTTACTGAATCTGCTTTTGGGTTATGTTATAAAAATGGTTTATATTGCAATTTACAACTTTCCTTTCAACATGTCCATCTCGGGAGTTCTACTGAATTAACTCCAGATGTAACGTTGCCCTGTTTTCCTATAAGTAGTATTGATGGTTTGGCTTGGAAGTCCATATAGTTGATGCAGTTATTCAAGTATATTTACAATCAACAACTTGGCTGGGAGTGGGGGACAAGAAGGAAGGGAAATATTAGAGAGCTGAAAGGTTTGTGAGTAGGAGCTGCCAGTTATCACTTATTGGCATTGAAGCTACTAATTGGGTTTTGCAGCTGTACTGTGTGATATGAATCCGTGTGATGTGCATTCTGATGTCTGAACAGTGGAATGCAAGTATCACATTAGTATTGATTTAATTTTGAAATTGGGGTTGATATTTGAGAATCTTAAACCATGTCCATGTGTGCTGAAATTTCATTGCATTGTACAACTATTTTGCAAAAATGTTTGCAGATTATCTTGTGCAGAAATATTTCTGATGTGAAGAAAAATGTGGCTTAATTCAGTGCTTCAAAACTTAGTTCTTAAATATATCCTGAATGATCTGTACCTTAATTCCATTCAATAGCCTTGGATTCAAAGGTATAAATTATAGAATAGCTTTCATAGCAGATTGCCAATGGACACTTCCAATCTATGTTTTCCCATTCCAACCTTTCTGCATACCAGTAATTATTGATCATTGCTTTTATGAACATTCCTGTGCATAAGTGAATTATGAATAAGTGCATTTCAAATTCCATCCACTCATGTAAATAGTTTTTCATGTGTTTTAGGTCGTTTTCAGCTCATAAACCCCTACTTTCTCTAGAACTTAGTGATTACATTTCTCTTAAACCCAGTTGTACAATGGCACTATAATGAATGTGAATATTCTAAGAATAGCCTCGGTGTTTCAGTAAGGTTGTAATCTAAAACCTTCATATCCTTGCCAAACAAGGAAATTCCATTGGAGATATCACCTTTAAGCCTAAGGGTTTCTCAAAGGAACTAGAAGTTTAAGGCCACAAACTATATTTATTTCAGCCCTTTGCAGAGCCATTCGTAGAGTAAACAATTAGTCGAGTGGCAAACCAGAATAAATTATAAAAACAGCGAAAGGTTTTACAATGGTGTTGGTGAAGAAACCAGTAGATGGAAATTACTGTAATTGTAAGACTCAAAGCAATAACATTTAAACCTGTGAATTTAAGTTAAAATAATTTTCAAAATGTTTGTTTCCAACTTACCTGTGCTTTCAGTGTGCTAGAGGACAAAATAAGCATTTGTAATCGGGCTTTTTTTTTTTTTTTGGATTAATTCAAGATGGGAATCTTGTTTATGTATTGGATTTTAAAGTAATTGACTGGTTGTCAAACGTTTCAGCAATATTTTGATTGGTTGGGTTGATGGATGCAGAGAAATGCGAGGTGTTGAATTTTGGGAAGTCTAACCACGACAGGACCTAAACGGTGAATAGCAGGGCTCTGGAGAGGGTTGCAGAGCAGAGAGATCTAGGAGTGCAGGTTCATATTTCCTTGAAAGTGGCACCACAGGTAGATGGGGTGGTCAAAAAAATATTCGGCACTTTGGCTGTCATCAGTCAGTGTATTGAGTATTGAAGTTGGGAGGTCATGTCACAGTTATATAACACATTGGTGAGGCCACATTTAGAGTATTGTGTTCAGTTTAGGAAAGATGGTTTCAAGCTGGAAAGTGTGCAGGGAAGAATTGTGAGGATGTTGCCAGGATTTGTGGGCCTGAGCTGTAGGGAGAGCTTGAGCAAGCTATGACTTTATTCCCTGTAGAGCAGGAGGATGAGAGGTGATCTTTTGGACGTGTAAAAGATCATCAGAGGTCAGGTAAAAGCACAGTCCTTTTGCCTCGATATGGGGAATCGAGAACTAGATAACATGGGTTTAAGGTGGGGGATTTAATAACAACCTGGGGGATTTTTTTTTTTACACAAAAGATGGTGGGTATATGTAACGAGCTGCCGGTAGTTAAGGTAGGTGCTATCATAATGTTCAGGGGACATTTGAACAGGTACATGGATAGGATAGGTTTAAAGGGTAATGGCCCAAGTACAGTCAGGTGGGTCTTGTGTGGATGGGGGCATGTTGGTCAGTGTGGGCAAGATGGGCCGAAGGGCTTGTTACCACACGGCATGACTATATGATAGAATACTAGAAAAACTGGGCCTGCAACTTATGTTTGGTATTCAATATTTGACAGCTCAACAGTGGAGAAGTCTGGGTTCAATTTAATGATGGTTCTCAGCTCCTGGTGCAAGCTGGAGTTACAGCTGTTGTTTACACATCTCCTCAGGGGCAATCAATCAGGTAAGTACTTTTTTATTGTACATGTGCAATTCATATATTTCAGTCTATAGTAGAAATGCTCCTCAACATGAAATATTAAATAGATTAAAATAACACTTGAATTACAATACTACTTATTTCCAGACTAAATGCAACTAATTCCACCACTTTCCATTAATCGAGGAATGGGTACAGCTCCTTTTGTGTATGGGATGATGTAAAAGGGAGGAAAATCCCCTTAAGCGTGCATCTGTAATACTAACTTCACTTATTAGCCTATTTCAAATGATGTATGGTTGTTGTATTGGAAACACTTCTATAAGCAAAATATAATAATAATAAATTTTATTTGTTGGGCGCCTTTCAGACATCTCAAGGACACCTTACATAGATTAACAGGAATATAAACATATAATCAGAGTAAAATAAATAATAAAGACATCACAGAGACACAAACTAAAAACAGAATTCAGTCCAAAAACAGAAAATCAAAAACACAATGTGAAGAGAGAGCAGCGGCAGCCAAAGCGCGCCAGCGTCCACTCTCCCTTCACGGCAGCCATCTTGGACAAAGACTAACAGGATTACGTAGAGACAGAAAATCATCCCCCCCCACAATGGATACCACTGTGGGGGAAGGCACAATGCCAAGTCCCCAGCCCCAAGTTCACCCCAAAGTCAGGCCTGCCACCGCAGTTGCCTCTACGGAGGCCCGATGTTCCTGGCCGTTCTCACCGGGTTGTCTTGCCCCGGCGTCGGGAGAGTCCTCTCAGCGGCTGGGCCACCTGGAACGGCCGCTTCCAAGCTGTAGACCGTAGCTTCCGGAGCCGACAAGGCCGCGCCGGTTTGGAGCTCCCAGGCTCCCGATGTTGAAATCGGCGCCGCCCGCTCTGCTCCGCAGACCGGAGGTGTTGCTCTCTGCGGTCCAGCGCGACGACCCAGGCAAGGCATCGCCCGCTCCGCTCCACGATAGTGCTCCAGCACTGCGCCGCCACCGAGGCCGAGGTGCTGGGCGGTCCCTGCCAGGAAACGGCGCTCCAAGCCCGCTGGTAGGCCGCGAGGATGAGTCGACGGGGCAGCCCGGAGAAAAAGCTGCCTCACCCAGGTAGGGACCTAGAAATAAAATTGCCCCCTACCCCCCACATTAAAAAGTCCATTTCTCCAAACGGACGAGACAGGACTAACTAAAAAAAACTTTTTAAAAAGCGAGTTTAACGTACGGCTGCTAGTTAGCAGCCGTTCCTCCAAGATGGCTCCTCCAATTATGTATGAGAGCATGGCTTCCTATTCATAAACATCACATTTATTTTTTTTAAACACATTTTAAAAGCATCAAATATTTTGATAAACACCAAATATTTATTTAAAAACAGCAAATATTTTTTTTTAAAACATGGATGGTGACAACTTGACTAAAGATCACAGTTTGAAATTTTAAAGGCTAAACAATTGAACGATTCATGGAAGTGACATTTGTGTAACTGACCTTGAATGTAGGGTTATTTTTAAAAGAAAAGCTTGAGTACAACGATTCTAACATGGGATTTTTATTTTTGCAATGATATTTTGAATATTGTTCTGCTGAGTAGTAAAATCCTTACAGTAGATCGAAATGAGAAAATTAACTAATGCACAAGATTATTTTTGCATTTAATCAAGTTATAATTAAATATGCTAAAAAAAAAGTGTGAAGTGAGGTTATGATGTAATTGTTTTGTTGTTTTCACATTTGCAATTTTATTCTGAAATTGAGGGATCCTTTCAATTTATCGCTGATGAAACGGCTCCATCTCCAATCACTTTACTTCTGGGAATTGCCACAACCCATCTTGTTTTATATTCTGCTTATATTTACTATTCTACAGAATACTCATTTCTAACTACTTAATGCTAGTACGGTTGAAATGACATTTGTTTTTATTTGTTATGTAATTGGCCACAATCCTGAAAATATTTGTTTTTCTAGGTATGGGCAGAATGAGAGGATTCCTGATCATGTGAAAGGAAAGCTACAGTGCCTCTCATCAATCCTCGGCTTGCTGGCAAATCAAACAAACTAACATTGAAGCCACTGACACATGTATAATCTTTCAAAGTGTCAATATTGTCTTCTAAACAGTTTCTTGTACTTGTCAATTGTTTTCTGCGAATTAGATTCATAAGCTTCCCCTTTATACATGTTTCTGAATAATAACTAACAGTAGATGCTTAAAAAAAGATAAGTTGTTTGATGTAGCACATGTAAATGCTAAACCCAAAGATGTAAATAATTTTGTATTTATTGTAATGTTTTCTTTTGTATATGGTAGATTTTTTATTTTTTCTATTTTTCATGTGCAGGTTATTTTTGGGTAAACAAAACACAATGCATTGATATCAGTTGAAATTGGCAAATTGTAGGTTTGTATTTAACATGTGTATAAAAGGCATTTACACAATTTGTAAGAAAATTGTATATGAACTTTGTTTTTGTAAGAGATGATTTTATATATAAATGTTATATATTTTAGGGATGCACTCAT
Source organism: Leucoraja erinaceus (assembly GCF_028641065.1). Classification (NCBI taxonomy): domain Eukaryota; kingdom Metazoa; phylum Chordata; class Chondrichthyes; order Rajiformes; family Rajidae; genus Leucoraja; species Leucoraja erinaceus. The sequence continues at coordinate 167,380,567 of NC_073377.1, forward strand.
TTCATTACTTGACTGATCACAGCAAAGCACTTCTTCCAAATACAATTGGGCGTGTCATTTACATGATATTGTGTGTTTATCAACCTTCATTTTAAGATGGTTCATGTAAAGTGAAATACCTCAACAGACTAAATTTGTAACGTTGCCAAGTACATCCTAATGTTCTGGTATTTGAAAAAGTAATAGCATTCCAAAGTAATAGTATTTATTGGTTTTTTTAATTCCCATGTCCGACCTTCATAAACTGTAGTTAAATGATAAAAGGTTGTAGTTGGAGTGAAACTAGTACTTAGTTGCTAAAATGGTAACAATGACCAGTGAGAAGAAAATCCAGACAATACTGAAAACTGAGTTTGATTCCAATCCACCAATTTCTGGTATAACTGTGAATTATGTAAATTACATGTACATATTTGTATGCCGATGCTTGACGCTGTCTGTTTTTTACTGTTTTAATACAATTTGTGTATTGGTGCTCTTATTCGAGTTTGCTGATTTTGTAAAAATCAGTTTTTCCCAATTTCTTTCCCCTGAAAAGTGGATATGATTTTCATTTTTTTTAAAAAAGGGTCTCCACTTGCCTGTAAAATTTCTGGCAACCAGCAGTTTCAAGTTTCACGTCATTAAAAATCTAAATTTGAACTTTGCCTACCTAATGCTAAAAGGAAGTGCATGTAAGGGGAAGATGTTTAAGAAAGAACTGCAGATGCTGGAGAAATTAAAGGTAGACAAAAATGCTGGAGAAACACAGCGGGTGAGGCAGCATCTATCGAGCGAAGGAATAGGCGAAGTTTCGGGTTGAGACCCTTCTTCAGATTGATGTCAGGCGGGGGGGAAGGAAAAAAGAAAGGAAGAGGCGGAGACAGTAGGCTTGTGGGATAGCTGGGAAGGGGAGGGGAAGGAGGGAGAAAGCAAGGACTACCTGAAATTGGAGAAGTCAATGTTCATACCGCTGGGGTGTAAAATACCCAAGCAAAATATGAGGTGTTGTTCCTCTAATTTGCGCTGGGCCTCACTCTGGCAATGGCGGAGACACAGGACACGGAATGGATGGGGGAATTGAAGTGCTGAGCCACAGGGAGATCAGGTTGGTTACTCAAACTGAGCGGAGGTGTTGGGCGAAGCGATCGCCAAGCCTGCGCTTGATCTTACCGATGCAGAGAAGATGGTGACTAAGCATTCTATTCAAATTCTAATTGGTGAAAGGGCAACTAAATGAGCCGTTAGTTCTGATGCTCGAAGTCTGCAATTAGCCGATACATTTTCTTCAAGGAATTAAAATTCTGTTGGTTTACTTCCAATACATTATTTCCATGAGCTTTAGCAAGTTTCAACAAGCTGATTGTCCACCTCCCAAAATAATACATTTCCACCACTCTGAACATTAATCTGAAGTGGGAACTTTGGATAACTCTGAAAAACATCTAAAGGTGTTATACCAAAATGTAAAGGACATTTGGACAGGTGCATGGAAAGGAAAGGTTTAGAGGGATATGGGCCAAACATAGACAGGTGGGACTAGTGTAGATGGGGCATCTTTGTCAGCAAAGGCAAGTTGGGCCAAATGTTTCCATCCTGTATGACTCAACCACTAATAATGGTGGCATCCAAAATTAGCTAATACATCAGGAATTGGAATCAAATCTCAAGCCTTCAGATTTTGGCTTGTCTGATGAAACCACTCTGCAACAAACTGATGTTTAAATCTGTCTCATTCTCAACTAAACTAATTTTTATTTACTAATTTTAAACAATATTTCAATATGTTCATTTTGGACAAACTTGTCATTTGGCTAAAATCAAGAGCCCATTTGCCAGCCATAAATTACAGAACTGATGAAGGATCTTTTGACTTGAAATGGTAACTTGAGCCTTTCCACTGATGCTGTATAACATTGTGCATATTTCCACTATTTTTCTTTTTTATTCTGATTTTCAACATCTGCATCTTAATTTTCTTATCGCCCTGTCATATTTGCATCAGATTTTTAACAGTTTGCAGCCCTTGAAATGACATCAGATTTCTAAATGATGAGAAAGCTGAAAGTTAGATGTGAATGAACTAACACTGATGTTACTCCACTGTTTACAAATCAGTATTGATAGTCTTTACTAGCTCTTAATGTCAACATTAGAAGACTGACAATTATGAGGTTGCAAAAAAAAGTAGAGTTTGAGATCTTTTATAAAAGGATTGTTGGATAGCTTTGGGTACATTAGCCATTGGTAAGGTATACCAATTTAAAAAAAAATCTTCACAGGATGAATTTGTCTAGATTTGAAATAAACCAAATGCTGAAATTTAGGCAGGTCAGACTGCAGCTGTGGAGAGAGAAACTGATTTATGTTTCATATCTAACTGATACTGTCTAACCTGCATTTTTCCAGTATTTTCAGATTTCCACCATCTGCAGTTTTGTGTGTAGCGGGTCCATTTCTAACTACGTTGATTTTGCTGTGAAATAAATCAGCTTAACATGTGAATCTGGCTTTGTTTCTTCAAATTTATCTGCTACTCATTGTAAGAGGTTCTAGAATAATACGGTGTTACGGCGAGTTAAATATTGACCTCTGCAATTCAGCTTAAAATATAACTAACTTTATAACCAGCTTTGACTAGTTCATGGGAGTGAATGATGCAACTAAGCCAGTTAAGATAGTAAACCTAGTTTGTAAGATTAGTTTTAATTCACAAGGTTATTTGTGTGGTTTACTGCTCTTAAACATAAGTGAGGTCTTTTTTTTAAATGATCAAAAAAGTTAGATACTGAAAGGCAGAAGTAGTTAATGGAAAATAGTGCTCCAAATATAAAGTGAAAACAATGCTGATTGGGGACCAAAGAGGTGCTGCTGAGAAGGTAACTTCATCAAATGAATTTGTTGCATCATCTGGTTCTTGGTATCAATTGAGATGACCATCTGACTGATCTAAATATCCTGATTGTCCAAACCTCACCTTGATCAGCAAAAGGCAGCCTCTCACACCTTTCTCACCTGATTCTGAATGCTATTTCCTGATGGGTGCATCTGAAGAAATGTTTACCCATCCCCTTTTGACAGGACTCACTGCAGAACAAAAATTCCCATCTCCATGTAACTGAACTGTATAAGCATTCAATTCATGAAGTGGTTCTATACAGTTGTGCATACTGGGAAAGGGATTTCCCTTACACCAAAGTCAATATTAGCTTGCAGTTATCTGCCTGGCTGGGTTTTTTATGGAAACAAAATGTTGTGCATTAATGGTTTCAAGGACCTATGTAAAGCATATTATTTAAGACTTATTTATGCTTGTGGATGTCTACAGTGAAATACAAAAATATACCTGAAGCTTCATCCAGGGGCAACATTCACAATATGCCTAAACTTTACTTTAAATGTTACACCACTAAAAATAATATAGCTTGCAATATTTGTCATTTCAAAATTGGTAGATTTTATAAAGTACACCTATCACATCTATATGGACATTACAATTTTACGCAGCAGAAATTAAACTGTTGCATGTAGACTGAATAGACAGAAGCATTTACAGTTGAACCCCATTATTAACTTCAGTAAATAAAATAAAGTGCAATTTAGTTTTCTTAACGCTATGTCCGTAAATGTACGTTTGTTCCTTGCAGTTTAGCATTGCTGTAGAGTCTGATATCGGATTGAGAATCCTATGAGTTTTTTGTACATCAGCCCGACAAGTATTGCAGCTGCCATCACCATCCCGCATATGGGGCCAAATGTCCATCGAGGTCCATAACGGGGATAAACTTGACCAACAAAGGTTGGTCCAAGTGTGCGTGCTCCACTTCCAGAGGCCGTTAGCCACCCCATGTAAACACCCTAAAGGTTAACAAATGAGAGACTTAGATACTATGAGCTTTTGCACAAAATCTAGCCATAGAATTATTTTACAAAATCTGTTCCCAACTCTACTTCATCCTCTTTAAAACGATGGCAATGATAGTAATCACATGGGAGTGAGTAGAATGATCAATTGGCAGTTCAAGATGTTATTATTCTTCACTCATCAGTAGTAAGTAGTACTATTAAATAATATCAAACAGGTTTTCTTTTAAATCATTTTCTCCAGCTCATGAAATCATGCCATACAGGCAAATATATCGTTATTGGCAACCTGTTTCATTGCAAGCAAATGAAACAAGTTTGCACCCCGTTCCTGCAAGACATAGAAAATAGGTTCAGGAGGCAGCCATTCGGCCCTTCGAGCCAGCACCGTCCAGCATACACAAACTCATGCTTCCTAATTGATCATCAATATTTTTTAATGCGATTTGAACCAGCTATTTTTAGTAGCCAATCTACCAGCAGCCACAAAAACAACTTGGTTACCAGTTTTGAAAAATGCTTAGGGGCGAGATATAAATAACAAGAGGTTGTAAAACAATTGATAAGAGCTAATGCAGAGGCAATATGAAATGAAAAATCATGGAGATGAGAAGATTACAATCACGTTAAGGGAAAAATAATGGTCTGGAATAATGTGATACTTTAAATAAAATAGGGAGACAGAAGACATGCTAGATTATTATTTTGCACAAACAATTACAGCTGAGGAAGTGTGGGTCAGAATTTGACAAAATTAAGATAATCCAAATAACAAAACCGAATTCTCAGGATTAGGTGAGTAAAGAAAGTAAATCATCCAAATTATCATCTTCCAAATTTATTTGGATTAATTACATAGTCCTTTGTTTTGGAAAACTGCACACCCAGGACACCCCAATATTTAATATCAGGAAATTACTAAAGTCTAGATTTAAGCCTGGAGTTAATGAATATCTTCAAAATTTCAGATGAGATGGTAATGTAATCGGTACTTTTTTTGGACAAATCACATTGCTTTAGTCAAAAACTCATACAACAGGGAAACCAGCCCTATGGCCTAACCTGCCCACGTTGACCAAAATATAATCTATGCTATTCCAATTTGTCTGCATTTGACCTGTACCCCTCTAAACTTTCCCATCCGTGTACCTGTCCAAATTTTCAGAGGCAAGTTAATGCCTATAATAATAATAACACTACATTTTATTTGTATGGCGCTTTTCAAGGACTTAAAGTCGCTTAAATTCATTTTACCAGTGTGACGTGATAAACCACACAAATTGTGCTGCGGCCACAACCATTCCGTTTTTATAAATAAAAATAAATATAAATAGTAACTTTATAAATGTTATAAATAATAGTGGAGAAACCACATATTCAAGATGGTGGATGACACAGAAAGATAGATAACAATGTAAATAATGTGGAGAACAACATCAGCTTAATTTATTCATATATTTTTAATTTAATGGCAACTATAGATATAGGTTGACAATTACCAGGAGAACCAAGAGATCTAGATTTTAAGTCTATAGGTCTTGGAGAAGATTTATCAGAAAGATATCCAAACTCCAAGAATAGTGGAAGAGATTGCCCAAACTATGATTTTATTCTCTGCAATATAAATAGTTAAATAATAATCAAAAAAATTAAAGATAATAAGGAAAACATAGGATGGGTAAGGGGTCATGGATTGGGGTTGTAAGCTAGAACATTTAACAATTAAGTTAGGGAATACTTTATAACAAATAAGTGGTATAAGGTTTGGAATTTTCTTCTGCAAAATATATAATTGATGAGGGGGCAATTGTTAATTTTAAATCTTAATCTGATAATTTATTTGATTAACAAAGATCTAAGTTATATGGAGATAAGTCGATCTCATTAAACTGAGCAAACTTAAAGGAACCTGTCATATTTCTAGGTCCACTTGCCATTTGTGGAAGCAGCTCTTACAGTAGAATGCCCCTGTCCCACTTAGGAAACCTGAACGGAAACCTCTGGAGACTTTGCGCCCCACCCAAGGTTTCCGTGCAGTTCCCGGAGGTTTTTGTCAGTCTCCGTACCTGCTTCCACCACCTGCAACCTCCGGGAACCGCACGGAAACCTTGGGTGGGGCACAAAGTCTCCAGAGGTTTCCGTTCAGGTTTCCTAAGTGTGACAGGGGCAAAACTAGCCTACAGTTACATTAATGTTACTTGCAGAAAGATATAATGGGCAAAGAGATACAGCAGGGAAACAGGCCCTCCAGTCCATTGAGTTAATGTCTACCATTAAGTATTCATTGACACTCATCCCATTTTATTCTCCCAAACTCCCCCCCACCCCCTACATGTTACCAGTCATGAACACACTAGGAGGCAATTTACAGCAGCCAATGAACCTCCTGACCCGCACGTCTTTGGGATGGGCGAGGAAATTGGAGCACCAGGGGAAACCCACACTATCATTGGGAGAACGTGCAAACTCCACATAGACAATACCAGAGGACATGATTGAACCCGGGTCGCTGGAGCTGTGGGGTAGTGGCTCTACCACTTGCGCCTTTAAGATACATTGTTGGTTATAAACTGTGTCAGTGAATTGATAAACTGTGGAAGTTATGGAAATTGAAAATCATAAACTGTTAACAACAATTATACATAGTTACACACTACTTACCTGGGGCTTTGGTCCTAAAATCTTTGAATACAAGGTGTAGGAAAGAACACTACAGACTGGGTATCCAACTCCAATCAAGATTACAGATCCGATATACTGAGCTAGATGGATAATGGGTGTATATTGACACCATGCTTGCTGCACAGGACATCCTATTGCAATAGCATCAAGACCAAGTGAAGGCGGTGATAACACATTCCAAGCTGCTATGGAAGATTCATCATATTTTATTTCAGCAGAACTAGAGTTGGAACCATTCTTCAGCTCTGCCAATAAAATAAAAATATAATTAGGAAGTTTATTTTCAACGCATGGACTTAGCCGTCTTGGTCTTTTACTGTTCAAGGAAATATGAATCCAAAGAAATGCATCCTGACCTGGGCTTCCATGTGATTTCTGTAACAACAAAACAATTAATTGAAAATAATGACAGAAAATAAGCCCAGGTCTCAAAATGATAATCACGTTTTCTGTAGAACCCCAACTATTTTTGTGTCCCCACCAGTCCATCAAATAAGATGCAGTTGACCATGTCAGAAATGGTGGAAGTCAATCCAATGTTTGAGAAGGAACTGCAGATGCTGGAAAAATCAAAGGTAGATATAAAATGCTGGAGAAACTCAGCGGGTGAGGCAGCATCTATGGAGCGAAGGAATAGGTGACGTTTCGGATCGGGACCTTTCGTCAGACTCAGTCTCACTAAATTGGCAGTTTCACTAAATTGGCAGCCTATTTCAGGTTTGCCTGCGCTGCTCCAAATGTGCCCTTAGGAACTCCTCATTGAACCAGTGATCCCTTGGCTTGATAGTAATAATGACAATGACAGAGTGAGGGATATACCAAGGTACATGTTAAGAACAAGTCATCTATAACACAGATTGGTGAGGACAAGGTGGACATCCATTATGCCCCCCCACCCCCTCTTCCCCAAGACGCTTCTCAACCAACTGAGTTGTATGCTCTCAACACTTATCCATGGCATGTCAGGTGGTTTAGAGCCTCCAGCCAAAATCCACTGGCAATTTCTAAGCTACCCTCTAACACAAGACCTCTACCCTCTAGACCAGTGGTTCCCAACCTTTTTTAGCTCATGGCCCCCTTGGGATCTTTAATTTTTCTGACATTATTAGCGGATAAAGGTGGCCCCCTTCATTGAACCTGTGGCCCCCAAAATCCCAAAATGATTCTGTGGCCCCCCCTGAAATATGGCCCCAGTTTGGGAATCACTGGTCTAGACCACAAGATCTCTATATGTGTCCAGCAACAGAGTACAAACTCTGAATTCCTCAGAGGTTACACAAGGAAATCCACCTGCTGATTCCCGATTAATTCCTTTTTGATAGAACTGTGTGTATAATGAAAAACAAGGAGCAACAATGAAAAGCGACGTTGCATACCCAGAAACTTCCAGTATTTTTTTTCATTCAACATTTCTGAGATTGGGTGTATTTGCTTATTTGGTCAGCACAAGCAGCAGACGGAGACGAACCAGACTTACCTGCCCATTGGATTGGAGGATACTGGTTTCCCCACGGCAGCAGAACAAAGAAGCCAACAAAAATGAGAATGAATCCGCCAAGAAGCATTTGCCGATCTTCAATTCTTTTTTAAAAAAAAAAAACAAATAGATTTTTGTAATAAGTCCACATGCAAAAGCAAGCTCGAATACTAGAACAACATTTATATCATGTCTTTTTTTTACCTTTTTGAAAGAAATTTGATTGCCATAAAAACAGCAATGGATTCTACTCCAGCACCCACCAGGAGCAGACCGTTGTAGAGGACGGCCTGCTTACCAGTCCACGCATACATGTCCATGGTTAATGGGGTGGCTATCCTGCAAATACATTTTTAAACACTACCTTCAAACTGTTGCACCACAATCACATGCAAACATGTATAATATGCAAACAGCATTCGACCAAATAAAGATGTTTTTAATTACACGGGAAGTTGCAAGAATGTTGGATAAATGTGCTTTATTGGCGGAGACAGGCCCTTCGTTCCATCGAGTCGGGGCCGAGCAGCGATCACTAACCATACACTAACACTATCCTCCTACAAACTAGGGAGGTTTTTTTTATAATTTACCAAAACCAATTAACCTACAAACCTGACATACTTGGAGTGTGGAACACCCTCGAAAACCCACATGGTCACAGGGGAATGTACAAACTCCATACGGACAGCACCCATAGTCGGGATCAAACCCGGGTCTCTGACGCTGGAAGGCAACAAGTCTAACGGTACGCTACTGCGCTGCTCCGGGCTGTATATTGGTTTCATATTACAGGTTAGATGGGACAGAAAATTCACTGCCAACCTCAAAGGATGGTAAAACAGAAGGCCTCATCCAGAGAACAAGAATGGGAAGCTGGATTAAACTCAAGAGCTCTTTTACAAGCAGCACAGACACAATGTGCCAAATGTCCTCCTCGTTGTAAATGTCTACAATTCCATTAACCACAAGTACAAGGGGAACCCCTTCTGTTTTAAGTTAAATATTCATTGCAGTTCAAGTGATTTGGACCATTTAATCATAGTGTTATTTCCCCACCCAATTACACTATATTCCCAGTCACTGAGACCGATGTCAGAAGATCCTTCATGAGAGTGAACCCTCGGAAAGCATCTGGCCCCGATGGTGTACCTGGCTGTGTTCTTAAAACTTATGCGGGCAACCGGCTGGGATTTTTGTGGACATCTTCAACCTCTCACTAGTAAAGTCCAAGGTCCCCACCTGTTTTAAAAAGGACATTGATAGTACCAGTGTCCAAAAGGAAGGTGACATCCTCAATGGCTAGCACTAATGTCCATGGCGATGAAGTGCTTCGAGGGGTTGGTTATGATGTATATCAACAGTGTGGGTAGAATGCCTGGGTTTTAGAGGGAGAAGGCTGACAAGATTCAAGCGGGCAACCAGTATCTGTTCATTGGACCCAGCTGTTACCAATAACACTGGGAATAGGCCTGTGAGCCAGTTAAAGTGATCAGAACGTTTTTAAGAAGGAACTGCAGATGCTGGAAAATCGAAGATACACAAAAAAGCTGGAGAAACTCAGCAGGTGCAAGCAGCATCTATGGAGCGAAGGAAATAGGCAACGTTTCGGGCCGAAACGTTGCCTATTTCCTTCGCTCCATAGATGCTGCTGCACCTGCTGAGTTTCTCCAGCTTTTTTGTGTACCAAAGTGATCAGAACAACCTCCAAAGGAGAGGGTGCTTTCCTAATGCTCAACTACTAAGGACACAATGAAATAGTCAACAGGAGTAGACTATAATGGCTTTTAATGCTTCTACCGGGAGTGTTGGTGGAACTAGTCATCCTTAAGCCTAAGAGCTTTGAAAAGGCTGTTTCAATAACCAAAACAAACTCTGCCCCATAATGAGGGCAAACAAGCAGCAGTGCCTGTGCAGTATTGTTTTTCAATTCCTTGTTTAAGCCCATTGCACAAAGTCCTAACTATTCTGGTCTCTGCCATTTCTGTCAATGTGTGAAATCCACAGGGAATGGAGAAACTCCACAGTAGCTCTTGAGGTTGTAAGAGTAGATTATTTGTCAAGCAATTCATATTATTCACTACAAGGATCTGTAAAATAGTTTTCTCCAATTCTTCCAAAGTACCATTAACCAAATCTCATCCAATACTGGAAAACTGATAGTATTTCTTTGCCCAGATTTTAAAAAAAGTTGAAACTCCACTGATATATGCCGACTGCTCCTGTTTCCCACATTCTCAAAATTATTAAGAATATTTGACTTCTTTAATTATACCCTTTAAATTTAACCAAAACTTTATATTTTGTAACACTGGTGAAACTTTTCATTGCTGTTCCAAAATGTCGAGTTTCAGAAACATTACCACGACTATGGGATCGAGCTATTTAAATTCTAACCCTTGAGATTATATTATACAAAAGAAAAGGATAACTTAGCTATGGGCATACAGTAAATATAATCAATTTGAGGATTACAATTTGTTTAACATCACTGTCAACATTTGGCAGTTTTAAGATTGAGTCAATAGACAATAGGTGCAGGAGTAGGCCATTCGACCCTTCGAGCCAGCACCACCATTCAATGTGATCATGGCTGATCATCCCCAATCAGTACCCCATTCCTGCCTTCTCCCCATGTCCCCTGACTCCGCTATTTTTAAGAGCCCTATCTAGCTCTCTCTTAAAAGCATCCAGAGAACCCGCCTCCACTGCCCTCTGAGGCAGAGAATTCCACAGACTCACCACTCTCCGTGAGAAAAAGTGTTTCCTTGTCTCCGTTCTAAATGGCTTACTCCTTATTCTGAAACTGTGGCCCCTGGTTCTGGACTCCCCCAACATCGGGAACATGTTTCCTGCCTCTAGCTTGTCCAAGCCCTTAACAATCTTATATGTTTCAATGAGTAATCCTCTCATCCTTCTAAACTCCAGAGTGTACAAGCCCAGCTGCTCCATTCTCTCAGCATATGACAGTCCCGCCATCCTGGGAATTAACCTTGTAAACCTACGCTGCACTCCCTCAATAGCAAGAATGTCCTTCCTCAAATTAGTCCTGCAAATAGCTAATTTGGCACCAGATCTTTTAATTATTAAGTGAACCATAGGATAGCAACAATCAGTTTGGCATGCAAGCACTGTGCAGAAAATAAATAGCTTCGTAAATTAGGAAGATATTTACGTTTCAAACATGGCAAATGCAAAGAAAATGATGAAAAACAGGATGTTGCAGGTTACGACAGCGACGAGATCAATATCACCATCAGAATTTTCAAGCGTTTCTGAATTTCCTGCAAAATGGAAAGAATCATTCCATTAGGACAACATCGATCCAGTAAATAACTCATTCTGTACATGTCTCAGGAAAATTTGAACGAGTTACCTTGGACATTTATACTTTTTGCTCTTTCCAAATCAGTAACGCAGTGTTCCCTGTGGTAAAAAATACACATTCAATGTTAATACTTGCAATAAAATAGAAATGGCTTTTCAATCAATCACATTGAAGAATCCAGAAACAAACTAAAAAGTAAATCTAATGCAGATTAGATTTGAAAGGTGTATAATACACAAAATAAAGATTATTAAATTAAGATTACTGGCTGTTTGACCTGAAACATAAGCTCTATAAGTCCTCCTAAGTATTTTCTGCATTTCCTGTTTTCATTTTGGATTTCCACGATCCACAGTCTTGTTTTTAATTTCAAGGGCCATAGTGATACAGTGAGGAGGAAGTGGGCCTTTTAGCCCAACTCCCCACACCAGACCACATGTCCCAGCAACACTAGTCCCACCTGCCAGCATTTGGTCCATATCCCCCCAAACCTGTCATATCTACCTGTCTAACAGCTTCTTAAATGTTGGGATAGTCCCAGCCTCAACTACCTCCTCTGGCAGCTTGTTCCATACACCCACCACCCTTTGTGTGTAAAAGTTACCCCTCGGATTCATATTAAATCTTTTCCCCTTCACCTAAAACCCATGTCCTCTGGTCCTCGATTCTCCTACTCTGGGCAAGAGACTTTATGCATCTACCCGATCTATTCCTCTCATCATCTTATACACCTCTATTAGATCACCTCTCAACCTCCTGCGCTCCAAGGAATAGTGTCCCAGCCTACTCAACCTCTGCCTATAGATCAATGTGCCAAAAGCCTTTTTGACCACCCGATCTAACTGCGACTCCACCTTCAGGGAGCTATGCTCCTGCACTCCCAGATCCCTCTGGTCTACAACACTACCCAGAGCTCTACTTTTCACTGTGTAGGTTCTGCCCATGTTACACTTCCAACAATACAACACCTCACAATTTTCTGCATTAAATTCCATCAACCGTTCCTCAGCTCAGTGTGTTAAATATTCAGGCAATAATGTTTCATCGACATAGAACAGCTCAGGAACAGGCTCTTTGGCTCACAATGCCAAGTTAAACTAGGAACTGAAAAAGTAACAATTCAAATGTTTTCAGCTGCGGAGAAAGTGGAAAGCTTTGGAAAGAACAGAGAGAATATCTATGATGATGGAGACTAAGAGATACAGAATGACACAAGGTGCCAAGGTGGATGGTGGTGAACGTACATCACAGCCAGCATCAAGCCACTTATGCCATTCAGTCACTCTTCATTCTTTCCCAGACACTACATTTATTCTCACCACCTCTTCTCCTTACCTGCATTTTTAAACACACCTGATTTCCATATTGTCCTAGTCCTCAAGAAATATCATTGACTCACAATACTAACCGTTTCTTTCTTCACAGATGCTGTCTGGCCTCTGAGTATTTCCAGCATGTTCTGTTTTTATTTCAGATTTCCATTTTTTCCCTGTTTTTTGAGCTTTGAAAAGCCGTTTGATCATTGGAAAGTTTGATCATGTAGTTACTAATCTGATCATGTTCCACTACTTTTAAGATAAACTCAGCTAATGGATAAACTTAATGGATAATGACCAAAAGCAAACTCGCCATTTGATTTCTTTTTCTGCCAAACGTGGGCCACTCATGCTCCTGTTCCGTTAACGCAGGCACCCTGCATCAAATTCCAGTCGGCACAAGATTAGAGGATCTGGAACACCGGGGTGGGAGATTGGAACCTTCATGTGGTCCGCCCTGTTTCAACGAATGCAATCAACCTGGCGTGCACAATCAAGTAAGATCAAATAGAACAAGTAGTCCTACAACTTTAGGCTGTGCACGCCATACGCAAGAAGAAGATCGTAGGGGGCGCTGCAGTGGCTGCGCCTGTCAGCAGCGCGTTAGTCTTTTCAATTTTTAGTATGTTTTAAAGTTTGTTTTAATGTTCCTTTGTGTGTGTGTTTGTGTGGGGGGGGGGGTGGGGGGGGGGGGGGGGGAGGGGGGGGGGGGGGGGGGGGGGGGGGGGGGTGGGGGGGGGGGGGGGGGGGGGGGGGGGGGGGGGGTGGGGGGGGGGGGGGGGGGGGGGGGGGGGGGGGGGGGGGGGGGGGGGGGGGGGGGGGGTGAGGGGGGACCGCTTCGGTCGCCTCCTTTTTCCAGGTCGCCTCCCCCGTGGCCTAACATCAAGGATCGGCGCGGCCTTTCCCGGAGACGCGCCCGGGGCTCCAGCGGCAGGCGCAGCGTGGACTCTCGGCGTGGAGCGGGTGAGCCCTCGCTGGGGCTCGCTGGAGGGGAGCGCTCCGTTTCGCTGGCCCGGGGCTGCCGGCAGCCTGAAGCCGCGGTCTGCACAGCTCCAGCTGGCGCGGCGTCTACAGCCCGGGATCCCTCGTGGGGGACCCGGGGGGAAGAAGAAGACATCACTGCCGGCCCGCGGATAACTTCTACCGCGGGTGCGGCGTGGACTTAACATCACCCCTGGAGGGGGAGCTTCGACCATCGGCCCTGCGGTCTGCGGTGCTTCCGGCTGCGGGAACCTTAAATCTTCGACCGCCAGCTTGCGGCCTACACCAGCCTGAAGCCGCGGTCTCCGTTGGGGAAGAGCCGATTCTGGACTTACCTTGACTTTGACTTTGTCCCTTACCATCTGGATGCCCGCAGCAACGGCTGCGGAGGGTGGAGGTCCCGACCACGGGGGGGAAATGGAGGAGGACTGGCCAGGTTCTGTGCCTTCCACCACAGTGATGAATGCTGTGGTGGATGTTTGTGTTACAGTTTTATTGTGGTTGTGTGTTCTTTATTATTGTACCGCTGCTGACAACCCAAAATTCCACTGACCCTGGTTGTGTGGCAATAAATAATAAGAAGATAGGGATATCAAATGATGTAAGCATAGATAGGATAGACAGTAAGATTTGTTTACCCGCGTTGGAAATATCAAATACTAGAAGGCATAGCTTTATGGTGAGAGAGACAAAGTTTACAGCAGATGTGTGGGGCAAGTATTTTTATACACAGAGGATGGCGGGTGCCTGGAACGTGGAGGGTGCTAATGGAGGCAGGGACAATTGGATATGCACATAGCCATGCAGCGAATAGAGGGATAGAGATTACATGCAGGCAGATAAGAGTTGGTCTTGCCATCTTTGGTATAGACATTGTCGGCCGAACGGTTGTTCCTGTGATGCAGTTCTGTATTCTCTGGTCAATTTCCATTGGGAACAGGGTTGATATTGCCCAAACTCAACTGAATAATAGACTCAAGAAAGAGAAATTCTCATGAAATCCACTAGAAACAAATTTGATTCAATATCAATCTCAACAAATCCTAATAAGAAGCTTCATAAAACCTGTACAGAACATATGTTGTTTTATATTGTGGAAGGAATTTGGTATTTCAATCATGCTGACCAACTTTCTGAAGCATCCGTTAGAACTTACCTGAATAGTGCAATAATAAGGATGATATTTAAAATTCCTAGGAATGCCCCCAGGAAAGCTGGTGCAGTGTACATGTTCAGCTGAAGGTTGATCATCTTCCACAATATTCCTGTTGACCCAATACTCGTCATAGCTGTCTGTAAAGCTGAAATATAAATAATTTTTTTAAAACAGATATATCTGTATCTATTCAAACTGAAAACAGTAAATACATACATTGCACTCTGATGAATTTTAACTGTATCATTCTATGTACGTACTATTTACCATACCACAATTATCCTTTTGTACCTTTCTGCCCATTTAGCCAGTCTATATTCTTCAATGTCCACCCAATTTACAATCAAAAGTATATTTCTTAATTATGGCCTCAACAATGTGTCTGAATGTGTGGGAGAATGGTAGCATTGTGGGGGGGTTAATGGAATGTGGGAGAATAAAATGCACTTAGTGTAGTATTAGTTAAAAGAGTAATTGATGATCAGTGTAGAGTCAGTGGGCCCCATGCTGTAAGGCTGTGCACAATATTGTTTCCACATTACAGAATTAACGCACATCATTTGGATGTGAGAGGAAACCAGAGCACCAGGAGGTAACGATGCCTCCACTATTGATAATCCATTGTATCGTTCAGAGCATGAGTTGTCTACAGTTTAGTTTATTGTCACGTGTACCGAGGTACAGTGAAAAGCTTTTGTTGTATGCTATCCAGTCAGCAGAAAGACAATACATCATTCCAGTCAAGCCATTTACAGGGTATGGATACATGATAAGGGAATAGCCTTTAGTGAAAGGTAAATCCAGCAAAGTCAGATTAAGGATAGACCGTGGGTCACCAAAGAGATAGATAGTAGTTCAGCACTGCTCTCTGGTTGTGGTCGGATGATTCAGTTGCCTTGGGTTGCAGTTGCAGTTGGGTTGATCATTTACAGTAAGTCTAAAGGGCCAGTCCCACTTGCATGCGTTTGGCACAACCAAATGGAAGCGGAGTTCGCGCTAAGTTTGCGGTAAGTACGCGCCAAGTTCGCGCGTGACGTAATTTACATCATACCCACCAATCAGCTGGGCAGGAGGCAGGCCGACTGAATTTGGGCGTCGCACGGCGTCGGGCGGTGACGTCATCACGCAACGGCACGCGTCATCACGCCGTCAAGACGACGCCGTCGAGACTCTGCGTACGCCCTCATGCGCCTGCGGGCTGACAGGCCGTTGGCGCGCGGAATTTTCGGACAGTGCGGGATTTTCGGAGCCCCGCGCGATGTCGGGGGGGGACCAGCCCGGCACAACTCCATACGCCTCCGCGCTTCGAAGTGGGACAGGTCCCGCGCGGACGTACGCCTCAAGCAATCACGTTTGTTCGCGCCAATCGCATGCAAGTGGGACAGGCCCTTAAGTCTATTATATTTCCTATTTCCTGTAGCAAAGCTGCTGGCAATAGGAACAGAAATGATTCCTTCATACTTCTAGTTCCAATTTAGATGAAGCACAATCAACCTCACAATTAATCCAAATTAAACTGAACTGTTCAGTGGAGCAACTAAAAGCTAAAGAAAGGCTGCAAAACAAAACCACGAGGCAACAAATACACAAGCTACCACATACATGGTTTCAACAAAAATCTTGTTGGAAATGCAATCTTTTTACCTGGTCCTAATATAAATCCCAGAGCTTGACAAGCACTTATATTTGCCATCGCACTGTTCCTTTCCTCAAGTGATGTTGCCCCAGCCACATATGATCGCACCACAGCCACGTTTCCTTAAAACAAGCATTACTTCATGTCAATTTAAAAGATTCTCAATGTCCAGTATTAGATGTAGTCATAAAATGATCTCATTTAAACATATGGGTAGTTATTTATAAATATCCAAAGTTGAAACATATGAAAGGATTATAAAAGGTGTGTATGGATTTGGGACTCTCTTCTGAAGAAGGATCCCGACCTGAAACGTTATCTGTCCAATTCCCTCTAAACCACAGAAACCTGCTTTAGCAGCAAGGCAAACTAAAGCAGAACCTGGCTGAACCATTAGGAGGAAATAATCACAGTTTCATGAATTGAGCAAAAAAACTCTTGATGTTGGAAATCCAAAACAAAAACAGAGAATGAACTGACCGTTCAACAGGTCAAGTCGTATCAGGAAGAGAAATAGAATCACAATTTCATGTCAAGAATCCTTCATCAGACCTAAAAATGTAACAAAACAAGTTAAGGGCGGCACAGTGGCACAGCGATAGAGCTACTGCCTTACAGCACCAGGGACCCAGGTTCGATCCTGACTACAGGTGTTATCCGTATGGAGTTTGTACGATCTCCCTGTGACCGCATGAGTTTTCTCCGGTAGCTCCGGTTTTGTCCCACATTTCAAGGAGATGCAGGTTTGTAGGTAAATGGGTTTCTGTAAATTGTCCATTGTCCCTAGTGTGTAGGATAGAACGAATGTACGGGTGATCGCTGGACGGCACAGAGTCAGTGGGCCGAAGGGCCTGCTTCAATTCTGTATCTCTAAACTAAACTAAAAGTGCGTTGTTGCCGAAAGGAGAATGGATGGAAAGAATCAAAAGCTGATAGTCGACACTTCATGCACTAAGGAATAGGTGCACAGATGCTGCATGTCTTCCTATGATAGAGTAACCAAGTGGAGCAGTACATTTATAGATATGACCTGAATACTTTATCTTGGAATCTCAAGTGCCGTTTTCAAATCCTCAGACGTTCATAAATCGTTTATGGACGTTTATAAACCAGAGCATTGAGTATAGAAGTTGGGATGTAATGTTAAAATTGTACAAGGCATTGGTGAGGCCAATTCTGGAGTATGGTGTACAATTTTGGTCGCCAAATTATAGGAAGGATGTCAACAAAATAGAGAGAGTACAGAGGAGATTTACTAGAATGTTGCCTGGGTTTCAGCAACTAAGTTACAGAGAAAGGTTGAACAAGTTAGGTCTTTATTCTTTGGAGCGCAGAAGGTTAAGGGGGGGACTTGATAGAGGTCTTTAAAATGATGAGAGGGATAGACCGAGTTGACGTGGACAAGCTTTTCCCATTGAGAGTAGGGAAGATTCAAACAAGAGGACATGATTTGTGAATTAAGGGACAGAAGTTTAGGGGTAACATGAGGGGGAACTTCTTTACGCAGAGAGTGGTGGCTGTGTGGAATGAGCTTCCAGTGGAAGTGGTGGAGGCAGGTTTGATTTTATCATTTAAAAATAAATTGGATAAGTATATGGACGGGAAAGAAATGGATGGTAATGGTCTGAGCGCAGGTAGATGGGACTAGGGGAAAATACGTGTTCGGCACGGACTAGAAGGGCCGAGATGGCCTGTTTCCGTGCTGTAATTGTTATATGGTTATATGGTTATATATGGTTCCAGAGAAAACAATCCAAACTATCCAACCTCTCCTCTGCACCGTCTCCAAAGCCTCCACATCCACACGTTACTCCAGCACTTTGTGTCCTTCACATCAGTTAGATATGAGCTGTTAAACGCGTTCACTGTTCAAACACCAACCTAGGAACCTAGATACTGCCATCATAAGAAGGTTTTATGCTGTCAGCATTAAAATGATGAAGGATTCTGTTTCAGAAATGATCTACAACATTGAATCCATACATGGAGTACTGTCTCAGAAAACTATCAATGAAATGACAAATATTGGAGACAATGACTTCAGGAGCGCTTAGAGATCAATAATATATTGAGATGGTATAATAATAATCACTTTAGGAAAAATGAACACACGCCAATCAGGTTCTATTAAACATGTATTCTCGGCCAACATAAAGGTAAGTACCCTGTATTTATATGAATTTTTATTTTCAATGTCCACAAATTAAGAATAAATATAAGCATGTACCTGCAATTACCATTCTTTATCCTATAATTTGTCTATTCTGCTATTTAGTTTACATTCACTACTATATTTGACATGAACTGGGTCTTACCTGCTCCAAATCCCACAAAGGCGCGAGCAAGCAGCATATAGTACTTATTGTGGGAAGGTGGTGCATGAGCATAACCGTACAGTATATTTGCGGCCACATTAATCAAAATGGAGATAATGAGAGGTTCCCTCCTTGGCCGGTAATTGGACCATGCACCAAACAGTACAGATGCAATCATTTGTCCCAAACTGTAGACTGCAATAATCCATCCAAGAAAACTTGTATCAGCAGTCTTATCCACCTACAAAAAGAAATGCATTGCCATGGTTACCAATATTGCTTAAACAAGAGTTTATTGTACATGTTAACAAAATGACAAGGGCAAGGACGAACAGACTAAAAAACAGTTTTTACCCCACTGCTGTAAAGGCACTAAATGTAGCCGCCAAGGAACATAGGGGCGATACAGACTAAGGGACTGTGTGGTACACTGTGAAATCGACAGAAGGATGGAGGGTTGGGTGTTTATCCGTGCTATTTTCGTGATATTTATTTAGTTGTTTATCTTTTAATATTTTACCTTGTATGTATCGTTAGCTTTTAGAAATGTTTGAATGGTGCACTGACTGGCTGACATTTTTAAATTTTGTTGTACATGGTTCATGTTACAATGACAATAAAGAAACTATTCTATTCTATTCTATGACCCTGCTCCAGCATTCAGCTGCATATATGTTGTTTCCAAAGCTATTACATCAGATTTCATATAATCAATTAAACCTGACTGTCCGTGTAATATATTATGTCTTTTCTTTTTAAGGAAACATTGGTATGATAGAACCTATGATGCAAATCTGTCAGTAAATACTGGAACTAAATTAGAGGCAATAAATGAAATGCCCTACATTTATGGAACCTTATGCGACTTCAGGATATTCTGGGGCATTTTTACACCCAGCGAAGTACTTCTAGAATGACAGCTACTATAATGATATATAAAAACCTGGGTACACAAAATTGCTGGAGAAACTCAGCGGGTGCAGCAGCATCTATGGAGCGAAGGAAATAGGCGACGTTTCGGGCCGAAACCCTTCTTCAGACTGATGTAAAAACCTGGCAGCTAATTGGAGCATGATGTAATGCCTAATTCTAAAGTCAGTAGTTTCAACTGTGCAGCAGTCACTCAGAACTGGAGGACTGGAGGACTGCCGGAATCTACAAGATATCACAGAATTCTGGTTTATGTATTAAATATAGGTCTATTCTGAAACAGATTTGGACCAATACTGCATTTCATTCAGAGGTGTATCAATGTTGTGTGAATACAGTAACTCAAAGCATTTCCAATATTATTGATCTTAATCACTATTAATGATCACAAATAACTTCCCACCTATCATACTTATCTTCTATTTAATTAAATAAATGGCCAATAATATTCATCTGATTTGGTTAGCGTGGCATTAACATTCTAACTGGAGTTAATGTTGATCATCAACCAGGGTGGGACAGTGGCAGAGTTGCTGCCTTACAGCTCCGAAGACCCGGGTGTGATACTGACTACGGGTACTGGCTGTATGGAGTTTGTACATTCTCCCTGTGACCGCGTGGGTTTTCTCCAGGTGCGCCGGTTTCCTCCCACACTCCAAAGACGTACAGGTTTGTACGTTAATTGGCTTCGGTAAAAATAATTATGGGCGCACGGTGCATTACAGAGCCAGAGACTCAGGTTCGATCCCGACTATGGGTGCTGTTCAGAATGGAATTTGTACGTTGCTGCATGGGTTTTCTCCAGATGCTCCGCTTTTTCCCACATTCCAGAGGCCAATTGGCTTGGTACAATTGTAAATAGTGTGTGCTGGACAATGTTGTGTACAGGGGTCGCTGGTCAGCACAGACGCAGAGCACCGAAGGGCCTATTTCTGCGCTGTATCTATAAACTAAACTTCATTCAGTATCAAGTAGCGTTCCTCATTCGCAGCAGTGATAATGTCTCCATGAAAAAACTTGCAGACTGAAGAAATAGTGCTTAAAAATCCCTCTAAAAACATATATCACTTCAAAGCAAGATTACTAATAAAAGAGCCACAAACCTTTTGTAGAAATGGCCATATTGAAGACACTACAATCGAGAAACCTGCAGGAAAAGGATTATTTACCACACAGAAGCAAAATAGCTTTTGTCCTAACACAAATCACACTGCTTCAGCAAAGGTTATCAAGTTATTTCACATTCAAATGAATTGTGTAAATCTTCTTCATATCTCATTATTTTTTGAACGATATCCAACTTCATTTTACAAAAACTTAAATCTGAATGAAGTTTACAAAGAATCCCAAAGTCATCTATCCATGTTCACCACGGATGTGCCTGGCCCACTGATCTACTCTAGCACTTTGAGCCTTTTTTTAAATAGACCAGCATCTGCAGTTCCTTCTGTTTAAATTTGTCATCGTATTTGTATTCCTCAACTATCCATAGATGTATCTCATCTAGATCTATACAAGTGGAGGAGAAACAAGGGAAAATATTGATTACTATCAGTAATCTGCAATATTGTTTATAGATTACTATCTAAATGGCGTCAAGTTGGGAAAAGGGGAAGTACAACGGGATCTGGAGGTCCTTGTACAGTCTATGAAAGTAAGCATGCAGGTACAGCAGGCAGTGAAGAAAGCAAATTGCATGTTGGCCTTTATAACAAGAGGAATCGAATATAGGAGCAAAGAGGTCCTTCTGCAGTTGTACAGAGCCCTAGTGAGACCACACCTGGAGTATTGTGTGCAGTTTTGGTCCCCTAATTTGAGGAAGGACATTCTTGCTATTGAGGGAGTGCAGCGTAGGTTTACCAGGTTAATTTCCGGGATGGCGGGACTGTCATATGCTGAGAGAATTGAGCAGCTGGGCTTGTACACTCTGGAGTTTAGAAGGATGAGAGGCGATCTCATTGAAACATATAAGATTGTTAAGGACTCGGACACTCTAGAGGCAGGAAACATGTTCCCGATGTTGGGGGAGTCCAGAACCAGGGGCCACAGTTTAAGAATAAGGGGTAAGCCATTTAGAACAGAGACGAGGAAACACTTTTTCTCACAGAGAGTGGTGAGTCTGTGGAATTCTCTGCCTCAGAGAGCGGTGGAGGCAGGTTCTCTGGATGCTTTCAAGAGAGTGCTAGATAGGGCTCTTAAAAAATAGCGCAGTCAGGGGATATGGGGAGAAGGCAGGAACGGGGTACTGATTGGGGATGATCAGCCATGATCACAGTGAATGGCGGTGCTGGCTCGAAGGGCCAAATGGCCTACTCCTGCACCTATTGTCTATTGTTTTGTCTGCCAGCAAACACATTTGTTTCAATATCCAGGATAACCACCTTTTCTCACATTAGATCAACTGTTATATTAAATATATTAATGATCTGGATGAGGGAATTGAAGGCAATATCTCCAAGTTTGCGGATGACACTAAGCTGGGGGGCAGTGTTAGCTGTGAGGAGGATGCTAGGAGACTGCAGGGTGACTTGGATAGGCTGGGTGAGTGGGCAAATGTTTGGCAGATGCAGTATAATGTGGATAAATGTGAGGTTATCCATTTTGGTGGCAAAAACAGGAAAGCAGACTATTATCTAAATGGTGGCCGATTGGGAAAGGGGGAGATGCAGCGAGACCTGGGTGTCAGGGTACACCAGTCATTGAAGGTAGGCATGCAGGTGCAGCAGGAAGTAAAGAAAGCGAATGGTATGTTAGCTTTCATTGCAAAAGGATTTGAGTATAGGAGCAGAGAGGTTCTACTGCAGTTGTACAGGGTCTTGGTGAGACCACACCTGGAGTATTGCGTACAGTTTTGGTCTCCAAATCTGAGGAAGGACATTATTGCCATAGAGGGAGTGCAGAGACGGTTCACCAGACTGATTCCTGGGATGTCAGGACTGTCTTATGAAGAAAGACTGGATAGACTTGGTTTATACTCTCTAGAATTTAGGAGATTGAGAGGGGATCTTATAGAAACTTACAAAATTCTTAAGGGGTTGGACAGGCTAGATGCAGGAAGATTGTTCCTGATGTTAGGGAAAGTCCAGGACAAGGGGTCACAGCTTAAGGATAAAGGGGAAATCCTTTTTCAACCGAGATGAGAAGAACTTTTTTCACACAGAGAGTGGTGAATCTCTGGAACTCTCTGCCACAGAGGGTAGTTGAGCCAGTTCATTGGCTATATTTAAGAGGGAGTTAGATGTGGCCCTTGTGGCTAAGGGGATCAGAGGGTATGGAGAGAAGGCAGGTACGGGATACTGAGTTGGATGATCAGCCATGATCTCATTGAATGGCGGTGCAGGCTCGAAGGGCCGAATGGCCTACTCCTGTACATAATTTCTATGTTTCTATATCAAGCAGAATTCCTCAACCAAAGCAGGAGGGCGAGGTGGAAGAAGTAAAGGGCCTGTCCCACTTACGCAACCTTTTCAGGGGACTGCCGGCACCCATCATAGGTCGCCGAAATGTTCAACATGTTGAAAGTTCAGCGACGTCCAGAAAGACGCTACAAATCTTTGGAGACCTCTCACGGGCATCGGAGACCTTTCATGACCATACAGGCGACCCCTGGCGACATGTTGCGGGTGACCTCTCATGACCATGCAGGCTGGATGGTCGTGAGAGGTCCCCAAAGAGTCGTAGCGTCTTTCTGATCGCTGCTGAATTTTCAACATGTTGAAATTTTCGGCGACCTACAACGGGTGCCGGCAGTCGCCTGTAAAGGTCGTGTAAATGGGACAGGCCCTTAAATCTACCAGTTAGCAGCAGATTCCCCTCACACAGCTCGACATAAACCATGGCACAGATGGGTCAGAATGTCAGTCTGTTCACTGGGCAACATTGATAAAGGAGCAAAACATTAAAAAAAACAGAGAGAACAGAAGGGAAGGCGATCAAAAAAAACACAAGAATTATTGACATAATGGACTTTGAATAGGAAATAATTACTAACCTTGAGGAAATATTTTAATAGTAAATAGAGATGAATATAAACACACAACTTAAAATGCAATTTGTGTCACAGAAGGCTCTATTCATGCAATTTGGACTGCAATTTCATGCTTCGAGGGAGTTTTCACTTTATATATCAGTGGTTAGCTCTGACTGCAATACCCACCAATACTGCTGAAGAACATAGTCAGGTACATGACTCGGATGGATCTCCATCGACTTCGATTTTCCTGCAGCGTCTCAACTAACGTGGCTTCACTGCAAAATAAAATAATCATTCTGTATCTTTGTGTTTCAATTCATCATTCACTAACGTCATCAGATTGTTTGAAGTCCTACATCTTGGTTAAGCAACATAATGATAGGTAAAAGTACTGTTCTATTGGGGAAGAATGGAAGAAAAATGGCATCCATCTTTAAGCAAACACACATCACACATTACATGTGTGTTTCATCACACGTCGACATTTACTCTAGCCATATTATTGTAATCGTTATTAGAATGTAAAAAGAAAATCAATGTATCAGGCTGGTACTAATAAAATTAAATGTGTCGAACGCAACCAGTATTTAACTAGACTAAGTGGGACACGTTGGGTCCCAGCATCGCATGGGAGGGCTGGTCCCCCAATGCAATATTCCACCTCTCCACCAATTCCAATATTGGTGGTCAGTGTGGGGGGGGGGGCTTTCTGGAGCGCTAGTATGGGTGTTGTGGGCTGAAGGGACTGGTTTCCAGAGGGCTAGTATGGACATTGTGGGCCAAATGGATTTTTGGGCTGGCAGCTCAGTCACTCAAGCCTATTGTGCAAGCAGCTCACTCACTCACGGCTGGTGGGCTGGCAGTCGACTCACGGCTATTCCTTGAAATTCCATTTCAAGCAGGGTGCAAGGCCACCAAATTCAAGTGCAGTTTCTTACCACTTCAAGCAGGGTGCAAAGCCATCAAATTCAAGTGCAGTTTCATACCATTTCAAGCAGGGTGCAAGGCCACTAAAGACAGCGAGTCATAACCTCTCCCTCCTCCATCTTGCAGAGACTGAGCCACGCCCACACTTCTGAGTTTTATAGTCCCTCCCACCAGAAGGGGCATGGCCTTCATGACATGATTGACAGGAGAGAGTATCTCAACATTTTTTAAACACTAATAATTTTTATTTTTAAATCGATGGGAAAAATCCTCGGCACCTGATGAGCGGAGGGGGACTCTGAGTAAGATGGCCAAAAATCACAGCCCTAAGTGGCAGTGTTTTTACTAAAATCAATATACAGAACAACAGGAAGTGGTCAAGATCAGACTTTTAGTAATATAGATTTTTTTTTAATAATCACTGCTGTACTTTGCATACTTCTGCAAAATTTCGATTAACAGTACACAACAACAGGTCCATCCACAAAATAAAATAAGCATCACCTGGCCAAGAACATGTGCCATCATTATTAGGTTACAAGCAGACTGATGAAGACAAGCAGAGGTCCATGCAGATCTTCAACATGCAGTATTGAGAGTGTATTAAAGAGCTGCATGCAATCAATAACATAACAGATAAAATGTTGTTCGGGGGGGACAGAAGACAAAAGGTGGGAGATAATGGGCCAGTTGATTTCACATCTATTGTTGGCAAGATGTTAAAGTCAATAATCCAATACACATGGATAGTCCAGAGGTGCAACAAATAGAGTCACTGCCTCACTGTACCAGAGAACCAGCTTCAATCCTCACTTCAGGTGCTGTCTGTTTGGAGTTTGAATATTCTCCCTGTGACTGCGTGGTTTTCCTTTAGATTCCCAGTTTTCTCCCACATCCCAAATATGTTAGTAGTTTAACTTGCCACTGTAAATTGTCCCTGGTGACTAGGTAAGTGGTAGAATTAAAGGGGGATAGTTGTTGAGATTGTGGGGAGAATAAAATATGCGATTACTACTGGGTGGATGTAGGTGGATAGAATAGAATAGAATAGAAAAGCCTTTTATTTGTCATTCAGACCGAAGTCTGAACGAAATTTAATCAGTCATACATACAATAAAAAACAACAGTAAACACATATTAACATCCACCACAGTGAGTCCACCAACATCTCCTCACTGTGATGGAGGCAAAAGTCTTAGGTCTGCAGTCTCTTCCCTCCTCTTCTCCCTCTGCGCTGAGGCGATACCCCCCGGGCAATGTTATAACAGTCCCGCGGCTCAACACCGCGGCCCGGGGTGGTCGTAGCTGGTCGGTACAGGCTCAGTGGGCTAAAGGTCTGAACTATCTGCACTATAACTATGATTCTTTGATTTTAAGTAACTAATTATCTAGGAAAGCTTAATGTAATCAAACCAAGTCAACAGGTATTCATTAAAAGCTTGATCATGCTTGACAACTTTAATTGAGTGCTTTGAAGATGTAACAAGGAGAGTAGACAGAGGGAACCAGAGATTAGATTTATTTTGACATCAAATGGGCGTTTGATGAAGTGCCACATAAAAGACTGGTGCACAGATCAAGAGCACATGGTTTTGGGGCAAGAATGGATTAGAAATTGTTAATCACATAGAAACAATGTTGAAATAAATAGGTCTTTCCAGATTGTTAAGAGTTTAACTAGTGGATCCAGGGATCCTTTACCCAGGGATCAGTTCTTGGCCCCCAATTATTTACTCTTTATATTAATGACGATGGAGGCAGCAGAAAGTAAGGTATCCAAGTTTACCAACGAAACAAACATTAGAAGGGCATATAGTGTGAGTCTGCAATGAAAAATAGATTGAGTGAGTGAGTGAGTGAGGGTGTGCGAGTGAGTGAGTGAGTGTTTGAGTGAGTGTGTGAGGGAGTGAGTGAGTGAGTGAGTGTGTGAGTGAGTGTGTGAGTGAGTGTTTGAGTGAGTGTGTGAGGGAGTGAGTGAGTGAGTGAGTGTTTGAGTGAGTGTGTGAGGGAGTGTTTGAGTGAGTGTGTGAGCGTGTGAGTGTGAGTGAGTGTGTGAGTGCGAGTGAGTGAGTGAGTGAGTGAGTGTGTGAGGGTGTGAGCATGAGTGTGTGAGTGAGTGTGTGAGTGAGCGTGAGTGAGTGAGTGTGTGAGCGTGAGAGTGAGTGAGTGTGTGAGTGTGTGTGTGAGTGTGTGAGTGAGTGTGAGTGTGTGAGTGAGTGTGTGTGTGAGTGTGTGTGAGTGTGTGTGTGAGCGTGAGTGAGTGAGTGTGTGTGTGTGAGTGTGAGTGAGTGAGTGAAAATGTTTCAAATGTAAATTTGAGGTAAAGCATTTTGTAAGACTAATCAAAATGCAGATTATTATTTCTATGAAAACAGTGAAGCAGAGAGATCTAGGTGTTCTTGTGCCTGAATCAGAACAATTTAACAGGCAAGTGCAGTAAGTAGTTGAGGGTAAACAACATACTGTATTGTTTTTTTTTTTATTGCAAAGGGGTTGGAGTTTATCGTTGTTTAGCATGTTGATGAGGCTACATTTAGAGTACTTGACACATTCTTGTTCCCTTAACCTTAAAACGGATGTAATAAAATTGGGGACAGCCCAACAAAAATTCACCGGGCTAATTCCTGGAATAAGCGGGTTGTGCTCTCAAGAAAGGTTAGTCCATATTCTTTGGAATTTAAAAGAATTGCAAGGTGAAATTACTGAAGCATATAAGATCCTAAGGAGGCATAACAGAACAGAACAGACCTCGAGGTGTTTTCACTTGCCAGAGGGTCTCAAATAAAAGGCAAAAGTTTCAAGAAAAGTGACAAACAGTTATTTAAAACTTGGGTATATAGATATTTCTTCTGGCAAAGAGTAGTAAATCTCTGGAATTGTCTATTCTAGGGAGCCGTGGAGACTTGCTCTTTGGGAGTATTTAAAGTACAGGCTAATAACTTCTTGAAAGATTGGGGAATTGTGGGCTGTGGGGGATCTGGCACGTGGGGATCTGGGGGGGGGGGGGGGGGGGGGGGGGGGGGGGGGGGGGGGGGGGGAAGGGGGCTGAACCCGGGGGTAGATTCGCCACAATCATACTGAATGGCAGACAGGCTTTGTGTCCTCCTACTGCATCTGATTCTTTTGTGTTCTACATATAATGAAAAAAATCATAAAATGCTGGAACATCCGCAAGCAGCAAGCATCATAGAAAGAGATAATCCTTCAGGTCAATGATCCTTCATCTGAACTATTACTTGTTTATCATGTAACAAGTGCAGAAACTAAAAGATGTGTATTATGCAGCTGCACTGGTTGCACATAGTAAATAATTCTTATAAAGATCCTTGACCTGAACCTTTGCCTCCATAGATATTGCCTAACCGGCAGAGTTCTTCCACCATTTTCTGTTTTTGCTTCGGGTTTTGCACGTCTGGAGTTTTTGTTCCAATTATTAAATTATGTATGTTTTAATTAAGTGGCACATTCAAAGGTTTAACAATTGACTGATATTATTTTACTCTATTACAAAAGTATTATATATGTTTTAATGACTGGGGAAATCCTTTATAAACAAGGAACGTGCTCCAATATTTGGAAATAAACTATCATTCATTTTCCTCCAGTTGTACAGGGACACATTTTAGAAAACTATCAACTTCAGATTAGAGAAATTAAAATAACCAATAGATCTCAAAATAACCACTTTGTGACTGGAGCATCATTATTTTAAAGTATAATTGTCTGAATATCATTGTCAATGATAAAGGATGTTCGCTATTCCAATGCAGAGAGATTTTATTGTTTTTGCACAGGAACTTCCATATAGTTCACGCAATAACAAGGCTCTTTAATTAAACTAATTATAGACAATAGACAATAGGTGCAGGAGTTGGCCATTTGGCCCTTCGCCATTCAATGTGATCATGGCTGATCATCCCCAATCAGTATCCCGTTCCTGCCTTCTCCCCATATCCCCTGACTCCGCTATTTTTAAGAGCCCTATCTAGCTCTCTCTTGAAAGCATCCAGAGAACCTGCCTCCACCGCCCTCTGAGGCAGAGAATTCCACACCCACCACTCTCTGTGAGAAAAAGTATTTTGTCTCCGTTCTAAATGGCTTACACCTTATTCTTAAACTGTGGCCCCTGGTTCTGGACTCCCCCAACATCGGGAACATGTTTCCTGCCTCTAGTGTGTCCAAGCCCTTAACAATCTTATATGTTTCAATGAGATTTCCTCTCATCCTTCTAAACTCCAGAGTGTACAAGCCCAGCTGCTCCATTCTCTCAGCATAGGACAGTCCCGCCATCCCGGGAATTAACCTTGTAAACCTACGCTGCACTCCCTCAATAGCAAGAATGTCCTTCCTCAAATTAGGGGACCAAAACTGCACACAATACTCCAGGTGTGATATCACTAGGGCTCTGGACAACTGCAGAAGGAACTCTTTGCTCCTATATTCGATTCCTGTTGTTATTAAGGCCAGCATGCCAATTAAAGCTGACGTTCACAGGATTCAAGTTAGATAGGATTAGCAAATGTTCTGGATTATTGGATATTATTCCTATTAAAACCAAATCACTTTTAATTTAACCATAACCATATAACCATATAACAATTACAGCACGGAAACAGGCCATCTCGGCCCTACAAGTCCGTGCCTGCACTCATACCATAACCCTCCATTCCCTTCTCATCCATATGCCTATCCAATTTATTTTTAAATGATACCAATGAACCTGCCTCCACCACTTCCACTGGAAGCTCATTCCACACCGCTACCACTCTCTGAGTAAAGAAGTTCCCCCTCATATTACCCCTAAACTTCTGTCCCTTAATTCTGAAGTCAAACTTTACTTTTTTAGATGTTCCACAACAGTGCAATACAGTGATCTGGTGAGTTTAATGGGGCTCTAGTAAGCTTTGAAAGAGCACGGGAACATGGCTTGGTAAATGTAAAAGAGCCACAGGAAATGGAACAGTGCATTTAAAGGGAATGTGGAAAACAAAGTCACAGTGACCTTGAAGGAAAGCAGGCGACAGGGCACTGGTGAATTTAAAGGAGCATAGAAAACAAGGGCCTGGTGATCTTAATGGGAGCAAGGGAAACAGGATCAATGAGTTTTAAAGTACAGGAAACAGTACCAAGTGAGCCAGATGCCAAACAGAGGAATTCCCCAACAATTGGGAAGCATTTTATTAGTTTAAAAGAAAAATCTCCAATGTTAATTAAATTATGAAAGGATGAAAGGCTATGCTTTTAAGATTAAACTGGCTGGACCATTGGGAAAGTTTAGCGACCATTATGACTTTCTGTATAATGCCATTAAATGTTCATCGATTGTTAACTACATTAGCTTAACAACTTGGGCTTTGTTCACAGGATAATGCCCTGCAATAAATGTTACACCTGTAGGTGGCCTCATGGTCAGGCTTTAACTACAAAACTATATTTGCCCCAAAAGATACATGCAACGGAACACAAAATTCATCTTAGTACCCGAAGGATGAAAATGCATCTATGCTTTATTCATAGATAGGAAGTGGGCATCGACAACAAAGCCAACATTCACTGGCCATTCAGAATCAGATCATACACAGTCTCCTCTCATCGGACATCCTCTTCCCAGGAATTTAGGGAAGTCAAATATGGTAGGACAGATCAATAAATTAGCACTAAGGAATGTTGATGAAAAGAGGGACTGTGGGGTTCAGGTCTAATGTTCCTTGGAAATGGCAACAGGGGTAGCTAGGCTGGTGAAGAAGAAATATGGACATTTGCTTTAGGTTGTCTTCAAAGATCAACAGTGATTCTAGACTCCATGATCACCAACTTTTCATTGTTGTTGGATATAAATCCTTGAACACCTTGTCCAACAACACTGCGCGAGTGCCTTTCCCAAAGCGCTACAATAACTCAAGAGGTTAGTTTACCAACAACTTGTCTATGGCAATTAATGATGGTTAATAAAGGACCACATGCAAGCCAAAATTAAAAAAAACATTCCGTATTTTGATTCTGCGATGATAAGGAGCACAAATATATGTTCAAATCAGATAAATGTGAAACACAGCAGGGAATGAAGCAGAGGTGTTTCCATGCACCTGGTGCCCCTGTCATTCCAGTGGAAGCAGAGATTGAGAGTTGCCATTGGGGAAACCTTGTCTAGCTGCCTCAAGTATCTTGCATATGGCACAGCAGTGGTCATTGTGCACTGCTGATGAAGGTGTCCCTCTGCCCTACCTCACATGTTTGGGGCCCACCATGATGTAAAGATCTTCTTATATCGCCTCTGCCTCCAGGCATTTCTCTATTGGAAAGAGTTCTCGCCTCCCAATGAGGACGACTCCTCCCAACTTCAACAATCCCCCTCCTCTTCGACCCTCCCTTGCCGGCCTTCTACCCACTCTGGACATTTTTATTTCCAACTGCCAGCAAGACATCAACTGTTTTGCCATCTCTACTCACTTCAGACACTTCAAACTAGCCCTCTCTGAAAGCACAACCCTCCGCACACGTTGCAACAATCCCAACATTGTTATTAAACCTGCCCGAGGTGCTGTTGTAGTCTGGTGGGCTGCTCTACCTTGCTGAGGCCAAGCGCCAGCTCTCAGACACCTCCTCATATCTACCCGTTGACCATGACCCCACCGACAAAAACACCAGACCATCTTCGTCCAAATAATTTCTGATCTCAACGACTGGTGATCTCCCCTCCACAGCCTCCAACTTATCATTCCCCAGCTCCACACTGCTTGCTTCCATCTCCTTCCCAAAGTCCACAAACAGGACAGCCCCAGCAGACCCATCATCTCTGCCTGCTCCAGCCCCACTCTACACACTTCTATTCCATCCAGCAACACCCCCCCCCCCCCACATCTGAGACAACTCACACAGACTTCAATTCTTTAATAACTTTTTTTCTAAAGAAAGATGGGTCTCGACCCGAAACATCACCTATCCATGTTCTCTAGAAATGCTGCCTGACCTGCTGAGTTATTCCAGCACTGTGTGTCCTCCACTTTCATCAAAGTTTAAAGTGATTCTGAACGTCACCAAATACTCTCACAAACTTTCAGATTGAGTTGCTGTTTTGCCAGAGGCCTGGGTTCAATCCTGACCACGGGCGCTGTCTGTACGGAGTTTATACATTCTCCCCGTGACCTGCGTGGGTTTTCCCCAGGTGCTCCGGTTTCTTCCCACACACCAAAGATGTACAGGTTTGTAGGTTAAAATTGGGTCTGATTAAATTGGAAATTGTCCCTAGTATGTGTACGATAGTATTAGTGTTGGTCGGCGCAGACTTGATGGGCCGAAGGGCCTGTTTCTGCCCTGTATTTCTAAACTAAACTGTTGCTAAACTTTATTTGTGCTGCAGAAGATTAGAGAAAGATTAGATCTGGAATCAACTGAATTAATTAACGTAATTACCAGTAACAATTAATATTGTAAAAGTACTTGCTTCACCACCCATTCAGGCGGGTGCATTCCAGAATCCATCCATCCACCTTCTAGATGAAAAAGATCTTTCCCAGACCAATTACCCCTTAACTTAAATCCTACTTGTTTTATGGGGAAATGGTTTCTACTACATGCCAGATTAATTTCCATTTTATAATTTAGTATGCCTCTTTCAGGTTACCCTCCATCTCCTCTGCCCCAAGGAAAATAACACAGCCTAGCCAGTCTTTCCTCATTGCTTAAACACCATCCCATATAACATTCTGCCAAAGGTACACAAAAATGCTGGAGAAACTCAGCGGGTGCAGCAGCATCTATGGAGCGAAGGATACTGCTGCATCCGCTGAGTTTCTCCAGCATTTTTGTGTACCTTCGATTTTCCAGCATCTGCAGTTCCTTCTTAAACATTCTGCCAAATCTCATCTGCACCTTCTCAAGTGCAATTATCTCCTACCTGTAATGGGGAGGGAGGGAGGGAGGGAGGGAGGGAGGAAGAAAGTAAGTACGTTTATTGGCCAAGTATTCACATACAAGGAATTTGCCTTGGTGCTCCACCCACAAGTAACAACATGACATACAGTGACAGTTACGAATGACTCAGGAAACACTAAACATTAATAATAATAAAACATTAATGATAAAACACCATTTGCCTCTTTCAGGTCAGTTGACATGTATGACCTAACTGCCTATCTACAAGACCATGCTCGGAAAATCTACCGGTTGCTGTCCATTTTAACTCTTCTTCCCATTCCCATACTGACTTTTCAGTCCTGGGTTTTCTCCATTGCAAGAGTGAAGCCAAGTGCTAATTGGAAGAACAATTGCAAATTGGGAGAACAACACCTCATATTCTGCTTGGGTAGTCTACAACCCAGTGTGATGAAAATATGTATGTAACCCTCCCCCTCTCTCTACTTCCCCCATATAACCCTTCCCTGTCCTCTGTGCCCCATTTGAACTCACACCTACTTCTCCCCTCTCCCCCACATTCCCTCCTCCTGCTTCAGTTCCTTCACTCTTTTTGTCTCACACCTCCTGTCTTTTCATCTCTGTCCCTTGTCCAACCAT
Organism: Leucoraja erinaceus; assembly: GCF_028641065.1. Lineage (NCBI taxonomy): Eukaryota > Metazoa > Chordata > Chondrichthyes > Rajiformes > Rajidae > Leucoraja > Leucoraja erinaceus. The sequence continues at coordinate 167,413,645 of NC_073377.1, forward strand.
TATCTGTATCGGCCTATTACCTGGCAGGCTTGGTGGTGCCCCTCCTCGTTTCCAGTTTACTCCCCCCTCCCCCACAATCAAAGGGTCCCGACCCGGAACATCGCCAATCCATGTTCTCCTGAGATACCGCCCGACTCCAATACTCTTTTGTAACCCAGCATCAGAATGTCCTTGTTTCAACCTACCATTCACTGTCAGATCAACTGCTAAAGAATGAGCTTTTTTCCCCTCTATAAGCAGAAGACTGCTCATTGTGTATATCTGGGTGGTGTTAAAAATGACATAAGTCACCAGCGGAAACTGAAGAATTAATTTACAGTCACATTGCTAAACATTTGAAATGAAGTTAGATTGTTGATAAGAAAGAAAGGGGAGAATTACCACAGCTTGGCTTTCATGCTGCCATTTTCAATGGAAAGCACATACGAACTTGCTGGATGTGCAGCCTGGAGAATAATATTCAGGCCAACTAAGCTGTTTTACTTTATACTGGTGTTCTATAAGCTAGGAAAGTATTTAACCGGCTTAGTTAAGATGCATTCATTTAAAAAGCTATTGTTTTCATTCACTAGCAAAGTGAAGGAAAATGCAGCCACCACAAAATGAGTAAAACAAACAAGATAGGCTACTCCATTGTGTTCATGGGTAGCCTATCTTTTAAACTGCATGGAACATGTTACAAAGCATTACCATGCCCTTGTAATGCTTGGTTCACATTATTATCCAAAGCAGAATATTCAAATGGAAATGTGACAAGAATCAGAAACCTTAAAGATTGAAATGTATTTTATGACCATGCATGTAGCTTCTTATGTGTCCCTAAATGGAACCCGTAAGAGAAGCAAACTCTAACAATTCAGGTTTTAATCTCAGGCAACTCATGGTTCTTTGCTGATTTTCTCTTGTAAAGCCCAGAAAGATTAGAGGGCATTTTTTTAATCTCGTCTCCTCGTGCCTTGAAAACTGTTCAGATTTTGTACTGAATTAAGGAACTATATCACACAAACTACTGAACAAACAATATTGTAAAATTATTCTGAGCTATAAAATGTTATTTTATCCAAGAGCTGCATTTGTATATCATCTTCCAGAATTCCATATATTCCACATTGCAGAAGGTATAATGGATCTGGAAAGGCAGTTGGACAGGAAGAGGAACAGGGAAGAGATGGCAAGTTGGTGAGCAAGCTAAGGGATAAGAATTAAGAAAGCACTGGATGGAAGAAAGAAAGCAGCAGTAGGCAGCGGGAGAAAAGAATAAGAATGGGGGGAAAAGTTGATGCAGGCAGTTGACGAGGAGTGAAGAATATGGTAAAAGAGTGAATGAAGGGGGATGGGTACATAGAAACATAGAAAATAGGTGCAGGAGTAGGCCATTCGGACCTTCGAGCCTGCACCGCCATTCAATATGATCATGGCTGATCATCCAACTCAGCTGACCATCCCGTACCTGCCTTCTCTCCATACCCTCTGATCCCCTTGGCCACAAGGGCCACATCTAACTCCCTCTTAAATATAGCCAATGAACTGGCCTCGACTACCCTCTGTGGCAGAGAGTTCCAGAGATTCACCACTCTCTGTGTGAAAAAAGTTCTTCTCATCTCGGTTTTAAAGGATTTCCCCCTTATCCTTAAACTGTGACCCCTTGTCCTGGACTTCCCCAACATCGGGAGCAATCTTCCTGCATCTAGCCTGTCCAACCCCTTAAGAATTTTGTAAGTTTCTACAAGATCCCCTCTCAATCTCCTAAATTCTAGAGAGTATAAACCAAGTCTAACCAAGGTCTTTCTTCATAAGACAGTCCTGACATCCCAGGAATCAGTCTGGTGAACCGTCTCTGCACTCCCTCTATGGCAATAATGTCCTTCCTCAGATTTGGAGACCAAAACTGTACGCAATACTCCAGGTGTGGTCTCACCAAGACCCTGTACAACTGCAGTAGAACCTCTCTGCTCCTATACTCAAATCCTTTTGCTATGAAAGCTAACATACCATTCACTTACATAGGTGCTAAGTGTGCTAAGCAATACAATGTTCTGCCCAAAAAATCCTCTCAAAGAAAATTCCACCAGATCACAGGAAAGAGTTCTAAGAACTAGATAGACACAAAATGCTGGAGTATCTCGGGAGAGAAGGAGTGGGCGACGTTTCCGGTTGAGACCCTTCTTCGAACTAGTCAGGGGGAGTCAGGACTAGAGTGACACTTTACATGTGTCATCACACATCAACATTTACTAAAGTCATATTATTTAAATCATTAACAAGACTTTAATCCCCCTTCCCATTCCCACACTGACCTTTCTGTCCTAGACCTCCTCCCTTGTCAGTGAGGCTAAACGCAAATTGGAGGCATATCATCTCATATTTTGCATAGGCAGCTTACAACCCAATGGTATGAATATTGATTTCTCTAACTTCAAGTAACCTCTGCATTCTCTCTCTCTCTCCATCCCTCCTCCATCCAAGTCTCACCAGGTTTTCGTTCTCACCCAGCAAACAGCTAACAATGGGCTGTTTCCTTTATCATCAGTGCTTTTTTGCATATCTTTCATTCATTTGTTCTATATCTCTTTTCCCTTTCCCCGATTAGTCTGATGGGTCTCAACCCGAAACGTCACCAATTCCTTCTCTCCAGACATGCGGCCTGTCCCGCTGAGTTACTCCAGCATTTTGTGTCTATCATTCTCCCTTTTGTAATCTAATCTTCTGTAAGCCATCCTATTCCAAACATGTCCTCTGCCTCCCAATTCCTGCTGCTGCATCTGCTTAAAATCTATTACATCGTCAACTTTCTAGTGCTGATGAAAAGTCACTAATCACAAGGGTTTAGTTAACGTTTTGTGCTGTCTGCTTAATATTGTCAAATGTACCAAGTATTTCTAGGATTTTCTGTTTTAATTTGCTATATTTGTGCACATTGAATACATTGGGTCATGGCCAGGTCTATGTGCTCACAATGAAACTGGATGCTTCTGCTTCCTCGAAACCTGTTTTCTGAACAAAAGCAGAACCACCTTTAATTTACTGCATTTTTGTTTATTATGTTATCTATGAATATTGTGTTTATAGGACCGTTATGCTGCCATAAGTAAACATTTCATTATTCCTCTGGATTCCAACAGAAAAATAAACGGAAGCAAATCATTGGAATCCTCATATTTACTCTGCCATTCTGTAAGAGATTGCTACAATTAAACATGCTTGATTTTACTCTTGGCTGTTAAAGATACGCTGATATTTTAACAGGAATTGACACAAAATATCGGAATAACAATTAATTTGAGGAATGGACTATTCTGTGAATGTGTGCACAATATTGGCTCATGTTTGTCAGTAATACAAAAGGCATTCTTAAACTATTGTAGTTTGTTGTTCTCTTCATGAATTAAATTATACTGAATACCATATTTGTGCACTTCAGATGACATGGCAGTTAATAATCAAGCATGTTCCCTTGAATTTAACATGTTATTTTCAAAATATGTTTAATATTATCCATGGTGTTTATTTTGAATAATGAGTTTTCGAAATGTCAGATCAAAGAATACAGCTGAGAACTGTCTGTGAATAAATCTTATGATTACGATTTTTTAGTTGTAATCTGTTAAAATTAATGGTTTACTGCAATCATCGCAATTTGCAATCAAGGCAAAATTTTCCACATAATTAAAATGTAAGAAATAATTGTGTCATAATTGTTATGAGCAGCAGAGTGAGAAAGTTACAGAATAATTTATAAGTACTCAATGTCCCTGATGAGTAGCTTTATGCCAAATCCAACGGAATCCCACCACTAGCCACCTCTTCCCATCTCCACCCCTTTCCGCAGAGACCCTCTGCAACTCCCTGGTTAACCCCTCCCTCCCTAGGTACTTCCCCCTGCAACCGCAGGAGATGCAACACCTTTCCCTTTACCTCCCCCCTCGACTCCATCCAAGGACCCGGAGTCTTTTCAGGTGAGGCAGAGGTTCACTTGCACCCTCTCCAACCTCATCTACTGTATCCACTGTTCCGGGTGTGGACTCCTGGTATATCGATGAGACCAAGTGCAGGCTCGGTGATCATTTAGAAACATAGATACATAGAAACTAGGTGCAGGACGAGGCCATTCAGCCCTTTGAGCCAGCACCGCCATTCATTGTGATCATGGCTGATCGTCCCCTATCAATAACCCTTTTCGCTGAACACCTCTGCTCAGTCCCCCTAAACCTGGGAATATGCAGGGAATGGAGGCATTTAGAAACATAGAAAATAGGTGCAGGAGGAGGCCATTCAGCCCTTCGAGCCAGCACCACCATTCATTGTGATCATGGCTGATCGTCCCCTATCAATAACCCTTTTCGCTGAACACCTCTGCTCAGTCCCCCCAAACCTGGGAATATGCAGGGAATGGAGGCATTTAGAAACATAGAAAATAGGTGCAGGAGGCCATTCAGCCCTTCGAGCCAGCACCACCATTCATTGTGATCATGGCTGATCGTCCCCTATCAATAACCCGTATAGAAATATGAAAACCCATATATTATGTGCAGGCAGATAGGAGTTGGTCTTGACATCATGTTCAGCACAGTCAGACGGTGTGGGTCAAAGATCCTGTTCTGTACTATGTCCTGCACAATGGGTTAGGTAGATGAAATAAATCATGATACGAGCAGTGGAATTGTAGATGAGGTGTGGTTATAGAGGGGGTAAGAAGGTAATTATAGACAGTATACACAATTGCCATGGGGTCACAAACCAGCAAATCGTTTCACCCTGAACTTTCAGGAGCAAATGAATCAGGTATAATAATTGTCTAAATTTACATAACGTCCTTGTGTGCGTGTTAATGTTTATATTAAAAGGCAAAGACCGTGCAGAGTTGTTGTTTGAGTGGCTGCAAGTTTGGCCACTCACCTTCCAGGCTCCACATGTAACAGCGGCCTTCTCTCATCCGCCTCAGCCTCAGCCTGCGCCGTCTCCATGGTCACAACTACCTCCTGGGGTTTAAATCCGCTTTAGGACCTTTGGTTTAAATCACATTAAATGTTCTGCACAAAAACCTGATTGTCGGAAGTGACGGCCAGAGGGGGGAGCAGCTGCCGACATGTGCAACCGAGCTGCTGAAGGGAAAGTAACTGCAGGCTCGAACAACTGTTCCTCTCACACTCCAGCAATTGGGTGGATCAGAGAAAATCAAACATGTGTGGAAAAACAATACTGGCTTTTACAGTTTAATTTAAAGAGAGTTTATATAATTAAAAAGCAACCTTTGCTTAAAAAATCTCAATGATGTTCTCTAAATATAGAATGCTACACACAAATATGTTGTGACTAGTATTGGTTTAATTAGATCATTAGATCCTTTATTTGTCATTCAGACCTTTTGGGCTGAACGAAATTTCGTTGCCTGCAGTCATACATATAATAATAACAACAAAACACACAATAAATACAAATTAACATTTTGGAAATGTTTTTTGAAGACAACCTCTTGCTAGTCTCCGTAGGCAAAACTATTGTAAAAAATGCTGCCTTACACAATGCACATTCTTGTATAAATAACATGTTTTTATTACTATATAGAAACATAGAAAATAGGTGCAGGAGTAGAGGCCATTCGGCCCTTCGAACACAATAGCAAGTTTGGAAATTCAACATTAGTTTCTTATCTCTCTCTATCTCTATCCCTCTCTATCTCTATCCCTCCCTATCTCTATCCCTCCCTCTCTATCTCTATCCCTCTCTATCTCTCTCTCTATCCCTCTCTATTCTCTATCCCTATCCCTCTCTCTCTCTATCCCTCTCTATCTCTATCCCTCTCTATCTCTATCCCTCTCTCTCTATCTCTATCCCTCTCTATCTCTATCCCTCTCTCTCTATCCCTCCCTATCTCTATCCCTATCCCTCTCTCTATCCCTCTCTCTCTCTATCCCTCCCTCTCTCTATCCCTCTCTCTCTATCCCTCTCTCTCTATCCCTCTCTATCTCTATCCCTATCTCTCTCCCTCTCTATCTCTATCCCTCTCTCTATCCCTATCTCTATCCCTATCTCTATCCCTATCTCTCTATCTCTATCCATCTCTATCCCTCTCCATCTCTATCCCTCCCTCTCTCTATCCCTCTCTCTCTCTATCCCTCCCTATCTCTATCCCTCTCTATCCCTCTCTATCTCTATCCCTCCTCTATCTCTATCCCTCCCTATCTCTATCCCTCTCTCTCTCTATCCCTCTCCATCTCTATCCCTCTCTCTCTATCCCTCTCTATCTCTATCCCTATCTATCTCTATCCCTATATCTATCCCTCTCTATCTATCCCTATCTCTTTCCCTATCCCTATCTATCCCTGCCCCTATTTATCTCTCTCTATCCCTATCTCTCTCTATCCCTATCTCTCTCTCTATCTCTATCCCTATCCTCTCCCTATCTATCTCTATCCCTATCTATCTCTATCCCTCTCTCTATCTCTATCCCTATCTCTATCTCTATCCCTATCTCCTTCTCCCCCCCCCCACTCCACTCTATGACCTTTGCCCCCCACTCCAGCTGCCGCTTTCCCGATCGCTGATTGGGCGAGCGAGGACGCCACGTGACAGTGGCAAGATGGCTCTATCCCTCTCTCGGGATGATCGACAGGAAGTCTCTATCCCTCCCTCTTGTTATCGCCGCTCTCTCTATCCCTCTCCCTCTATCCACCCCGGGACAGTACCAGCCGCTATCCCTATCCCCCCCTCGCTCACTCTACCCCTCTCTATCTCTATCCCTGCCCCTATCCCCCCCTCACTCTATCCCTGGCCTCTATCTCTATGCCCCCCCCCCCCTATCCCTCTCTCTCTCTATCCCCTCTCTCTCTCTAGTATCCCTATCCGCTATCCCCTCCTCCTCCTCTCTTCACCCCTATCCCTGCCCTTATCCCTATCTATCCCCCCCCTCTCCACCCCGGGACATCCCCCTCTCTATCCCCTATCCCCCCTCTCTATCTCCACCCCTCTACAGTACTATCCCTCTCTCTATCCTCCTCCCTCTCTATCCCTATCCCTTCACCCCGGGACAGTACCAGCCGCTGCCCCCCCCCCCCCCCTCACTATCTCTACCCTCTCTACAGTATCAGCCGCTGCCCCCCCCCCTCCTCTCCCCCCCCCTCTACAGTCTCTCTCGCTCCCCCTCCCCCCCCCCCCTCCCCCCCCCCTCTCCTCTCCCCCCCACCCCCCTCCCCTCACTATCACCCCGCTGCCCCCTGCCCCCCACTCTCACTCCACCCCGGACCGTATCAGCCGCTGCCCCCCCCCCCCCCCCCCCTCTCACTCCACCCCCGGACAGTACCATTGCGCGGCCCCTCCCCCCCCCCCCCCCCCCTCTCTCCACCCCGGGACAGTATCAGCCGCTGCCCCCCCCCCCCCCCCCTCACTCCACCCCGGGACAGTATCAGCTGCCCCCCCCCCCCCCTCACTCCACCCCGGGTACAGTATCCAGCCGCTGCCCCCCCCCCCCCCCCCCCCCTCACTCCACCCCGGGACAGTATCAGCCGCTGCCCCCCCCCCCCCCCCCCCCTCACTCCACCCCGGACAGTACCAGCCGCTGCCCCCCCCCCCCCCCCCCCCCCCCCCCCCTCACTCCACCCCGGGGACAGTATCAGCCGCGCTGCCCCCCCCCCCCCCCCCCCTCACTCCACCCCGGGACAGTACCAGCCGCTGCCCCCCCCCCCCACCTCACTCCACCCCGGACAGTATCAGCCGCTGCCCCCCCCCCCCCCCCCTCCCCATTCCCCCCACCAACCACCCCCCCCCCCCCCCCCCTCTTCCCCCCCCCCCCCCCCCCTCCCCTCTCTCCACCCCGGGACAGTATCAGCCGCTGCCCCCCCCCCTCCCCCCTCACTCCACCCCGGACAGTATCAGCCGCTGCCCCCCCCCCCCCCCCCACTCCCCCCCGGACAGTATCACCCGCTGCCCCCCCCCCCCCCCCCTCACTCCACCCCGGGACAGTATCAGTCGCTGCCCCCCCCCCCCTCACTCCACCCCCGGGACAGTACCAGCCTCTGCCCCCCCCCCCCCCCCCCCCCCCCCCCCCCCTCACTCCACCCCGGGACAGTATCAGCCGCTGCCCCCCCCCCCCCCCCCCCCTCACTCCACCCCGGGACAGTACCAGCCGCTGCCCCCCCCCTTACCCCTCACTCCACCCCGGGACAGTACCAGCCCCCCCCCCCCCCCCCCCCCCCCCCCTCCACTCCTCACCAGCCTCCACCCCGGGACAGTATCAGTCCGCTGCCACGGCCCCCCCCCCCCCCCCCCCTCACTCCACCCCGGGACAGTATCCCCCGCTGCCCCCCCCGCCCCCCCCCCCCCTCACTCCACCCCGGGACAGTACCAGTCGCTGCCCCCCCCCCCCCCCCCTCACTCCACCCCGGGACAGTACCAGCCCCCCCCCCCCCCCCCCCCCTCCTCACTCCACCCCAGGGACAGTACCAGCCGCTGCCCCCCCCCCCCCCCACTCCACCCACCCCGGGACAGTACCAGCCGCTGCCCCCCCCCCCCCCTCCTCTCTCCACCCCGGGACAGTATCAGCCGCTGCCCCCCCCCCCCCCCACTCCACCCCGGGACAGTACCAGCCGCTGCCCCCCCCCCCCCCCCCCTCCCGGGACCCCCCCCGGACAGTACCAGCCGCTGCCCCCCCCCCCCCCCCCCCCCCCCCTCACTCCACCCCGGGACAGTATCAGCTGCCGCTGCCCCCCCCCCCCCCCCCTCAAATCCACCCCGGGACAGTACCAGCCGCTGCCCCCCCCCCCCCCCCCCCCCCTCACTCCACCCCCGGGACAGTACCAGCCGCTGCCCCCCCCCCCCCCCCCCCCCTCACTCCACCCCGGGACAGTACCAGCCGCCGCTGCCCCCCCCCCTCCTCACTCCACCCCGGGACAGTATCAGCCGCTGCCCCCCCCCCTCCTCCTCACTCCACCCCGGGACAGTATCAGCCCCGCTGCCCCCCCCCCCCCCCCTCACTCCACCCCGGGACAGTATCAGCCACTGCCCCCCCCCCCCCTCCTCACTCCACCCCCGGACAGTATCAGCCGCTGCCCCCCCCCCCCTCCCCCACCCCGGGACTCCACCCCCCGGACAGTACCCCGGACAAGTATCAGCCCCCCCCCCCCCCCCCCCTCCTCCTCTCCACCCCGGGACAGTATCAGTCGCTGCCCCGCCCCCCCCCCCCCCCTCACTCCACCCGGGACAGTATCAGTCGCTGCCGCCGGCCCCCCCCCCCCTCACTCCACCCCGGGACAGTACCCAGTCGCTGCCCCCCCCCCCCCCCTCACTCCACCCCGGACAGTACCAGCCCCCCCCCCCCCCCCCCCCCCCCCTCCTCACTCCACCCCAGGACAGTACCAGCCGCTGCCCCCCCCCCCCCCCCCACACTCCCACCCCGTGACAGTACCAGCCGCTGCCCCCCCCCCCCCTCCTCACTCCACCCCCGGGACAGTATCAGCCGCTGGCCCCCCCCCCCCCCCCCCCCCCTCACTCCACCCAGGACAGTACCAGCCGCTGCCCCCCCCCCCCCCCCCTCACTCCACCCCGGGACAGTATCAGCCGCTGCCCCTCCCCCCCCCACCCTCACTCCACCCCCGGGACAGTACCAGCCGCTGCCCCCCCCCCCCCCCCCCCCCCCCTCACTCCACCCCAGGACAGTATCAGCCGCTGCCCCCCCCCCCCCCCCCCCCCCCCCCCCCCGTCCACCACCCCGGACAGTATCAGGCCGCTGCCCCCCCCCCCCCCCCCTCCCTCCTCACTCCTCCCGGGACAGTATCAGCAGCACTGCCCCCCCCCCCCCCTCACTCCTCCCCGGGACAGTATCAGCCGCTGCCCCCCCCCCCCCCCCCCCACTCCACCCCCCCGGGACAGTATCAGCCACTTCCCCCCCCCCCCCCCCCCCCCTCACTCCACCCCCCGGACAGTATCATCCACTGCCACTGGCCCCCCCCCCCCCCCCCCCTCACTCCACCCCCGGGACAGTATCAGCCACTGCCCCCCCCCCCCCCCCCTCCCTCCCTCACTCCTCCCCGGGACAGTATCAGCCGCTGCCCCCCCCCCCCCCCCCCTCCCTCACTCCTCCCCGGGACAGTATCAGCCTTGCTGCCCCCCCCCCCCCCCCTCACTCCCTCCCCGGGACAGTATCAGCCGCTGCCCCCCCCTCCCTCCCTCCTCACTCCTCCCCGGGACAGTATCAGCCGCTGCCCCCCCCCCCCCCCTCCCCCTCACTCCTCCCCGGGACAGTATCAGCCGCTGCCCCCCCTCCTCCTCACTTCACCCCGGGGACAGTATCACGTGTGACCAGGTTCACTTCTGTCTGGGCGGGCGGCCTGATTTGTTTGAGTGAATGAAGGTGATGATCTGTTGACGGTGGAGAACATTGGCGTCTCAGTATCGAGGAGAACAGCTGGACCCGGCACTGTATCTTAATGTGCTTTGGTAACTCAATGTTTTCAGTGAATATTAAAGTAATGAAATCGAATATCATAGACAAATAGGAGCAGGAGTAGGCCATTCGGCCCTTCGAGCCAGCACCACCCCCATTCAATGTGATCATGGCTGATCATCCAACTCAGTATCCCGTACCTGCCTTCTCTCCATACCCCCTGATCCCTTTAGCCACAAGGGCCACATCTAACTCCCTCTTAAATATAGCCAATGAACTGGCCTCAACTACCTTCTGTGGCAGAAGGTGCTAATCTAGAGATCATGGCTAATCATCCCCAATCAGTACCCCGTCCTGCCTTCTCCCCATATCCCTTGATTCCTAAGAGATACATATTTATGTGTATATATTTATATAATGGTATACGGACACACTGATCTGTTTTGTAGTCAATGCCTACTATGTTCTGTTGTGCTGAAGCAAAGCAAGAATTTCATTGTCCTATCAGGGACACATGACAATAAACTATCTTGAATCTTAAGCTAAATCTAACTCTTGAAAACATCCAGTGAATTGGCCTCCACTGCCTCCTGTGGTAGAGAATTCCACAACTCTGGGTGAAGAAGTTTTTCCTCATAGAAACATAGAAATTAGGTGCAGGAGTAGGCCATTCGGCCCTTCGAGCCTGCACCGCCATTCAATATGATCATGGCTGATCATCCAACTCAGTATCCCGTACCTGCCTTCTCTCCATACCCCCTGATCCCCTTAGCCACAAGGGCCACATCTAACTCCCTCTTAAATATAGCCAATGAACTGGCCTCAACTACCCTCTGTGGCAGAGAGTTCCAGAGATTCACCACTCTCTGCGTGAAAAAAGTTCTTCTCATCTCGGTTTTAAAGGATATCCCCCTTGTCCTTAAGGATTTCCCCCTTATCCTCATCTCAGTCCTAAATGGCCGACCCCTTATTTTTAATCTTCAAGTTCGCGTTTATTGTCACTAAGGTACAGTGAAATGTGATTGTATGTACAGGTGCACAACCTTTTATCCGAAAGCCTTGGGACCAGACACTTTTCGTAATTCAGAATTTTTCGGCTTTCGGAATGGAAGATTTTTAGCGTAGATTTTAACGGCTGGCTCAGTGGTAGAGTGCTCGGCTCGTATCCGCAAGGTCGCGAGTTTGAGCCTAGATCCCGGCAGTTACTCGATCGCGAGTTTGAGTCTTCAATGTAATTTTTTCTTGCAGAATAGGAGAGAATAGGGAGGGTTAGGCTGGGATCATTCTCTGCGAGATGATCTTAGTGCGGGAGACAAGTGTAGGAGAGGTGTACTGACTGTGTGGGCAGAACTTTGGAAGTGATTGCCCACCATTCTCAAAAGCCGCTGTGTCTCCCTGTCCCTCCAACTCCAGAGGAATCCGCTGCCCGATGGGCCGCTACGGTGACAAGTGGCAGTTCGCCCACAGCCCGAGCTGCGCCACCTCATCCGCAACCCGGGTTCCTCTGGAGTTGGAGCGGGGCTGGGCTAGAGTTGTTGCTGGCTGTGAGTCTCTGGGATCTCCGTGCTTGCAGTGGGCCTGGGGGTCGGTGTCCCGATGAGGGGGCGCAGCTCGGGCTGTGGGCGAACTGCCACTTGTCGCTGTAGCGGCGCATCGGGGAGCGGCTTCTGGTGGTCCTGACGTCTCTCAGCTCCTGTCCAGGGGGGTGGCCGGAGACGTCAGGACCAACAGGAACCCGCTCCCCGATGCGCCGCTACAGCGACAAGTGGCAGTTCGCCCACAGCCCGAGCTGCGCCCCCTCATCCGCAACCCGGGTTCCTCTGGAGTTGGAGCGGGGCTGGGCTAGAGTGCTGCTGCTGGCTGTGAGTCTCTGTTATCTCCGTGCTTGCAGTCGGTGTCCCATTGATCCTGACGTCTCCGGTCACCCCCCTGGAATGGAGCTGAGACTGGGAACTGTACCGCCCTTGCCCCCTCCCTCTGCAACTGCAAACAACCCCACAGTTCCCAGTCTCAGCTCCTGTACAGGGGGGTGGCCGGAGACGTCACAGCCCGAGCCATCAGCTTCTGTCCCTACGGGGACAGCGGAGAGCGTGTTCCTCTGGAATTGGAACGGGGCTGGGCTGCTGCTGGCTGTGGGTCTCTGGGTTCTCCGTGCTTGCAGTGAGCCTGGGGGTCGGTGTCCCGTTGGTCCTGACGTCTCCGGTGACTGGCACTGGCTCCAACGTGAAGACAGTGCAAAGCCCCCGCGCCGGTGCAATGCGCGGGGAGCTGGGGAGGGGAGGGAAGGGGTCACACACATGGCCGGGAAGCAGAGGGGTGTAGGTGGGGTGAAACTGAAGGGAGCGACAATTTGCTGCTGCCTGCCTGCTGAGTTAAAAAGTTCCCACGCAAGACTCACGATACACTGTGTATCGTGAGTCTACCATGGGAACTTTTTAACTCAGCGGGCAGGCAGCAGCAGATTGTCAATTATGAACCCTCCCGCGCAATATACCCTCACCTTCTATTTTATGAATGGGGATTTAGTTCCCCTTTCTTCGAGGACCGACCGGAGGTTCCGCTGTCACCTCTGCGGGCCGCCCTCAGTGAACGTTTTCAAGGACTGAAAAAATGTCCACTATTCGGAGGTTTTCGTTATTTGGATCTTCGGATAAAAGGTTGTGCACCTGTACTGGCTACTTTTATAGACGCTGAGGGCATTCTTACAGGTAAAAGTGTTCATAGCAACGCAGATTTACAATTAAAACAAAAGTTTCCCATTTAACCAGCGAAGGCACTATTATTGTGGCTTTCTTTAAAAGCTTAACAAATTAATAAATGGTTTCTGAGAATGAATTTTCACGAATTACTAAACTAATTGAACAAATGAATCATTTAGCCATTTGAATTGTGAATTGTATTTCAAAATGTTTTTGTAATCTTATGCCTTAAATAACACAACGTCATTTTAATGTGACATTAAGTTTTGTTTTCCAAACGACACTGAACTGTTGGATGCCTAATGTTCATGTCATGAGATCAGAAGTTCACGGCTTCATCACTGGAATTAATTTCTATTAGATGTTGCGTTTTTTTAAATCCAGGGGCCACTTTCCCCTCTCAGATGCAGAAGATCACAAGGCAATTTTTTTTTTAAAGCAAAAGAGGAACATTAATAAATTGGGAAAATTCTCTGCCACAGAAGGCAGTGGAGGCCTATTCACGGGATGTATTCAAGAGAGTTAGATTTAGCTCCTGGGGCTAACAGAATCAAGGGATATGATGGGAAGAATGCAGGAACGGGGTACTGATTTTGGCTGATCAGCCATGATCATATTGAATGGCAGTGCTGGCTCGAAGGGCCGAATGACCTACTCCTGCACCTATTTTCTATGTTTCTATGTAAAAAGCTAATTTGGTCTCAGTTGTAATAATATGCCCACATCTGGGTCCCACACTTTGTGAAGTGGATAAAGGCATGCAAACACGTATGGAGGCCTGTAAACAGTGGTTTCTACTTCAATGACAATGCATAATTAGCAACTTTGTAGATGACACAAAAGTGGTTGGCATCATGGATAGTGAAGAATGTTATCAAAATTGAAGCATGATCTTGATCAGTTGAGCAGATGGGCTGAGGAATGTTAATGAAGTTTAATACAGATAAGTGCGAGGTGTTGCATTTTGGGAAGTCAAACCAGGGGAAGACATTCACTGTGAATGGCAGGGCTCTGGGGAGTGTTAGAGAGCAGAGGGATCTAGGAGTGCCGGTACATAGTTCCTTGAAAGTGGCACCACAGGTAGATTGGGTGGTCCAGAAGGTTTTCGGCACAGAGTACTGTGTATAGGGAGGTTGCACAGCAGTCGAGGTCATGACCCGTGACCCGTACTGTTGCCACGCAACGCCTTCTGGAGTACAAGCGGTGAACGTCAGGTAAGCACTATGGCCGCCAGTACCTGGACTCCACGCTGGCTCTCAGCACCTGGACTCCACGCTGACTGGTTCTGGGTGGGTGGAGGGACCAGTCTGTTCCCAACTCTGCTGCAGCTGATGGGGACGTTGCCAGGTTTTCGTCCCCATGTGGCCGCGGCCCCGCTCCACCTGGCCCCGTGTGTGGGCGCTGCCTACCCACAGCCCGTCACATTGCGGTTGCACAGAGGGAGATGGGTGCGGAGGGTGGCCGTGGCCGGACAGCGCTGACCCTGGGGGGAGAGTGGGGGCTGTCCCGAGGGATGCGCTCCTTCGGCTGCTTGCACCTTGGTGCTCGGGTTCAGACTGGAGGGTGACTCCAGCACCAACCGGGCGGTCGTGGGCCGGGACCTGCCCTCAATCCGCCGCACGCTGCTCTTTTGCAAGTCAGTTAGCAGCAGTGATTTGGGAAGTCAAACCAGGGGAAGACCTTCACTGTGAATGGCAGGGCTCTGGGGAGTGTTAGAGAGCAGAGCGACATGGACCCCCCCCCCCAGCATATTCCAATCACACAAAAATAAGCTTGAAGAACAACCTCTTTACAAAGGGAGATCAGAAACTGCTCTTATTTCAGTGAAAAATGGATGACCCCTGGCTTGTGTAACCCTGCTGTACACCCTGAGTGTTTCTCCATTTACAGCATGGATTATGCAGGTTCTTCAGGCAAGAGGAAGGCGACGTTGGCCGCTTTTTGGTCAATACTTTTTGTGACGTTCTCAGCTCAATTCTGCACTGTTGACTGGGAAACCTATTTATAAAACTAGACTGGTTTCCAGCAGGCTAGTATGGACATTGTGGGCTGAATGGATTCTTGGCTGGCAGCTCAGTCACTGAGACCACTCACACACTCTCACTCACACACACACACACACACACACACACACACACACACACACACACACACACACACACACTCACTAGCACTCACACACACTCTCACACACACACTACACACACACATACACACACACACAAACACACACACGCACACGCACACGCACACACACACGCACACACACACACACCCCCCCACCCGGGGTGTTAACACTCTTGATCACTGCAAAACTACCGTCAAGGACGTCTTTCACTCTATCACTCGCTGTCTTTTGGCCATTACAATCAAACTAAAACATGTGCACCAATGGAAAAAGTAAATCAGCAGCAGTCTGTGGAGACTGTCTACAGTAAATCTTCGTTTTTGTGGACATCTTTATAACGGATTTCAATTGTACAGGACGGACCTACCAAACCTCAACACTAGGCTGGACTGGCGACGCCATCCCTGCCCGGCCCCCACTGTTTCCTCGGCTGCGCCTTCTGACGCTACCCCCGGCCGCACCTGTTGATGCCCACCCCGTCCGTTTCCTCGGCTGTACCTGCCGACACCACCACTGGCAATACAGCTTCCTCAGTCGCGCCGGGATTGACTAGATAAATTATGAGATGGTAAATCCTCGGGCTAGAAAAGAGGATATAATCACAAAATAAGAAGTCAACTTTTTAGAACTGGGATGAGAAATGTCATCATAGCATGAAATTCTCCACATCAACTATATACACTCAGTTTTTGCTGAATTTGATATAACTTTAGACTCGATGGAATTTAATGGAGAAGGGCAGCACAGTGGCGCAGCTGAAGGAGCTGCTGCCTCACAGTGACGGAGACCCAGGTTCGACCCTCTGTGTAGTTTGCATATTCTCCCTGTGGCCACGTGGATTTCCTTTGGATGCATGCCATAACCAAGGACGTGGGTTTGTAGGTTGATTGACCTCTGTAAATTGCCCCAAGTGTGTAGGGAGTGGATGAGAAAGTGGGAGAATATAGAATTAGTGTGAATGAGTGATCAATGGTCAGAGTAGACTTGGTGGACCAAATGGCTGTTTCTCAAAGTGCAGATGAGGTACAGGATTGGCCATTATCTAATTGACTGTATGTACACCAGCTCCTATTGTATTCTTGTATTCTCTTGCATTTATTTTCATAATATTATGGAATTAGCAAGTGAACAAGAGAAAAATGTCAACAGAAATATAACTGGTGGTCATACTCCTTAGGTCAAACCAATTATTATGCTTTGGGGATGTACCCTAATATTTTTCCATTATGGTTTAAGAATCTGAGAATGTACGTAGAAAATGAATGTTTGCTATGCATTATCTTCTACATGATGTATATCATTTGTAGAGTACTTAATTTTAGCTTTCATTTGTAGTCAACGGAAGAGACAATTTTGAGGATTTTTTTTTCTCTTTTCATTTTAATCATGTTATTATTCTTTTAACATGTGCATTGAATATGTGATTTAACATGTAATCTTTTGTCTTTAATTAGTTGCGTTTTAAATAATTGGATCTTCTGATGGGTGTCAGTAAACTGGACGTTCTCTGCAGGCGATTTCTTCTTACAAAACTTTTCATCCAAGGATGGGGGAAACCAGATGATCTCAGAAGGTATTTGAGATATAATTTCCTGTTTATTCCATTCATTGCAATTTTAGTATCTCGCTATTGTAATAACCCAGGGGACAACTTTTATAGCCAGTCAGAGTGATGAAATGCAAAATCATAAAACTCTTCATCCAGCAAGCTCCAATTTTAAAAGATTTTCCACACTAATCTGGGTAGGATTTTTACAGAGAGCGATAGGGACCTAGGGAGTACTGTGGATCAGAGGGACAGGCGTACATGTACATGAGAATGTAAAAGGCATGATTAATAAATATGCAGATTACACTAATATAGGTGGCATGGTTACGCAATGAAGATGGTTTATAGCGGGATTAATCTTGATCAGCTGGGCAAGTGGGCCGAAGAATGGCCAATGGAGTTTAATTCGGATGTGTGTGAGGTGTAGAATTTTGGGAAGACGAACAAGGGCAGGACCTTCACAGTAAATTGTAGGGCCCTTGTAAGTGTTTTAGAGCAGATGGATCTTGAAGTACAAATACATAGTTCCTTTAAAGTGGCGTTGCGGGTAGGTAGGTAAGCATTCTTGCTATTGAGGGCGTGCAGCGTAGGTTTACAAGGTTAATTCCCGGGATGACGGGACTGTCATATGCTGAGAGAATGAAGCAGCTGGGCTGGCACACTCTGGAGTTTAGAAGGATGAGAGGGCATCTCATTGAAACATATAAGATTGTTAAGGGCTTGGACACGCTAGAGGCAGGAAACATGCTCCCAATGTTGGCGGAGTCCAGAACCAGGGGCCACAGTTTAAGAATAGCAAGAGAGTGGTGAGTTTGTGGAATTCTCTGCCTCAGAGGGCGGTGGAGGCAGGTTCTCGGGATGGTTTCAAGAGAAAGCTAGATAGGGCTCTTAAAAATAGCGGAGTCAGGGGATATGGGGAGAAGGCAGGAACGGGGTACTGATTGTGGATGATCAGCCATGATCACATTGAATGGCGGTGCTGGCTCGAAGGGCCAAGTGGTCTACTCCTGCACCTATTGTCTATTGTAGGGTAGTGTTGTAGACGTTTAGCACTTTGACATTCATCAGTTAGGGAACTGAGTAGAGAAGTTAGGACATTGTACAAGACATGAGTATTGCATTTGTTTTATGTCACCACGCTTGAGTTCCTCTTGGTTAGATGCAGACCGTTCTATCTGCCCAGAGAGTTCACCTCCACTGTTGTGACTGCAGCCTATATCCCTCCTGATGCTAATGCCAAGCTTGCAATGAAAGAGCTGCATACTGCCATTAGCAAACAACAGACGCACAACCCCGAGGCAGCCTTCATTGTTGCGGGTGACTTCAATCACTCCAACCTGAAGACTGTACTCCCCAAATTCCACCAACATGTATCCTTCCCCACTAGAGTAGACAAGACACTGGACAAAGTCTACACCAACATGGCTGAAGCTTACAAAGCCATCCCCCTCCCCCACCTTGGTCAGTCTGATCACGTCTCATTGTTCCTGCTCCCTAAGTACTCCCCACTCATCAGACGGGTTAAACCAACTGTAAGGACAGTTAAAGTCTGGTCAGAGGAAGTGGACTTCACACAGTGTTTTGGAAACACTGACTGGAAGGCGTTTGCAGCCCAGGCCACCCTTGACTCTCACACGGACATTGATTCCTACACATCCTCTGTTCTGGACTTTATAAACTCCACCATCAATAGTGTCACCTCCCTCGAACAGGTGACCATATACCCGAATCAGAAGCCATGGATGAACAGCGAGGTCAGGCTACTGCTGAAAGCACGGGACACCGCTTTCAGGTCAGGCGATGCTCGAGCCTACAGTTCATCCAGGGCTAACCTGAAGAGGGGCATCAGGAAGGCCAAGCACTGCCATAAGCTCAGGATTGAGGAGCACTTCAACAACAACTCCGACCCCCGACGCATGTGGCAAGGCATCCAGGCCATCACGGACTACAGACCCTCCAACATCACCCCCACATCCAGCGACGCCTCCTTCCTTGAGGAGCTTAATCACTTCTATGGCCGCTTTGACAGGGACAATCTAGAGACAGCCATCAAGGCTGTGCTACCTGCCAATCACCAACCCCTCACACTCACCCCCTACGACGTGTACGTGGCACTGAGTAGGACTAATGCACGTAAGGCTGCTGGCCCTGACGGCATCCCCGGGCGCGTGCTCAGAGCCTGTGCTGCGCAGCTGACAGACGTCTGGACTGACATCTTCAACCTGTCACTTGCCCAAGCAGTTGTCCCCACTTGCCTTAAAGCCACCTCCATCGTGCCAGTGCCAAAACACTCCACTGCGGCAAGCTTCAACGACTTCCGCCCAGTTGCACTTACCCCCATCATCACCAAGTGCTTCGAGAGGCTGGTCCTGGCACACCTCAAAAGCTGCCTACCCCCCACACTGGATCCCTATCAGTTTGCCTACCGCAAGAACAGGAGTACGGAGGATGCCATCTCAACGGCACTTCACTCCGCCCTCTCCCACCTCGACAACAGAGACACTTATGTAATATTGCTGTTCATCGATTACAGCTCAGCATTCAACACCATTATTCCATCAAAACTGATCACCAAACTCGGTAACCTGGGCATCGACCCCTCCCTCTGCAACTGGATACTGGACTTTTTAACCAACAGACCCCAGTCTGTGAGGTTAGACAAGCACACCTCTTCAACCCTCACCCTGAACACCGGCGTTCCTCAGGGCTGTGTGCTGAGCCCCCTCCTCTACTCCCTCTTCACCTATGACTGCACACCTGTACATGGTACTAACACCATCATCAAGTATGCAGATGATACAACGGTGATTGGCCTCATCAGCAACAACGATGAGCTGGCCTACAGGGAGGACGTCCAGCACTTAGCAGCATGGTGCGCTGACAACAACCTGGCCCTTAACTCCAAGAAGACCAAGGAGCTCATTGTAGACTTCAGGAAGTCCAGAGGCGGCACGCACACCCCCATCCACATTAACGGGACGGAGGTGGAACGTGTTTCTAGCTTCAGGTTCCTGGGAGTCAACATCTCCGATGACCTCTCTTGGACCCACAATACCTCTACTCTGATCAAGAAGGCTCATCAGCGTCTCTTCTTCCTGAGGAGACTGAAGAAGGTCCATCTGTCTCCTCAGATCCTGGTGAACTTCTACCGCTGCACCATCGAGAGCATCCTTACCAACTGCATCACAGTATGGTATGGCAATTGCTCTGTCTCCGACCGGAAGGCATTGCAGAGGGTGGTGAAAATTGCCCAACGCATCACCGGTTCCACGCTCCCCTCCATTGAGTCTGTCCAAAGCAAGCGCTGTCTGCGGAGGGTGCTCAGCATCGCCAAGGACTGCTCTCACCCCAACCATGGACTGTTTACCCTCCTACCATCCGGGAGGCGCTACAGGTCTCTCCGTTGCCGAACCAGCAGGTCGAGGAACAGCTTCTTTCTGGCGGCTGTCACTCTACTCAACAACGTACCTCGGTGACTCTGCCAATCACCACCCCCCCATTGGGACTGGAACATGATTGGCAGCTCAGTGTTCCGGGGTTTCAATGTTCCAGGTGTGATCAAGAAGGTGGATGAGTTGTGCTACTAATTAGGGAGAATCTCACTAACTGGCACTCAGAGAGGACATATTGAGGGGTTCATTCGGGTAGAGCATAGCAATAAGAAAAGTGTAAATACTCTAATGGAAATGTACTTTAGCCCCCTCAATAGCAAGTAGGAGATAGAGAAACAGATATGTGGACAGATGACAGAAAGATGCCAAAGGAACAGGGTTGGCTTAGTAGGTGATTTTAACCCCCAATATTGACTGGGATTTGCTCAGTGCCTAAGGCTTAGTCTGGGCAGAATTTGTGACGGGGGAAGAGCATTTTTGGGGTTAATGATCACAACATAAGGTTTAAAATTGTTATTAATAAGGAGAAGTCTGGACTTTGCGGGAAGGTACTAAATTAAAAAAGGCAAATTTCTATATTATTGGGCAGGAGCTTTGGAGGGTACACTGGGAGCAGTTGTTATTGGTTAAGTTCACATCTGACATTGTAGTCATTTAAAGAACAGTTGATCAAAGTTCTGAACCAATATTGTCGAGTAAGGATGTCAAAGTAAGGGAAAATTGGACGACCAAAAGTTGTAAATTTGGTCGGGGAAAAGTACATGAAAGGTTTAAGAGGATATAATCAGACTGGGCCTTTGAAGAATATAAAGAAGGGCGGAAATAACTCGTGGGTAATTAGAAAGCTAAAAGAGGCATAGAAACATAGAAACATAGAAATTAGGTGCAGGAGTAGGCCGTTCGGCCCTTCGAGCCTGCACCGCCATTCAATATGATCATGGCTGATCATCCAACTCAGTATCCCGTACCTGCCTTCTCTCCATACCCCCTGATCCCCTTAGCCACAAGGGCCACATCTAACTCCCTTTTAAATATAGCCAATGAACTGGCCTCAACTACCCTCTGTGGCAGAGAGTTCCAGAGATTCACCACTCTATGTGTGAAAATGGCATCAAAATGGTTTTGGTGAGTTGGATTAAAGAAAGTCCCAAAGCTACCCACGTTTAAAACAAGACGGTAACAAGGGAGAAGATAGGACAGCTGGAAGATAAAGGAAGTAAATTGTGCTTGTTGTTGGGTGATGTAGGTAAGGTGCTAAACGAGTACTTTGCATCTGTTTTTACCATGGAGGACAGTGAGATCATTGTGGAGAATACTAATATGCAAGAGCTATTTGAGATTAAGAAGGAAGAAGTATTGGGGCTCTTGAAGAGTGTGAAGATAAATATATCCTCAGGACCTGACGGAATGTATCCCAGGTTATTAAGAGAGGCAATAGAAGAGATTGCGGGAGCCTTGACAAGATCTTTGCATCTTTAGTCACAGGCAAGGTCCCGGAGGACTGGAGAGTATTGTTCCTTTCTTTAAGAAGGGAAGTATAGAGAGAATCCAGGAAATTCTAGGCTGGTGAGCCGCATGTCAGTGGGAAGGAAGCTGTTGGCGAGGATTCCTCGGAAAATGATTTACTCGTATTTGGAGGAGAATGGATTAATTTGGCTATATTGAAGAAGGGAGTAAAAGGTGGCCCTTGTGGCTAAAGGGATCAGGGGGTATGGAGAGAAGGAGGTACAGGATACTGAGTTGGATGATCAGCCATGATCATATTGAATGGCAGTGCAGGCTCGAAGGGCCGAATGGCCTACACCTGCACCTATTTTCTATGTTTCTAATTGGAGCACAGTCAGCATTTCTAATTTGATCAAGGTTTTTGAGGAAGTGACAAAATCGATCAATGAGGGTAGGTCTGTGGAAGACCCCCATGATAGGCTGATCCAGAAGATTAAGATGCATAGGATTAACAGTGACTTGGTCATATGGATACAGAACTGGCTAACTGATAGGTTGCATTGGAAGGACAATATTCAGGCTGGAGGTCAGTGAATGGCCTGGACGCAAACACATATGGGTTGGTTAGCAAGTTTACAGATGACACCAAGATTACTGGGGTCGTGGACTTTGAGGAAAGCTGTCAAAGCACACAGCAGGATATAGATCAGCTTCAGAATGAGCAGTAATATGGCAGGTGGAGTTTAATCCAAGCAAGTGTTGCACTTGTAGTGTAAAAATATGCAATTAAGTTACAGAGAGAGCTGATAGAAGTATCTGAAATGATGAGAGACGTAGATAGGGTTGATAGTCAGAACCTCTTTCCCAGGATGGGAAAATCAAATACTAAATGGCATAGCTTTAAGGTGAGAATGCAATGTTTAAAGGTGATGTGCGGGGCAGTTTTTTTTTTATACAGAGGATGGTGTGCCTGGAATACGCTGACGCGGGTGCTTGAGGCAGATACGAAAGTGGCATTTAAGAGACTTTTTAAAAAAATTTTAATATTTATTTTATTAGAAGCAATTGTACAAGGAGAAAGTAATCGGCATAACAATTATACAATTTTCGTACAGCTTCAGTTTTAACATTTTATAAACTAATAAGTGAATCGGACAAAAGAAAAAAAGGAAAGAAGGGAAAGGAAAGAAGAAAGGAAAGGAAAAAGAAAGAATTTCGAAAAAGAAAGAAAAACACCTGAACTAATGAAGAAGAGAAAAAGAAAGCGGAGATATATCCCACTACCCTTCCCTATGCCCGCTCACCCGACCCTAGTGTTGGTTGCGTCGGTTTTGAATTTGTGTTCAACCATTCTGTTGTTGAAGAAATTCAATGAAAGGAGACCATACTTTGGAAAATTGCATTTAAGAGACTTTAGGATAGGCTTATGGATATGCAAGGAATGCGGAGGTTTGGATTATGTGTCTTGGCATCATGTCCGGCAAGGACATTGTGGGCCAAAAGGCCTGTTCATTTGAATGCGCATAATCTTTTTCCCAAGATTGGGTAATGAAGAACTAGAACTAGAGAAGAACTCTAATGAAGAACTGTTTTAAGGCAAGAGGGAAAAGATTTAATAGGAACCCGAGGAGCAACTTTTTCACACAGTGGGAAGTGGGTAAATGGTAGGAGCTGCCAGAGGAGGTAGTTGAAGTGGATACAATAACATTTAAAAGACATTTGGACAAGTACATGATAGGAAAGATTTAGAGGGAAATCGGGTTAAACGTAAGCAAATGGGACTTGCATAGATGGATATCTTGATCCACATGAACAGGTTATGTCAAAGGGGCTGATTCTTTGCAATATGACTCTCTTGGATGTTATTTCAATCAGTACACCAACATATTGTTCATTCACTTTTTATGGTACACTAATTTAATAATTTTTCAGCCACTGCAATGAGTCTGAGGGCAGTGAGAAATGTGGCCCTGATTGGTTCATAGGGGCATGGAAATCAGCAATTGTCAGCAATTTTTACTGAAAATTGATCGTCAGCCACGTGAGCCAAATGCCAAACCATCGGGATTTCCAAACGACCAATTGTCAGTATTTGGTATCAATTATAGTATTTGGGTTATCATGATATGAGAAAAATAAATAATGCTATCCTGATCTACACCCTAACTTTTCATCTGCTCTGGGATTTACTTGCTGGTTACAGACTTGCTACTTGCTTTTATTATACTAGATGCTGCTAATTACAACTTTCATCAAGATGATTGCCGCATTTAATTAAATATACGAACCTACAAATGCAAAACTTGCTTGTAAAAATGTGTAATTGTTTTTCTTTTAAAATTGCAGGTTGTTTGAATTTAGGAAAATGATAGGAAACAGAGAAAAATGTCAACAGTTGGTACCAAAAGATTATCCTATATTCATCGACAAGGTAATTGGCAGCAAAAAGCTTTTACAAAGGTGCATTACCTTTGCATTGAATTAGGTTGTGTGCCAGGAAAAAACATTGTTGTAATCTGCTTTGCCCTATTTAACTTTAATATCCCAGCAAACCTGATTTTTGACTCAGTTGTGCACAAAGACAAGCGCTAATTCTGGTGTCAGATTCCAGCAAAATCTCTTAGATCGTCAAGAAGAAGAATGAGTAAAGATGCCATTGTACATTAACTTGGATAGAGTCTATTACTAAATTGTACCCTCCTTAATTCCTTAAATTAGGAGATCAAAATTGCAGGGCCCAGGTCTCACCACCAGGGCTCTGTACAACTTCAGTAGAACCTCCTTGCTCCTGAACTCAAATTCCCTCGTTATGAAGGCCAACATGTCATTGGCTTTCTTCGCTGCCTGCTGTACGTGCATGCATACTTTCAGTGACTGATGTACAAGCACACACTCAGGTCTCATTGCACCTCCCCTTCTCCTAATCTGACACCATTCAGTTAATAATCTGCCTTCCTGTTCTTGCCACCAAAGTGGATAACCTCACATTTATCCATATTATACTGCATCTGCCATGCTTCTGCCCACTCACCTAACCTGTCCAGTCTCATAAGATCATCCTCGCAGCTCACACTGCCACCCAGCTTTTTGTGTCATCCACAAGCTTAGAGAAGTTACATTTCATTCCCTCGTCCAAATCAACTGGATCCCAGCACCGAGCCTTACGGCAACCCACCAGTCATTGCCTGACATTCTGAAAGGACCTGTTAATTCCTACTTTTTGCTTCCTGTCTGCCAACCAGTTCTCTATCCATGTCAATACCCTACTCCCAATACCATGTGCTCTAATTTTGCCCACTAATCCCTTGTGTGGGGCCTTGTCACAGGCTTTTGGAATGTCCAGACACACCACATCCAATGGCTGTTCTGTATACCAGTCCAACCAGCGTTTTCTGCCCTTGGCTATTTCACAGTTCTACGCATACCGATTCTACAGCATCCAAGCTAATGTCTCTCTTTACTATTGCATTAATCTCCTCTTTAACTAGCAATGCCACCCCACCTCCTCTTCCTTTTTTGTCTATCCTTCCTGAATATTGAATACCCCTGCATGTTTAGCTCCCAGCCTTGGTCAACCTGGAGCCATGTCTCCGTAATTCCAACTGTATCATATCCCTTAACTACTAATTGCGCATTCAATTCATCCACCTTATTTTGAATGCTCCTTGCATTAACATATTGAGCTTTCAGGTTATTTTCTTAACTCCCTTCTACCTTTTGCTTCTGTCCTTTTATGGCCCTGTCTCCTTGCATTGGGTCCCATCCCCCTGCCCTGTTAGTTTAAAAGTGACCTTTCCTACTCGTTAACTGCACGGATACGTTTCCATGTTGTTGACTCCATCCCCCCCACGCCTATAACTGTTTAAACCTAGCTATGTAGCACTTGTAAAAATGCCTGCCTGAATGTTGGTCCCTATCCAATTAAGGTGCAACCCGTCCCTTTTGTACACGTCACCTCTGCCCCGGAAGAGATTCCAGTGATCTCGAAATCTAAATTCCTGCCCCCTGCACCAACTTCTCAGCCACACATTCAGATCCCCTATTTCCCTGTTCCTACCCTCACTAGAACGAGGTACTGGAAGCATCCCAGAGATAACCACCCTAGAAGTCCTGCGTTTCAGCCTCCTACCTGGTTGTCTATACTCGCGTTGCGGAACCTCCTTCCTCTTCTTACCAACGACATTTCACCACTTTCAAACAGAGAGTAGTGAATCTCTGGAATTCTCTGCCACAGATGGTAGTTGAGGCCAGTTCATTGGCTATATTTAAGAGGGAGTTAGATGTGGCCCTTGTGGCTAAAGGGATCAGGGGGTATGGAGAGAAGGCAGGTACGGGATACTGAGTTGGATGATCAGCCATGATCATATTGAATGGCGGTGCAGGCTTGAAGGGCCGAATGGCCTACTTCTGCACCTATTGTCTATGTTTCTATTTGCGCCTACATGCACAGCTACTTCCTGCGACTCGCCTTCTCTCTCTCTCTCTCGAGGATGTTCTGAAGTCCATCTGAGACGTCTTGGACCCTGGCACCAATTACTCTACACTTTGTAGCAAACTGAGAAATGGTAATTAGGATAGGAATTTGCAGCCCACAAGGCAGTTTTTCTCAGAGAGATCTGCACTTGTGTTTTTGGCTTTAAAAATACTTTGATGTAACTTGTCAATGGGGAAACAGATGTCCAGAAACATGCAAGTTCAAGTTGTGGAGAGAACTGAAATCCAATATTAGTCAGGTGAGGAAGAGGCTAATGTTAAGACGGGCACTGTTTTTAATAAATTGGAGCTAGTGAGGATGTGAGGCCAAAAGTGTGAGCATTGTACCAGTTGCTACTAGTGTTGGTGCCAACTCCAGACAGTTCCCGGCAATTAACAACATCCTATCTCAGCCAGCACCTACCCCATCTGAGGTATTTTCTTTCTCTTTCAATCTTTGTTGTGTTGTGTAACTTTGATTTGTTCTTTCCAGTCCCCCCTCCCCCCCAGCTTCTCTACAATGTAAAACATGCTTGTTTTGTTGCTATTCCCAGTCTTCTGAGCCAGTACAAAAATCAAGTGTCATCCACTTGATTTGTGGCAGATCCCAGCTTCAGTGTGAGATGTAATAAGGAGGACATGGATTCAATTGAAGTTCCCAGCACTGTCAGTATCAAGTTTCTCTCCGCCAAATGCTATAATCAATGCATTCAACACTGATTCTGTGAGTGCTCTTGTTTCTGGAAATGGACTCCAATGAATGTTGTGAGAAGTCTGAACATGGCTGGTCCTCCAATTCAACACCATATTCCTGCTCCACAGTCATATGTCGGTGTATTTTATGACTAGAAGTCTGTCTGTCACCTTACATATCTTCTTTGACTTGGTTTTCACAACATTCTGTCACAAGGAGTACTTCACAAGTTTACTTCTCTTTGAATGATGAGAAAAAGGACAACTTTCTCTGATTTCCTATCAGTCATGCATTGGAATATATTATCTGTAATCCTCTCTTTAAATTTTGCACACTAACCTCTTTTGTGGGGTTATATCATAGGCCTACTAAATTCAAATACAGTACAGTATTGGTTCTCCCTTGTTTACTCAACAAGGTATATCCTCAAAAATACTGCATATTTTTTGTCAAACACTATATCAAATCCATATTGACGGTCTAATCCTGTTAATACATTTTTTAGTATACTGTTATCACATTTCTTGGAGTCCAGCATTTTCCTTAACACTTGAGTTAATCAAATTTGTCTTCCCTCTTTTCACCTGCCTTTATTAAATAGCAGAGAGCAGGATTTTGTGCCAGATTCCCAGAGTGCAGACCTTCTGGGTGCATTGTTGAAAGTGTGGGAGGGAGTATAGGAAAATAAGCATTTATTTCTTTGCATGCATAATTGAATATAGTCACTGTTTCCAACAGGTGGAGGAACAAGCTGATTGTAAGATCATGGATGGACACTTTGTGTCCCCACTGGATCATTATCTGCCAGGGATTATGCCAGTTGAATGTGTCAATGCTAGGTAAGGTAATAAATGTGTACAAATGATTCTTAAATGTTTTACAATTGTTTTTCTGAGATAAGTAATTTAACCAGATTAAACATATTGGATTTTTCTTTTCAAGATGTACAGATTGCATTCCTAAATTTTCCAAAATCATTCTGAATAGTTTTATTTTATAATATAGATTATTGGTAGTATATAATTGTAAACATAATCATTCTGATGCAAATATATAATTATTTCCTGACCTTTTTTCCTCTTCTATATTTTCTGTATTGTCGTCATGACTAAAGTTGTTCAGATCAGAAATGCTTTTTGAGTGTGGTAGATTAGGCAACTTACACATTGTGTTAGTTAGCGGAGGTAGACAAAATGGCTGGAGAAACTCAGCAGGTGTGGCAGCATCTATGGAGCGAAGGAAATAGGCAACGTTTCAGGCCGAAACCCTTCTTCAGACTGAAGTTAGCACTAACAATTACAGTTTTCCATCATTACATTGTTAAATGATATACATAATTAATTATAAGATTTAACTTTGTTAAGTCAAAAAGTATTAATAATAAAATAGATTCCTACTAAATCTATTCTGACAAAAAGTCTGTAAAATACATTTCATGGGTTGTCATTGTGAATTAGGTGATGAATTGAAATATACAGCAAGGAAATGGGCCCTTTGACCCACTGAGTCGTCCCGAACATCAATCACCCATTCACGCTAGTTGTATGTTATCCAATTTTCGCATCTACGCCCTACATAACGGAGCACCTAAAGGAAACCCATGTGGTCACAAGAAGAATATGCAAGCTCAATACAGCCAGCATCTGTGGTCAGGGTCAGAACTTCTGCTTGGACTATGAAATACAATGTTATTTTGCAGATATCTCCAACAGTGGGTGTTGTTAATGTCAGTCTGAAGAAGGGTCCCAACCGGAAATGTCTTAACCATGCTCTCCACGGAAACTGCCTGACTCGCTGAATTAATCCAGAACTTTGTGGGGGTTTTTTTTTGGGGGGGGGGGGGAACGGAAGGGGGGCTTCATGAACTAAGGGGGGTGGAAAGGGGTGCTTTGTAACTTTGTCGGAGCTCTTTGCATGCCTAGGTACGCAAATCAAAGCATCTCTCTGATTTGTCACATGTAACAATAAAAGTATCTCATTTCAGCATCTGCAGTTCTTTGTGACTATAATTATAATTATAATGATCTAAGAACTAAGTGTGTCATTAAAGACTGAATAGCTAGGGCTGAGTTAGCTAGAAAGAAGAACAAAAATTAGGGGTGGTTGTTAAATTTGAAGAGGTGAATAGAATATTTTCACTTTTTCAAAGCAGTTTTTATCAAAATATATATTTCTATTGAAAAAAAAATCAATAATTCTCTACTCAAAGTACAATAGGATTTTTTCAATCGGAGAAATAATGAAATGAATAGCCAGTTTAGTGGGAAAATAAAAGAAAGGTATATGTGGATTGGTAAAATGAAGTAGAAAGAGATGTTAGATAGAGCTTGAGGGGCTAGTGGAGTCGAGGGATGTGGGGAGAAGGCAGGCACGGGCTATTGATGGGGGACGATCAGCCATGATCACAATGAATGGCGGTGCTGGCTCGAAGGGCCGAATGGCCTCCTCCTGCACCTATTTTCTATGTTTCTAAAGGGACTGAAATTGTGAGCACTAAAATTTGACACAAAATATGGCTGCAGCACAAACAAAAACAAGATGCTGTAAGTCTGAAATTTTAAAAATACGCCAGAAAATGCTGGGATCAATCACCAGGTCAGGAAAGTTTCTTTTCCCAATGATGTTGCTTGACCCGGTAGTCGATTCCAGCATTTTCAGTTTTTTTTAATTGTGTTAGGATTAGAATATGTTTGGATCAAGCTACAGATCCCCAGTTTGTCCAAGTTTTGATGTGCTCAGTTTCTCTGCGCAGGTGTCCACAAAAGATTATACCCAATTCCCTGTGTTGCCTCTGGCTTTTTTCAATGCTAGCTCTTGCATCTCTCTAAAAACTATTAAGGAGAACTCAACGTCTTTATAAGCTGTTCAAGAAGGAACTGCAGATGCTGGAAGATCGAAGGTACACAAAAATGCTGGAGAAACTCAGCGGGTGCAGCAGCATCTATGGAGCGAAGGAAATAGGCGATGTTTCGGGCAGAAACCCTTCTTCAGACTGATGGGGGGTGGGGGGGAAAAGGAAGGAAAAAGGGAGGAGGAGGAGCCCGAGGGCGGGGGGATGGGAGGACACAGCTCGAGGGTTAAGGAAGGGGAGGAGACAGCAAGGGCTAGCAAAACTGGAAGAATTCAACGTTCATGCCATGCGGACGCAAGCAACCCAGGCGGAATGTGAGGTGCTGTTCCTCCAATTTCCGGTGTTGCTCACTCTGGCAATGGAGGAGACCTAGGACAGAGAGGTCGGATTGGGAATGGGAGGGGGAGTTGAAGTGCTGAGCCACCGGGAGTTCAGGTAGGTTATTGTGGACTGAGCGGAGGTGTTCGGCGAAACGATCGCCCAACCTCCGCTTAGTCTCCCCCGATGTAAATCGGCTGACATCTAGAGCAGCGGATGCAGTAGATGAGGTTGGAGGAGATACAGGTGAACCTTTGTCGCACCTGGAACGACTGCTTGGGTCCTTGAATGGAGTCGAGGGGGGA
Source organism: Leucoraja erinaceus (assembly GCF_028641065.1). Classification (NCBI taxonomy): domain Eukaryota; kingdom Metazoa; phylum Chordata; class Chondrichthyes; order Rajiformes; family Rajidae; genus Leucoraja; species Leucoraja erinaceus. The sequence continues at coordinate 167,443,878 of NC_073377.1, forward strand.
GGTGAAGGGACAGGTGTTGCATTTCTTGCGGTTGCAACGGCAAAGTGCCCGGGGAGGGGGTGGTACGGGAGGGAAAGGAAGAATTGACAAGGGAGTTGCGGAGGCAGCGGTCTTTGCGGAAGGCAGACATGGGGGGAGATGGGAAGATGTGGCGAGTAGTGGGGTCACGTTGGAGGTGTCGGAAATGACGGAGGATTATTTGTTGTATTTGCCGGCTGGTGGGGTGAAAGGTGAGGACTAGGGGGACTCTGCCCTTGTTGCGAGTGCGGGGATGGGGAGAGAGAGCAGTGTTGCGGGGTATGGATGAGACCCTGGTGCGAGCCTCGTCTATGGTGGCGGAGGGGAATCCCCGTTCCCTGAAGAACGAGGACATTTCCGATGCCCTGGTGTGGAACGTCTCATCCTGGGAACAGATGCAGTGTAGGCGGAGGAATTGGGAGTAGGCGATGGAGTCTTTACAGGGAGAAGGGTGGGAAGACGTGTAGTCCAGATAGCCATGTGAGTCAGTTGGTTTGTAGTGTATGTCGGTCAGAAGTCTGTCCCCTGCGATGGAGAGACTTTATAAGCTTCTGGTTTTGCAAATTGTCGTATATAATTAATTACAACATAGCAATAATTATTGTGAGACATGTCTCCCAGAAATGATGTGGCATCTGCAAAATACCACATGTTAATTTGTTTACTGTCTTGGCTTCTCCTTGCGCTTCTTGTTGGTTTCTTGGTTACCAAGTTTCATAATGCATTGCAGAAAACAATTTAAAACAGATCTGAATTACACATCCTTGATGTTATAGACAACAGGAGTAGGCCATTCGGCTCTTCGTGCCAGCACCGCCATTCAATGTGATCATGGCTGATCATCCACAATCAGTACCCCGTTCCTGCCTTCTCCCCATATCCCCTGACTCCGCTATTTTTTTTAGCCCTATCTAGCTCTCTCTTGAAAGCATCCAGAGAACCTGCCTCCACCGCCCTCTGATGCAGAGAATTCCACAGACTCACCACTCTCTGTGAGAAAAAGTTCTGGTTCTGGACTCCCCCAACATCGGGAACATGTTTCCTGCCTCTAGCGTGTCCAAGCCCTTAACAATCTTATATGTTTCAATGAGATCCCCTCTCATCCTTCTAAACTCCAGAGTGTACAAGCCCAGCTGCTCAATTCTCTCAGCATATGACAGTCCCGCAATCCCGGGAATTAGCCTTGTAAACCTACGCCGCACTCCCTCAATAGCAAGAATGTCCTGCCTCAAATGTTGAGAAGAAACAGTGTAGTCAGCTAAATTGAAAGCATGCAAATTCACAAGCCATCCAGAAACTTTAAGAATGGATATTAATGGTCCTTGGCATTAATATAGGGATAATTATGCTAACATGAAGATGTGACTTAATCTCAAATTGCTAAAACATGTAGTTCTGTTATAACATGATAGTTGTGTTCCTAAGAAACCTCACGTTAAAGAAATTCACGTTAGAAAAATAATTGTGTCCATGGGGAAAGAGGGTTAGGAGCAAGATAGTTGCATCGGCTTTTCAAAATGAATGGTCTTGGTACTGCAACCTAAACATACTGTAGGTTGTATGTTGCACTGTGTAATAGAGTATCATTGCACAAATATAAATAATGTTATTTCAATGGCGAAACTGACAGACTGTTCTTGAGAGCCAATGATGTCTGATGACTGCAGGGAGGGTGCATGGAACCTTTGTTTCCCTAAGCTTTTCTTTATTCAGACAGTTTTTTTCCTTCTGCTTGTCAATTTCCAAAGTACCTTTAATTGGAGCTCTAATTTGCACCAGAGATTATATTATAACTATTTCCGCCTGTCTAATATAAAAGTGTTCTCTAATTCATCAATTGCTTAATATCCAATTTGCATTTTGAAAAGACATATTGAAGCAGAACCACCATATGATTTTATGTTATTGATTACGTTGTTATATATTAAGGATATTTAAAATCTTAGTGGCTTTTAAGTATGCAATTTTATCTAAAAGTGCTGGATTACAATAGTAGAGGTTTAGGATAAGATTGTTTATCAGACTGTATTTCTACTCATTATGAAGAAATAAATACTTGCGGGTTAGCTTTCTGAGATAAATTATTGTTCAGATGTCTTTTTCAGTCTAGATTCTGTGTGTTTAGGATTTTTGATTATCGCACCACGTGAAGTTACTCACACTGCCATTGCTGCAGGTTTCAGTTTATAATTCCCAAAGAATGGAAGGGTAAATACCGACCTGTATGCGTTCATCTGGCTGGCACTGGAGACCATGTAAGTGGAGAACATAATAGGTTTAAGTTCTTTAATAATCAACATCAAGTAACTGGATGCATGATTTCGTAAAACCTTGACTGACATTATAGCAACTTTAAATTAAAAGTAGAAGTGGGATTTGGTTACAGTAAAACCACAATAATCTACAAAATGACTATTCAGAAATTTGAATGTTTTGGCATCAAGGTCACCAGGGCTAGTTCGTGTGCTACCAATTCCCTCATCGGGGGCTGCGGTCCCCATGTTCTTGTTTCATGCATTGGGTTCACTGGATGATTAATTACTGCGTAACATTTTAATAAAAGTGAAATTTAGAATGCGTTAAGACTATTAAACATCAGTGGTATTAAATCTGCTTGTCTGGCATCTCAAGTCATGAGCATACCGGATTAGTAGACATTTTTTTATATTGCTGCATTTTTAACATTGGTAATTTCTTTAGCCATGCTTTATATATTTTCCCAACATTTTTATTTGCGATAGGATAGTTGATTGTGAGAGGCCTTTATGAATTGATTCTAGCTTGTATTGATCCTTTCATTGCTGTTTATTTTTTATTTGTTCGACCCATACTGTGCCATGGATCTTCTCTGGATGTCCGTTGGTAGGATGTGATTCAATTTTGATACCTGCCCCATCCCTCCATGATTGAATAGCTGTCTAGAGTTCCACAATAAATGATTAGCCACTTGTACACAGGAGGGTACCACAGCCATTGGCTCTAGGGGCTTAACTATTTACAATCTACATTAATGACAATGTAATCTAGCCAACTGTACAAAGATAGGTTCAAAATCAAGTTATGAGTAAGAAGGATATAATTTAAAGTAGGGAGGATTTGCCACAATTCATTAGGGCACAGCTGAAACCACATCATTCCCAAAGAGTGGAATAGTATATTCTGTTCTCTGTATGTTCATCTGGTAGTTAGTGAAGACTAGTAGAGACAATTCAGAAAAAGGTCACTGGATTGATCCAGGGTGAAAGGATTGTCTTCTGGAAAGGATATACGTTGGACCTAAATTCCCTGGAATGTAGAAGTAGATCTGAGTAAAACGTCAGATTATGAGAGGCTTGACCAAGTAAATGCTGAGAACTTGTTTGCCTTGTGGGCAAATCTAAAACTTGGGGATATGTTTTCAGAGTAAGAAATAGTTAAAAGGAAGATGAGAGCAAATTTCTTCTCAGACATTTTGAATCTTTGGGAATTCTCTACTCTAGATAAACAAGATCTTGGGTCAGTTGAGGAGGGAAATATTGTGGGGACAATCAGGAATGTGACATTCAGACCGACACCAGATCAGGTATAATATTATTGAATTGAGGAGAGCCATGTAGCCAACAGCTAATGTCAAGCAAGGTAGTGATGAATCATTACGGACCTGTGGAACTCTAACCCAGAACCAAGTCAGAACTAACCCACCAAAAACTGGTTCAACTATATCAAAATAAATTCAGATTCAGATTCAATTTTAATTGTCATTGTCAGTGTACAGTACAGATACAACGAAATGCATTTAGCATCTCCCCGGAAGAGCGACATAGCGAATGATTTGAATAAATCTGCTAATAAGTGTCCGGGGGGGGTTGGTGATTGTCAGTTGTACAGGTAAAAAGCCATGTTTGCGTGAGTGACAGTCAGCCGCCGAGCACATGAATAAAATTAGCTGTTGTAAATCACATTTTTGGATGGGCTTATCTCTAATGGATATTGCTTAATGGCATCTTTCACCATATGAAGACAAATAGCTACAGTGATTACTACAATATAACTGCAGTGATTATTTCATTAAACAGTCCATGTTTGGGGGTAGAGCAGTCCTTTTTTTTCAAATAAAGAATTGGGTCCATGTTCCCTCCTCTCTATAAAATAAATGTATAATGGTTGGTTTTCTTAATTGCACTTCTACGCAGCAGTTGTGTGTATTCAATGTCTCTTCTGAGTTAACAGTTTAGTTCAGTTTATTGTCACTTGTACAGTAAAAAAACCATGGTTGCGTGCTAACCAGTCTTCAACTGAGCACATGAATAAAATTAGTTAATTAGTAAATCACATTTTTGGATGGGCTTATCTCTAATGGATATTGCTTAATGGCATCTTTCACCATATGAAGACAAATAGCTACAGTGATTACTACAATATAACTGCAGTGATTATTTCATTTGAACAATCATTCAGATTGTTGACTACATAAGCAATCTTTTTTTTTCAAATCTGGATTTTGTCCTAAAAACTGCTGTATCACTATAAAATAAATGAAATCCTGGTTAGTTATTCTTAATTGCAATTCTACGAGCATATATGTGTGGAAGGCTCAATGTACATTTTCTGAGTAGATGTGGGAAACTTGGGATTGGTTACGAAATAAATATAAATCAGAATGTTATAATTGTAGCAAACACAAGCATTTTTACTGTCTTGAAGGATCACATGACAAGGTTTTAGAAGTGTAACCTTGAACTATTTATAGTTTGTAATGAAGTTCTTTATATACTGGATATTTAGTTTAACATGTTTCTTTCAAACATTCCTAGTTTTACTGGCGAAGACGCACGCTGATGGCTCGTCCAATGATAAAGGAAGCATGCATTGGCTCACTTCTTTTGGAAAATCCATACTATATCCTTTTTGTATATATTTATAAATGTTACTATTACAGTAAAGGTTGCAATTCTGCACACCATATTTTAAATATAATCTTTGTCATTTGGAGCAATCATTTCAAAGAGCTGCATCCTAATTAAATAGCTAGTGAATATCAGAGCAAAATAAATGACCCAAAGTAAGGCAATTCTTGAGACACATTGTTTATCTTGCCATAATTGTGGATGAGGTACTTGCTTGCATACATCTGTGTAAGTCCCAGTTAATAAGCAAATGATGGTTTAAATCATCAGTGTGATTTTTCACCCCGCCACCTGTGCTGTTCAGTACACATAAAGTCCACAAGAAAGTGTAGTTTGCCAGACCTTGTAACTCTGAGGCTGAAATATGTTTCTCAACCTGTGGCCCATTCAAATGATATTGGCTCCCAAATGGTAGTTGTAATAGTTATCTTTTGTATTTATTTGTTGGTTTGATCGATTTTTGGTGTGTGGGTGTGCTGCTTGGCTTTCTAAATGTAATGTCAATATTTTGACCACTTTTTTGGTGTCCCAACTGCCTGTCAATGTTAGATATTCACAAACGTAATGGGCCTAACCAAACTGACATCTTCAAAAGCCCCAAAATCTGTGGGGTGGTTTCTGTGAAGGTGCAGGTGGCCAATAACCTTGTTTGTTATGGCTTGGTTCATTTTCTTCTAGAGGGAATTATGCCCATGCTATTCTTTTTGACTTGGAAAAAAATATATATCTATTTATTTTAGTAGTAGAACCTCCCCTGAATCAGATCCTGAATCCTGAATAGTAACCTGATGAATTTAGTATAACATTGGAGAATGGAACTCTTGCAATTTTATTCACTATGTTTGCTTCTGTTCAAAAGATATTCATCTTTTCTGGGCTAAGCCTTCACCTAAATAGATGGCCATCTTGCAGCACAAAGGTTACACAAAAAAGCTGGAGAAACTCAGCGGGTGCAGCAGCATCTATGGAGCGAAGGAAATAGGCAACGTTTCGGGCCGAAAGCCTTCTTCAGACCCCATGGCTTGCAGCACAAAGTCTCAGTTGAAAGCTTCTAAGAAAGGAATTGAATTTCATGCCATGGTACTCACATGCACCATCCATTAATTGGGCGTTTAGTTTTGGGCTAACCTGAATAATTAAGATAGTCGATATTTTAAGTGCGATACATAACAAAAGGAGAAAATATTAAAGTACCAAATCTCTAATTTGTTTTTAACTTCATAAACAATTAAATAAAGCTGTAGGCTATTTAAATAGCACTCAGCTCCAGTATACTTCAGTCTGTTTTTCAGAACACACTGAAAGCCACATTAATCCACAGAGTATTTGATCATCTGCGTTTACACTTTCCAGTAACCTTCAATTTGTTTACATTGGCATGCAAAATTGGGTGAAGCAGGCAGGTGCACATTTCTTTTGCAAATTAGTTAATCTATATATAGTGTTAGCTGTTTTTGATGTTCTCAGGAGCTACTTGTTACCAAGGAAAGGGGAGAAATTATTTTTCCATAATCCTGGGTGTGAACATCACATAAATTCATCTTTATTTTATCTGGAATTACTGTTTTAAAAAAAAAAATCCAAATAGCTAACTGCACTGTTTACTGTTACTAGTGGCAGTTCATGATATATAGGTATATTTTCAATATTTAACGCTGTAGATGTTGCTGTATTTGTAAACATGATATTGGCTATTTTTCTTAACGGCATTATTACATGGCTACAGGAAACCTAAAGATCAAATGTAAGTAGGATCTAATGATCAAATATAAATACTTTAGTAAGGTGTCTTCCAATCATTCATTTTTGTTATGAGAAATGCTGGGCTGTTTGTATTGTGGATTAATTTCTATTTCAGCTCCTTTATTTTTTTGATGTTCATCAGCCTACAGCTCATAATTTTGTAGATTTCCTTGATTATTTTTAAATCAATCCTAATATACTGTATTTTGTGATCAGGCTTGTCCCCAGGATTCATTTTTATCTACCTTTTATAAATGTCCAGGAGCTTTTTGAAAAATCATAGCACTTTTACCAGTCTGTCAAGGATAACCTCTCAAATCCTAGAGGAGAAAGCAGCACGTGTGTCTTTACATGTTTTTTTTAAACTGTTTCTCTTGTTGATTCCTCTCCACATGATTTCACTCTCGTCTCACTGAAGGAAAGTTAGCAGCTCTGGATACAGATTGTATTTGCATTGCATGCCTTATCCTGTCAAGAAATACCGAACTGGGGCAAAGTCTAAAGGGCCTGTCCCTCTTGCGTGTCCTTGGCACGCAAATTACACGACCTTGTGGTCGCGTTGAACCGTGACGGTCCCGCGAAGGTCGCGCGCGACTTCATTCGCCCGCACAGCTGTCTGGAGCGCGTGACATCATTTGAAGATGGACACAAAGCTGGAGTAACTCAGCTGGACCGGCAGTATCTCTGGAGAGAAGGAATGGATGATGTTTCGTGTCGAGACTTCTTCAGTCTGAAAGAAGGGTCTTGACCCGAAACGTCACCCATTGCTTCTCTCCAGAGATGCTGCCGGTCCCGCTGAGTTACTCCAGCATTTTGTGTCTATCTTCAATTTTCTTGGCCCCGCTCTGGGAGTAGAAGTGGGGGCGGATCCGGACCGCAACGGCCGTGAGCCCCAGGCCGAGTTCGGCGATCGTTTGCCTGCTTCTGCTGCTGTTGGAGGTGAGACGTTGCGTCGTGCCAGGGTCTTGGGCCTGTCCCACTTTGGCCGTCAGTTCCGCGACAGGCCGTTGGTGCGCAAAGATTTTGTTCACTACAAAAATTTCGGAGCCCCGCGCGATGTCGCGCACAACTACATACCCCTCCGCGCTTCTCAGTGGGACCGGCCCCGCGCGGCCATACGATGCCCGTGCACCTCAACGCGACCACGAGGTCGCGTAATTTGCGTGCCAAGGACACGTAAGTGGGACAGGCCCTTAAAGAACAAAATTTGACGTATTACACTACATCACAAGGAAAAACGTCCTGCCACAGGGCTTTTTTTTGCAATGGAAATTGTTGAAAGTCCTGACACGTGTAACAAAATAAACAAGATAACACTGGATAAACTGCTAGTTGATTATTCTCAAAAGATTACAGCACTGAAGAGGGTTACACACATGATGAAGGCAAAACATTGGAGAGATTTGAGTGGATAGAATTTTAAAACTGGATTGCTGAATCATGAGGAACCAACAATTAGTAAGCACGGGGAGATGATTGAATGAGACTTGTTATGGGTTGTGATAAAGGCCAGATTATTTTGGATAAATTCAAACTGAATGTCAAATATAAGGTTATAAGAAATATAACCATTTCTCCTTGCAACTTGCCTGGAGCTTTTAACATAGTTGACTAAAGGGCCTGTCCCACTTACGTGTCCTTGGCACGCAAATTACGCGACCTCGTGGTCGCGTTGAGGCGCACGGGCATCGTATGGCCGCGCGGGGCCGGTCCCACTGAGAAGCGCGGAGGGGGTATGTAGTTGTGCGCGACATCGCGCGGGGCTCCGAAATTTTTGTAGTGAACGAAATCTTCGCGCGCCAACGGCCTGTCGCGTAACTGACGGCCAAAGTGGGACAGGCCCAAGACCCTGGCGTGACGCAACGTCTCACCTCCAACAGCAGCAGAAGCCGGCAAACGATCGCCGAACTCGGCCTGGGGCTCACGGCCGTTGCGGTCCGGATCCGCCCCCACTTCTACTCCCAGAGCGGGGCCAAGAAAATTGAAGATGGACACAAAATGCTGGAGTAACTCAGCGGGACCGGCAGCATCTCTGGAGAGAAGCAATGGGTGACGTTTCGGGTCAAGACCCTTCTTTCAGACTGAAGAAGAGTCTCGACATGAAACATCACCCATTCCTTCTCTCCGTAGATGCTGCCGGTCCCGCTGAGTTACTCCAGCATTTTGAGTCCATCTTCAATTGACGTCACGCGCTCCAGACGGCTGGGCGGTCGAATGAAGTCGCGCGCGATCTTCGCGGGACCTTCGCGGCTCAACGCGACCACGAGGTCGCGTAATTAGCGTGCCAAGGTCACCTAAGTGGGACAGGCCCTTACATCTTCTGCCTCTCACCTCTCCTTGGTTGCCCATCTCTGAGACAAGGCTCGTCTGGATCCATGTTTATAAAGTCATAACCAAAGAACCACTTACAATGATTTCTCTTGTAATTCATGTCCATTGCTACTAAAGACTACTACTTGTAATGTTGCAACATTTATCCCATGTGAGTAAATTGCTAACACACATGTTCTGATAGCATCCTAGTTAAATTCACCACAACCTCTTCATTTTCTATATGTTATTACTGTGCTTGTCTAACATCCAGTCCTGAATGAGCAAGAATTTTTTCCAATCATTACTGGGAAGGCCAAACCCCTTTGCTCCCTAGTTCCTATCATAAGCTTTGTTTTGTGGATTGGTAGAATCTTTCTCCAAGGGTGGAATTGACCAGTAAATAATTGAAAAAATAAATTGACAAGTAACAGCTTTAAGGCGGAGAGGGGGAAAGTTTAAAGGAGATGAGCAGGGCAAGTTTGGAACCATACTGTGAGGGGTGGTGGTGGAAGCAGATAAGTTAGCGGTGTTTAAGAGGCTTTTAGCCAGGCATATGAATATGCAGGGAATGGAAGGATATGGATCATTTGCAGCCTTTAGTTTGGCACGGATATTGTGGGTCAAAGAGCCTGTTCTTGTACTGCATTGTACTTCATTCCTTCCTGATTGTTATCTGAGACTGAACCAGGTTGGTTCCAACCTTGGTGTCATATCTGATCGGGAGTTAGGCTTCTGGTTATATATTTGTGTCATTGTGAATGTTGCCTGATTTCATCTGCTTTATATTGTCCAGTCACGGGTTACCTTATGGCCTGGAGACTAAAACTGAGAAACCACCACAACGGCCTTTCACCTGAACAGCAAGAAGCTCAACGCCGTCACCCTCAATGGGTCACCCCTACCCTACAACTCATTTCCTACATACCTTGGGGTGAAACTAGATCGGCAGCTGACCTACAAGCAACTCCTTGAAGCTCTCCGTGCTAAAGTCTCGACGCGGAACAACCTCCTACGTTGCTTGGCTGGATCGTCATGTGGGCGCCAGGACATCTACCCTCCGAACCAGTGCTCTTGCACTCGTGTACAGCACCACTGAGTACACCGCCCCAGCATGGTGCCGCAGCGCTCATATTAGCACGCTAGACGCCATCCTCAACGACACCATGCGGATCATCACCGGCTGTCTACGTCCTACTCCGACGGTCAGTGCTTGCTGGTATCGCACCCGCCAAGCTTCGTAGAGAGTACTTCACTCACAGATTGATGTGCATCGGACGCTAAACATCCTCTGCATCACCTCGCCCAGGACTCACAGCAACTGGCACCTCAACGCCCCCTTCTCCCGTCACGCAGCGACCCTCTGTGGCTTCGTTTCAACACACTAGGAGCATGGAGAACCAGCTGGGAACAGACTTCACAACCTCCGCAATTCACTGTTGCACTGTTGCACCTGAACACCACAGCCCCACCCGACTCGGACCTGCCCTGCAAAGAGTGGGTCGCCCTGAATTGGCTCCATACAGGGGCCGGCCGGTTCAACACCAACATGCATCACTGGGGGCTGCATTCATCACTAGCCTGTGTGTGTGGAGCAGACCAGCAAACAGCACAGCATGTAATTTTCGACTGCTGCCCTCCTACCCACCCCCCCCCCCCCCCCCCCCCCCCCCCCCCCCCCCCCCCCCCCCCCCCCCCCCCGGGGGAGTCAGGGTCACCAGGAGTGTAATCCTGGAAGAGAGTTGGAATCTGTATTGGAGAGAATAAACACATCTAGTGCACACAACTCGTGTCCGATTAGTTTTTGGCTAGACTCCTGCGAGTCCCCGCTACAGAGGCATAATATAAATTGTTATAATGTATTAGCCAAAATAGATACGTGGCAGGTTGTAGAAATAGCCAGTGATGCGCTGTACAAAAATCATTTTAAAATTGACATTGAAAACGCAGGAAATTTACTGAGAAGTATAAACACGAGACTAATTAGGGGGCTTTTGCTATTCCAATGAAAGTTGAGATAAATATAGCATCAAGGACAGAGAGAATGAAAAGTTTCTAAAATATGTGCACAAGATAATTTTGTAGAGCAGCATGATTCTCTTCCGAAGAGGAAGGAGGCTTTGTTGCATCTGTGTTGGGGATTGAGATGGACCAAAGATACCAAGTTCCTGCAGCATAGCATTTGGGAGATAATAATTATAATGTCATAAGGATTAGGTTACCTTTAGAGAAGAAAATCGAAAGAATAATTGCGGGAAGGCCAATATCAATGGGATAAGTTAATATGACACAAATAAATGGGAATCAAAAATTGACTGGCAAATCGGTAATAGAACAATGGGATATCTTTTAAAGAGGAAATGGGCTGGGTGTGATTGAGACACTTTCCCATACAGAGATCAGGAACTTCAGACATTTAGCTCTCCATGGATAATGAAAGGGGTAAAGAGGAAGATTTTTTAAGGCTGTGTGATTGTTGGGGTTTAAGTACTAGTTATAATCTGACTAATTTTACAAAATGTGTGGGGGTGAGAGTGAAAATTAAAATAAAAGAAGAAAAAAAAGTGTGAGACGAGATCAGCTACCAACATTTCATCAGCCCCTCTCCAGGGAAGAAGGTGCTCTACAGCAATAGGGTGATTTCACCAAAGGTCAAATGAGCGTAGATCCCCCCTCACGTGACCGAAAATTTTAACTGGAGGACATCTCTCAGTTTGGTACATGTAAGTGAATGGGGAAACACGCACTTTCCCACCCGTTAAAAACATGGAAAACGGCCGATTTTTGAGCTGAAATTTTCTGTGCTAGTCGGGGTGACCGTGAAGCACAGCGACCTAAATTTTCAGGCAAAAAAAAAGATAGAAAGTGAGGTAATTACAAGAGGGAACTGAAGGTAGAAAGCGGCGGAAGTGAACAGCTGACAATTGCCGTGGTGATTTTAAGATCCAAAATATCGGGAATTATCGCGTTTGCTCGCTGAATTTCATCAAAAGTAAGTTAATAATGCCTTACTTTTGATGAAATTCAGCGAGCAAACGCGATAATTCCCGATATTTTGGATCTTAAAATCACCACGGCAATTGTCAGCTGTTCACTTCCACCGCTTTCTACCTTCAGTTCCCTCTTGTAATTACCTCACTTTCTATCTCTTTTTTTGCCTGACAATTTAGGTCGCTGTGCTTCAAGGTCACCCCGACTAGCACAGAAAATTTCAGCTCAAAAATCGGCCGTTTTCCATGTTTTTAACGGGTGGGAAAGTGCGTGTTTCCCCATTCACTTACATGTACCAAACTGAGAGATGTCCTCCAGTTAAAATTTTCGGTCACGTGAGGGGGGATCTACGCTCATTTGACCTTTGGTGAAATCACCCTATAGCAAAGGAGGAGATAATGCAAACCGGAATATATTTTAAAAAGTTGATAGCAGAGAGATATTAGAAAAATTGGCTGAATTTTAACGAACAAGCCAGGTTTAAACAGGATGCATCCTAGATTTTGAGGGAAAGGGAGACATTTTTGAGCCACTGCCTGTGTCCTTCAAATGTTCTTCAATCCAGGGTGATGCCAGTAGACTGGAGAGTAACACATGTTAATCCCTTCAAAAAATGAAGGGGGATATCAGCAACTACAGGTCAATCAATTTAATCTTGGTGGTGGCAAATGAAATAACTATGGCAAGTTAACATAGATTAGTGAAGGCAAATCATGTTTAACCAATTTGATAGCATTTTTTGATAAGGTGCTGGATAAAGTTGACGAGGGTAATTAAATTGATGTGGTGTGCATGCACTTTGAAAAGATGATGTCCCATGTAAGTTTATCAAGTTGAAGCACATAGATAGCATGGATATGAATGTGCCTAAATACAGGCAGCACAGAGTAATGGTGATTGATTAATTTTCAGATTGGAGAAAGGTGAATAGGTGCCTTGTTTTATAATAATGGCTTCGGCCAGAATTTCAAACCATGTACTTCAATACTTGTCTTTCTAAATGCATGCATTTCAATACTTGCCATTCTAAAAAGAGTGCAAGAGCAAAGGGGCGAGTGGGTATGTGTGTGTGTGCGCACTAATCGTTGAAAATGGCAGGCCATGTTGAGAAAGATGACCAATTCTAGTCTTTTAGTAGAGACATTGAGTATAAAAGCAAGGAAGATTTGTTGAAACATTGTGACATTGCATTAAATTGTGGTCACTATGTTATGAGAAGGATGTGTAGATATTAGAGTGCAAAAAGGATGTGCAAGGGATGATGTCAGGAATAAGGGTCTACTGTTTGAAGGATAGATTAGAGTGACTGAGTTATTTGAAGAGAAGGCTGAAGGTATTTGATAAAAGTACATCAAATTATGTCTGGACAAACTGGAGTAGAATATGTTCCCTTTGGTGGAGGGTCAAGAACTGAAGGTCTCGAGTATAGAATAATGGAATAGAATTAACAACGGCAGGAGGATAAATTGTGGGCTGGGAGACCACTTATCCGGTAATCATTTTACGTAATGCCAAGGAGAATAAATTGATAAATCAGGATTAGTTGTATCGAGTTTTGAGGGCCTTCGGATTGCGGAAGTGCATTGCGTTAGTATAACCTTGATTAATAGAAATAATGTGTTCAAGAAGGAACTGCAGAGGCTGGAAGATCGAAGGTACACAAAAATGCATTTTTGTGTACCTTTAATAGAAATAATATTTGTTTAAACAGAATTGTCTAAAATGCACAAAGGTCTGTTAATAATTGCCTTTCTCTGTTTAATTTTTTTACTGATTGTGAAACTTCAACTTGGAAACTAAGATAATTAAAGGCATGCCATACTGAAGCTCTACTGCAAACATTCATTACTAATTTAAGCAATTATTGGTAGGCAAACATGATTTCTTGAGAATTTCAGTTAAAAAATTGAAGTTCTGAGTGCTCGTGGTGTATAATTTGGTGATTTAATGAAGGGCGTTAAATTTTGAACTGGACAAATGTAAATGACTGAAATCCCATATTAACTTTGTGTCGAAGTCACGTGGAACAGATTTATAATCTTGCATCCCTCCCACTTTCTATATTGTTTTCTCCAAGTATTTAACCAAAAAATAGATGGCACGACTCATTAGATCTGGGTTTTAAGATATTTGAGATAACCATCCATTAGTCATTTAATATGTGCCCTATAATCAAGGAAAAATATTCAACAGCAAGAAAATCTTCTTATTATAGACCTGTAATTAAACATATTACAAAGTTGAAAGTCAGACCAAAATTATGTTGCCATGGACATGTTTTGGTCCATGTCCATATATGTGGTTGGTAATTGTTTCCTCCATTTTGCTATTTAATTATTGTTTTCCTGAGGCACCGTGTGCAGTAGATGCCCTCCAAGGCAGGTAGCTGTAACCAAATAATCTTCTGCGCCCTGTGGACGACACGCTGAAGAGCTCTCCTCTCCGCCTCCGTGCAGCTGAGATACCACACAGAGATGCCATACGTTAATATGCTCTCTGTGGTGCAGCGATAGAAGGTAGTCAGCAGCTGTTGGGGCAGACCAATCTTTTTCAAGCTTTCATTGACCAGCGCAGCGGTGTTGGTGGACCATGTGAGGTCCTCCGAGATGTGTGTGCCCAGATACTTAAAGCTGGACACTCTCTCCACACTGTCCCCGTAGATGGAGATTGGGGCGTATTCCCCATTTTGTGTCCTCATGAAGTCGATAATCAGCTCCTTGGTCTTGGAGGTGTTTAGGGACAAGTTGTTACGTGAGCATCAGTCCGCCAGGTTCTGCTCTGTAGTTTGTTTCATCACTGTTGATGATCAGCCCGATCACCATTGTACTAACCCTACGGGAAATGAAAATTGCCTATTAATACGAGTATACTAACATATTGCACTCTGGAAATATGTGTTTTGGTGATGATGATATGTACTTAAGTAAATAGTTTTGAGTAAGAAATTCAACGTCACTGTTTAAAAGTCATGTTTTTCACTCCTTTGTTTTCTGGTTAGGAGGTCAAGTTTAAGGAACGTTACAGATCTTTTTGTGATGGGAGGAGCTCTGGTTTTGGAGTCAGCAGCTCTTCTTCACTGGTTGGAGAGAGGGGGCTATGGACCTTTGGGAATGACGGGGATATCAATGGGAGGTCACGTAAGTTTGAATTTGTTTAGAAGAAAATATTGTAGATTGTGTATATTCAAATAATAATGTTCTGGGTAGATAAAATGATGAAAGTAATGACCTAAAATTCTGCAAGACTACATAGAAACATAGAAATTAGGTGCAGGAGTAGGCCATTCGGCCCTTCGAGCCTGCACCGCCATTCAATATGATCATGGCTGATCATCCAACTCAGTATCCCGTACCTGCCTTCTCTCCATACCCCCTGATCCCCTTAGCCACAAGGGCCACATCTAACTCCTTCTTAAATATAGCCAATGAACTGGCCTCGATTACCCTCTGCGGCAGAGAGTTCCAGAGATTCACCACTCTCTGTGTGAAAAAGGTTCTTCTCATCTCGGTTTTAAAGGATTTCCCCCTTATCCTTAAGCTGTGACCCCTTGTCCTGGACTTCCCCAACATCGGGAACAATCTTCCTGCATCTAGCCTGTCCAACCCCTTAAGAATTTTGTAAGTTTCTATAAGATCCCCTTTCAATCTCCTAAATTCTAGAGAGTATAAACCAAGTCTATCCAGTCTTTCTTCATAAGACAATCCTGACATCCCAAGAATCAGTCTGGTGAACCGTCTCTGCACTCCCTCTATGGCAAGTGATAGCGGCCTTTGATAGGAGGATTGGATCAGCATATCTGTGGTTACAAATGCGAATCCTAGCTCGTTACTGCTACTGAGTTAGAAAATATCTTTCAGGGCTGCAGAACATTCTGGGGGGGGGGGGGGGGGGGGGGGGGGGGAGGGGGGGGAGATGAACAGCTGGGGTCATGATACGTGTTAGTACAATCCACATAGGTTTGTTTGGGAAACAAAGGGGACCTACAAGCTGAATGGTAGGAGCTGGGGAATACGTTTCAAAAGTAGCTCCTCAAATTTGGTAACTTCAGGGCTATTCCTGTGCTCTGTGGAGATAGATAGGGTAAGTGTGTGCCTAAACAGGTGTTGCAGCAGGGTTTGAAATTTCCCAGGCATTGAAACCACTTCTGGGAAGCTGGAATCTATAAACTGGACTGGGACCATTAACCTTGTGGGGTGTTAATTAGTGCTGAAGACACACGAGACTGCAGAAGCTGGAATCTTGGCAAGTGCTTACGCTCCAAAACAGTAGCCACACTGGAAAATAGTATCAATTAAAAAGAGTAAAAAGAAAAGCAATTTAATGATGAGCAGCTTTAATTTTTATGTTAATTAGGCTAATTAGAAGAAAACAACAATAGGGTTGTGGGGAGGTATTTTCTGGTTGACAATTCATAATCAGTAGGATGTCGCAGATTTCAATGCTTGTTCTGCAACTGTTTGTAATATATATGATTGAGAGAAAAGAAGAAAATACATAGAAATTGTACGAGTGAGCTTGACTTAGAGTCATTTAGTTTTGTTTTATAAAATACAGGAAATTATGTTGAATTGGTGAGATATATATATACACACACACACACACACATACATATATAATGTGTATATATATAATGTGTGTGTGTATATATATAGCGTCACACACTAACTATCCCCGCCTCCCCCCACCGCACACACGCTAATTACCCCCCTTGATATTATATTAATATTATTAATTATAGTCCCTTCCCCTGCCTCCAGCGGGGGCAGCAGAGAGAATGGGGAATTTTGTAAAAACATTAATATCTCTGTCATATTTCATCAACGGGAAAAATACTCGGCACACATGTGGCGGAGGGGCTCTGAGCGAGGTGGCCAAAAATGACGGCCGTAGGTGGCGGCGTTCTCTCGGAAATCGCAGCACAGATCGCCAAAACCGGTCAAGAACAGAGTTTTAGTAATATAGATATGTGTGTGTACGCATATGTGTATGTATATATGTGTGTGTTTAATTGCTATAATAAAGTTTAAAATTTTCCTGGGGTGAGTAAAGAAACATTCAAATTCCATCTTGGACAAAGATGATCTATGGTTACTTCACCTCTTCCAATAGGTATGTTGTATTTTTAAATAGAACTAGACAAAGTGGGACCTGTTGGGTCCCGTTCCTCCAATGCAATATTCCACCACTCACCCATAGCCCCCAACTGCGCTGGCGCGGCTGAGGGGTTCCCGATGTGACGCCAGAGATCCCTGATTGTGACACGAGTCACGGCAACCCTCCCCCAACTGCGCCTCGCCATCCCTCTTTCTACCCCTATCCTCCTCCATTCCCCTTCATCCCCCAGAACTCCCTCTCCCTCCTCTTCATCCTCCCTCTTCTTCCCCCTGTCCTCCTCCCCTCCCCACTCCCTCCCTCACCTCTCCCTTCCTCTCCCTTCCTCTCCCTTCCTCTCCCCTCCCTCCTCTCCCTTCCTCTCCCCTTCCTCTCCCTTCCTCTCCCTTCCTCTCCCTTCCCCCTCCTTTCCCCTAGTCTCAGTCACTTCCTCCCTCCCTCCCTCTATAACCTGCACCCCCTCCTCTCCCACTCTCCCTCCTCACCTCCCCCACTTTCCCCTCCCTCTCCCTCCCTACTCCTCCTCTCAATCCCCCCCACTCTCCCTCCTCGCCTCCCCAGGATCTTGAAATAAACCACTGCCGGCCACGTTTTCTCCAGCGATGAAGTTGTACTTGAGGCGGGGGGCTGGCGGGGGAGCATCCTGGAGCTGGGAGAGGGGGAGGGAGAGGCCGAGGGTACCCGGCTGCTAGAGTACATTGATTTACATTATTAGCAGTGACACACTAAATATTTTGTTCATAGATGGCATCATTAGCTGCAACTAACTGGCCCAAGCCCATACCACTTATACCCTGTCTATCTTGGTCGACAGCTTCAGGAGTGTTTACTACAGTGAGTATTGTATTGTGTTTCACCATTTTATTGCATCTGAAGAAATACTTGAATGGTGTATGAATTTAATGGAAGTTTTCTAAAGTTGTTCCATCCGCCATCTGTGAAACTGTTCCATCCTTGGTCCACTTTCCCAGTTGATTTAGATCATGTAACAAGCTTACTTAACCACCTTCACTGCCTACTAACTACACTACCAATGTTGGTGTTATCCTCGAGCTTAATAACCATGGCAACTACATTTTCATTTCATTTCATTGCCGAACAACAAGGGACCCAGCAGCAATCCCTGAGGTCCTCCAATCTGAATAACAACCGTCCTCTACTGCACTCTAACTCCTACCAACTAACCAATTTTGTATCCAATTGGCTAGCTCACCGTGGATCCGATGTGATCTAACCTTTTAGACCACTGTGCCATGTGGGAGGTCAAGAGCCTTGCTAAAGTTCACGTAGACCACATCAACAGCCCTGTTCTCATCAATCCTCTTGATAACCGCTTTTTAAAAACCCCATCAAATTTCACATCACTTCATATCCTAAACACAAAGCCATACCAATTATCCTCCTAATCAGTACTTGCCTTTGAAATTACAACACCAGTGGCTAATGATGATACAGATATCTCTGCCACGGTCCCTGCAATTTCTTCCCTCCCTCCCCACAATATCCTAGAATGCACTCGGGTCCTGGGGATTTATGCCATGGCCGTCTCTTTTGTAATGTGGATATGTTTCAAGACATCATGATTCTCTTCCCTTAAATCCCTAACTTCCACGGTAAAAACTTTCAAGAAATGTTAATTTAAGACCTCACCTATTTCCTGTGACTATTTGATCACATTGATCTATAAAGAGCCCTATTCTCTCCCAAGTTACCATTTTGCTATTACAGAATGTCTTCACTTTGATAGATAATGTACAGGAAAACGTGATCTCATGTCCTCCTTTTTGCTCTGCTAATTTTACTCTAACAGGAACATGATGGCTGTAAACTCCCTCTCTCGCATGCTAGATGTCCCTTTATATGTAGACATCCTCTCCCAATGAACTGTTGCGAGTTCTGGTCTAATGCCATTAGAAATTAACCTTGTCCCAAGTTAGCACTTGTGGATCATTTCTATTTTTTTTTCCCATAACTATTTTAAAACTAAGAATTGACACTCTAGTCACTTGCCCTGCCTTATTTCCCAAAAGGAGGTCCAATATTGACTCCTCCCTAGTAGGTCCATTTACATACATTGTTTCAGAAAACTTTGCTGGACACACTTAACAAATCGTGCCCCATGAAAGCCCTTCGCACTGTAACAGTCCCAGTCAAAATTGGAAAAGTTAAAGTCAACTATTTTGACACCAGCTATGTGTGATTTCCTCTTATATATTTTCTTCTCTATTTACGTGGAATATTGGGGGGGGTCTGTAGTGCAACCCGATTAATATAATACTATGTTTGAGTTCCTCCTATATAGCCTCACTGGATGATCCCCTGGAATATCCTTTCTGAATACTGCTGTGATGTTTTCCCTGATAAAAAATGCAAACCCCCCTCCTCTCTACCCCCCGTTTGTCATGCCTCTAACATCTGTGCTCTGGAGCATTGAGCTCTAATTCCTGGTCCATTGTGCATGTTTAATGTCTTTGTTATTAGCTCTGTTTCACAATCCAAATGATACACATTGTATTATCAAATACAACTCAATTATTGTCAATTATACATTTAAGGGTAGGATAAATCTCTCTGTTCTGTAGGCAATGGAAAATTATTTTGTGTAATACATAAAATGTACCTATAGCCTTGGTAGTAAGAAATGGACACTGGTGTATTCAAGGGAGAGTAATGCCCCTGTCCCACTCAGGAAACCTGAACGGAAACCTCTGGAGACTTTGTGCCCCACCCAAAGTTTCCGTGACGTTCCCGGAGGTTGCAGGTAGTGGAAGCAGGTAGGA
The DNA here is from genome assembly GCF_028641065.1 of Leucoraja erinaceus. Taxonomy (NCBI): domain Eukaryota; kingdom Metazoa; phylum Chordata; class Chondrichthyes; order Rajiformes; family Rajidae; genus Leucoraja; species Leucoraja erinaceus. The sequence continues at coordinate 167,463,718 of NC_073377.1, forward strand.
AGACTGACAAAAACCTCCGGGAACCGCACGGAAACCTTGAGTGGGGCGCAAAGTCTCCAGAGGTTTCCGTTCAGGTTTCCTAAGTGAGACAGGGGCATTAGATACAGCTCTTAGGGCTAACAGAATCAAGGGATATGGGGGGAGAAAGCAGGAACGGGGTACTGATTTTGGATGATCAGCCATGATCATATTGAATGGCGGTGCTGGCACGAAGGGCCGAATGGCCTACTCCTGCACCTATTTTTTTAATGTTTTCTATGAATATTGTAATTTTATGTTGCTCTTTGCAGGGTGTGATGAGCAAAGCAGTGAACTGGAGAGAGCTGGAAAAACAATATGCCACTGAAACAGTTTATGAGGAGGAAATTATCAGATTACTAGAATACTGTGGAGTAAGTTTATTTTAGTTTGCTACATGTCACTGCATTGAATGTAATCATTGTTTTGTATAGTGTTGAGGAGGACAATTGTGAGTTTTAAGATAAGCCATGATGTTGATGAATGTGGTTCAAGATTTTAGGGCAAATGTCCCGTTCCCATTCCTAAGTATATTAAAAATGATGAGGATATGGACATCACTGGTAAAGCCATCCTTAATTTGACCCTGAACAGAGTGGGTTGCCAGGCTGTTTTAGTGGACATTTTAAGAGTTGGCTCTGTTGCTGTGTCGCACCTAGGCGAGGCAGGTAAGGATGGCAGCTTGATTCATTCCAAAAAAATGTGTTGATGAATGCCTGTTGTGATGTATTGTTTAACAGATGAGTTATTTGTTCGGCATGGACTTGTAGGGCCGAGATGGCCTGTTTCCGTGCTGTAATTGTTATATGGTTTATATGGTTTATGTTGGTCAACTGTTTCACCGTTGCACTAAAACCACTGGGTGCTTGCATGATACCTGGATGGTCATGCTTTGCTCGTTCCCCTCCTATAGTTGATCAGTTGCTGAAATTCACAAATTTGGAATGCCCCAACAACACCAAACTAACAATAAACTGTTTTTTTGTTTTTGCTATATGACACTACGAACACAAAAAATACAGACTCTAAGAATCAAAATAATAATTTGAAATGCTGGAAATCATCAGCCAAACTGAAAGCATAAACTGGGTTTACAGTTCAGATTGCTGAATTGTCATCAGATCGAGGGGAAAGTTGGAAATTAAACATGCTTGCACAGAAGGGGGAGGAGTGGATGGAACAAATATCTGATGGGGTGCAGGCCAAGAGAATGAATAATGGAAGTGGTGACGATGCTTAGTTTAGTTTTTTGTCACGTGTGTCGAGGTGTACTTTGGTTAGCTCAGAGAGGGGAGGATGGAGGCTTGTAAATCACAATCTACTATTTGGAGGAGGTGATATGAATTCATGATATCAATGAGGAAAGCAGAGAAAGTTTTTGTAAAAACTGCCGTAATTGTGAAATAGAAAACTGATTTTGAATGTTTGTTGCCACCTTACACTCACACTGGCTTTTTGCACTTATTTCTTTTTTCACTTCCACTGTGAGTTTTCCATCCATGTTCAGCCTGGTTCACATTTGTATTGTGAACCTGACATCTGCCATGAGCTGCTTTTTCCTGCTTTCTCTTACTCTCAGCCTTTCCAGTTATACAGAGAGATCTTTTATTTGTTACTATGCTTTACTCTGTCAAGCAGGTTCCAAGATATAACAATACTATCTCTGCTTAAAGCTTGTCCATTTTTTTCAGTTACGGTGCAGATCTATGATTCCAGTTACCAGAATCTGGTCTCAACCAACTAAAGTCAGCCCTTCTCTAATTAATTCATCGTACTTTGGTTTGCTTCTTGATATTTTCCACAGCCAATCTAAATCTTGTGAAATTATGGTCACAATATCCTCCCATTGACACTTGTTCTGTTTGACCAGTGATATTACCAAAAATGATGGAATCAGCCATGATCACAATGAATGGCGGTGCTGGCTCAAAGGGCCGAATGGCCTCCTCCTGCACCTGTTTTCTATGTTTCTATGATTGGAGCAGGATCATGCAAATTATGAAAGTTTTCCAAAATATTCTTTCTCGTTTGCTCTCTGCACATTTATATCCCAACCAATATTATAATAACTGAATTCCTACCAGTTTCCCCATGATTATAGTTAACTATGTATTTTTTCCATTTTCCCCTTAATTTCCTTAGAAATGTACGTCTGTTTTCTTTACTACAGCTGGTGGCCAATTGAGTGCACCGATTAGTGCAAGAAAACCCACATTATTTCAGAACATTCAGTACTCAGTCGTGTTCTGATTTGAGCCAAGTCTCTGTTAATATCACAGCATACTAATCTCATGTGAAAATTTGCACCTGAAGCTCACTTACCTAATTTAACCAGCTTTTATCATGAAAATTGGATCCATTCGAAACTACAAACTACAAACACAAATGATTTAACCCAGGTCTATTGCTCTTTCCAGCAATCATCTCCAGCTGAAGTTATGCCAACTGGGAAAATTGATCTGCTGTTTCTGGGCACAATTCACCGTAGCATTTCTGACATTTTCCCAGCACTGGTTGCGCTAATGACATCACAAGCCATACATTACAAGTCGTCACCATTACTAACTTGAGACACTCATCAGCAGAATTACTAGCTGGGGCATGGTGGGGTCTGCACCTGTGTATTAATAACAAGAAAAGTCAAACAACAGAATTGCTGCATTATTCATTAAATATACATACCTTAGCATCTCTCCCACTTCACACATTTCCAGCTATATTTTGAAGTGCTGGTGCTACATCTTATTGTCTCCCGTATAGCTGCTGGGTGACTGATCCCTTTCTCTTTAAGCCTGTGCAGATGTCCTTGATGACCAACAAGTTATTTTCAACTTGTTGCTGCGATCCCAATGTGAGTGAGCAGTTTGGTTGGGCAGCAAGGATAGCAGGTTGTCGAAGAAGCTGGTAGGAGGTTGGTTGATACTCTTTAGGGCCCCATAGTGCCTTGAACTTGCACACCAAGTAAAGTTCTTTAGGGACTGGGTAGACAAACTTATAATTATTCATTCTGCTTCACCATTGTCTCACTTGAGCAAGTTGTTGGATGCCTAGTAACACACCTCTGATACCTCTTATCTTCACTCTCTGAGTCAACTAAGTCGGTGGTCCCTGTGGCTCTTGGATCAGGCTGAAGATGGAGGAGGGAGAGGGTAGTGACATGGGGTAGTGTGCCTATCCCTGCTTCTGCAAAAGGGTCAATAGACTTTCCATGTCTCTGCTCTTGGAAGAGAGTGATATGTTCATGAGGATCAGCCGTGACACATGCCTTTGCTCCTTTGGAGCTGTGAACTGTTCCTGATTAGCATACTTGGATATTTGGAGGATATAGCATGAAAACAGGCCCTTCGACCCACTGAGTCCACGCCAACATCGATAAACCAGTTCACACCAGTTAGACTCATGGAGTCTTACAGCATGGAAACAGGCTCTTTGGCCCAACTTGAACACGCTGGCCAACATGCCCCATCTACACTAGTCCCACCTGCCTGCATTTGACCCATCTATCTATCTATCTATTATATATTAAAGCTGTGTGGCTGCTGCCTGCCGTCTGGCGTCCGGCTGCCTTTCTGCCTTTTGATTCGTTGACGGCTGCTCCTTCCTATCAGCTTCCAACACACTTCAAAACAAAGTTGCAACTCAGGAACACTCTGAACTTTTCACTGCTGCAGCAGGCAGGGTAGGTGCAATTGGAACTTTTTTTAAATCCACTGCTGAGGGAGGCAGGGGAGTGCTGGAATCTTACATTTGGGAACGGCTTCAGTTCCGTTGGAGGAGATGGGTGCATGGTGGACTATTGGGTTGGGGGAATCACACCATTGTGGCAGCAGACCCAACGGGTCTGCACTTGGTATCCCTCTAAACCTGTCCTGTTCTTGGACCTGTCTAAATGTTTCTTAAGCGTTGTGATTGTACGTGCCTCAACTACCTCCTCCGACAGCTTGTTCCATACACCTACCACCCTTTGTGTGAAAACGTTACCCCTCAGATTCTTATTAAATCTTTCCCTCACCTCAAATCTATGTCCTCTGGTTCTCGATTCTCCTACTTTGGGCAAGAGGCTCTGTGCATCTACCCAATCTATTCCTTTCATGATTTTGTACACCCATGTAAGATCATCCTTCATCCTCCTGTGCTCCAAGGCCCAACCTTTTCAACCTCTCTCTGTTGCTCAGGCCTCCGAGTCCTGGCGACGTCATCTTAAATCTTCTCTGCATCCTTTCTAGCTTGACAGCATCTTTCCTGTAAACATGGTACCTAAAACTGAACACAATATTCTAAACATGACCTGACCAATGTATTATACAAATGCAAGATGATCTCCCAACTTCTGTACTCGATGCTCGATTAATGAAGGCCAATGTGCCAAAATCCTTTTTAATCACCCTATCTACCCGTGATGCCACTTTCAACTAACTATATGTACTTCTAGATCCCTCTGCTCTACAACACTCCCCAGAACTCTACTGTTCAATGTGTAGGTTCTGCCCACGTTAGTGCTCCCAAAAAGCAACACCATTAACCTACAAACCCGGCACATCTTTAGGATGTGGGAGGAATCTGGAGCACCCATGGTCACACGCAGAATGTGTAAACTCAACACAGACGGCACCCGAGGTCAGGATAGAACGCGGAACTCTGGTGCTGTGGGGCAGCAGCTCTACCCGCTGCTCCACAGCCAGCTAAAGTGGAAATCCACTTTTCATTGACATCTCACTGCTCCATTTGAACAGCAATTTGCTCACAAATGACACCAGTCCATTCAAAGATATCAAATGTGAAATATTTGTGTAAGAAAGAACTGCAGGTGTTGGTTAAATCGAATGTAGACACAAAATGCTGGAGTAACTCAGCGGGTGAGGCAGCATCTCTGGAGAGAAGGAATAGGTGACGTTTCCGGTCGGGAAGGGGCGGGACAAAGATAGAATGTAGGCAGAGACAGTAAGACTAGTGGGAGAACTGGGATGGGGAAGGGGATGGAGAGAGAAAGCAAGGGCCATCTAAAGTTAGAGAAGTCACTGTTCATACCGCTGGGGTGTAAACTACCCAAGTGAAATATGAAGTGCTGTTCCTAAATGTGGGATATTGTTGTTCCCTCAGATCTTCAGAGACCAGATCTTTAACTGGGTTGTGATGAGGCTGCAGTGTCATAACAAGACCCTGTGATGCCACCTGTGTCTCCACAGTAGATGCCACCTGAACCACAATAATGACATTGTCATGGATACCCAGCAAAGTAGCCCACATTGTCTCCTGGCTCTACATTATCTCCTGCAAGAGCTTGGAGATGGATTCCTCTATGCTGCTTGCCTGTTGTACTTATTTTTTTATAATTTACTTTGCATTTTTGGCCTCAGTGTTATCTGAAGTGCCTTCAGAAACAACCCAAATTGGTTCTAACTCGTAATAGTTCTGTGCTTTTAATATGATTGGCATTTAAGCTATTTATAATCAACTAGACAAAGTGGGACCTGTTGGGTCCCTGTCACATGGGAGGCCTAGTCCCCCAACGCAATATTCCACCACTCATCCATAGCCCCCAACTGCGCAGGAGCGGCTCATTTCCCCTTATATCCCAGCATTCCTTCCCCCTCCTCTTCAGGCTCCCTGTTTTTAAACTTTAACTTACTGGCAGGACTCGGTGTTCTGTGATTGCAACATTGTTGCGGGGAGGGCCAGCAACGATTTGGATCCCATTGTGACGTCATAGCTGAACTGTCAGTGCGCAGGTGGAAGAAATTTTTCTCAAAGTGGGATTTTGTAAAGTTAAAAATGTGAATAACTTGTAAAATATAACATCAATCTGAACGAAACTTGATTAATAGAATAGAATAGAATAGTTTCTTTATTGTCATTGTAACATGGGCCATGTACAACGAAATTTAAAATGTCAGCCAGTCAGTGCAGCATTCAAACATTTCTAAAGCTAACGAAACATCCACGGTAAAATAATAAAGATAAGCAAATAAATAAAAAACACAGACAAAGCACGCATACACACCCAACCCTCCATCCTTCTGTCGATTTCACCGTTACCACAGTCCCTTAGTCTGTATCGCCCCTGCGTTCCTTGGCGGCCACATTTAGTGCTTTTATAGCAGTGGGGTAAAAACTGTTTTTTAGTCTATTTGTCCTTGTCCTTGTGGATCTGTACCGTCTGCCTGACGGCAACAGTTCAAACAGGGAGTGTCCGGGGTGGGAGATGTCCTTTATTATATTCTGGGTTTTTTTGGTGCAGCGGGAACTGTGTAGGTCCTCCAAGGTAAGGAGAGGGCAGCCGACAATCCTCTGGGCGTTGTCAATGGCCCTCTGGAGCGCTTTCCTCTGAGCCACTGTGCAGCTGGTGTACCACACGCATACACAGTATGTTAGTATGCTCTCAATGGAGCATCGATAAAAGGACAGCAGCAGCCTCTGAGTGATGTTGTTCTTCCTGAGCACCCGCAGGAAGTGCAGTCTCTGCTGGACCTTTTTCAGCAGCGCAGTGGTGTTCACGCTCCACGTCAGGTCCTCCTCAATGTGGATTCCCAGGAAGCGGAAATCCGCCACCCTCTCTACACAGTCCCCTCTGATGGTCAGTGGTACCATGTCCGTTTTGTTTTTCCTGAAGTCTATTATTACCTCCTTCGTCTTTGAGGTGTTGAGGAGCAGGTTATTTTCTTCGCACCACACTGTCAGCTGCAGTGTGCAGGCTCCCTGTTTTTAAACTTTAACTTACTGGCAGGACTCGGTGTTCTGTGATTGCAACATTGTTGCGGGGAGGGGGGAAAAAAAAAAACACGCTACAACATAATTGTGAGTAAGGTGATCTAAAAATTGTCGCACTATCGCGTACCGTTTTGGCGTAATTTCAGGATCTCACTCACATGCAGACATCCAAACAAACAAGATGAGAGTTTTAGTAATATATATATATACTAAGCCAAGTGGTACCCGTTGGGTCCCTGTCACACGGGATGTCTGGTCCCCCAACGCAACCCGTTCCCCGAACGCAATATTCCACCACTCACCCGTTCCCCCAACGCAACCTGTTCCCCCAATGCAATTTTCCACCACTCACCCATAGCCCCCAACTTCGCAGGGGCGGCTCATTTCCCCTTAGCCCCAGCACTCCCTCCCCCTCCTCTTCATTCACCCTCTTTTTAAACTTTAAAAAAAATGCAAGCACCTGCTGCCACGGCTTTAAAAAAAATCCAATTCCACTTCCCCAGCACTCTCTCCCCCTCCTGTTCAGCCTCCCTCTGCCAGGACTCAGTGTTCTGTGATTGCAACATTGTTGCAAATGAGATCCCATTGTGACGTCATAGCTGTACCTGTCACTGCAGTGTTCAAGTCATTCTATCCCAAACTAGATTTTGTAAAGTTAAAAATGTGAATAACTTGTAAAATATAACATCAATCTGAACGAAACTTGATGAAAACACTCCACAAGGCAATTGTGAGTAAGGTGGTGCAAAAGTTATAGCGCTATCGTGTTCGGTTTTGAAGTAAATTCAGGATAACACACACACACACACTCTCAGACACGCACACGCACACGCACACAGAAACAAACAAGATGAGAGTTTTAGTAATATATAGATAGATATGTGGAACAAGATTTAAGAACATTTATAAACTAATCCAGATCCAGTTAAGAATGTTTGAGTGCAACTTATTTCAAAGCAATTAAAATGCACGAATCATGCCATACTTAATTAGTTCTTGACTGAACTCATGATATTGTAAACAATGCCACTTGTCTTGTGTGCTTATTCCCAAGTTAAAATCTGTAAATTAACACTAGCTACGAAAAAACCCCATTGTTTGGCTTTGTTTTAGACGATAAATGCCACAATGAGTGCGTTGGATTTCAGTTGCTGGGCTCAGTGATGAACTGTGACATTTAAAGTGTGCATACATTTTGATCAATCCCATCAACGACAGATGGCACAATGGGCTAAGTGTTCGGCTGGCAACCGGAAGGTAGCCGGTTCGAATCCCGCTTGGAGTGCATACTGTCGTTGTGTCCTTGGGGCAAGACACTTCACCCACCTTTGCCTGTGTGTAAATGTAATGTAATTATGTGAAGCACTTTGGGGTCAATGCAAGTTGACTAAAAATGTGCTATATAAATAAGATTATTATTATTATTTGTTTGCTGGATACAGTGGTAACATTATAGATGGAATCAACCTTAATGTTAACGTGATTTTACATGATTACATATTTTATTATGACTGATTTCAAGTTACTTGCTCCGAAGAGATCAAACATTGATGTATCTATTGGCTGATTATTTTTTTTTAATAACAAAAAGTGTAAGTTTCTGCAGAATTTTAATAACAATCCAAACAAAGCTGAACTGGTGAAAATGAAAACTGTTAGATGAAAAAGCGAAATGAACCAGGCACAAAACATCAACTGAGATTTAAACTGATGCAATGAGGTGGGAAGTGAAGATGTTAGACATTGTGAGGTGATTCATTTTGATAGGGAGAGTTTTATTAAGTAGTCGCATATTAGGATATGAAACACAAAGTTACAGTAAGTAATTGGGTTGGTTGATCATATGTTGACTAGTAGAAATACGAAGATATAGGAATTCTTGCTGCAGTTTTACTGGGCACCTGTAGTGCCATATGCAGTTTTAATTATCGTGCCTAAAAATGTTCTACCCTTGGTGTCCACAAAGCTTAAATTCAATACATTGACACCTGGAAGGAGGGTTGTGACCTCTGAAAGGTGATTGCATCGAAATGATAAGGTTTCTAGGATTGAAAAAGTTAAAACAAAGAAACTTGGAATAGGTCATTCAGCCTTCGAACCTGTTCTGCCATTCAGTATAATCATAGCTGATCATCCAAACTCAGTACCTTGTTCCTGTTTTCTTTCATTCTCTAGTGCCTTTAGCATTAAGAACTATTGAGTGAAGGAGACGTTATTAACTCAGAGGGCTGTAAATCTTTGGGAATGTCTCCCCCAGAAGACAATGGATGATCAAGTGTTGACTATATTCATGACTTGGAGCCTTTGTTTTTGTAGACATTAAGGAAATCAAGATAGAGAAGGCTTGGTTGGGAAGAAAAAGTTGAGATAGAGGACTGTCATGTATTACTGAATAGTGGCACAAGTTCAAGAGGCCAATGGATCTACTTTTTTTTGTTACAGCAGTGACGTCAGTTCAAACGTACTTCATTGGCTTTAAAGCACCAAGGTGTCCTGAGCTATAGTCACCATATAAATACAAATGTAAAAACACGACATTTTATTTCCTTGAGAAACTTGCTTTTCAATTTCTTCGCAATCCAACTTCCTTTTGGATTGATACTCGATTTTAAAAAGGGTGCAGAGATTGTATCTTTGGTTGTACAATATTTGTACCTCAAATACGAAGGGTGCAAAATATACATCCAACAGTAATAATGGTCTGACATGCTTATCCTCTTCTGGTAGGCTTCACTTGTTGTGCCTTTTGTGGCAGAGAAGGTGTTTTATCATGATTGCTTAGTCTTCAGGTGTAAGATAGATATTTAGTCAAGTCAAGTCAAGTTTATTTGTCACATACACATACGAGATGTGCAGTGAAATGAAAGTGGCAATGCTCGCGGATTTTTTGTGCAAAAGACAAACAACAAAACAACCAAACAAATTATAAACACAATCATAACACACATATTCTTTTACATAATAAATAATAGAAGGAAAAACGTTCAGTAGAGTTAGTCCCTGGTGAGATAGGTGTTTACAGTCCGAATTGCCTCTGGGAAGAAACTCCTTCTCAACCCCTCCGTTCTCACCGCATGGCAACGGAGGCGTTTGCCTGACCGTAGCAGCTGGAACAGTCCGTTGCAGGGGTGGAAGGGGTCTCTCATGATTTTGTTTGCTCTGGAGTTGCACCTCCTGTTGTATAGTTCCTGCAGGGGGGTGAGTGAAGTTCCCATAGTGCGTTCGGCCGAACGCATTACTCTCTGCTGAGCCTTCTTGTCCTTGGCTCAAATTGAGACAATTCCCATACCAGATGGTAATACAATACAATACAATACAATAAGATGTTTTGTCCGCCGCTGCATAGAAGATAGTGGAGGATCCCATCGGAGACACTAAAAACTGAATTTCCTTTCCTTGCCTGAGGTGGTAAAGGCGCAATCCAACTTCTTTTTGCCTTACTCGATTTTAAAAAGGGTGCTGATTGTATCGTGTGGTGCCCATGTTTGTACCTCAATACGAGATGTGGACTCCCAGATATTTAACACAGTTCACCCTATCCACAGGATCCCCATTTATACTCAATGGAGTGTACGTCCTCGGATGATGTGCCCTTGGGTATTCAATTATATTTTAAATGAATTTGATTCTTTATTGACCTTATTTTGATGCTGAACAAGAAATTACCTGACTTGTTTCCTGTTCCCATCTGAGGAGTGTATTAAATGATATAAGTGAATCTGTATCACTGTCCAAAATATGTTGAAACTGCAAGTGAGGCAGGGAGAAGTTAATCAAAAGCTTCAGTGAAATATTTCCTTTGAAAAATCTGCTTTGAAATTATTTATAAATCTTAATTATTTAATCTTTAGATGGATTCTTTCAAAATGGGTCAAGATTTTATAAAGAACTCCTCATCCAGTTTGGACAAATGGGAACACTTTGACTTTACCACAGAAATGCATGAATTAAAGGTTAAGAGAGAAGTCTTGAAGACTGCAACAGTTACTCAGTTCAGTCCCGATACGACAGTCTTTAATGCTTCCACACAAGAGTTTCGGCTTAAAGATACCTCGCACCGTGGCTGTCAGACTCATCGAATACCTTCAACGAACACTAGCAAGCTTTCATCCTCTGTAAAACATGAACCATTAAAGAGGGAAAAGAGGAAAAGCTCCCTAGAACGAGAATCTATACTCTTCATGAAAGGAGTAATGGATGAATGTACACACATGGGAAATTTCTCAGGTATTTTAAAACTTCTGATTAAAGTTAATATCAGAAATTGTGAATACATACTATAATTGAAATGTTGTATGATTTATAATGTATACAAAGAAAGATGCAGGATTTCCTGATGGTGCAATGGTTAAATTCATCATGTGGTTAGCTTATCTCAGACATGTCAGCATTTACAGTTTTACAATTATTCTCTACATCCAAAAAGGAAGAGAAAGATTTGTGTGCAAACTCAGTTGCTGATTCTTATCTGCTTAATCCTGCAGTAAGTGAGTTGTTTGATTTGATGTCACAGTGGAAATGTTCTGGTGTAATGAATTCTGTGGTGCAATATCAGAACAATTTGCGATATTTCCAATTGTGGGAGTGTTCAACATGGGACTTAATTGAATGATATGGAGGTAGTCATTTAAAAATGTGCTGTGTAGGAATTTCTTCTTGCAGAAGGTGGTGAAACTCATAATTCCCTACCCCAGAGCTGTGCGGAAACTTTAAATGGAGGTGTATTTAAAGAGGGGTAGATGCACTTTGAAATACTGGGGAACAGCGCTATGGGATCTAGCACAATAGACAACAGGTGCAGGAGTAGGCCATTTGGCCCTTCGAGCCAGCACCGCCATTCAATGTGATCATGGCTGATCATCCCCATTCCCCATTCCTGCCTTCTCCCCCTGACTCCGCTATTTTTAAGAGCCCTGTCTAGCAATCTCTTGAAAGCATCCAGAGAACCTGCCTCCGCCGCCCTCTGAGGCAGAGAATTCCACAGACTCACCACTCTCTGTGAGAAAAAGTGTTTCCTCATCTCCGTTCTAAATGGTTTACTCCTTATTCTTAAACTGTGGCCCCTGGTTCTGGACTCCCCCAACATCGGGAACATGTTTCCTGCCTCTAGCGTGTCCAAGCCCTTAACAATCTTATATGTTTCAATGAGATCCCCTCTCATCCTTCTAAACTCCAGAGTGTACAAGCCCAGCTGCTCCATTCTCTCAGCATATGATAGTCCCGCCATCCCGGGAATTAACCTTGTAAACCTACACGGCACTCCCTCAATAACAAGAATGTCCTTCCTCAAATTAGGGGACCAAAACTGCACACAATACTCCAGGTGTGGTCTCACTAGGGCTCTGTACAACTGCAGAAGGACCTCTTTGCTCCTATATTCGACTTGTCTTGTTATAAAGGCCAACGTGCCATTCGCTTTCTTCACTGCCTGCTGTACCTGCATGCTTACTTTCATAGACTGATGTACAAGGACCCCCCAGATCCCGTTGTACTTCCCCTTTTCCCAACTTGACGCCAGATGAGGTGTTGATGTGAGGGGCAATTCAGTTGTGATATTGAATGACAAGTTAGGTTGAGGAGCATTCTATTTTCTTATGAATTACTTTGAAAAGTTTAAAAACGCAAATTATATGATCTCCTGAACATTTGAGTAGATGTTTAAACCTATTTCAAAATAAAAGGAGGAATTATGAAAGACCTTTGCATTTTTAATGAGGAGAATTGGATTAGATAAATATTTGAAGTAGAAGAAGTGAGTTTACAAGCAGCAGTTGCACTGAACATTATTTAAATTAAGAATGTCAATTAGCATCTGTTGGTCTGAATTGCTAGCTGAAAGTCTGTGTGTGTGTGTGTATATATATATAAGCTCTAATTATCTGATCTTTGATTTAAATTACAGTGCCAGTAGACCCTAGTCTAATCATAGTGGTCCAAGCAAAAGAAGATGCCTATGTTCCTCGAGGTGGAGTACGGAGCCTTAATGAAATCTGGCCTGGGTGTGAAGTCAGATACTTGGAAGGGGGTCACATTAGTGCCTACCTCTTCAAACAAGGTCTCTTCAGGTAAAAGCAACGAGAACCTGACAAAACAGCAATTTCTGTTGGCTTAAAATAATCAATTTTTGGGACTTTTTGCTATTTCTCTCTGTACCAATCACTACCCTGGCTGAAGCCATGAAGATCTTATAGAAACTTACAAAATTCTGGGGTTGGACGGCTAGATGCAGGGATTGTTCCGATATTGGGGAAGTCCAGAACTCCTGGGTCACAGTTTATTTTTTAGGTTGAGATCCAGTTTTTGTGGTGAATCTCTGAAACCTCTACCACAGAAGGTGTTGAGATCACTTCCCTGGGCTAAAGGGACTAATTAATGATAAGGGCCGAATGGCCTACTCCTGCACCTATTTTCTATGTTGTCCAGTTTTTGTGCTGAACCCTGTAGATCACTTCCTGGAGACTAATTAATATTGTTATTTGGTTGGCATGAATAAATGAGAAACCTTGAATGTGTAGAAAAGTGTTGGACTCTTACTGTGGTCGAACTCTGTCAGCTATCTGTCTGGTCAATTGTTCATTCTTTTTCAAGAAGATGTGCTTACAAAGTTGTTATATGTTTTGATTGTGCAGAGCATTCATTTTGATTCGATCCTGCTGGCCTTGCAATGGGATTGTTGATAAATATTAAAAACAAAATGCTGGACATCAGTAGGGTAACTGTGGATAGAAAAAAAAAATTAATGTTTCAGGTCATCAGACAAAGGGTCTTTAACCTTTTCACAGGGGGGCTGTGTAACCTGCAAAGTGTTCCCAATATTTTCTGTTTTTTCTTTCAGATTTTCAGCATCTGCATTTTTTATTCATTTACTGTTGACAATTAAGTGATTGGACTTGGGGAAAGTGGGAACATTTGGCATTATAGAAAATTACATTTTCTTCAGCATGTGGATCATTTGAATAACTCTTCAGTAAAGCACTACAAGCCTAATTTCTCCTATCTTGTGTCTCTCCATAGCTCTATAATCTCCTCTGATTTATCTGTATTTCATAGTTTCATGCCCTTATGGTTTTCTTTATAAAGAAATTCATGCTCCTCTCCTTACTCCAAGTAACATTTTTAGGTTGACGACTGCATTGTTTTATCAGCAGGAGAAAATTACCTGTTCCCCTGGGAAATCCCATTTTCTCCCGGTTGCCGAATTCTCCTTCCCATTCCTCCACAGACCTTTCTATCCTAGGTCTCCCCCATTTTCAGAGTGAGGCTAAACGCAAATTGGAGGAACAGTGGCTCATATTTCGCTTGGGCAGCTTACAGCCCAGTGGTGTGAATATTGATTTCTCTCACTTCAGGTAGCCCCGGCATTCCCTCTCTCTCTATCCCTCCTCCACCCAAGTTGCACCAGCTTCTCATTTTCACCCTACAAACAGCTAACAATGGCCTGTTCCCTTTATCACCGTTACTTTTTTGCATATCTTTCATTAATTGTTCTTTATCTCTCCACATCACTGTCTATATCTCTCATTTCCCTTATCCCTAACCAGTCTGAAGAAGGGTCTTGACCCAAAACATCACTCATTCCTTCTCTCCAGAGATGCTGCCTGTACTCCAGCATTTTGTCTACCTTTGATTTAAACTCTGCATTCTTTCCCTAACGCAGTGATCCCTCCACACCACCATCTCAAAGAAGGCACGTGCAGGGCTTTTAGCACCTGATCCGAAAACATCAAAGAGAGACTGGCTCAATGTTCATTATAGCATGAAATCCATTTAGATAATAATAATAATAATAATAATTTTATTTATAGAGCACTGTAAAAACAAACATAGCTGCCAAAGCACATCACTAATTTGACAAAAAAAAGTCTAATACACACCAAAAATTCAAAAGAAATAGAGGAAAAGACATTTAAACCAGAAGCAAAGCCTCTGCAGCCAGGGAGTACAAATCGTTTTAACCTATTTGAAGATGGACAGGAGTAACACAGTGATCCGGAGCAAACAGAAAGATGAGCCTCCGACAGACCACCAGGAGCAGCTCAAAGGGACCGGGCAATTAGGGTGGAGCAGCTCGAGAGGTGCAATAGAGATTTATAACAGTAACTTAAAATGAACCCGAAAGTGCACCGGGAGCCAGTGTAGGGAGGCCAGAATTGGCGATATGTGCTCCCTCTTTCGAGTCCCTGTTAGCAATGACCTGATCCTAAAACAGTGAATTTGGTAAAAATAGAGACTGGCTGTGTACAATGTTCATAATATAACATGAAATAAACACATTTATTGTTGACACAGCCAGAAAATTACATCTGCCTGTGATACATTTATTCAGAATTTAACTTTTGTTTTGTTTGCAGACAAGCCATTTATGATGCATTTGAACGCTTCCTTCAGAAGTACTCCATTTAGGATTGAACGTTGAATGCCATGCTAATGGTGGATTTAATTTATGACTGATTCCAGCATACCGAGTCGTCATCACTGCTACAAGGAATATCATTAGCAAGCAACTTCACATGGAAGATGGGGAGCATCATTGTCCTCTAATGGTTGCAAGCCAGTTAGTGAAAGAAAAACAAAAGAACTGTATACTAACCTATTATAAATGATTATTGGTCTCACAGTTCAAAATTTGTTGAACTCAATCTCATAATTAGTGTCACTTTTAGTAACAATCTCCACATGCTGATTTTTTTACATTTTACCAATACGTTTTATTCGATCTGTTGTGTGTTTAACTTTATTTTCTGACAAGTGTGAACTTCAGGGAAAACATACATGTACAAGAATATACAAATGAAGAAAATGAATGTGTACTTCAAAACTGACTTGAACAATTGTATTAGTAATGTGCATAGTGCTGTATACAAGGAAAGGACATGGTGCTACTTTGAGTTATTTTGTGCCTGCTTGAACGACTGAACTTAGGAAATCACTTTCCATTTGTAGCAAGGTGACATTTTTATTCTAGAATGGTGCCAGAGCATGATGACTCTGCGTACTGGCCCCAACACATCTACTTATTCCTTTTACAATTGTTCTGCTTTTCCAAAAGCTCAATTCCAAAACTGTCTGAATTACTAACAGTGTTCTATCTGCCTTTTCTCTGTGCCTGTAACTTTATTCTGTGCCCAGTTTATTTTCTCTTTTGCACTGCCTGACTTTTGTACGTGTCTGTGGTATGATTTGCCTCGATAGCGTGCAAAAGGTTTTTCACCAACTCGGTACTTGTGACATTTATGAATCAATGTCAATACCAATAATGAAGAAATCATTTGCAAATGTCAGACAAAAAAATGGAAAAAACCAAGGGCACTTTGTTAAATCAGTTTCCTGAATCTACACTGGAATTAAGATTTAATCCTACAATGATTGATTAATCTTTGGATACAGTGAAAAATTATTTTTGGTTTAAGATTTAGTTAATATGAAGAACTTGTAACTGAAAAATAATTAAAGCAGCTCAATGTCATGTGTGAATTTTATAACTAATTTAATAATTACAATTTTCATCAATAAAACTCATGAAACATGTTCCGTTTCTTTAGTTTTGATCCATGAAAATGAGAAATATTGTAACTCATTTCCTTATAAATTCATAGAGATTAAAGTACAGAGGGAGTACTCATTCAACAGGCAAGGGAGTACTCATTCAACAAACTAGAGGGGTATTTTCTGAATGTTCAGAGCAGGAAGAGATTATTGCTTCCCGTAATGTCTCTATCCCATAATAAATCTCTTGCATAGAAACTTTAACGTTCTGGTACTTCCAGGAGATTCTCTCATTCTGTTCCCAGTGCACTGTTAAGACTTATTTTTCTGCAAAGTAACTGAAACATACTTCAGAATGATATTAATACTTCTGGGGTTTTAGAATGAACTATTACTGTACCATTGGTAGACAAAAATGCTGGAGAAACTCAGCGACTGAGGCAGCATCTATGGAGCGAAGGCAACGGGCGACGTTTCGTGTCGAAACCCTTCTTCAGACTGATGTGAGGGTGGGGGGTCGGGAAGAAGAAAGGAAGAGGTGGAGCCAGTGGGCTGAGAGAGAGCTGAGAAGGGGAGGAGAAAGTAAGGACTAAGAAGTCAATGTTCGTACCGCTGGGGGTGCAATAGATGCTGCCTCACCTGCTGAGTTTCTCCAGCATTTTTGTCTACCTTCGATTTTCCAGCACCTGCAGTTCCTTCTTAAACATATTACTGTACCATTTCTCACTTAATAGGTTTATAAAATATCAACAAACTTCCTATACTTGTTTAACCATCTTTGTATCAACTGAAGATTCGAAGCTACTGTTACTGTTGCTTAATTTAATTATTCAGTAAAAGATTGAACAGTTCTTTCAAGGGAAGATCCTAATTTATTCTGAATTCTAATTACTCATTATGGTTAATTACTCATAAATGGTTAATTTGGAAACTTGGCATATTTAATATTTTAACACATGTGATTGGAAACGGGCAGGGATGGACATTCTGCACTGGATTTCTGATCTAAAGAAATGCATTCCCAAAATAGTGACATGAATGAGTTGTGTGCATTCCATTCTGTATCATTCATTTGACACTTAATGGGCATCAATGTTGCTGGAAAGGGCTTAAAAATTATTTAACATTTTTATATTTCTCTAGATGAATTTTGGAAAATTAAATTCCTTTCCCTTCAACGATCACTATCTCAAGCAAAACCAAACTGATGACCACATTGGTCATAAGGAATAGGCGGAGAATTAGGCCATTCGGCCCACCACGTATACTCTACCATTCAATCATGGCTGATCTATCTCTCCCTCCAAACCCCATTCTCCTGCCTTCTCCCCATAACCTCTGACACCTGTACTAATCAAGAATCTCTCTATCGCTGCCTTAAAAATATCCACTGACTTGGCCTCCACAGCCTTCTGGTTGGTGAGCCATTATTTGAACCTATTTGAGTATACAATGTATTCAGACCCCTTCACATTTTCCACATTTTGTTACGTTACAGCCTTATTTTAAAATTGATTAAATTCCTTTTGATTTTATCATCAATCTACACACAATACCCCAGAATGAAGAAGGGAAAACAGGTGTTTAGAAATGTTTGCAAGGTAATTAAAAAGAAATAACTGAAATATTACATTTACATAAGTATTCAGACCCTTTGCTATGACACTCAAAATTGAGCTTAGGTTCATCCTGTTTCCATTGATTATCCTTGAGATGTTTCTACAACTTGATTGAAGTCCACCAGTGGTAAATTAAATTGATTGGACATGATTTAGAAAGGCACACACCTGTCTATATAAGGTCCCACTGTTGATAGTGCATGTCAGAGCAAAAACCAAGCCATAGAAACATAGAAAATAGGTGCAGGAGGAGGCCATTCGGCCATTCGAGCCAGCACCGCCATTGGCTGATCGTCCCCTGTCAATAACCCGTGCCTGCCTTCTCCCCATATCCCTTGACTCCACTAGCCCCTAGAGCTGTATCTAACTCTCTTAAATCTAGTGTGTCCAAGCCCTTATATGTTTCAATGAGATCCCCTCTTATCCTTCTAAACTCCAGAATGTACAAGCCCAGCTGCTCCATTCTCTCAGCATATGACGGTCCCGCCATCCCGGGAATGAACCTTGTAAACCTACTCTGCACTCCCTCAATGGCAAGAATGTTCTTCCTCAAATTAGGGGACCAAAACTGCACACAATACGTCAGGTATGGTCTCACTAGGGCTCTGTACAACTGCAGAAGGACCTCTTTGCTCCTATATTCGATTCCTCTTGTTATAAACCTCCAAGCTTCCTACTCCCATTCTCAAGTTCTACTTCTCCATTCCTCACCAACATGTTTTGAGATACTTTATGGTCCTATAGCAACACAGTTTATTGTTTGCTCCCTTGTATTATCACATGGCTATAAATGGAAATAGTATTTTAAAAGATTGCAAATAAATACGAGTGAGTTCTCAAGTTAAAAACTGGGAATAGGCCTGTAATTTCCTGGTCATATGGATCTTAAAAATTAGAAACAATAAACCAAATGATGAAATTAAAGTTCCCTATCCATTAGAAGGCAAAATGGTGACTCTAGGTTTCAATTATTGCAAAGTGCCAAGCTTGTAATTTAAAAGTACAAAATTGTTTCAGCTTATTTCAACTATTTTAGCACAACATAAAAACCAACATTGAGGAAATTTAATTTTATAATGCAATCTTTATAATGCAATTTATAATCTATGCTGTGATAGATTAATTCAAACAAACAAAAATACAATGCAATTCTAAGGATTCTTGAAAAAATGTAATTAAACATTTCCCTTGCCGCCCCTACAATTGGGTTTTAATTTGAAGAAAGTTTTTGGAGAGATGCATTGGTGGGAATCGCATGTACAATGATACATTTAGAAAATGCTTCACTACTGTAATGCAATATGCACAGTGAACCACAGACTATTAGGATGGAAGCCAACATTTTGCTGCAAGTTAGATTTTGATGCAAGCCTCTGGAACGTGGGCAGGCTGAGATATGTCTAGGCCATGATTGTAGAAGATAAAACAATATTTGTAGAAAATAAAAAATACTTGGGAGTAACTTTCACTACCCGACAAATCAAACCACGGTGAATGATTGGACCCTGATGATTGTTGTAGAGCCAATGCAACGGTCTGTAGGTGCGCCGTGTTCGTGAGCGCCCGTAACTAGGGGCCAGTGCTCCGGGTGGCGTGAAGGGGCGGGATCTATGTCAACACATGATAGATGTGGCCCGCCATCCACTCACAGACATGTGTCCTGGCCCCTATACAGAACAAGGTTGCCCACCCCTGCCCTAGATCTTCAGTTCCCTAATACATCTGGGAGATTGTTTGTCTTCCTTAGTGAAGACAGATCCAAAGTACCTGTTCAACTCGTCTGCCATTTCCTTGTTCCCCAGAATAAATTCACCTGTTTCTGTCTTCAGGTGACCCACATTTGTCTTAATGAATCTTTTCCTTTTCATATACCTAAAGAAGCTTGTACTATCCTCCTTTATATTCTTGACTAGCTTACCTTCGTACTTCATCTTTTCTCCCCGTATTGCCTTTTTAGTTACTTCTGTTGTTCTTTAAAAGTTCCCCAATCCTCTGGCTTCCCACTCATCTTTGTTATGTTATAGGTCTTCTCTTTTAGTATTACACTCTCCCTTGTCAGCCACAGTTGCCTCTTACTCCCCTTAGAACCTTTCCTTATCTTTGGAATTAAATAATCCTGCATCTTCTGGATTATTCCCAGAAATACCTGCCATTGCTGTTCCACTGTCATCCCTGCTAGGGTCCCATTCCAGTCAACTTTGGCCAGCTCCTCCCTCATGCCTCCATAGTCCCCTTTGTTCAACTGCAATACTAACACTTCTGATTTCACCTTCTCCCTCTCACATTGTAGATTAAAACATCATATTATGGTCACTACCTTCTAATAGTTCCTTTACCTTGAGTTCCCTTATCAAATCCGGTTTATTACAGAACACTGTCCAGAATTGCCTTCTCCCTGGTAGGCTCCATTACAAGCTGCTTTAAGAATCCATCGCGGAGGCACTCCACAAACTCCCTTTCTGGGGTCCAGTCCCAACCTGATTTTCCCAGTCTACCTGCATGTTGAAATCTCCCATAACCATCATAGCATTACCTTGTTTACATGCCAATATTAACTCCTGATGCAAATTGCACCCTATATCCAGGCTACTGTTTGGGGGCCTGTAGATAACTCCCATTATAGTCTTTTTGCCCTTACAATTTGCTCAGTTCTATCCACAATGACGCTACACCTGATTCTATCTCACCCCTCGCAAAGGATTGAGTTTCATTCCTCACCAACAGAGCTACCTCACCCCCTCTGCCCACCTGTCTGTCTTTTCGATAGGACGTATAACCCTGAATATTCAGTTCCCAGCTCTGATTCTATGCTGGTTTGGTGGAGGACACTGAAATGATCTGGGAGAATACAGCTAGACTAATTTAATGCAAATGAAATATGATGTGTGAAAAATGTCAAGTCATTAACATTAGGAAACAAATATGGAGCATTTTTAAAATGATGTGTGCTTAAAAGGTGTGTGTATTCAGAGGAGCCTGTTTGTCCAGGCACACAAACCACTGAATGTTAATGTACAGATACGGCAACCTATTAGCAAGGAACCTACATGTTGACCTCTTTTACAAGAGAGTTTAAGGACAAGAGCAAAGATATCTTATTGCAATTGGATAGAGTTCTGGTGAGACCATAGCTGGAATATTTTGTGAAGATTTGGTCTCAATAAATTTACCAGTTACAGGTAAAAACTCGAGACAGAATCCTGAGATGGGGTGGTGGGGAATTTGCTTATGAATAAAAATTAAGGAGATTAGGGGTCATAATGTGATTTTGTTGATTTAACAAATCTGTGTTACAACTGGTCTGTTCTGCTGTAGATTAATTTAGATTAGATTCTTTAATAATCCTTTACAGGAAATTACAGTGCCACAACAGTGTTGTATTGGAAATCCGCTGTGTAGATGGTGAACAGGAATGGAGCCAGCACAGTTCCTTGTGGAGCCCCTGTGCTGCTCAGGATGGTGCTTGAGACATTGTTCTGTAGGCGCACATACTGTGGTCTGAGGAAAAGGTAATCCAAACACCACAGTACCAGTAATGGATCCACCTTCATCTTCTCCATCTTCTCCCCTAGCAGTCGGGGCTGAATTGTGTTAAAGGCGCTTGAGAAGTCAAAGAATGCAATCCTTACAGATGCATCAGGGATGTCCAGATGTGTGTACGCCCTCTGCAGCATGTAAATGAGGGCATCATCGACACTGATGTTGGGCTGATATGCAAACTGTAAAGGATCTATTTTAGTTGACACACTAGTCCTGATGTAGGAGAGGACAAGTCTCTCAAATGTCTTCATAATATGTGAGGTGAGCGCTACTGGTCTGTAGTCATTGTGGTGAGTGGGATGGGTCTTCTTTGGGACAGGTACCAGGCAAGATGTTTTCCACAGCCTTGGGACCTTCTGTAGACGCAAGCTCAGGTTGAACAGGTGTGTTAGAACACCACACAGCTCTGAAGAGCAAGTCTTCAGTAGCCTTGGGCTGGTGTCATCGGGCCCCACTGCTTTCCCTGGCTTCAGTCTGTTCAGCATCATCTTGATCTGGGCAGTATGAAGCATAGATGGGGCTGGTGGTGGAGTAGGGGGTGGGAAGAGGGGACTCCGTGCAGGTGACATCTCAGGAGTGTTGGAGAGAGGGAGGGGAGGTGGAGAGGAAGCAGCAATGGTCAGCAGACCAGGTGGGGGAGGCTGGGATGGTGTGGGGCAGTCAAATCTGTTGAAAAATCTGCTCAGATCATCAGCCAGACTCTGTTCACCATCAGGCAGTGTACCGCCCTTCTGCTTCATGCCTGTGATCTTTCGCATTCCAGCCCATACCTGCTTCACTTCATCTTGCTGCAGCTGTCGTTCCAGTTTGAGCCTATATGCTTCTTTCCCCTCCTTAATCCTCACCTTCAGTTCCTTTTGAAGTTCTGTGATTTTATTCCTGTCACCCTCCCTGAAAGCCTTTTTCTTCTCATTTAGTAAGGCATCAGGCTGCTGGTAATCACCCTTCCTATTTCTGTCAAACCCGATTATTCTTGATTTAAGATCATTCACCAGTAGATTCATAGAATGATACAGTGTGGAAACAGGCCCTTTGACCCAACTCGCCCACACCAGCCAACAGTGTCCCAGATACACTAGTCCCACTAGCCTGCGCTTGGTCCATATCCCTCCAAACCTGTCCTATCCATGTACCTGTCTAACTGTTTCTTAAACGATGGGATAGTCCCATCCTCGACTACCTCCTCTGGCAGCTTGTTCCTTACATCCACCACCCTTTGTGTGAAAAAGTTACCCCTCGGATTCCTATTAAATCTTTTCCCGTTCACCTTGAACCTATGTCCTCTGGTCCTCGTTTTCCCTACTCTGGGTAAAAGACCCTGTGCATCTACCCGATCTATTCCTCTCATGATTTTGTACACCTCTATAAGATCCCCCCCTCATCCTCTTGCGCTCCATGGAATAGAGACCCAGCCTCCTCAACCCCTCCCTATAGCTCACACCCTCTAGTCCTGGCAACATCCTTGTAAATCTTCTCTGAACCCTTTCAAGCTTGACAATATCTTTCCTATAACATGGTGCAAAGAACTGAACACAATATTCTAAATGTGGTCTCACCAACGTCTTATACAACTGCAACATGACCTCCCAACTTCAATACTCAATACTCTTGACTGATGAAGGCCAAAATGCCAAAAGCCTTTTTGACCGCCATATCTACCTGTGACTCGACCTTCAAACAACCATGCAATACAATACAATACAATTTTATTTGTCACTTGAATCTCATAGAGGCCCAAATGAAATATTGTTTCTGCAGTCATACACACAAGAAAAAAAGACCCGACACACAACACAATTTACACAGACATCCATCACAGCGAGGAGGAGATGCTTTATTATTATTAATGTTAATGAAGGAATTTGCCTTGGTGCTCTGCCCACAAGTAACAACATGACATACAGTGATAGTTAGGAATGACTCAGAAAACACGAAACAGTAATAATAATAAAACATTAATGATAAAACACCATTGATCAAACATGTGAACCAACAAAATACCAGATCAAAGGGAGACTACAGATTTTTGACTGTTGAGTAGAGCAACTACTCGTGGATAAAAAACTGTTTTTATGTCTGGCTGTGGCAGCTTTGACAGTCCGGAGTCGCCTTCCAGAGGGAAGTGATTCAAAGAATTTGTGGCCAGGGTGAGAGGGACCCACATTATCAACATATAACACACATAAAGAAGCATGATTTATCTCTGCTGCCATTTTTGCTGAGAAACATGGAAAAATATGTGCAGTAGGCCATTCAATGCGATCATGGTTGATCATCTAAAATCAGTACCCAGTTTCAGTTTTTTCCCCATATTCCTTGATTCCTTTGGCCCCAAGAACTAAATCTAACTCTCTCTTGAAAACATTCAGTGAATTGGCCTCCACTGCCTTCTATGGCAGAGAATTCCACAGATTTCACAACGCTCTGGGTGAAAACGTTTTTCCTCATCTCAGTCATAAACGGCCTACCTCTTATTCTCAATCTGGACCTTGGATTTGAGCTTTGGACACTTTAGGTACTCTGTTGTACAATGTCATTCTTTTGCCTCTCCACACATAAACAGTGGTCACGGATCTCCGCGCAGAATAAAAATACCACAAGACTTTTGTCCCTTTAATTATGCCTTCTACATTTGCAATGGAAATGAAAAAAAAGGAACATGCCCATGCAAGCAGTTATGGCTAATTGGATGACGATGGCTAGCGGGGAAGGCTGAAATTCATTTTTAATAAGCATAAGATAATAGAAAATACTGGAAATACTCAGCGGGTCAAGCAGCATCTGTGGAGAGGGAAAGAGACATTTCAGGCCGTTTCAAATGCTTAACCTCTTATTTGCCCTTTAGACTGTTTTACTGTTTTTATAAATCATGTTTCTCGGGGTATCTAAATCTAAATTTTATTAGTTGTTTAAGTTATGACATCGGATGGAAGCTGCAAACCCAAATCTCGTTGCACCTATGTGCAATGACAATAAAATATATTATTATTGTTATTATACTCAAATATTTTCACTGCTTAACGGTGCAGCATCCTACAGTTCCTTCCAACAGGTTATTTTGCTGTTGTCAGCTCTCCGATACCTGTTGTTATTTAAAGCATAATTGAGCTGGTGGTTATAGATATTTTTGCAGTTTCCAGCAACAGCATTTGGAAAGGATGAGGATTCTGCCACAGGCAGCGATGGTCCAATTCTACACGGCCATTGTAGAGTCTGTTCTCACCTTCTCCATCATGGTCTGGTTTGGCTCAGCCACCAAGCACGACACCTGGAGGCTGCAGCGAATCGTCCGATCAGCAGAGAAGGTTATTGGCTGCAACCTTCCCTCCATTGATGAACTGTCCACTGCAAGGGCCAGGAAGCGAGCGGGCAAGATCATCTCTGACCTCTCTTATTACCCTGGCCACAAACTCTTAGAATCACTTCCCTCTGGAAGGCGACTCCGGATTGTCAAAGCTGGCACAGCCAGACATAAAAAGTTTTTATCCACGAGTAGTTGCTCTACTCAACAGCCAAAAATCTGTAGCCTCCCTTTAATCTGGTATTTTGTTGGTTCACATGTTTGATCAATGGTGTTTTATCATTAATGTTTTATTATTATTGATGTTTCGTGTTTTCTGAGTGATTCGTAAATGTCACTGTATGTCATGTTGTTACTTGTGGGCGGAGCACCAAGGCAAATTCCTTGTATGTGAATACTTGGCTAATAAACTTAAGGGCCTGTCCCACTTGCATGCGACTGCATGCGTCTGGTGCGACCAAGCGTATTCGCTTGAGGTGTACGGGCCGCGCGGGGCCGGTCCCACTTCGAACCGCGGAGGTGTATGCAGTTGTGCAGGGCTGGTCCCGGCATCGTACGGGGCTCCGAACATCTCGCACTGTCCGAAAATGTCGCGCCCCAACGGCCTGTCGGCCCGCAGGTGCGTTGAGGGCGTACGCAGCGTCTCAACGGCATAAGCGCGTGGCATTGTGCGATGACGTTACCGCCCGACGCCACACGACGTCCATTATCAGTCAGCCCGCCTTTATTGCGTCAGCATAAAAACCGCGCGCGATTTGAAAATAATCACCACTAACCGCGTTTCTTGGAGTTCCGTTTTCTTCCCAGTTGCATCGATCCACAGAGAACAAGGAACCCCAGGAACATCAAGAAGCAATCCATGCAGGACAAGGTAAAGCAGGTTATTAGAAAGAACACACAGATCCTGGAGGGTCCAGCCACTGCTTCTGGCCATGCTGCTGTTCCTGACCCTGCTCCTGCTTCAGTTCCCATCCCATCTCAGATTCAGATTCAATTTTAATTGTCATTGTCCAGTGTACAGTACAGAGACAACAAAATGCATTTAGCATCTCCCTGGAAGAGCGACATAGCAAACGATTTGAATAAATAATAATAAGTGTCTGGGGGGGGGGGGGGGGATTGGCAGTCACCGAGGTACGTTGTTGAGTAGAGTGACAGCCGCCGGAGAGAAGCTGTTCCTCGACCTGCTGGTTAGGCATCTCCTGCCCTATCTTCTGCCTCAACACCCTCACCAGTTCCCACCCCAGTTCCCAACCCCAGCTGCTGCTTCAGCTCCTGCCCCAGCTGCTACTGCAGAAATTTTACCAGGGACCAAGAGGGAGACCTGGTGGAATGGTATTAGGCCCACCGTGAACTCTACGATAAGAGCCATCGTTATTTCAGGAGCACGGATCTCCGCAATGCGATGCTTGAAGACAAGGCGAAGGAGTTCCCTAGCTGCTCTTGTAAGTACATACTTTGGAGTTTGTCTACATTTCTGTGGTTGTAATTGCAGTTCCAATTAAGATTACAATTTGCTCAACACTGATCTTCATCTATTCTATGTTGTCTCAGATGACCAACTGTGTCAATGGCTCAAGAGTCAGAGGGCACGGTTCGGGAGGCTGTCCCGCAGTCTTGGCAAGTCTGGCTGGGCCAATAAGCCACTGACTGACAGAGAGCAGTGGATCGTGGAGAAATGGGGAGTTCGTGCGGAACCACATAGTCCGAGTGCAGAGGAAGGAGAGCGGCAAGGAGGTGAATAGTTGAGAAAATGATGTAACAATTATAATTTGTTGGAAAGTGAGTCAAATGATATTTGACAAGGATAACTTGGTGGTCACCTTGCTTGCTGCGTCCTGATGGCCTTGCACATTTCTGACACACATTTACTTTCTTGCAGCTTACCATGGGGATATCATCGTGCACCAACTCGAATGAGGGCGAGACGTATGCCCAAGAGGGACCTCAGGGTCGGGCACTGCGATCAAACAGCAGCATGCCAAGCGGAAGCAGGCCTGCACAACTGCAGCAGATTGCGACGTGCCTGTTCAACAACTTCAGCGGGAGATGTTCGCGGAGGTAAGTGCTTTCAGGTGAACCATCAGCAAATTTCCCATTTACACCACCCTACATCCACGTTTCTCCATCGCCTCCCAAAAAATACTTACCAGGATTGCACTGTCTTTGTTGCAGACCATGCAACAGGCTAGGACCACTCATTGCCGAGACAATAAACGTCTTGTTGCAGCCAAGGACGCCGCACGAAAGAATGGTTTATGTGTACTCAACGCTACAGAGGGAGGAGATGTTGCAGATCCCTGAGTCACAATGGCCCAGCTACTGCTTGGAGGGCTTGGTCTTGGCAAGGGCGCACAGACTTCTTCTGCCAGTAAAATCTTTTAATCAAAGTTTATTGA
The DNA here is from genome assembly GCF_028641065.1 of Leucoraja erinaceus. Lineage (NCBI taxonomy): Eukaryota > Metazoa > Chordata > Chondrichthyes > Rajiformes > Rajidae > Leucoraja > Leucoraja erinaceus. The sequence continues at coordinate 167,490,789 of NC_073377.1, forward strand.
ATTTGTAAACGTTTGACTTTATTGCTTTTTATGAATTACTCACTACAAATTCCTTGGTGTTGCAGAGTCCGATGAAGCACATGCCACTCATGCCACACCAACATATGGGGATGATGACACCACAGCATGCTCACCAGGTACACTGTGAAACCTGTGTGAGTATTCAGTCTGACTCAAGATTGTCTCTGACACACAACTTGTGAAAGGGTGTGATTTGTTTTGCTCCCATACATAGTGATACGCTTCTGTGTTTTGCCCACAGGCAATGATGGGATCCCGTCCCATGGCACACCCGTAGATGGCAGGCCCACCCAACGTCAGGGCAGCCAGCTCAACGCCACATGTTGCGGCACCCGGCATGGATAGGCTCGGAGCAACAGAATTCCCGGTGCGATTGGAGGGTCCCGACACAAGTGCCAACTTCAGCCTGAATCTCTCCGACTATTTGATGGAGGATTGCCCAGTGCACATGGGCCGTAAAGAGTGATGCTCTCTCCAACATTCATTATTCTGTTGACTTGTTAAAGTTTTATTTCCCGTTGTTTTTCACTACGTGTTTGTTTGCTTGCACTAAATAAAAAATATTCTGTTGAATTGTGTTGCACATTAAAAATTAGTCTCTTGTTTTTCAATATGTTATTTGTTTGCTTGCACTATATAAACAAATTAATTCTTTAAAGTCATGGGTCTTTGTCTTTATTGGAAATAACTTCACCCAAAACTTGATTATTAAACTTCAGTGTAACCTTTTCGTGTAGTGGAAAAAGCAGTTTGTTAATCATGGCGTTGATCTCCCATATGGAAACCACGTCTATAATGAAATGCATCTCACATATAAAATCCTCGATTTATTAGATAAATAAAACACACACAGGCATTTGGTTTATACTCTCTAGAATTTAGGAGATTGAGAGGGGATCTTATAGAAACTTACAAAATTCTTAAGGGGTTGGACAGGCTAGATGCAGGAAGATTGCTCCCGATGTTGGGGAAGTCCAGGACAAGGGGTCACAGCTTAAGGATAAGGGGGAAATCCTTTAAAACCGAGATGAGAAGAACTTTTTTCACACAGAGAGTGGTGAATCCCTGGAACTCTCTGCCACAGAGGGTAGTCGAGGCCAGTTCATTGGCTATATTTAAGAGGGAGTTAGATGTGGCCCTTGTGGCTAAGGGAATCAGGGGGTATGGAGAGAAGGCAGGTACGGGATACTGAGTTGGATGATCAGCCATGATCATATTGAATGGCGGTGCAGACTCGAAGGGCCGAATGGCCTACTCCTGCACCTAATTTCTATGTTTCTATGAACTGCATTGAATTGCAAAGTGTGTCATGAGATGCCATATAAAGCAGACAAAGGCATTTATACGCTTTTAAAATGATGGCATTTCAAAGAAAGTCCGATGTGTGAGGTATTATTATCACAGTATTATTAGTTTCACATATAAAAATCCTCCATTAACATACATAGATCCTCCTTTTATTAGATCAGTTCCTGCAGTGGTGGTCCTCTGTCTGTGGTGTGGGATGTTTGCTGCTGATCTTCAGCACATGTCATTCTGCCAGGGTACACTGCCTCGCTCGGAGTTGTAGTAAGCACAGAGATGGTCCCTCTGCTCCTTTGCTCTTTTGTTGCTGGTATTTTCTTGCAATGCGCCTAGTGCCACCATCGGTGCAGCCTGTCTTGCAGCTCTCCATGAACCTGGTGTGACTTCTCCTGTCTGTTTGTCCATCGTGTCACCCTCCACCATGGCTGCTGCTGCATCTCTGCTGCGGATCAGGTTGTGGAGGACACATGCCGCGTAGACAATGGTCTGCACATTCTCGGGCTCCTGCTCCATTGTAGTCAGCAGGCATCTGAATCTGCTGGCAAGGATACCAAAAGCATTTTCCACGACCCTCCTAGCCCTGGACAGCCTGCAATTAAAGATCCTTCGTTCCCTTGACATTTGCCTGTGAGGGTATGGCTTCATCATCCATGGCCTGAGTGCAAAGGCATCATCACCAACCAATGCGTAGGGGATGTCAGGGTTGTCTTCTCCCGGCAGAGGTTCTGGATCAGGAAGGCCTGCTCTCCCTTCTTCCAATGCTTGCCCAAGGGAGGTCTCTGTCCAGATCCCTCCATCTGCGGCACTACCAGGTGTGCCCACATCCACATACAGGAAGTTGTAGTTTGCATCCACCACAGCTAACAGCACGATGGAATGGAACTTTTTGTAGTTAAAGTACGTAGAACCTCCCCTGGGTGGACAGCGGATGGCCACATGCTTCCCGTCAACTGCCCCACATGTGTGCAGGAAGTTCCATCTGGTTTGAAAGCCGTGCACCACTCTCCTCCACCCGTCAGGTGTACTAGGGCAGTCAATCATTTCTTCATATACATTGTTGATGGCATCACAGGTCTCTCGGACAACCTTGCTGATGGTGTTGTGAGCCACACGGAAGTTGCACGAGAGCCTCCTGTAGGAATCCCCTGATGCAAGGTAGCGGAGGGTGATGGCTAGGCGCAGGCCTGGTTCCAGTGACTTCCTCATGAAGGTGTCCGTTTTCTGCAGAAGAGGACCGACTCGTGTCTTTAGCTCCTGAAACAGGTCAGGGGGGATCCTGGTGAAACATCTAAAGGCAGCCTCATCTTTCCGCTGCAGATCCGTCACCATGATCTCATACTGGCCCAAAGTGGGTCTCGTCCGGAACAAAGACCTCGTCCACACAGACCTCTTCCTGGGTTTCTTGATAGCCTTCCTTGTTGTACTCTTGCCCAGCTGATCTGTGAGCACGAGGGCTGCTGCTAACAGAAGTCTCGCTTGCTGTTGCAGCAATGCAGTCTGCATCTCTTCCATCATGATGATGACGGTGCAATAGCAGCCAGCAACCCCCCCTTTAGATGAGTGTAAATGACGTCACGCGCCAACTTCGCTTCCGGTTTTGTCGCGCCAGACGCGTGCAAGTGGGACAGGCCCTCCACTAACTTACTTACTTCTCTTTCCGGCATCCGCACCCACGTCTCCGACGTCAGCGGCGACGCACGCTGTCGGGGCACGTATGTCGGTGGCGGGGCTGGGGATGGCCGCACATGCGCTGTGAGGCGCCCGGTACCCGGCGATGGTAGACCGCGCATGCGCTGAGGCGGACGGTGCCGGCGATGGTAGGGCGCGCATGCGCTGAGGCGGACGCTGCCGGCGTTGGTAGACCGCGCATGCGTCGAGGCGGACGGTGCCGGCGATGGTAGACCGCGCATGCGCTGAGGCGGACGCTGCTGGCGATGGTAGGGCGCGCATGCGCTGAGGCGGACGGTGCCGGCGATGGTAGGGCGCGCATGCGCTGAGGCGGACGCTGCTGGCGATGGTAGGGCGCGCATGCGCTGAGGTGGACGCTGCCGGCGATGGTAGGGCGCGCATGCGCTGAGGCGGCCGGTGCCGGCGATCAAAGATCTTCGCTATAAGATCTCTGCCGGCGATGGTAGACCGCGCATGCGCATATGCCGCCTTAGGCCCCCCCCCCTTCGGGAAAAACCCCGCACGGAGCAGCCCCCCCCCCCCCCCCCCACTGCGCACGCGCGGTGCCATCACCCACACTGTCGAGCGACTAACATGGTGGGGCCCAGCGTGTCCTAACTCCAGCAAATGGCAGCGGGCACCGGGGACAAGGTCTGGCCATGTACCGTGAGCTGCAGCGAGCCGCCGCCACAGCCTTGACTGCTCCTTGTGGCTGATCCCGCCCGGGGTTGGGGACAACGAGGCGGCGTGCGGGGGTTAAGGTTGGGTTGGCGAGGGACCCACCACGTTTGTTGCAGCGAGTGGGCGAGAGGGTGAGAGGGGGAGCGACTCGGCCGTCCTCTCCTCTCATCTCATCTCATCTGATCTGATCCACCATATTGCGCCGCCGCCGCCTGCTCTCCTGCCTCACTCCTTTTGCAATCTGTTCTTTGCACAAATTTCTCCCCGCAAGTCGGATTTTCTCCTGCAGTAGGAGCAGCAGCAGGAGGAGGGAGGGCGAACATTCTCTTTATTCTCCCAGCAGCAGCAATCCCGGTGAGATGTTTGACCTTGTTTTATTTAAACCACCTTTCCCGTTCCTACTTCGCAGGAGATTTTCTTTAAAAAAGTACTAGTGTCTGGAGGGTCTATGGTGTGAGGGAGGGCAAAGTGAGGGGATGGTGTGGGGTGTGTGGGGGGGGGGGGGGGGGGGGGGGTGTGTGTGTGGGGGGGGGAGGTTGTGTGTGTGTGTCTGTCTGTGGGGGTGTGTGGTGTGGGGGGGTTGTGTGTGTGGGGGGGGGGGAGGGGTGTCTGTGGGGGTGTGTGTGTGTGTGTGTGTGTGGTGTGTGTGTGTGTGTGGTTGTGTGGTGTGTGTGTGGGTGTGTGTGTGTGTGTGTGGGGTTGTGTGTGTGTGTGTGTGTGTGGGTGTGTGTGTGGGGGTGTGTGTGTGTGTGTGTGTGTGGGGTTGTGTGTGTGTGGGGTTGAGTGTGTGTGTGTGTGTGTGTGGGGTTGTGTGTGTGTGTGTGTGTGGGGTTGTGTGTGTGTGTGTGTGTGGTGTGTGTGCGTGTGTGGGGTGTGTGTGTGTGTCTGTGTGTGTGTGTGTGTGTGTGTGGGGGGGGTGTGTGTGTGAGAACATTGCTCTCCATATTGACGGCCGGCTGCATGGCATTGAGCTGACCCGTTATGGAATCCACCCCTTTTTTTGCTTCCTCTCCTCGCCTCCCTCTTTGACACGTGTTTTAAAATCATTATTTTTTAATTTTTTAAATATATAATAATAAATTAGGTGCAGAATAGAGAGAAAGAAACCCCAATAAACAAGGCCAGTTTCCACAGTAACAGCTGTGTGTGTGTGTGTGTGTGGCGTAACAATAGTGTGAAGCGGTGCGACGGGCTGGGCCGGGCCGGGCGGCGGGGTCGGGAGGAGCGTTCCCCGGGGGGTTGAGGGCAGCAACAGCGGGGCCCGGGTCCGGTGGAGCGCTCCCAACAGCGGGGCCCGGGTCCGGTGGAGCGCTCCCCGGGCTGGGCTAGGCCGGGTAGCGGGGTCGGGAGGAGCGTTCCCCGGGGGGTTGAGGGCAGCAACAGCGGGGCCCGGGCGGCCACGTCAGTGCTACTCCACTCGCACGTGGTGGCGGAGAACTAGTGGCCGGGGCCGGGCTGCTGCATCCACTACACCCCCATCTCCTCTTCTCCCCCTGTACCCTGACAGTGGTCACTGCCTGCACCGTCTGCAGAGAGCATGTCTATCAACTAATTAGATAATAAATGTATCTATAAACTCTGCCCCACCCAACCCCAACATGCTTCTAACCTTGGACCAGCTGTTGCAGCTGCATCGGGCAATGGGGGCGACGTCTTCTATTTGATGGTTTACATTTAATTAAGTATTGTCTCTTGCATTCCACCCTGTCTCCTGCAATAAAAAAAGCATCTCCATTTTTAAAAGGCTCTAAGTTTGCTCTCATTGATTGGGGGTCTGGGGAAGTGCTTTTAACTCTATTTTAACTGGCCAGGTGATTCTTTAAAGAGCAGCTTCCGAAGGACTGGACAAGCTAGAGATGCAGGAAAAATGTTCCCAATGTTGGGCGAGCCCAGAACCAGGGGCCACACACAGTCTTAGAATAAAGGGGAGGTCATTTAAGACTGAGGTGAGAAAAAATATTTTCACTCAAGAGAGTTGTGAATTTATGGAATTCCCTGCCACAGAGGGCAGTGGAGGCCAAGTCACTGGATGGATTTAAGAGAGTTAGATAGAGCTTTAGGGGCTAGTGGAGTCAAGGGATATAAGGCAGACGCGTGTTATTGATGGGGGATGATCACATTGAATGGCGGTGCTGTCTCGAAGGGCCGAATGGCCTCCTGCACCTATTTTCTATGTTTCTATTATACATTTTTTTGTTGTTTAATGGTCCTTTTCTAATTTTAATTCCGACAGTAAAAAGCGCCCAACAGATTATTTGTCGAGATTGAAGCACAAGGGGCGACCCAGCTGCTGGGGGCACCGACGATGGCTACCGACGTGGAGACTCCAATGCTCCAGCCCACCGACCACGACACTAGTAGTAGCAGCAGCAGCAGCGGCAGCAGCGGCGGCAGCAGCAGCAGCTCTCAGGAAGAGCCGGCCGCCTGCCACCGGCCCCCATCGCCCGGCTCTGGGGGAGAGGAGAGACCAGACAGCGACCTGCTGGAGAGGCTGGAGCCGCAGCCCTCAGGCACAGAGCTGGAGATAGAGCTGAACAAGGAGAACGACCAAAACCAGCAGGAGCCTGCGGATAAATCGCTAAAGAACTTCACCGAAGCGCCCCCTCCTAAAATCAACCCGTGGACCAAGAAGAAAAACATGGTCACCGCCAACAGCGTGAACGTCAGCAGTCAGGAGACAGGTTTGTGCACGAAATTGATTTTAAATCTCCCTGCCAGTGGGTTTGTAGCTGCAAGTGACAGTCAAGAGGCGATTGCCTTTATTGTTTGATTATTGCTGGCTCCGTTTTGTTGTAATACTTTGACAAAGTAAGGATTTTAAAATTCGTTTGTCCACTTTTCTTTTTGCATATCTGGCTTGCTGATTGAAAGTCGCGTTGACTGTCAATCTTTGGGTTTGCTGACATGAAGCAAATAATTGGATTAGTTTATAGGCCACGTGTCTCTTTAAAATAAGCAGCTTTGAAACCTGGAATAAATGAACGCGTTCGTCCTGTATTGTCACATCATTGTCATCCCAGTTTTGTTTATATTTCAAGAACTTGAACGTATTCTGGGATTCTGGCCAGTTTTTTCTAAAATAAACGACTATTCTGTCTATTGTGGTATTGAGAGAGGATGTTGGTCGGCCAGCTGCAAGTCTATTCCCTGGAATTAAAACATTTATTTTTTAGTTTGACAGGAGTTTGTATATGATCATTGTCACTATATAAGTCAGTCCTTTTACACCCCTTCCCCCTGATGGCAGATATTCGTTAAAATAATTGATTACTTTATAAGGTGTACTAGTAATTTGTATAAACCAGACTAGGGTCATTTGGTCTTGCTCATAATTCTACTAGAAGTAAACGTCGTGTTTTGTGCGAACTACTCATGTTCATTTTTCTAACAGCACGTTCAAACTGGAAATCTTAAAGAAGTGTTTGATCTCCCTCGCTTGCCTCTCATTGCTTGCGTTTCTTGGAGACTAGCAGTAAACGGACGGATATGCTGATGGCAGCGCATTCAACCTTGAGGTGCCGTTTAAATGCCGCCCTTCCCCCATTTCTAATCAAATTTCAGACGAGCACGTGTAGACCGACTGTAGGCAAGCAGCATTTCAAGTGAAGCAAATTATGTTGGAATTAAATGTTGAAGTCACTACTAACTGTTCATAGGAAAATACTGCAGTTTTGTTGTGCTTGGTAGAAAGACTTGTTTAATTTGGATCTAAACGGAATATATTTACCCAGTGAAATACGCCTACATACATTGTGTTAGCCAACTTGATTAGAATGTGCAACAAAGTTACTAAAAATGCTCAAGTGGCATGTAATCGAATTTTTATATTGATCCCTGGTGAAATCTGAATGACAATGGCGTCATGTGTTAGTTTGACGGAGGATTACTTTATCTAGTGGCAGTAAAACAAACTTGAGGTGCTGTGGGTGTATTTTCAGGCTCATTATTAAATATGCCCTCTTTATCAATATTTTTGGTGACCTTTTGCATTAGCCCTTGTTGACATACTAGTTTGGACGCTATTTCTACAATTTGTGCAGTTTTATCAGTAACTTGCACCAAATCCTGACCATATACCTGCTCAGCTGTAAGACACGTCCTGTTTCCCTCCAGGATATAACATTGTGGCCAATAATCCAGGGACTATTGATGGCAAGATTTTATGTTGCCTATATTTCATGAGAATCATATTTGATGATTTAGTCCTAAAATTATATGAATGTAAGTGCCAGCTGAACATTTGTTAAGTTTACTCCTGTTTTTCCATGTTATAAAATTGTACACCACAATTAACACTCCCCTCTGCTCCACTATTTTAAGAAAGCAACCTCATCAGCAAGTCTGCTCTCATGAGAACACTTCCTTAGCTCACAACATTCTTGTAAATCCCTGTACCCTCTCTACTGCTATTAGATTCCTCCTGTGAGATAACCAGTTTAAAACTTTTATCACGACTGACCTGTTCTTCTATACTTCACCTTGACCAATAAAAAGCAGCATAGCTTTTGTATTCATAATCACCTTATCTGCTTGTTACCATGGTACCATGCCGTCAGAGATTTGATATTTTAAGTTCCACTGTTCATTCTTATTAGTAATATGCCTAATATTCATTTTGCTCTTCTCAAATATATTCTTTCTCTACGGAATGAACCGTGTGCGACTTTTCTGTTGCCGAAACAGACCATTGTCATTTTCCTCCAGCTTTCTTCAATTATAATTTGTAAATATTGTCTGAAAACGTATGCGCCATGACAGCTCTAAATCATTATTGCATACCACAAAGCAAAGGACATAATGGGAAGTCCTTGAGAGCCCCACATCAAATAGCTTTCTGGTCTGTAAAATGTCTTGTCAACCAATGCACTTTGTCTCCTGTTACTGAGCTGATTTTGGATCCAATTTGACACATTTCTTTGGATACCTGTTTTTGATTGCAGCATCTTGTCGAGCGCCTTGCTGAAATCCATATGGAATATGCATGTACTCTTTTCTCCACAGCCCCCGCCCCCCCCCTTTGCAATTGACACTTGCTGTCAGACCCAGCCTTCTCTTAAGTCCACTGATTGGATTTTAATGCACTTTGGTTTTTAATAGTGATCTATGCAAGTCTCAGAATTTTAATTATAATGCTTTTAATATTATTTCCGGAGAATATTGAGCTCTGAGTATTTGGCCGTCAGCTTTTGTTTCCAGCATCCTACTCTCTGTTCTCCTTTACATCAAGGACAAGTAGATTTTGGACGGCCTGGCCTTTTTAGAAACTGAAAATAGGTGCAGGAGGAGGCCATTCGGCCCTTCGAGCCTTTGGCCCTTGAGCCATTTTTCTTAGGGAAATGGTATCCGTTCCAAGCTCTTGCTTTATCCAGTCTTCCTTTTATATGGGCACTGATTTGACTTTGGAGTCTCTAGTCCAGTTAAAGTTTACAATACTGAAGGGATTAGGTGAAGGGCTTTGCAGACCAGAGTATTGCTTATTTATTTCATTTTGTAATTTTGAACTAATCTCATTTGAGCATCAGTGGCAATTGGCGGAGAGTCGCACAGGTTTCTTGTTGCCTATCACTCATTGTTGTATCCATTTGGAGTAAGTATGTGATGAAGAGATCAGACATTTTACTACTTGTATAACAAATTAACTTTGGCCAACAACTGTCTTGACTCTTGACTATTTACCATTTCACCACACTGTCTGGCACCTACATAACTCTATCCTTGAAGATCATTAATATGCTTAGAGGGGGGAAAAATAAAAATTTCTGAGTTCAAAGAATGTAATTTTCGCCTTAAAATTGAAAGGTTCAGTGGGACTAAAGAGGGCTAAGCTTGTTATTCAATTGGATGAGATTGATTGGACTGGAGATTAGATTTCTCCACCATATTTTTAAAAATTTATTTTTCTTCCCCCCTCTTTAGGTCTCCCTGCACCACCCCCCCTGCCGAGAGAGGGCGGGCAGGCAGGCAGGCGACCTGCTCCCAGGCCTCTGCCAAAGCTGCTCTAACCAGTTGCTAGGAGGTGTGCAAGAGCATCCCAGGGTGAGTTGCCCTCAGCTTTTATTCCCCCATCCCCTCAACTGTTGGGAATTGGCTAACCTTTTCTGTGCCTTTTCACCTCTGTTTCCACCCCTCCACCAAACCTCGCCCTTTCCCATTTGAGGTTAAGCACTCCACCTGTGGTCATTTGGAGGCATGAACTTGTGGTAAACCAGTTGTGTACTGGGTTCATAATTCCAAGTATAGATAATTTAAAATAACAAGAGAGAGGGGGGAGAGAGTTGGTGCTGGAGTCTATCTAGTGAGTTATACCAAAACGTTTACTATTTGGAACACAAAATAATCGCCTCAAAATCCACCGTTTTAAAAACAAAGAGTAAATCCACAGATCCTGGGCATCTCTCCATTTCACCCACGTATGTTTGCCAGATTTCAGACATTGCATATCAGGTGATAACTACTAACTCAACAACTGAGTAATCCTAAAACAATTTGACTTTTAGTTTTAAAGACCATTTGACAACCAGCACTAAACTGTTTGTAAATTTTCTGCACTGCAACCTAGTGGTGGAGGAAGTGAACTAGTGGAGAGCCTAGTGGATGAACTATCAAACAAATAGGTGGTTTTATTCTGGATGACGTTCACTTTGAAGATGATTGGAGCTGCACTTTTCCAGGAAAGTGAAGTGTGTTTCATCACACGGCTGACATGTTAGGGGAAACCTGTGTAACTCTCCTCATTGCTTGGGATGCTGAGATAGGGTTGGTTCTAGAGCAAGGGTTCACAACCTGGGGTAAAATTTCCCCCCAGGGGGTACATTTGTTGATTTAGATTTGTACTTTTTTTTCTCATTGACTGACTGTAATGGATCATTAGTTCATAAATAAGTGAAACATTGTTATGTGCTATTAAAGTTGCCATGGGTAAACGGGACAAAAAGGATTGGGAATCCCTGTTCTAGAGGCTATAGAAATCTGGCTTCTAACCTGCTTTTGTGACGTCCAAAAAAGTTTGATCTCCCAGCACATTGGGGAATTTGTCACTGACAAATTGAAGTTGAGATTCTCTAGTTGTTAAAGGTCTTATGTAGTGCAACTCTTATATGCCACTTGCTACGCCTTTCAATACTCTGCTCACCAGATCAGTTATAAAACCAGGCCATTCACAGTGACACGCATTGAATTTCTGTTCAACCTGAAGAATGAATCAGCAGAAGATGTACCTAACCTGGTCCTACATGACTTCTGAAATCAGTCATGTGCAAACTCCGTTCTGTCATTGCAAAGGGGCCAATTGAGGAAATGTCAGGTTAATTAAAATATACGATTTTTCTGAATGTAACCATGTCAGGCAGGTTTGGCTGATTTGCGGCTTAATGTCTGGTTCAAAAATAGCTCCTCAAATGGTTTTGACAGAATTTTCCAGAATTTTCGTGAATGTTTCTTACAGTGATAGCCTTCCAAATCAGAAACTTATACATTTTGTTTAATAACTATATTTCTATTGGCATTGCCATTACAAAACTATAGGGATATAAATATTTATATGATTTCACTATTGAACATAAATTAGAATTTTACATTTGACCAGGGATAATTATATGAAGGAAAAAAAGATTTGAACAGGATGTATGCACGTGAGGATTGTGACAGTTTTGTTTAGGTCTTTTTCCTGGGAGAAAAAGCCAAGAATACCCAAAGCCCACTCCTTGGAGTGTCATGTAAGGTCTTTTATTTAACCCTGCTGGTTACTAGCTTGTTCACATAAATCATCTGACTTTTCTCCAGAGTGCTGTGCCTTCTTTTTAAAACAAGCTTTTTTGTGTATGTCAATTTTTGTGGTCATTTGTTGATCAGCCGTGGTTTCAAATGAAAGAACATCTATTTATAATATTTATAATTGGTGAAGTTAGATTATATAAACAACATTGCAATTGCTATATAACTCCCACTGCTATCAGCATTAGGTCCCTTGTATTACTAGAGTGACCGTGGCAACCTGGCTGGTTGCATGCTGGTTCTTTTGATGCCAGAAGGGTCAGGAATTTGTGCAGTTCAAGTGGCTGAATATGGACTAGAAAAGGGGAAATGAATCAGATACATATTGCACCTATGGCTTAACACCTGAAAGTCTATGGGCACAGCATGAAGAGAAGATTGGATTTACCTGTGATGTCATTGATATTTATGTACAGGATACTGAGTTGGATCAGCCATGATCATATTGAATGGCGGTGCAGGCTCGAAGGGCCGAATGGCCTACTCCTGCACCTATTTTCTATGTTTCTATGTACCATTTTTATACCTGATAAACAGTCTAAGATTGGCTCATTGTCTGTAGATTTCTTGCAACTACAGATTTGTTGTTATCAAAATTACTAAACTAAATGACCATGAAGGAATGACGCCTGTAACTGTATCACAGCAAAGTTGTTCATCATGTGGCAAGCAGGAAATAATGGTGGTGGATGTGAGGAGCTTTACCTAACATTTTCATTTAGATAAAGAAGTGTGTTTTTATTGTCACATGCTTTGTTCAAGTAAAATACCTCAGTTTGGAAGTTTGCAGGCTTGTGTGAATTCTAAAAGTTTGGATTTTCATATAAAGTTGTAAATAACTGAATTCAATGTAGAAATTGATAGGCCCAATTTAATTGATGTAAAATTAAGCCCCAAGTAATTTGTCTCGCCCCTCTGAGTCTATAATATCCTACTTGGAGATTGAGAAACACTAGAGGCATGGTACATGTTCCCGATGTTGGGGGAGTCCAGAACCAGGGGCCACGGTTTATGAATAAGGAGTAAGCCATTTAGAACGGAGACAAATAAACACTTTTTCTCACAGAGTGGTGAGTGTGGAATTCTCTGCCTCAGAGGGTGGAGGAGGCAGGTTCTCTAGATACTTTCAAGAGAGAGCTAGATAGGGCTACTAAAAATAGCGGAGTCAGGGGATATGGGGACATGGCAGGAACGGGGTACTGATTGGGGATGATCAACCATGATCACATTGAATGACGGTGCTGGCTCAAAGGGCCGAATGGCCTACTCCTGCACCTATTGTCTATTGAAAGTAGACAAAGGAAAGAAAGACATTTTCTCTGTGTGATAGAAGATACGAGGTTCATTTATTCCCCCATTCTGGAAGTTCTCACTGTTCACTTAGTAAAACCAGTCTCTTAATGTTGTTTTGTATTCAAGAATGCAGTTTCCATTGTGTTGCTGGGAAAATACACTGCTTTATTCACATGTCTAGAACGCAGCAAAGAATTGTAGAATATACAAACATGTACTTTCCAGTGGTTTCTTTGCATTTTTATTGGGTTAGTTCATGCATCAAAAGTTGTGAATTAAAAAAAATCTTGTGAACTAGTTTAAATATTTGATAGAGAAATGCATAAACAAATTTGTATTTGTTTTTCCTACTGTTTATATCTGAAAGTTTTGGATTTAACAAGTAATGCTGCTAAAATGTCAACGTGTTGTTAAAGACTTAATGATACATCTGAATTTACAGGATGGCATTAATTCCAAATACTAAATTTAAGGAGTTATTTTCTTAGTTTTAAATTAGCTTTTTGGATAGGGGGCTAAAACTAATTTTGTGTTGGATTTGCAGATTTTGCTGTTATGGTTAGTGCGCCAAGATGAGAGTGTTTATTTACCCATCCAAAAACACTTTTCCCTCCGTGTTCATCAGAATTTCTGGATCAGAACATTAACAACTACATAAATTGTCACTCGGGGCCAACTGTTGGGAAGTTTCAAGGACAGCTTTCATCAAAAGTAGATTTCCAGTTCATCCAAAAACAACACCCTAGTTGAATAATTTGAGAATCAATCTCATTTAGTTGCTGCTACCATATTGCTAGTTTTAAGTATTACTGTAAGATATTTGCAGGGCTTAAATATTGAGAAATGTTTCCCATTACCAGATTAATTGGTTTAAAGTAGGGAATAGGAGATTTAGAGGGGGGCTTTCACCCAGAGTGTGATTGAAACTCAGAACTCACTGAGAGAAGAGTTGATGGAGGCATACACCCTCAAATATAGATATACGCTTGAAATACCATGGCATGGAAGAATACTCGTCAAATGTTGGTAATTAGGATTCTTACAGGCTCATCACAGTTGGTAGGGTAGTCTGTTTTAGTGCCAGATGATTCTTTGATTCTTAATCTCTATATAACTAAAAGTCTTCGACTTGTTTGTGTGTGCCCACGATTTGTCAATCTGCTTTTCCCATCTTCTTCCAAATGCTAGGCCACAGCCTTCGCACTTTCATGTGTCCTACTCACATTGTCCCCGTCGTGGCGATAAACATCTTCCCGTCGCATTTCCGTAGTTATTAATCCTTTAAATTTTAAAAAAAAAACCCAAAACCTCACCCATCGCGGTGAATGAATAGTGGCAGCCGCAGCCACCGCGGGTCTGGGCTGGGGCCGAGCCTGGGCTGGGGCCGAGCCTGGAGCTGGAGTGAAGGCTGGGGCTTGGGATGGGGCCGTGACCGGGGCCAACAAAGAAGCCGCCGCTGGAACCAAGGACGTTGGTCCGAGGTCAGGCACGAGCCCACTGGATCCCAGGCGGCGGCTGCACTGATAGCCAAGGCCGGCCGGAGTACAAGAACCAGGCCCTGGCGCTGCTCTCCGACCTGGGTACGTCCTGGAGCAGGGAATGGGAGCGAGAGGAGGAGGAGTGGGGGGGGGGTGGGGGGGGGGGGCTGTATGTGGAGGAGGGGGAGAGGAAGGGGTGAAGGAGGGAGATGGGGAGGGATGGAGCAGGGAGATGCCCCCTCCCTCTCTACCCTCACTCCCACCCTCTCTAACCCCCCCCCCCCCCCCTCGACTCGTCCCCTCCCTCTCTGCCTCCACCCCCCCCTCCCTATCTGCCTCCACCCCCCCCCCTATCTGCCTCCATCCCCCCTCCGTCTCTCCTCCACACCCCCCCCTCCCTCTCTTGCCCCCCCCCCCCTACCCCATCTCCCTCTCTCTAACCCCACCTGCCCCCCCTCCCTGCCAAACTACTGTGTCTTATATCTTCTGTATTGAATGATCAGGCTTGGGTAATGTGTAGAAAAGAACTCTGCTATGTTCGGGCACCTCATGTTTTATGTGGGGGATTCGCGCTTGATAAGCAGCGTATAAATCGAAAGGTGCGTGAATCAAACATAGGCCGGGCATGGCACAACAAATGGTATCCCCGGGCAAAAATCACTCAAGGGTAGACAAGCTCCTTGTCTGGTATTTTCCCCTCCCGAATCTGTTCTAATTCTAGGAGCTGCAGGTGCACCTTTTTGTGCGTTGAAAGCTGGCACTCATTTCTTCTATTGTAAAGTGTGAACCTGTCTAGTCATCCTGAATAATAGGCCTGAGGCTGAAATTTGAGAGAGTACAGCTACATGTACGTAGACTTTTATGACTGGCTAATATGCATTTCAGAGACCAGCGGACTGGAAAGCATTTGAGTGAAGGCATTTTATAATGCAATTCCTAAAAAAAAAATTTTAATGAAATGGTAGCTTTGGTAACTTTTTTAATACTACAAAATGATTTTTTTTGTTGTATGATTTTTGTGTGATTTATTCATTAAAAATTGACTTCAAATACGAGAGTGTAACTCTGTTTACAACTAGGTAGAATCAATAAATATCAATTGGACAAATTTAAATTGTTTAATAGAAAAATAACCTCCCATGTCAATGAGGAGGATATTTGTAGTTAGTTAACAATAGGAATGACCAGACTAGAAGCTTCATCCAGCCTCTGTTTAAATCTAATTTATTCACATGAGATGTGGGCAAGATTTTTTTTTTTTTACACTTTAAAACTTCAAACATTGATAAAGTTGGATTATTATTCTAATCCCCTTTGGTTTTTTTAATAGTTTCTAGCGATGATCACTGCAAAGATTCCTCAAATACAAGATTCCTTTCATCTTTCCATTTACAGAAGGCAATAATCTATTTTATTAGTATTTGAGGAATCTTCTTAATGTAGAAACAACATTACAATGTTGAAGAAACATTGTAGAAGCTGTCAGTCAAACATTTTGAAATGTGCTTTTCCTATTCCTGCTGTACATTTTAAACTGTTTTAGAACAGAAGTCATTAAACTAGCAAGTATAACTCGGTTTAAGAGCTAGGTAGGATTCTAAAAAGTAATGTACAATTATTTAATACATTGATTTATATTAAAGTACATTTTTGAATCTGAACTTTTTTGGTAATACAAAACAGTAATGAATGTTGTGAAATGCTTTAAGAAAAAAAATAAAGGCTAGATTTGCTAATATCCATGTAAAGTTAAGATCTATTTTCATTTAGGATTTTGTCAATGTATGCAAAACTAAATTGAAGTTAGGTCTGTTATTAAGAAATAAACTTTGTGTTTCTGCTTGTAGCCATTTTACTTCGGGGAAAGAGTCAGCACAGCGTTACATTTGTTTGCACCTTGGTTGGTAAAATGAATTGAGAATAGGGAGATAGGAAAATGAAATACAATGAAGTGTATCTTTAATGTAATAGAAACAGAAATTTGTATCATTCGTGTTCTTAATTCTCTCCTGTTCTCCCATAAACTCTTCCTTACTGCTTGCTTCCACCCCAATCGTTCATTACCCTCTTAATAAATAATTTGAATGTGAACTACACTTTGTTGCTGTATTCTAAATTTCCAGCTACCGTATTTATTGGCGCCGAAGACACACCCCCATTTTGAGTTGCTAAATTTTGAAAAAAGCCTGGCGGGACAGGATCAAGGGTTTGGTACAAGGAGGCAATGTGGACCAGGGAGCCTCCATCTTCGCCTCTCCCACAATGCGCTGTGTGGTTCAGGTCTGAGGGACGGGGACTTCCTGGCTCGGGGAAATCACACAACAGCGAGAGAGAGCCCGGGATGGAGCAGCCAGCCTTCTGCCTGCCAACGACCACCTCCACCGGTTGCGCCTGTGCTGAAGGACATCTTGGCTCGCGGGCCGGCAGAAGGCGTTGAGGTGGCGGCCGGTTCCGCTGTTCGGTCCCGGCGGCCGCTTGCAGCCACCCCAGCTACTGAGTGAGTGAGTAGCTGGCATGATCCCCGACCCCCTCCTTCTCAATGCTCCTGCCCTCCCCGCAACTTTACCCCTGGCAGCCCAGCCAGGTTTGCTACGTTGTGCAGCCCAGGATATGCTGACCCGGGCCAGACTCCCCACACGCGCTGTGGAAAGGAACTCTCTCTCTCTCCCCCCCCCCCCCCCCCCCCCCCCCCCAGCAGCACTGTCCTTTTACTGCCACTTCCCACTTCATACAGTTCCGGGGTCGAAGGCGTGGCAGGTTCTGCCGAGCAGTCGCTACGAGAGTGGCATTGCTCGGTCAACTGCACTCCAGTGGACGGCCACTGTCCCTGCGGCCCCGGCGGGAAGCTGCTCCGTCTTCCTGCCCTGGGGACCGGACCCGAGTCCTGGTAGAATGTCGCCATCCGCAAAGTGTCCTCAAGGGTGATATGACCCACGCACCCAGCTGGAGAATGTAACTAAGCTGCCAGCAATGAGGGATAGACTTGGCCATCCCTCAGTAAAGCAACATCGTTCTGGCCTGAGGGATAGCCAAGTCTATCTTTCTTGGCTAACATCCTAACCTTCGGCCTCCAAGACGCAGGTAAATTTTCGGGCCTTATTTTAGGGTAAAAAATAGTGTCTTCAACGCCGGGAAATGCGGTGGTCTGTTTTTGGAAATGTTCAAGCATATTATTGTGGTTTTTATACCCAATCCTCTAAATGTAAATCTAAAATATCCCTTGAATCCTCTACATTGTACCCAGTCTTGAACCTTCCTTCCTCCCTGTGCTTTAAACTAGGGACTGGTTTGTTTCTCTTTTTGCAGGTGATCGTTGCGTTTTGGCTGTTTGTGTAATGGAAATCTGCACATAAAGAATTTGCAAACAGCTACCTCAAAAAAAAAAATCACAAAATGGACTAAACTTGATTTTTTTCCAGCATTTGTGCAAAAAAAGTAAATAATACAGGATTGCATGGATATTTAATTGTATCTAATTTATCTTTTATCCAATTTATGATTAGCAATTATTTTTTGATTCTGTGTCTCCAGCATGGTCTCCTCTGTTTTCTTTGACTTATGACTTGCAGGGCATTGCATTGTAAGCTCCCATTGTTTAATTTCCATTAAGCTTAGTCTGAAGAAGGGTCTCAACCCGAAACCTCGCCCATTCCTTCAGTCCAGAGATGCTGAGTTACTCCAGCATTAAGTTACTCAAGCTTAAATTATCCATTAATGGCATGTTAGAAACATAGAAACATAGAAATTAGGTGCAGGAGTAGGCCATTCGGCCCTTCGAGCCTGCACCGCCATTCAATATGATCATGGCTGATCATCCAACTCAGTATCCCGTACCTGCCTTCTCTCCATACCCTCTGATCCCCTTAGCCACAAGGGCCCATCTAACTCCCTCTTAAATATAGCCAATGAACTGGCCTCAACTACCCTCTGTGGCAGAGAGTTCCAGAGATTCACCACTCTCTGTGTGAAAAAAGTTCTCCTCATCTCAGTTTTAAAGGATTTCCCCCTTATCCTTAAGCTGTGACCCCTTGTCGTAGTTCAAGTTATAGTTGTTGCTCTTCCACACGTTGTAGTTGTAGTTCAAGCTCTTCCACACAGCACCTAATGTTTTTCACCTACCAAATAACACACCTACCAGTGTGTTTACAAAGCTTGCTATGTAAAATTACTATTTTAAAATCTGTATAATTCACTATTGCAACATTATACTTAACAGAACATTCAGGGTAGAATGAGAGATCACATGAAAAAGGTGTTTTTTAATTTTTATCTTGCAATTTTTTTTAATTAAAAAAAAAATTGTCTGTTTAAATTGATGAGATAATTTATTTTCCATGTTTACATTCACAAAACCAAAGAGGAAATTTCATTTGAAAATATAACTTATCATGCTAGAAGGAAATGTGACACTAGTTGGGAAGACATTTTCCTAATTTGAAAGCATAGAATCCTGATGCAAATCATTGATTTCGGGTGTATTGAAAGCAAAGGTTGCAAATATGTGGATTCAATACTCATTAATTTTTAAAGTCTTTCTTGGTGTTGCGCATGGGAAGAACATTAGATTTGACGTTTATAATTGATACATCCAAGCAAGCATGATTGAACAGATCTCACTGTGATAGGTGGTTTATAGACAAGTACATCAGAATATTGAGGCTTCTACATGATGGCATGTCAGTCACAGTGCTCAGCAACTACGGCTCTGAGTCTGAGCCCTTCACTGTGGAAACGGGGGTGAAACAGGGATGCATCATCGCACCCACCCTGTTTGTTGTCTTCATTGCTGCCATACTTCACCTCATTAGTGAAGAGCTGCCACAGGGGATCCCAATCCTCTACAGAACTGACGGTGGGATCTTCAACTTTAATAATAGGTTGAAGGCCAAGAGCAAAGTCAGCAACACCGCCATCATGGAGCTTCAGTACACGGACGATTGTGCCATTGCAGCACGCTCTGCAGAAGACCTCCACGGCATCCTGAATGCCTTTGCCAAGGGATACAGAGCCAAGGGCCTAGCCTTAAATATCAAAAAGACCCAGATCCTACATCAACCTCCACCCAACCAGCAGTCTACCCAGCCCACTATAAAAGTGGGCGACACCACTCTTAAAAACGTTGACCACGTAGAAACATAGAAACATAGAAATTAGGTGCAGGGGTAGGCCATTCGGCCCCTCGAGCCTGCACCGCCATTCAATATGATCATGGCTGATCATCCAACTCAGTATCCCGTACTTGCCTTCTCTCCATACCCCCTGATCCCCTTAGCCACAAGGGCCACATCTAACTCCCTCTTAAATATAGCCAATGAACTGACCTCAACTACCCTCTGTGGCAGAGAGTTCCAGAGATTCACCACTCTCTGTGTGAAAAAAGTTCTTCTCATCTCGGTTTTAAAGGATTTCCCCCTTATCCTTAAGCTGTGACCCCTTGTCCTGGACTTCCCTAACATCGGGAACAATCTTCCTGCATCTAGCCTGTCTAACCCCTTAAGAATTTTGTAAGTTTCTATAAGATCCCCTCTCAATCTCCTAAATTCTAGAGAGTATAAACCAAGTGTATCCAGTCTTTCTTCATAAGACAGTCCTGACATCCCAGGAATCAGTCTGGTGAACCGTCTCTGCACTCCCTCTATGGCAAGAATGTCTTTCCTCAGATTTGGAGACCAAAACTGTACGCAATACTCCAAGTGTGGTCTCACCAAGACCCTGTACAACTGCAGTAGAACCTCCCTACTCCTATACTCAAATCCTTTTGCAATGAAAGCTAACATACCATTCGCTTTCTTTACTGCCTGCTGCACCTGCATGCCTACCTTCAATGACTGGTGTACCATGACACCCAGGTCTCGCTGCATCCCCCCCTTTCCCAATCGGCCACCATTTAGATAATAGTCTGCTTTCCCTTCCCCTACCTTGGCAGCATTCTTTCCTCAAAAGCTGACATTGCCTCTGAGGTCAACCATCCCCTAAGTTGTGCCAGCGGAGCCTACGCCAGACTCCGGAAAAGAGTCTTTGAAGACCAAGACTTCAAGGCTCAAACAAAACTGCTGGTCTACAGAGCCGTTGTCCTCTCCACCCTGTTGTATGGAGCCGAGTCATGGACCACCTACAGCAGGCACCTGAGAGCCCTGGAACAATACCATCAAAAATCCTTACGAACAATTCTGAGGATCAGCTGGGAGGACAAACGCACCAACATCAGCGTTTTGGAGGAAGCCAACATGACCAGCATCACCACCACAAATAAAGCAGCACCAACTTCGATGGACTGGCCATGTCATCCGCATGTCCAACACACGCTTCCCTAAACAAATCCTGTACTCTCAACTGAAGGAAGGTCGGCGAGCCCCCGGCGGGACAAAGAAACACTTCAAGGACAACATCAAGAACAGTCTGAAGAAATTCCACATCACATCAAGCAACTGGGAGCACATTGCACTGGACAGGCGCTCCTGGAGGTAATCCGTGCCGGAAGGAGCTGCACGTCAAGAAATGGAACTACGCCGTGTCACAGAGACAAAGCGACAGCACCGTAAGGAGAGAGAGAAGGGGGCTCGAAGACTACCCACCCCCGCCAGTCTCCACTGCCCGCTTTGCACCAAGGTGTGTGGATCGCGGATCAGCCTCTACAGACATCTGCAGACCCACCAGTAGACAACCCTATGGAGAGGAGAGGAGCATCATACTCGTTTCGAGTGACCGCCAATGAATGCAATAGTTAGATTTTGAAATGTGTTGATTGATTATACTTCAGTCCAATCATTGAAATAAAATGTTGTGGTGTTAATGTATACGTGGGCAAGCTAGGTGTTGGAGGGTAAATAAAATCTTGGGCTCACTGGAAAGATTCAACCAGCTCACACAAAATGTTCACAATTCACCGAGCCAACATCAGAGCTTTCTCAGGCTGACACCCTTAGAATGGAAACTCTAGTTATACTTTAGTCCATCGGGAAAGGTTAGTCTTGCATGTTGCCAGCATCAGATACCTGGAAAAGCCACTATACCAATTTGATGTGCCGAGAGAAAAGAGGAAGAGGTTCGAATACTTAAAGCTACCGTGTAATGAATGTATCACTGAATCATGGGAACAACTAGCCCGTGACCATTCGAAGTAGAGAAGGAGCATTTGGAATGGCATGGAGAATTGTGAGTCAGTGTGTTGTGAGTAAATAAAAAGTGTAAATGGCAGAAAGAGCACACTATCTCCCAAACAATGCACTCACCTGTGCTGTTAGATGCTTCTTGTCCTTCTGCAGAAGAGCTTGTATTTCACTTTGCCCTCAGAACCATAAAGAAAGCAAGCACAGCAAACCCTCGTTATCACAGACCTCTTTTTATAAACAGCGGTTGAAGCATCCTCATATTAGTCTGAAGAAGGCTCTCGACCCGAAACGTCACCTATTCCTTCGCTCCATAGATGCTGCCTCACTCCCTGAGTTTCTCCAGCATTTTTGTTTACCTCCTCGTATTAATCCGACACCACAGTTGCATTAAGAATACAGGCCCCAAGTTACACTATGGGGTGATTGAAATTGACAAGCTTTGATCAACACTTGTGCAATGATGACGGACACAAAGTGCTGGAGTAACTCGGCTGGTCTGGAGAGCATGGATAGATGGCGTTTCAGTCAAGACCACCCCTGCTGGATCACTCTGCGCATCCCATAGCCATAAGGCCGGGACCCACAGCTGCGCAGGGAGATGCAGTGTCAACGTTTACCACCTCCGAGGCCTGGACCACTGAAGCTTCCACCACCCCAGCTGCTTCCAGGCCAGAACTACTGACCTTCACTGCCAGGCCGTGCTACCGTTACCAGCCCAGACCACTCCCTCTGTCCGCTTTCAGACCTGACCTACCTAGGCAGCACCCGCCAGGTTGGACTGCCAACGCCGGCCCGGGTTGCCAGGTTCCCTGGCTACATCTACTGCTGGCATTAAAAACATCTGGAAACAAAAGTCACTTTTCAGTCACCTTTTTCTTGTCTAAATTATTGGTTGTTTAAAGTGTTACCGTTTTTAAAAATCATTTGAATTATTTATTATTTCAATTGTCAGGAACATTTAAACTCCATTCAAAATTAATAACTGGTTTTAGTCAAATACGTAGTTCCCCCCCCCCCCCCCCCCAGCTTCAACACCTATAGTTTAGGGACAGTGCTTCCTGAGGTTATGCTGCCTGAGGCCTTGATCCTAGATTTAAGAATCGAAAGAGCCGAAGGGAGATGCGTTCTGCATCTGGCTTTGGTAAGTGTTTGTGCACAATGTCTAATTTTCAGATCTAAGATATCCAGCACGATCTAACCGGGACTATTGTGTTGTCAGGAAAAATGGAAGCTAAATGAAAAGTGACAATGAAAAATTGCAGTACTGAATAGAAAGGAGGAGTTGTGAAGAACTGCCCCAGGCATGAAAATGCTGGTGACTGGTTGAGACAGGGTAAAGGTAGAAATATGGTATTGGTTCACATTGAAATGTTGAACTGGCTTGAGAGTTTTAACCATCCTTTTATATTTTGTATCCTTGTGTAGGATTTAATTAAATATTAGCAAACATTATCTGGTAGTATAATTGATGTTACCTTAAAGTTATTATTGTCTAAATCTCCAAATTCGTTAGGATTAGACTTGGTACTATTCTTTTTGTGTATGCGAAATGAAGCATTAATCAGCATAGTTGATTGCTCATAAGCAAGGTTTTAAATGTGTTCTACAAAAAGTTTATTGCGAACATCTTGTGTATAATTAACTATTGTACACATCCTGGTTCAAAACGTATTTTCAAGTTGGAACACCTATCACTTTCTTGGGTTGCTGGCCCAATTGATAGGATCACATTGTTGTTAAGATTCCTCCACAACGCAAGCATCACAGCATGTGCATTTGCAGCTTCAAAATTAATAATGGTGGCTGTTATTATTATGTCACTTGGATACCGTGTGAGGCCAAACTGTCAATGGAAAAAAGTTTTGGAAACTAGTCAAAGAGGTCCTTCTGATGTTGCACAGATCCCTAGTGAGACCACACCTGGAGTATTGTGTGCAGTTTTGGCCCCCTAATTTGAGGAAGGACATTCTTGCTATTGTTCTTGCAGCGTAGGTTTACAAGGTTAATTCCCGGGATGGCAGGACTGCCATATGCTGAGAGAATGGAGCAGCTGGGCTTGTACACTCTGGAGTTTAGAAGGATGAGAGGGAATCTCATTGAAACATATAAGATTGTTAAGGGTTTGGACACGCTAGAGGCAGGAAACATGTTCCCGATGTTGGGGGAAATCCAGAACCAGGGGCCACAGTTTAAGAATAAGGAGTAAGCCATTTAGAACAGAGACGAGGGAACACTTTTTCTCACAGAAAGTGGTGAGTCTGTGGAATTCTCTGCCTCGGAGCGTGGTAGAGGCAGGTTCTCTGGATGCTTTAAAGAGAGAGCTAGATAGGGCTCTTAAAAATAGCGGAGTCAGGGGATATGGGGAGAAGGCAGGAACAGGGTATTGATTGGGGCTGATCAGCCATGATCACATTGAATGGCGGTTGAATGGCTCTAAGGGCCAAATGGCCTACTCCTGCACCTATTGTCTATGGGGTCTAGAGACACATGTTTACACAAATAAGTGTAGGAGATGGGTAATAAAGTAGATTTTGCTAAAAGGAAGTACAATAATAAACTAAGATTCCGGGAACGAACCAAAGTCAATCGACATGAGATTGAGGAGAGGTGTTGATTGGTATTTAGTATGTATGGTGGTTGATGGTAGGTGTGCGTGCAGAGAATCTCTTGATACCTGCTGACAAATGTTTGTGTGCCCCAACCTCACAGTCAACATACGCTGTTAATTAATTTTCTTCCGGTATTCACAATAACCCATCAGCTATTGGCTCTCAGTGGTCGAAGTAAAACTAAGTAGCATTTTTGAAATTACAACAGAGTTACTTCTCTGATACAGTGGCTATTTCTACAATTGGATCTGTTATTACACCGCCATTATGTCTTCCTTGTCTGCTTACGAATAAACTTAACATGTCATCGCCCAACTAGAAGACAGCTTCATGTTGCAGTAGTTACTGTGACATGTATCTAAATAATGCTGTACATATAGTTTGGAGTAGTAAAGCATTATGTTAAAACGGCGTAAGATTTTCTTTGGTCTTTATTAGAACTAGGCATTTTATTTTTAGTGTAAGGAGTTAGATTTTATGACTTGAATTACAGCCCAGTCACAGAATGTTAGTCAAGTAAGGAATCAACATATTACCTACTGAAAGTTTCTATTGTTATTGGATGAAGGCATTGTTTTGAAAGAGAATAAGGGACATTGATTGCTTTTCACTGTGATCAGTAATTGAGAATCCCAGCTGAGGAGCTGCAGTCCTTGCGTATAACATCAAAATGAATGATGAGAAAGTAAAATAAAGTTAAGAGTCAGAGGCATTTGATATGTTGCTACATAAAAGACTATTGCAGAAAGAAAGAAGGTAATATACTGGAGGTCTGTTTGTCTGGCTAATGAAAAACAGTCGAGGTAAATGAGCCATTTTCATACGACTGATTGTAGCTGTAGCTCGTGGGGATTATTGCTGGGGCCTTAACTTGGATTATTTTAGACTGGCTTCATGGACGATGTGCATCAATGGGGTCTGTTCCTGTGCTATATCATTCTATGATTAACTACACAATATACATTACACATGGTGAAATGTACTAAAGCCAAATTTTCTGATGGTACAAATATTAGCAAATTATGAGTAAGGCACAGGGTGCAATGGGATTCGTAGATGGGTTAAGTGAATGGATAAAATCTTGGCAGATTATAATGTGTGGGTATTCCGTTTCGAAGAACAAATGAAGAGAAAATTATTATTTGACCAATCTACAAAATATCGTGATACAAACGGATCTTGGGGTCCCATGCATGGCCTGCAACTGCACTCATTATGTTTGCGAAGAATGTAAATGGGGAGCATTTTGAAATGGAGCAAGAGCAGAATACCGGCTGCGTTTTCAGCATGGAGCAGGAAAAACAGTAAACTTATGTTTATTAACTGTATCAAAAAAAACATGGATTATTGTTGGTTTTACATTGCCTTTTCGTAATGTGTTAAATAAATTAGGATGAGAAACTGACAATGCTCGACATTGGAAGATTTTTTCTTTCTAATAGCTTTTTCTTCAATAGATTGTATTCCATTTTGAACCGTGCATAGTTAATTAATTATCTAATTACTTTTATGCATTGTCAGGACTAGTCTTTTTCTTTTAAAGAAAACATAGGGTTGTAATTTGGTATTTAAAAAACAATCTTTGTTAAATTAGGTCTGTTATTTGGTTTCAATCTTCTATAATTGCGTATTCCATTGTTTCAATAAGTAGTAGAATGTTTATTACCTAAATAATCATGACAGAATGTTTAAGTAGTGTCTTTGACTGGTATTGGAACATTGGTCAACCAGTTACATACTGTTGTTTTTCAAAAAAACTGCCTTTATCCTGTTCCCAGCTGCATGTGTTGGAGGGTAGTTGTGATAGCAAACTGGCAATTTGTCACAACGGATTTCTTTGAATAAGGTTGGGAGAATTTAACACATATTTTTTGAATGACCAAATAAGGAGAAATGAAGTAAGACTCCTCAGAATTACAAACAACTGCATTTCTTTGAGGGAATTTTTCAAATTCAGCAGGTGAGCTTACTCCAGAACCTTTATCCTTTGACATGAAAATATGACACCTGTTTAAAATGTGATGGCAGGGATTTATTACAAGTGTTACACTTTGAAGAAGTATCAATTTGGTGTAAGACCCTTGCCCAATATCACCCCCCACCTTTTTTATTTTTAGAATAGTTTTAAAGTAAGGAAGACTTATAAATTCTGTCATTCTGGAGCATGATGTTTTCATTCTCAACAGCTTGTGCTTTCCTGTCTGAATCTTTCTTTGAAAGTTGGATGAAAGTTAGATAATTCTGGTGATCGGGAAATTTATATAATGGGTATCCAATCCTTTATATTATGGGATTTGTGATATACAGGCTATCAAGATATTGCTGATTTTATGACTATTGTGCTCCATTGAAGGGCTGCTGTAAATGCATCCTCAAATGACCATCTCTTTTCATAATTTTTCTTGCCAGCTTTTCCTGCCCCCAATTGCACATGTGGATACAACATATATCCATCCTGAACCGTGACTTGTGACTGCGAGCCAGGTTCTAAACGCTCACATTGGTAATGAAATATCCCCCTCATTTGGCGATATGCATTTACATTGAGGGGTCTGCTGAATGTAAATTATTTTTTGGTCCACCACCAACCTGCATGGGAAATCTCCACATTTGACTCGGTATATCTGGTCATTTGTGACATTTCATGGATCTCTGCTTGATTTGTTCCAAGTATCTGACGCTGCTTATGTACTGCCAAATTGCAGACAATTAGGCCCTGAGCTCATTTTAACATGCAAGTCTCCACAAAGGAGATTGTGTTGTCTTGAGTGGTGTGACAAGAAAAATCACTGGGCCAGTTTACTGCAAGATTTCCCAGTTACGTATATCTGAACTTTTTTTGAGATGTTTTCTGAGTGCTTTTGTTAAAGAAAGGTCTCCTGTGCACAAAGATTCTCAAATGAGTTTCAAGTTTAGTCGATCCTTGTAAAGCAGCCTGGCCATTCCAGGTTCTAATAGTCTACTATACCTTCCCTTAAATTGCTTTAAATGCATCAAAGTAATTTAATAAATTCACTGCAATGCACAGTTCTCGTGATGAGGTCTTGCCTATGCCTATGTAACTGGGTCAAATCTCCCTACTTTTATGTTGAGTTCCCCTAAAAATAAATGTATTGAGTTGGCCTTCTTGACTGTTGTAACCGGTGCGCTGCCCTGTTTCATATCTGACAAGGGAGTTCCCAGATCTCTGCATTTCACGAGTTACGTAGTAAAATGCTTCTTTAAATTTCCCTAATCTTGAAAATGAACATAATTATTGTGCACAGTATAATTTACTGAGAAGATGCAAGAAAGCACTTTGTTTGGAGGTATTCAGAAAACAGATGTAAATATGATTAGATTTTTTTTTTTTTTGTACCGATCCGATCCACACTGATTCACCCCCCCCCCCCCCCCCCCCCCCATCACTGCATTATAAGAGATTTTGTTTGTATGAATATTGGCTGCAGTATTTTAAACTGCTCTGTGTCAATGCGCTTAATTGATTATAGGTTTCTTTGTAACATTCTGAAAGGTGTTTGTATATATTAAAATTGAATGATTTTTCTACATTTTGATTTCTGTTCTCTGACTTACCTCTACATTTTAGTTTCAGAAGCCCAAAGTGCAACCAAAGTCATCAAGGCAAACAAGCCCAAGACGATAAAGAAATCTGGCAAGGTATGTAAAAGGAACAAATAGATTGTCTCTGTGAACTTAATAATGGGCCTATTCCATCACATCCTCAACGTGTGTAAAAAACAATTAACCCCTTGCCACAGCCACTCCCACCCCCTGGCTCATTTGGCTCTTCTATTTCTTTGCTCTTTTTCTTCTATTCTTGAAGCTCTTGTGTCCATCTCCCCAAAACTTAGATTATTAAAAATGTCTTGGCTGAGTCCGTTTGCAGCCATTCAATTCCTTTGATACCATTACTTCTGCTTCACTCACCAAATGTTGCGTGGTTTTTGAGTGTTTCTAGCTTTTCCTACATCTGTAGTTTTTGATTATCCATTTTTTCCTTCTTAAACAGCCTCTGGTGTGCTGGAATCGGTGCTAAACAGAAATATTTTCCTCATGATTTGACTTTTTTTTTTCTTGCATTGTTTTCTTGTAGCAGGTTAAATGAGCATGAGGCAATAACAATTTAGAAGTTTTTATATTAATAGCCTTCTTGTTAGTAACACCTGTTGGAAGGAATACGTTTTCTGGCAATCCCCACAGACTAAATTACACAAATTATCACTTTCCCTTAGGACTAGATAACATTCACCACTAAGGAATTTACTTGAAAGTAATGAGTTCTGAAAGCTCCTATAAAGGCATTGGCTTTAGTGCATGCTACATACAACAAATTCTGGTTATTGTGCCTCTTTAAATATTCTACAAAATATTCTGGTGACAAAAACAAAACAATTTACCACCTGACTAAGTAGTGTTATGCACTACGGCACTTTGTTTAATACTGGTCTATAACGGAGCATGTTGCCCGATTACAGTTACATTATTTTTGTTTTGTTACTTATTTTTATAGTGAAGGTGTAACAAAACTGTGGAACTAAATCCTAACCAAGGTTGTCAAAGTTTAGAGATAAGGGAGGTGTAAATGGGTTAAACAAGACTAGATAGGATTGGAGGTATTCTGAACAGCTGGATAGTATTCTTTCCCTTGAGAAAGCAAGCCACATTTATTTTTGTTTTTCCTCTTGCATAAAATCCATCTTGATGTGGGAGGAGTAGACATGAGAGTCAAATGCAGCCATTTTTTATAAAGGTTGTCTTGGCCTTTATTGAAACCTTGTTCTGAATTAAACATCTGTCTTTTTCCTTTCTACTTAGTCGTACAACACACAAGCGGGCCCTTCAGCCCACCAAACTTGTATCAACTATTAAGCACACATTTGCACTGGCAACAGTAATCCCATTTAACTTCATTACCACACTCCACCAATCTGCACATCTATGGGAGAAACAGGAGCACTCTCAGGAACCCCATCTCAGGAAATCCCAATCTAACTTCACTTAGACGTCCTTTACAGATTACTGTATTTGAATCCTTTTGCATCAAAGGTGTACGTATGTTGAACCTTTTCCTTCTTGATATACACTGGTTACGATACTACTTATCTAACCTACAATATGCCATATTGTAATGTCATTTCTCTTAACTTTCCAAATCACAGTCATCAAACGACACCGCACCTGCACCCTTTTATAGCCACCGTTAATTTTAATCGGACACTAACACCAACTTGATTTGTGAAACCATAAAGGAACAGCTGTCTCTTTGCCAGTGCTAATGACAGCACCCCCACACCAAGCTTTGAGAATAACATTAACAAGAATGCTTTTCCGATTTTCCAACCGACCTCATTGCGACCGTTGAGTTTCTTTTCTCAAACTGTAGCGCTACAATGCCTGGATAGAGTGGATGTGGAGAGGATGTTTCCACTAGTTGGGAGAGTTTAGGACCAGAGGTCACAGCCTCAGAATAAATGGACGTCCTTTCAGAAGGCGATGGGGAACATTTATTTTAGTCAGAGGGTGACAAATCTGTGGAATTCATTGCCACAGAAGTCTGTGAAGGCCAGCTCAATGGATATTTTTTAAGGCAGAGATAGATTATTGTGTCAGGGGTTATAGGGAAAGATAAATCAACCATGATTGAATGGCAGAGTGGACTTGATGGGCTGAATGGTTTAATTCTGCTCCAAGACCATATGAACCCATGCTGGAAAACGGCATTCTGCACTTGCGTATTGTTCTGTGCACTACCCGTTGTACTTGTGTAAGGCATGATTGTACTTGTGTGCAGTGACAATAATAAACCAATACACTCAGCTTGCCATTCCAATAGGATGGGTATTGAACCTATATATATATATATATATAGGGTGAATAAGTATACAGTTTAAAATGTACATACACACGCATACATATAAAATGGGGACTTTTTCAAAATGAGAGGCTTTGGTCGGGGGGGGTGGTATTTGGATTATTTTGATAGTTCTACCATACTATATCAGTAGTAAAGAAAGCAAATTCAATGCTGGCATTTATTTCAAGAGGGCTTCGATACAAAAACAGGGGTGTCATGTTGAACCTCTAAGGCACTGATAAGACTGCATTTGGAATATTGTCAGCAATTTTTGGGCACCATATCTGAGGAAGGAAGTGCTGGTTCTGCAGAGGGTTCAGAGGAGGTTTACAAGAATGATCCCAGGAATGAGTAGGTTAACCTATGATGAGCGTTTGTCGGCACTGGGCCTGTACTCGCTGGAGTTTAGAAGAATGAGGGGGGACCTCATTGAAACAGAATAGTGGAAGGCTTGGATAGAATGGATGTGGAGAGGATGTTTCCACTAGTGGGAGAGTCTAGGCCATAGCATCAGAATTAAAGGACCTTCCTTTTAGAAAGGAGATGAGGAGACATTTATTTAGTCAGAGGGTGGTGAATCTGTGAAATTCTTTGCCACAGAAGGCTGTGGAGGCGAAGTCAGTGGATATATTTACGGCGGAGATAGATAGATTATTGTGAAGGTGTCGGTTATGCAGAGAAGGCAGGAGAATGGGGTTAGGAGGGAGAGATAAATCAGTCATGATTGAATGTCAGAGCAGACTTGATGGGCCGAATGGCCTGATTCTACTATTCCGGATGACATATCCTTAAAGGTTGATTGATTGACATATCCTTCTATGCTGTAAACGTCTATGAAGTCTATTGCTTTTCATTATTATTATTTATTTTTTTAGGCAAGTGATTTCAGTGACATCACAAACTGGCCGACTCCAGGAGAGATGGCTAATAAAGAGGTATGTATGCTGGGAATAAACAAATACTTCACAAGCTGGTCTCTCAAATAGAACAAAATACTAATGCAATGCTGGTGGAAAACAAACTAGCTGCCGCCTGTCCATGGAGACGTTTTTTTTAAAGAAGGGAGATGGCCATTTACCCCTACTGAATAGGAAGTTCTTAAGTCGGGTGTACAAGGAAAAAATATCATTATAAATCTTTTGATTTATATCTTTGAGATGAGTGTCATTTTTTCCATCTTGTATCCACATATATATTGCTTATTTGTTGTCGTCTTTGATGTTCGTTTCTCTTAATGACCTGGAATTTATTTATTATTTGTAAGCAACGCTGTCAGAACTCATTACAGTTTGATAAAAGTAACAGCTGCTTCCGAGTCTGCATAAGTACAGTTAAACACAGGTGAAGTGACACGTTTTTGGCCATGTGATTGACAGTAAGGAGGAAAGCTTTAGACTACAGAAAGATACAGATGGTCTGTATGGAATTAAAAAGAAAGAACCCAAGGTTGCATGAACTTGAAAACTCGCTATCCGAAAGAACTCGAAACCTGAATATTTTTCAAATGTACAGGTTGAACGCTGATTTTCCGCCACACTCCGTTCCAGAGCCTTTGAGGATTATCGGTTTTCAGACCAACAGAGGTCAGGAGATAATGAAACATTACATCCCTAGCCTGCTAATGATACCTGTCTGTGTCTCTACAGCACCATGGATGCCATAAACGTAACAATGTAAACTGAATGTGAATGGACTGACCTACCGACCCATCCCTGGCTCCCCACCGTTCCCTGGATGTTTACAGCTCTGGTTTGCAACCCCACTCCACCTGGCAAGGTGCACAGGCGAGCCCCGCCCTCACCTGCCGCTGTTTCTTGCTGTCGGCAGTGGCTTTATCCGCCACCGCCTGTGTCCAATCATCCGTTTCCCACTCCTCCCACCCGCAGTTTCTCATCGAGAGTTGCCGCCAACAGCAGATGAGAGGGGTGGGGGAGCCCAGTGCTGGAGTAACTCAGCCCACTGAATCAGTCTGAGGAAGGGTCCCCGGTGTCACCTGTCCGTATTGTCCAGAGATCCTGACCCGCTAAATTACTCCAGCACTTTGGGTCTTTTTCTCTATTAACCATCATCTGCATTCTCTGGAACTCTCTGCCACAGAGGGTAGTTGAGGCCAGTTCATTGGCTATATTTAGAGGGAGTTAGATGTGGCCCTTGTGGCTAAGGGGATCAGAGGGTATGGAGAGAAGGCAGGTTACGGGATACTGAGTTGGATGATCAGCCATGATCATATTGAATGGCGGTGCAGGCTCGAAGGGCCGAATGGCCTACTCCTGCACCTAATTTCTATGTTTCTATTAAGGGATGCCACTGCCTCCGCTGTGGGCTGTTTGCAGTAAACCCTCGTTATATCGCAGTAGTACTTGTCATTGAAACCTTGCTTTAAGCGATGCTGTTAGTTTTTATTGATCAAATCCCGGTTACAGTGTGAACTAAAACTAATTGCACCTACTCATCTGCTTTAAGGTCAAGGGGGAAAATGAATCTTGATCCTTGGAAGAAAATCATTCCCACGTCTTTTTATTTATTTATTTTTAAATCTTCAATATCTTCCCTAATTTTGTGTGCACCCCCCAATTTTTAGTTCGCATCTTAATAATTTAAATGTCATTGAGATTTCTTCTATTTTCTATTTCTTCTCTGGATTTGCTATTCTTATAACTGTTCCAAATGCTTAACCCATTTAGAGACTGTTTACAGTATTCATTTCAGAATAATGTTGAATGCAAAGCTAGGGTTAATCATTGTTATTTATCTTCCCAGTTTCATTATCTGTTTTCATTATTCCCAGTATCTTAAGAAGATTTAGAAAAGTGGGCCTTGATTTAAAACCAACAGTAGATTACTCTTAAAAGGGTCAATATAATTATGTTTAAAGATATGTCCCATTATAGATTTGTATGAGCTTTTTGAAGATATAAATGTGATTGTGATCTTTGATTGTATCTTTTCACTTGTAGCATCATAACATCATGAACCAACCAAGCAAAAAGCCTCTGAATAAAAATAAGAAGAAAGATAAGACTGAAAAGAAGGACAACAGTGAGAGCAAAGAAAATAGAGAAACGCTCCAAAATGATGATGAGGAGAAGTCGGCCATTGATGATGAATCCCAGGGATCTTCACAAAAGGGGAAAAAAGGTAGGTTCTTCTATACCGAAAAACCTTAACTTTATGTTTTGGATTCTCATCCCTCAGCCTTCCCACATAAGGAACTCAAGAATAAAATTGCAGTTTTAAAAAAAACACTCCAATCCATTGTGAATGCCCAAACACGTCATAAAAATGTAAAGGTGTGCTGTTGGCCATAATATATCCAAGAGAAGCACATCTCTATGGTTCTCCAACTGGATTGGAAAATCATAGCTGTAAAAGTTGCATCAAACATGACACAGTGTGATTATGCATCCTTTTCTCTCTTTTCCCCTTGCCACATTTTTCAGATTTAATAGCTCATTTTTATGGGTAGCAGACAGTTCCTAATCTTGGTATGGTTGGAGAGTGCTATATTTGTCTGCCTCTTTATCCATGTATATTAAGCATTTTTCCTGTTTGTCTTTGATTTTAAGTAAAAGAAAAATAGAGACAATCAAACTATGTTTCAAAATCATTGCAAAGCCAATCAATGATCATGCGTTTACAGTCCAAGTTGAACAGAGAATGAGCTGTAAAACATTAGTCAACATCATTTATAAAACCCAGAATCTTTTTAAATAGAAAATGTTTCTGCATATACTTCCTGTTGGAGGAAAATGCATGTTGCATAATATATTTTCTATATTTATTTATTTATGCTTTTGTTTGGTGCATTTTAACAAATGCACAAAAATATTGTTCAAAATTGCGTGGAAGCTAAATTATATTTCTGCAAGTTTTTGTTTCATATTAATGGCAGGCATGCAAAATAAATAATATGGGATTTGAATCCAAAATTAGATAAACAGTGAGGAGAATTAGTGATTTTGCAAATTAGCTGCTACTTTTGATGATCCTGACCAATTATCATAGTACTTTGTTGAATAATACTAGAGGCATTTACATTCCAACATAAAGCTGCTGCATTTTTTAGTACAATGTAGCACTTAAAATGCCACTGCTCTATGTTGGAATGTAAATGCCTCTAATATTATTAGAGGCAGTTTTTTGTATTTATTAAATAGTTTAATTAAGTGCTGTACATAGTCTATGCTATTTTTGGCTCCAGCTGTACTTTTGTACATGCAGTCAAGTAATTCAGCTTATTATTGATGGAGTCAAACTTATTAAAATGTTGTGATTTCCATTCATGGTTTTTATATTTGGAGTCATGATTGCCTTTCAGAGATGATGATAAGTTGGTCAATTTGTCGTTTAAGGAAGTAAATAGGGATAAATTGGCATATTATTGGCCAGTGAGCCTTGCGTTGTCAAACAACACAGCAGGCAAAAGTGTCCATTAGTGGTGGGGGAGCTAATAGACAGGAATCTTATTATCGACTGGGCAGGGCAGGTCTTGTTTTGGTCTGCATTTCAAGGAAGTGACCAAGATGATTGATATGGGTCGAGTCGTGGATGTTGGCTGCATAAGGTCACGTGGTAGGCTAATCCAGAAAATAAAAATGCATGGGGTTCACGGGGACTAGGCCAATTAGATTCAGTTCATTATTATTATTATTGGAATTAATTTGGTATCATGGTCTGCACAGCCATTGTGGGCTGAAGGGCGTATTTATGCTGTGCTCTTCTATGTTCTATCTCATTGGAGACAACATCTTGGTTTTTCACTTCCAAACTAAAAGATGACTTCCTACATTTCCCTTGTTTTACAACTTTTATTTGTATTCTGGAAAATCATCTTGATGAAGAGTAAAATATAACCAAGCACAATTATCATTGTTTTCTTTTAAAAACATTAGCCACAAAGCATAAATGGGTTCCGCTACATCTAGATGAAGTGAAGCAAGATGGGCAAGAGAGACCAAGTTCACGCAACAGTTCACGATCTCAATCGGATACAACGCGATCAGTTCAAAACAACAAAAGAAATGATTATTCAAGAAGTAAGTGGTTGGAATATATTTCAGTTTGGTGCAATATTTCAATGTTTACTTGGGATTGGAATCGAAGCTAATTAATCACTCGGAGCGTGAGAAAAATACCAGTTATCATAAATGATAGGAGTAGAATTAGGCCGTTCAGCCCATCAATACTCTACCATTCAATCATGGCTATTCTATCTCTCCCTCTAACCCTATTCTCTCACCTTCTCCCCATAACCTCAGATTTCTGATTAGTACAGGTGTCAATCTATCTCTACATTTAAAAGGACGGACGGCCTCTATAGCCTCCTGTGGCAAAGAATTCTACAGATTCACCACCCTCTGACTGAATACATTTCTCCTTGTCTCCTTCCTAAAAGAACGTGTAATTCTGAGGCTCTGACCTCTAGTCCTAGACTCTCCCACAGTTACCAAATAGTAATGATTCATCCTGGGGAAATATACATGTGCCCAAAGTAGATATCCAACGTACATTGAATTTAATAATGCAGTAGCGGTTTAGTAATAGAATGCATACATGTGCTTCAATCGGTTTGATATTGCAGCTTTCATTTGGAAAGATCGGCCTTCAAAGTTTAAGTTAAAGCATGGATACAAAATAAATTAAAGCTGTTGTTTCGCCATGACATTTATAACTGGGAAATTGTTTTCATTCTTTGAAATATTTGTATGGATTTTTTTTTAAAATTTCCATAAGCTTGCTGAATGATTTTATATTTGCGGGAAAGGGAATTACATGATCTAGGTCTGTGATTAAATTGATTTGGAAGTACTTCAGATTCCTGGGCACACAAATTACGGAGGATCTCTCCTGGACATCAAACACCACCACAGCAGTCAAGAAGGCCCAGCAGCGACTAAACTTTCTGAGCATCCTCAGGAAAAACAACCTGGAGGAGAAGCTGCTGGTGTCCTTCTACCGCTGCTCCATCAAGAGTGTGCTGGCTTACTGTATAACCACATGGTATGCCAGCTGCTCTGCAGCGGACAGGAGAACCAGCCCTTCAAAGGGTCAACACCGCACAAAAAATCACTGGCTGCCCACTGCCCTCCCTGAAGGACATCTTCAGCTCTCACTGCCTTGGCAGGGCAGCCAACATCCTGAAGGACCCTTCCCACCCTGGACACAACCTGTTCCACCTGCTGCCCTCTGGCAGACGGTACAGGTCTTTCAAAGCTCGCACAACTCGGAGACAGCTTCTACCCCATAGCCATACGTGAACTTAACAATGCAAAATAAGAAATAACACTCACATTCTACTGAATGGTTCTACCTCAGCTGCTATTGTTATTTATCTGTAATTTTTTTTAATATGTATATATTTTTACCTTTTCTTATATATTTAAAATTGCTCTTGTGAATCGCACCATGGGATTGACTTTTAAATTTTGTTGTACCATGTGCAATGGCAATAAAGAGATTCATTCATTCATTCATTCACTAAATGATAAACTTCATGTTTAATCAAACCAAACCGTTAACTTCGGCCATTTTTTTCCACTTTCTCCTTGTTAGCTAAAAGTTGGGAACTGCCAAAATTGCTCCACTAAATTATTCACATTTATCATTGCTATAAAATATTGTAGTTATTTTATTAGAAATCTCATTTCAATGTGGAATTCTCTACCTCAGAGGGTGGTGGAGGCGGGTACTCTGGATGCTTTCAAGAGAGAGCTACATAGGGCTCTTAAAAATAGCGGAGTCAGGGGATATGGGGAGAGGGCAGGAACGGGGTACTGATTGGGGATGATCAGCCATGATCACATTAAATGGCGGTGCTGGCTCGAAACGTATTGTCTAATGGCTATTTATTCACAAAGGTTGGCGCCGGGATGACAAGCGTGATCGAGACAGAAGGGAAGACGCTGATGAAGTTGGCAGCGTTAGGAGTGAGAGCGGTGGCATGCGTGGAGGTTTTAGAGGCAGAGGTCGTGGAAGAGGGAGAGGCAGAGGGCGTGGCAGAGGAAACTCGCATGGTATGTACTTTTGCTGTAGAATTTGCCAATAATTTTATTAGTGAATAATTTACTACTTAATTTATCAATTTACAATTTGACATGGTTATGCTTGTGGCTACAGTTTTGGTTGGGGGAAAAATGGCTGGTGCATCTGAAGACATTTTAAGTCAAAAGGTTACGGCCTGTCGTGCAAGGATAGATTCAAAATGCAATATAGATCTGTTTAAGAAGGAACTGCAGATGCTGGAAAATCGAAGGTAGACAAAACTGCTGGAGAAACTCAGTGGGTGCAGCAGCATCTATGGAGCAAAGGAAATAGGCAACGTTTCGGCCCGAAACGTTGCCTATTTCCTTCGCTCCATAGATACTGCTGCACCCGCTGAGTTTCTCCAGCACTTTTGTCCACATGCAATATAGATTTGCCAGAAGATTATTTTTTTGATTTTGTAGTTAACAACCTGTTACAATATTCCTGAGATGAGAAACTTAACATTTGCAATGCGGTAAACGGTCCGGTGTCATTATATTAGAATAAGCGAAAAACTTTCTCTGCATTCCAGTGTTTGGTTTAACACAGAAAACACTTTGTGTAATCATTGTATACAGAAATCTATCCCATGTGCTAGATTTGTAAATGATGAATGTCAATTCTATAACGTCACTAATTTAACTTTTCCTTAGTGAATTATGATTACCCTTATGGGTACAAGCATTCATACGAGACATCTGACCAATATATACCAGAATACAACACTAACATGATGTACTATTATGATGATGGAAGTGGAGCGCAGATGTACACTGTGGATGAAACTCTACTGAAGGAGTACATAAAACGACAAATGTACGTAACGTTTTGTTAAGTAATCCTTTACTAAAGATAACAACTGGAAAGTATTTTAACGTTGATCACTTCTTTTTAAAGCGAATATTACTTCAGTACCGAAAACCTGGAAAGAGATTTTTTTCTACGGAGGAAGATGGACGACCAAGGTTTTCTACCCATTTCCTTGATTGCCAGTTTTCATCGAGTGCAGGCACTAACCACAGATGTAAATCTTATTTTGGAGGTAAATGTCTTTTTTTATGTCTCTGTTGCGTTGATTACAGGGAATAGTGCATTTCTAAATGCATTTTTTCCTCACGTTATATATGAATCTTTTAAATGGTGCGGGGGAATTCGGTTACACGGATAACTGGGCTCACCTCCAGGGCAGGTGTGGAGGTTTGAATGAGGGTGGTCGGGGTGGGGGCCTGGGTGGGGAGATCCATGCAATGGTTCAGCACATGGAGGTATTCAAACGTCAGGTCAAGACATTGGTGCTGAAATCTCATTACTAGCTTTTGATGGGACTTTGAAATGCTCCTGTTTATGGATGCATAAGATTATTGATTACTTGTTTTTGTGTTTGTTCAGTTACCGCCAGCTGTAATATTAAGATGCAGCTTCCCATTACGTTATCATGGGCTTAATGTGGAATTTTTATGCAACAGTGCAATCACTTGAATGCAAAGTATAATTTATCACCAATATTTTAGTTTGCACGTGGAGAGTGAACTCTTTATTGAAGACGTTGTCAATCATACTTGTAAGAAGTATTGCACAAAAGTTATTAGATAGATTTTCCACAACTACAAGCTCTGCATATGTGAATGGTCTGTGAATGTGGGTGGCATTGGTCAATTATGCCTTGTGTAAAAGCTGTTGCTTTGTTCATTCCTCTGCCTTTAAATTCATTATTGGGGCTCTCCATGATCGTGAATGATGCCCCGGCATCAAAAACCTAACTTTTATTTGTGAAGTAATGCCCCTGTCCCACTGAGGAAACCTGAACGGAAACCTCTGGAGACTTTGCACCCCACCCAAGGTTTCCGTGCGGTTCCCGGAGGTTTTTGTCAGTCCCCCTACCTGCTTCCACTACCTGCAACCTCCGGGAACCACCTGCAACCTCCGGGAACCGCACGGAAACCTTGGGTGGGGCGCAAAGTCTCCAGAGATTTCCGTTCAGGTTTCCTAAGTGGGACAGGGGCATAAATAAGGAACAATACAATTGGATAGTTTACCATCCAATTGGAAAGTGTCCATCAGCTCAGAATTATAGAAGCCAGCGAAGCAAAAACACATTGATTGTTTATTGTGTAGGTTTATTGTGGTCGCTGTTGTATCTTGAAAAAGACTAACACTTTACCATCTTTAACATGCTGAATTGATTGATAAAATACATCTATCGATGCTCCTGAACACATCATCAGTGATGTAACCTGGGGTCATTGGGTGTTTCGGGTCTTTCAACATCAGACCCTCACCCAGGCGACCCAGCCGTGGTTGATCAGACCACGACTTGTGTTCAGGTGGCATTAGCTCCTCCCCATGGACCTCCTCTCCTGATCCAGAGCCATCTCGAGGCCTTCTCCGTTGCCTCTGTGGTGTTCTTGATGGCCCTTCTCCTCGCCACTCCGTTGATGCCCAGTGCATATAACCATATAACAATTACAGCACGGAAACAGGCCATCTCGACCCTTCTAGTCCATGCCGAATACATAATCTCCCCTAGTCCCATATACCTGCGCTCAGACCATAACCCTCCATTCCCTTCCCATCCATATAACTATCCAATTTATTTTTAAATGATAAAAACGAACCTGCCTCCACCACCTTCACTGGAAGCTCATTCCACACAGCTACCACTCTCTCAGTAAAGAAGTTCCCCCTCATGCTACCCCTAAACTTCAGTCCCTTAATTCTCATGTCATGTCCCCTTGTTTGAATCTTCCCTACTCTCAGTGGGAAAAGCTTTTCCACGTCAACTCTGTCTATCCCTCTCATCATTTTAAAAACCTCTATCAAGTCCCCCCTTAACCTTCTGCGCTCCAAAGAATAAAGCCCTAACTCAAGGCTTTGTAGAGTGATTGCCCTGCAAAACCTCTGCAGCCAACCTCGATGGGCATACACCTTGCCTTCCAGCCCTGCTTACGGCAGTCTATGACCAGCTCTTCATACTTGGCCATCTTCCTCTCGTGGGCCTCCTCCAGACGGTCCTCCCACGGCACTGTCAGTTCCAACAAGACAATGTTTTTTGTCACCTCTGAGACCAGGAGGATGTCTGGCCTCAGGTTGGTCGTGGCAATGTGCTGTGGGAACATCAGCTGTTTCACCAGGTCCACAGAAAGCTGCCAGTCCTGCGCAGTCGCCAGGATTCCTGACGGATTCCCGGCTGCTGTGGCTCTTGGCGGCTGCACTCCGGCCTTCACGAAGGTGATCTGGGTGGTGGGGTGTGCTCGTCTGCAGCTGCTGATTCCCATGCTGATGGCCGCTTCCGATTATTCTGAATAACCTTATAAAAGCCTGTATGATGTTGTCTGAAAACGAGATATGAAAGCTGTGTCTGAGTTTGATGCATTGATGCAAAATAAAGATCTATTTGTTAATGCAGTAGTTTAATTTCCTAGGCTTTAAAAGGAAGTACAGAGGTACAAATTGTGGACCAGAAGATGAGGAAAAAAGAGTGTCCTGAAAAATGGCCAATTCCGGGCCCGCCTGTTTCTGATGTTCCAAGGACTGATTTCTCTCGTTTAATCAATTGTCCAGAGTTTATACCTGGACAAATGTATGGCTCTCAAACTGGTGAGAATACTGTAATTCTTTCAGTTCTGTTGATCCCGTGAATTAGCTGTAAAGGTATTTGGAGGTAGTCCTTCTGCTTTGACCCTTCCCTCAATCTTGACTTGCAGTCCCGATTGTTCTGCAAAGCTGAGCCACTGGAATTGACCTATGAATTAAGAAGCTTCACCTCAGTGGAAATTGAAACAGATTTTAAACCGATGGCAAATGTTGAAGTTACCGTGGTGCATAAATACTGCAGATTTGGCATTCTACCTTTTTGTCATATGATTCTAGTTAACAAATATCCTGGCGTATGTGTTTTTATAGATTTACAAAAAAAACACCCATTGATCTAACAATTATTTTAATTCTCATTTTGTATATTTGTCTTGCTTTGACACTTCAATTTTACTGATCAGTTCAAAGCAATACTTGTACATTAGTTCAGAATGAAGAGATCAGGGGTTCCAGTACTGCAAATGGTTGAGGATTTGCTGGAGGCATCAACTGTATAAGTGCTGATCACAACTAGTTAGAAGGTAGACAAAAATGCTGGAGTAACTCAGCGGGTGAGCAGCATCTATGGAGAGAAGGAATAGGTGACGTTTCGGGTCGAGAGCCTTCTTCAGACTGAGTTAGAATGTTTGTGCTAAGTTCTGCAGAGAAGCAAGAGGTCCAAATCTGATCTTCCACTTGTTCCTAACTGTGGCTTCCTTTAGTCTTTGTTCTTTGCAGTTGTATGTAGTAATGCAACGTAATAATGTGGTTAATTATCTTGTGATTTCAGAATCTGCTCCTAGTTCCCCGAGGCTGGGCAGTCCTGTTGATGCAAAGACAAATGTTGAAACCAGTAACCTTCAAACAATGTCTAAAGGACTTTCTACAAGTTTACCTGATCTGGAATCAGATCCTTGGATTGAAGTGAAAAAGAGACACCGGCCATCACCACTTAATGTGAAGGTATAGCCCAGATGTGTTATGAGTTGTCGTCTTCCTTGCAAGATGGAAAAACAATTCTGATATGCCTTGTAATTAGAGTGATGCAAGGTTTCAACGGAACAGTTCATTTGTATAGTTTCAGAAGTACAGACCTTTTCCATTCCAAAATGTGATATATTTGTGAGATCTTGCTTACTTGTCTGTATGGAAGGCTGTGTTGGGGTGTTAGTCGTGTATTTACTTTTTTGTCTTTTTCTGTTTGGATTTGCGCTCCTACCCTCTATATCCTTTTGTCTTACTAATTTTGTTTTCTCTTGTTTCCGACCTTTCTTACATTCTTTCTTACATTTTATTTTCCTTCTCAAAGATCTAGCAAGAGTAGCATAAGGATATTACTGCTAGTTTTTTTAAAGAGTGGAGCATTCCTTCCTCTCCTGATAATTCTTGTCCCCGTAATAGTCTGCTTTAGCTACATTGTGGGTTCTTGTGATGATTTCTGCTGCTGGGAGTTTGATACGGAGTATCAAATATGGAGACTGGATAGACTCGGCTTGTACTCGCTGGAATTTAGAAGATTGAGGGGGGGATCTTATAGAAACTTACAAAATTCTTCAGGGGTTGGACAGGCTAGATGCAGGAAGATTGTTCCCGATGTTGGGGAAGTCCAGAACAAGGGGTCACAGTTTAAGGATAAGGGGGAAGTCTTTTAGGACCGAGATGAGAAAAATAT
Organism: Leucoraja erinaceus; assembly: GCF_028641065.1. Classification (NCBI taxonomy): domain Eukaryota; kingdom Metazoa; phylum Chordata; class Chondrichthyes; order Rajiformes; family Rajidae; genus Leucoraja; species Leucoraja erinaceus. Next base: position 167,532,854 of record NC_073377.1, read on the forward strand.
TTTTCACACGGAGAGTAGTGAATCTGTGGAATTCTCTGCCACAGAAGGTAGTTGAGGCCAGTTCATTGGCTATATTTAAGAGGGAGTTAGATGTGGCCCTTGTGGCTAAAGGTATCAGGGGGTATGGAGAGAAGGCAGGTACAGGATACTGAGTTGGATGATCAGCCATGATCATATTGAATGGCATTGCAGGGCCGAATGGCCTCTACTCCTGCACCTATTTTCTATGTTTCTATGTTTACCCTGCATTCAGAAAGTATTCAGACCCCTTCACTTTTTCCACATTTTGTTACGTTACAGCCTTATTCTAAAATGAATTACATACATTTTTTTAATCATCAATCTCCACACTATAGCCCATAATAAAAAAAGCAAAAGCAGGTGTTTAGAAATGTTTGCAAGGTAATTAAAAAGAAGTAACAGAAATATCACATTTACATAAGTATTCAGACCCTTTACTCAGTACTTTGTTGAGGCACCTTTGGCAGTGATTACAGCCTCAAGTCTTCTTGTGTATGACTCTACAAGCTTGGCACATCCTTTATTTGGGTAATTCCTCCCATTCTTCTCTGCAGATCCTCTCGAGCTCTGTCAGGTTGGATGTGGGGCATTGATGCACAGCTATTTTCAGGTCCCTCTAGAGATGTTCGATCGGGTTCAAGTCCGGGCTCTGGCTGGGCCACTCAAGGACATTCACAGACTTGTCACAAAGCCACTCCTGTGTTGTCTTGGCTGTGTGCTTAGGGTTGTTGTCCTGTTGGAAGGTGAACCTCCGCCCCAGTCTGAGGTCCAGAACACTCTGGAGCAGGTTTTCATCAAGGATCTCTCTGTACTTTGCTCTGTTCATCTTTCCCTCGATTCTGACTAGTCTCCCAGTTCCTGCCGCTGAAAAATATTCCCACAGCATGATGCTGCCACCACCATGCTTCACCGTAGGTATGGTATTGGCCAGGTGATGAGCGGTGCCTGGTTTCCTCCAGACGTGACGCTTGGCATTCAGGCCAAACAGTACAATCTTGGTTTCATCAGACCAGAGAATCTTGTTTCTCATGGTCTGAGAGTCCTTTAGGTGAACTTTTGGCAAACTCCAAGCAGGAGTCATGTGCCTTTTACTGAGGAGTGGCTGCTGTCTGGCCACTCCACCATAAAGGCCTGAATGGTGGAGTGCTGCAGATATAATTGTCCTTCTGGAAGGTTCTCCCATCTCCACAGAGGAACTCTGGAGCTCTGTCAGAGTGACCATCGGGTTCTTGGTCACCTCCCTGACCAAGGCCCTTCCCCCGATTGCTCAGTTTGGCTGGGCGGGCAGTTCTATGAAGAGTCCTGGTGGTTCCAAAGTTCTACCATTTATGAATGACAGAGGCCACTGTGCTCTTTGGGACCTGCAATGCTGCAGAAATTGTTTTAATCCCTTCCCCAGATCTGTAGTTCGACACAATCCTGTCTCGGATGTCTACGGGACAATTCTTTCATCTTCATGGCTTGGTTTTTGCTCTGACATGTACCGTCAACTGTGGGACCTTATATAGACAGGTGTGTGCCTTTCCAAATCATGTACAACCAATTTAATTTACCTCTGGTGGACTTCAATCAAGTTGTAGAAACATCTCAAGGATGATCAATGGAAACGGGATGAACCTAAGCTCAATTTTGAGTGTCACAGCAAAGGGTCTGAATACTTACATAAATGTGATATTTCAGCTATTTTCAATTACTTAGCAAACATTTCTAAACACCTGTTTTCGCTTCTTTATTCCGGGGGTATCGTGTGTAGATTGATGATTTAAAAAAATAATTATTTGATTCATTTTAAAATGGGTGTAACGTAACAAAATGTGGAAAAAGAGAAGGGGTCTGAATACTTTCTGAACGGACTGTATTTCGGCCCAATTGTCTTTCATGTACTATGTAGCCCCTCATCCCTGGTGCAATTTTTCAAATGTCTTTTGAAAAAGGAACCAATGTTTGAACCACCGTTGGTTTCAATCTATTTAAAAGAGAGTCCATAACACAAGAAATAACAGTTACTTATACTTAATATACTTATTTTATTAAGCTAAACCAGCTCTGCATTTTGCTTTCCAAAGATAATTATCTTAAAGTTAATAGTTTCATCTGGATTTGCAGGAAAGTGAATCGCCCAAGCCTCAACAAACGCACAAACCGGAGCAAGAAGAACAGGAGGAGCTCGATTTCATGTTTGATGAAGAAATGGAACAGATAGAGGGCCGCAAAAATGCCTTCACTGACTGGTCAGATGATGACTCGGACTATGAAATTGATGACCGTGATGTGAACAAGATATTGATTGTGACCCAGACTCCACCTCACATGCGCAAACATCCAGGTGGTGACCGTACAGGAAATCATGTTTCTCGAGCAAAAATCACCACAGAGTTGGCGAAGGCTATCAACGATGGGTTGTACTACTATGAACAAGATCTATGGATGGAGGAGAATGGACCAGAATATTCAATGATAAAGGTGAACCATCCTCTTAGCTATCGGTCAGCTTAACATCATTGATGCTAATAGAAAATTAAATAGCTTGAATTTATTCTGCTTTCAATGCTCTGGCAATCAGATATCACCTTGTGATGATAGTATTTTATATTGACATACATTTGAACATTCTGTACTTTGTGTTCCTCCCTTTTTTGTTAAGATGGATATAAATCTAAGTTAAAATTTACATTTAATTTGTTTAACCAAATTCTATGGATGGGAGTTTTGGATGAATTCAGCCAAAGACCTTTTGTTTGTGTGCTGTGTGATTCTAAGCAAATGTATATGCAATTAATGGGCATTCTGTTGCTTGTAAATTACCTTGGAACTGTATCCTTTAAAGATATAATATAAATAGACAAAGTAATTAAGTCTTTGTGGTTGGTAGGGAAGTACTAATTGGGGAGCAATGATGTCAGTGTTGTGAAATACGAGTCTCTCTCTTTTTGCTCATTTTATAGTTAATGAGATAAATATTGTGGGCAAAACTACCACATAATATTGTGAATTCCCAAATTGCATGGGCATCCATAATGTGCTAATCTATGTTGAGTGGGTCTTCACCATTTCAATATTGTTGAGTAACATATTAAATTAAGGCCCCGCAGTTGTACAGAGCCCTAGTGAGACCACACCTAGAGTATTGTGTGCAGTTTTGGTCCCCTCATTTGAGGAAGGACATTCTTGCTATTGAGGGAGTGCAGCGTAGGTTTACAAGGTTAACTCCCGGGATGGCGGGACTGTCATATGCTGAGAGAATGGAGCAGCTGGGCTTGTACACTCTGGAGTTTAGAAGGATGAGAGGGGATCTCATTGAAACATATAAGATTGGTCAGGGCTTGGACACACTAGAGGCAGGAAACATGTTACCGATGTTGGGGGAGTCCAGAACCAGGGGCCACAGTTTAAGAATAAGGTGTAAGCCATTTAGAACGGAGACGAGGAAACACTTTTTCTCACTGAGAGTGGTGAGTCTGTGGAATTCTCTGCCTCAGAGGGCGGTGGAGGCAGGTTCTCTGGATGCTTTCAAGAGAGAGCTAGATAGGGCTCTTAAAAATAGCGGAGTCAAGGGATATGGGGAGAAGGCAGGAACAGGGTACTGATTGGGGATGATCAGCCATGATCACATTGAATGGCAGTGCTGGCTCAAAGAGCCAAATGGCCTACTCCTGCACCTATTGTCTATTGTCTGTCTGTTTTGGCAGAACCTGGGAGCTAAATGCTCTGGCCCATAATTTTCAAACCTTTTGTGTGACAGGATGTTGGAACTTGCTACAAAATCGCTACGTACTTTCTTCATTTTTTTCTGAAACTAGTTGTGATGTATTCACAGTGTCATGTTCTGACATGTTTTTCTTTTCTGGGATGACCGGGAGTCGGTTCCCACATCTGTCACTGAGGTTTAATCTGAACTCAAGTGAATTAAATCACTCCAGACCATGTCCACCTCTCTGATGTTCAATTGGCTCTATGGGAAGACAAAAGAGGAAACTACGGTCTGTCTTCAAAATCAACTTAGATTTATTTTTCTTAAAATAAAAACAGACATAGAAAATAGGTGCAGGAGTAGGCCATTCTGCCCTTCGAGCCTGCACCGCCATTCAATATGATCATGGCTGATCATCCAACTCAGTATCCTGTACCTGCTTTCTCTCCATACCCCCTGATCCCTTTAGCCACAAGGGCCACATCTAACTCCCTCTTAAATATAGCCAATGAACTGGCCTCAACTACCTTCTGTGGCAGAGAATTCCAGAGATTCACCACTCTCTGTGTGAACAAATGTTTTTCTCATCTCGGTCCTAAAAGATTTCCCCCTTATCCTTAAACTGACTCCTTGTTCTGGACTTCCCCAACATCGGGAACAATCTTCCTGCATCTAGCCTGTCCAACTACTTAAGAATTTTTGCATCTATCAGGGAATAAATTGTGAAAAAGCTTTGTCCGTGAGAATTTTCTAAAGTAATACTCTTTAAACTATGGTTAATAGTGGAATAATTGACTTGGAATAATTTGGTCATAACTAAAGTTACTTGGCCAAAATTCTCCAACGTTGACTCTGCTTGGTGGTATATTAAAACCAAACACTGCCAGATAGAACCTGGCTTGATGTCTTTGTCACTTTATGGATATCCTGTCTTATCTTTGCCATAACTCACACATGCTACTTATCTGGAGGAACAGGTGACTGCAGATGCAGGATTCTTGAGCAACAAACACTCAGTGGGTCAGGCAGCATCTGTGGAAGGAAATGGACAGACGACACTCAGTTTGGGATCCTTTATCACTCTGTAGTGCAGCCTGACCCACTGATTCCCTCCAGCCTTTTGTTTTTTTTGCTTCAGCAACATTTGATTTGTTTGATAAGAAGATGCCCAATATTGATCAGAGAAACCAGGCAATAAAAGGGAACAAGTTATTTTAGATTGAACCAGCACAACCCAAGTGCACACTTTCTCAAAATGATATAACTCCAACGAATTTCAGCAGGCTCAGGTTGGGTAGCCAGACGCTGTCCAGTATCATTGCACGTTTTGGTGTTTTATACTGAAAAAATGTAACATTAAATACTACTGCCAGAACAAAAGTAGTAATTATATTTTTCATATCCACGCTCGATAGACTAAGACATTTTGATTGCACTAGTGAATTATCACTTGTGTTGCGTTGCCACTTTGTGTTACCATCCTTCTAGGGAATGGCTCTTTGAACCAGCACTGCCATTCAATATGATCATGGGTGATCATCTAAAATCAGTACCCTGTTCCTGCTTTTCCCCCCCCCATATCCCTTGATTCCATTAGCCCTAAGAACTAAATCTAACTCTCTCTTGAAAACATCCAGTTATTTGGCCTCCACTGCCTTCTCGAATTCCACAGATTCGCATCTCCCTGTGTGAAAAGTTTTTTCCACATCTCGGTCCTAAATGGCCTCCCCTTTATTCTAAAACGGTGACCCCTGGTTCTGGCCTCCCCAACATTGGGAACATTTTTCCTGCATCAAGCCTGTCCAATCCCTTAAGGATTTTATATGTTTCCATAAGATTCCCTCTCGGCCTTTTAAATTCCAGTGAATACAAGCCCAGTCGACCCATTCTTTCGTCATATGTCAGTCCCGCCATCCCAGGAACTAACCGGGTGAACTTACGTTGCACTCCCGCAATAGCAATAATGTCCTTCAAATTAGGAGACCAAAACCGCACACAGTACTCCAGGTCTGGTCTCACCAGGGCCCTGTACAACTGCAGTCGCACCTCCTTGCTGCTAAACTCAAATCCTCTCGCAATGAAGGCCAGCATGCCACTAGCTTTCTTCACTGCCTGCTGTACGTGCATGCTTACTTTCAGAGCAGGGGAACTTAATCTTCTGGCCATTTAGGTCAAGACACAAGGACAATCAAGAGCAAGGATGGAAACATCATTGTCATAGTTACAAGGAATAATACCAACTTGTAGCCCTCTGACTAAGTAGATATAATTAGGTTGCAAAATGGGTCAAATCACGTCATGTAATAATGAGTTAAGTATGTGTGTAGAAATGAGAAAAATTTATAACCTGGAAACTGGTCATGTTAGTTCACGATCTTTCTGGATTTCTTTCTAATGACTAAATAGTTTTGACATATCTTATGTTTATCTCAAGTGCTTCTCAGTTTGAGAGCAATTAAGGCTGGACAATAAGTGCTGACATTACCAGCACTATCCTCGTCCTTGGACCAAATATTTTTGTAATCTCAATGCCCAAACATGTGAGGAAAGGACAAGCTTTAATGTCAGGTGTAAATGTGTACACAATGTGCTGATATCATCATTTTTACTTTTGGAACGGGGAATTTGTGATTCAGTTGTGAGTGGAAGTTTATGACTTCCAGAATAATAAACAGTGAGTTAGTAGTGCAAATTTATATGCATAATGTAATTTGTTCTGGAATTTTAAGTAGTAAATGATTATAGATGAAATAGATTATAAATGAAAACGTAAATGATCACAGCATTCTTTTAATTTATACTAAAATACATAATTATAATTTGCCTATCAATTATTGTGCGGAAAATCATCATGGCTCGTCTCCATCTCTGCTCGAGGCCTTGACACTGAAATTTAAAATCTATTTGAAACAAAAGATCAGGAAAACGTTTTTGCATATGTTACACGATGCATTGTGTTGAAATAAATTGATTGTACATCTTATTTTCACTGCGCAGAAATCTCCTGCGGTTTGACTCAAATTGACAGTTGACCCAATTTGTTTTGGTGCTTGCACAGAAACCAATCCACAAGTCTACATAAATATATTTACAGCTAGCTGGAAATTGCTAAATATAGCTGGAAAGAGTGCAGAGAAGATTTACGAGGATGTCTGGATCCTTTCAAGAGAGAGCTAGATAGGGCTCTTAAAAATAGCAGGGTCAGGGGTTATGGGGAGAAGGCAGGAACGGGGTACTGATTGGGGATGATCAGCCATGATCACATTGAATGGTGGTGCTGGCTCGGAGGGCATAATGGCCTACTCCTGCACCTATTGTCTGTTGTATGTTGCCAGGACCTGGGGGCCTGAGCTAGTGGGAGAGACTGGGGAAGCGCAGGAGACTGAAAGGTGTATAAAATCATGAGGGGAGTTGATAGGTGAATGGACAGACCCGGTTAGGGAATCAAGAAACAGGGGACACTGGTTTAAGGTGAAAGGGGAAACGTAATGGGAACCTGAGTGGCAACCTTTTCACTCAGTGTGGTGGATGCATGGAATGAGCTTGTCAGAAGAGGTAGTTGAGGCAGGTATGATAACAACATTTAAAATATATTTGCATGGGAAAGGAAAGTTTTTGAGAGATACAGCAATCTACTGATGAGCACCCTCCAGCCGTTGAACAGTAGACAATGGGTGCAGTAGTAGGGCCATTCGGACCTTCGAGCCAGCACTGCCATTCAATGTGATCATGGCTAATCATTGTGATCATGGCTGATCATTGTGATCATGGATGAACAACAGTGGTTCTCCAATGTTGTTCATTCTGGGGAAGATGTGTATAACTTTAATATCTCTCTGCAGCTAAATGGGGCTGACTTAGATGGGGCATCTTGGTCAGCGTGGATGAGTTGGGCTGAAGGGTCTGTTTCCAAGCTGTTTGACAACATCTCACAAAGAGAAAGTAGGCTGATATATCAAAACATTGTAAAATGTGTCACTCATCTCCTTTTCTTATATTGAATATAGCAAGAAATTGAGAACTTTAAGAAGTTGAAAGTCATCAGCAAAGAGCATTTTGATACTCTCGCACCTGAACCATCAATTGAATCACACCAAGACGTGCCTCCTGCACCACCAAAGGCCCACCCAGGTAAGATCAGTATAACCTAGAGAGAACAAAGGTGTATTTGGGTCTATTGGCACAGATTGCACACCAAATCAACAACCACCTACCCCTTCCCAATAGAGTGTTGAATGTACAACCATGTGGTATCAAGAGCAACCCCATTCAGTCACTGCATTGCATCAACTTTGGAAAATGAATAAGCTACAAATCCATCTTTTGCTGACATTTTGGACTAATTGCCCGGGTGACCCACAGACTACTCAAACATTAGTTAAATGGCCATACTTGTGTAATCAACTCTTAAACAGTAGCACCCCTCAGTACATAGCTGACCTTTGAGCATTGCAAAAAGATTTTGGGTGTGGATGAGAATGGCGTTTGGGAAATGTTTAAAATGGACTCTACAACCTTGATAAGCTTCATAGCCCCAAGGCACATTTTGCTACAGTGACCTGATGAGCATTAGCATTCTTCATCTCTCATGTTGATCATTGCAGGGAGCATGTGGGTGGCATGGACTTTAATATCTGCCAGCCCATCACTTGGTCCAATTGTTGGTACATACATGGGTTGCAACAAATGGCAAACTATTTTTCCTGACCATTGTCAATGATCTTAAATAATCTCAAATCCTCCCTCCCTGAGGAAAAAAGCAGTTTCCCCTGGTCTTTCCACAATCTGTTAATCTGACATGGATGTAGCAAATCTCTTTCTGCTTTCTAAATCTGTTTTCTTTTCCCTCTGTACACAGTATTTGGAACTGTACACAGTACTTCCTCGGGATCATATTCTGTAATTTATAAATCTTTAGCATCATTGTTTACCTTGCATAGGTCCATATACAAGTCCATGTATCTGGCAAAGTTTTCTTTTCGTGCTATATCAACCCCCTGTGTCTTTAATTGACAATGTAAAGAGGACACATGGCAACAGGTACTTGTGCCACAATGTCTCGTCATCGCAGGCTAAATTAAAACAACT